>NW_025814823.1:7720000-8327500 GCF_022079265.1 Lynx rufus | reverse complement strand
GCAGGGAAAGACAAATTATCATATGATCCCACTTCCACGGGGCATATTTTTTTTAATCTCACAAATACAGAGAATATATTGGTGGTTGCCAGAAGCAGGGGCAAGGGGGTAGGCAAAATGGGTAAATATGGTCAAAAGGTACAAACTTCCAGGTAAGTCAGTCTTGGGAATGGAACGTACAGGGTGGTGACTGCAGTTAACAATGCTGTATTGCATATTTGAAAATTTCTAGGAGAGCAGATCTTAAAAGTTCTGATCACAAAGGAAAAAAATAACTCTGTGTGACGATGGATGTTAAATAGACTTGCTGTGGTGATCGTTTCACAAAATATACAAATATGGAATCGTTATGTTGTGCACCTGAAACCAATATAATGCTCTATGTCAATTCCATCTTTTTCAAAAAAACTCAGAATTTCCTAACTCTACAATTTCTTGTGTAGGGCAATCACTCCCTGATTTCAAAAGCACAGGGGCGCCTGGGTGGCGCAGTCGGTTGAGCGTCGACTTCAGCCAGGTCACGATCTCGCGGTCCGTGAGTTCGAGCCCCGCGTCGGGCTCTGGGCTGATGGCTCAGAGCCTGGAGCCTGTTTCCAATTCTGTGTCTCCCTCTCTCTCTGCCCCTCCCCCGTTCATGCTCTGTCTCTCTCTGTCCCAAAAATAAATAAACGTTGAAAAAAAAAAAAAAAAAAACAAAAGCACAGAAGCAGTATGTTATAAAATATGCCCTTGACCAGCATTTCCCAAACTATAAGATACATACAAATCACCTGAGAATCTTGTTAAAAAGCACATTCTCATTCTGAAAGCCTGATGTGGAGGTCTGAGATGCTGCGTTTCAAAAACGTTCCCATGTTTAGGGACCACACTTTGAATGGCAAGCCCCTTAAACTGTGGGCAGGAAACGTGCTTGGGTGGACACCCCTAAGAGAAAGACACTTTGATCAGGCATCCCCCAACAGGTGTATACTTGTTTACTTACAAACTGTATATACACATACATATGCTATTATATACAGTTACACTGTATATGACTGTATACACGTACACACTGTATATAAACTGTATACACGTATTCGGACCAGCAACTAATGTAACTAGACACACTATCCAGTTAGGCCAAACTACACTGTCGCAATAACAGCTATAAATCCTCATTTGAATAATTTTCTTGGTGATCTTGAATTTCTGGGCCAATCTCTTGTCCAACAGGATTAGGTCATCACTACTTTTTTACTCAGCTAAGAAAATTCGCATACAGGGAGTAGTAGAAACAGTATCAATTCTACTGTTTTCTTAATGTTCATTTACACTTTCATTTCTTAGTATAATGGTTGATTTCTGGTTTTTAGCCCACTTATCTATTTTGTGAAGGTTAATTTAGTTAAAACTAGATAATGTAAAAAATTTGAAGATGGTGGCATAGGAGGACGCTGGGCTCACTGCGTCCCGCGGGTCACTTAGATTCCACCCACATCTGCCTAAATAACCCAGAAAACCGCCGGACGACTAGCAGAACGGACTCTCCGGCGCCAAGCGTAGACCAGAGGCCCACGGAAGAGGGTAGGAAGGGCAGAGAGGCGGTGCGCGCTCCACGGACTGGCAGGAGGGAGCCTGGGCGGTGGAGGGGTGGCCAGCCCACCCTGCAAGGCAGAGCCCCCGAGTCTGGCTTGCAAAAGTGGAGGGGCCACACTCTGAGTTCTGACAGCCAGTGGGATTTAACATCTGGAATGTTATAAGTCCACAGCTCTGCTCTGGAGGGGAGCCGGAGGGCTAGAGGACACCGGGGCAGGAGAGGTGTTGAGCCCCGGATGACAGAGCTCAGCTCGGTGGGGAACAAAGGCGCTGGGAAGCGCCATCTCCCTCGCCCATCCCCCAGCCGGAATCCCAAAGGGAACCAGTTCCCGACACCCAACTTGCTTGCGCCGCGCGAACTCCCAATGCTGTGCTTCTGTGGATCCCTCCCTCCCACGGGCCTGCCTCCCTCCCTCCCGGTGCTGCAGGGCCCTCCCACAGGGGACCACCCACGGCAAAGCGAGCTGAGCCTGCCCCTCCCGCCCCTGTGCACCTTGAGGATCCACCCCGGCTGATATGCCCTTGGCCAGATCCCATCGAAGCGGCACCACAAGCCTGGCAGCGTGCAAGCAGCCCAGGCAGGGGCCACACCACTCCACAGTGAGTCCTGCCCCTGGGAGAGGGGAAGAGAAGGCACACGCCAGTCTGACTGTGGCCCCAGTGGTGGGCTAGGGGCAGACACCAGGTGTGACTTGGCCCCGCCCACCAACACAAGTTACTCCAGACAGCACAAGGGAAGGGCCCTGCAGTTCCACGCCACCCCAGGGACTATCCAAAATGACATGACAGAAGAATTCTCCTCAAAAGAAACTCCAGGAAGCAGTGACAGCTAACGAATTGATCAAAAACTATTTAAGCAATATAACATAATAAGAATTTAGAATAATAGTTGTAAAATTAATTGCTGGACTTGAAAAAGCATAGAGGACACCAGAGAATCTATTGCTACAGAGATCAAAGGACTAAGAAATAGTCATGAGGAGCTAAAACATGCTATAAATGAGGTGCAAAATAAAATGGAGGCGGCCATAGCACGGATTGAAGAGGCAGAGGAGAGAATAGGTGAACTGGAAGATAAAATTATGGAAAATGAGGAAGCTGAGAAAAAGATAAAAAAAATCCATGAGTATGAGGGGAGGATTAGAGACCTAAATGATGCAATCAAATGGAATAATATCTGTATAATAGGAATTCCAGAAGAGTAAGAGAGAGAGAAAGGGGCTGAAGGTGTACTTGAAGAAATAATAGCTGAGAACTTCCCTGATCTGGGGAAGGAAAAAGATATTGAAATCCAAGAGGCACAGAGAATTCCCTTCAGACGTAACTTGAATCGATCTTCTGCACGACGTATCATAGTGAAACTGGCAAAATACGGGGATAAAGAGAAAATTCTGAAAGCAGCTAGAGATAACCGTGCTCTAACATATAAAGGGAGACCAATAAGACTCGTGACGGATCTCTCTACTGAAACTTGGCAGGCCAGAAAGGAATGGCAGGAGATCTTCAATGTGATCAACAGAAAAAATATGCAGCCGAGAATCCTTTACCCAGCAAATCTGTCATTTAGAATAGAAGGAGAGATGAAGGTCTTCCCAAACAAACAAAAACTGAAGGAATTCATCACCACTAAACCAGCCCTACAAGAGATCCTAAGGGGATCCTATGAGACAAAGTACCAGAGACATCGCTACAAGCATGAAACCTACAGACATCACAATGACTATACCCATATCTTTCTATAATAATACTGAATGTAAATGGACTAAATGCGCCAACCAAGACACAGAGTATCAGAATGGATAAAAAACAAGACCCATCTATTTGCTGTCTACAAGAGACTCATTTTAGACCTGAAGACACCTTCAGATCGAAAGTGAGGGGATGGAGAACTATCTATCATGCTAGTGGAAGTCAAAAGAAAGCTGGAGTAGCCATACTTATATCAGACAAACTAGGCTTTAAATTAAAGGCTGTAACAAGAGATGAAGAAAGGCATTATATACTAATTACAGGGTCTATCCATCAAGAAGAAGTAACAATTATAAATGTCTATGTGCCGAATACGGGAACCCCCCAAATATATAAAACAATGACTCACAAACATAAGCAACCTTATTTATAAGAATGTGGTAATTTCAGGGGACGTTAATACCCCACTTACAACAATGGATAGATCACCTAGACACATGGTCAATAAAGAAACGAGACTCCTGAATGAATGATACATTGGATCAGATGAACTTGACAGATATATTTAGAACTCTGCATCCCAAAGCAACAGAATATACTTTCTTCTCGAGTGCACATGGAACATTCTCCAAGATAGATCACATACTGGGTCACAAAACAGCCCTTCATAAGTATACAGGAATTGAGATCATACCATGCATACTTTCCAACCACAATGCTATGAAGCTTGAAATCAACCACAGGAAAAAGTCTGGAAAACCTCCAAAACCACGGAGGTTAAAGAACACCCTACTAAAGAATGAATGGGTCAACCAGGCAAGTAGAGAAGAAATTAACAAATCTATGGAAACAAACAAAAATGAAAATACAACAACCCAAACACCTTGGGATGCAGCGAAGGCAGTCCTGAGAGGAAAATACATTGCAATCCAGGCCTATCTCAAGAAACAAGAAAAATCCCCAATACAAAATCTAACAGCACACCTAAAGGAAATAGAAGCAGAACAGCAAAGGCAGCCTAAACCCAGCAGAAGAAGAGAAATAATAAAGATCAGAGCAGAAATAAACAATATAGAATCTAAAAAAACTATAGAGCAGATCAATGAAACCAAGAGTTGGTTTTCTGAAAAAATAAACAAACTTGATAAACCTTTCGCCAGGCTTCTCAAAAAGAAAAGGGAGATGACCCAAATAGATAAAATCATGAATGAAAATGGAATTATTACAACCAATCCCTCCAAAATACAAGCAATTATCAGGGAATACTATGAAAAATTAAATGCCAACAAACTGGACAACCTGGAAGAAATGGACAAATTCCTAAACACCCACACACTTCCAAAACTCAATCAGGAGGAAATAGAAAGCTTGAACAGACCCATAACCAGCGAAGAAATTGAATCGGTTATCAAAAATCTCCCAACAAATAAGAGTCCAGGACCAGATAGCTTCCCAGGGGAGTTCTACCAGACGTTTAAAGCAGAGATAATACCTATCCTTCTCAAGCTATTCCAAGAAATAGAAAGGGAAGGAAAACTTCCAGACTCATTCTATGAAGCCAGTATTACTTTGATTCCTAAACCAGACAGAGACCCAGTAAAAAAAGAGAACTACCGGCCAATATCCCTGATGAATATGGATGCAAAAATTCTCAATAAGATACAAGCAAATCAAATTCAACAGCTTATAAAGAGAATTATTCACCATGATCAAGTGGGATTCATTCCTGGGATGCAGGGCTGGTTCAACATTCACAAATCAATCAACGTGATACATCACATTAATAAAAGAAAAGATAAGAACCATATGATCCTGTCAATTGATGCAGAAAAAGCATTTGACAAAATTCAGCATCCTTTCTTAATAAAAACCCTCGAGAAAGTCGGGATAGAAGGAACATACTTAAACATCATAAAAGCCATTTATGGAAAGCCCACAGCTAATATCATCCTCAATGGGGAAAAACTGAGAGCTTTCCCCCTGAGATCAGGAACACGACAGGGATGTCCACTCTCACTGCTGTTGTTTAACATAGTGTTGGAAGTTCTAGCATCAGCAATCAGACAACAAAAGGAAATCAAAGGCATCAAAATTGGCAAAGATGAAGTCAAGCTTTCACTTTTTGCAGATGACATGATATGATACATGGAAAATACGATGGACTCCACCAAAAGTCTGCTAGAACTGATACATGAATTCAGCAAAGTTGCAGGATACAAAATCAATGTACAGAAATCAGTTGCATTCTTATACACTAACAATGAAGCAACAGAAAGACAAATAAAGAAACTGATCCCATTCACAATTGCACCAAGAAGCATAAAATACCTAGGAATAAATCTAACCAAAGATGTACAAGATCTGTATGCTGAAAACTATAGAAAGCTTATGAAGGAAACTGAAGAAGACACAAAGAAATGGAAAAACATTCCATGCTCATGGGTTGGAAGAATAAATATTGTCAAAATGTCAATACTACCCAAAGCTATCTACACATTCAATGCAATCCCAATCAAAATTGTACCAGCATTCTTCTCGAAGCTAGAACAAGCAATCCTAAAATTCATATGGAACCACAAAAGGCCCCAAATAGCCAAAGTAATTTTGAAGAAGACCAAAGCAGGAGGCATCACAATCCCAGACTGTAGCCTCTACTACGAAGCTGTAATCATCAAGACAGCATGGTATTGGCACAAAAAAACAGACACATAGGCCAATGGAATAGAATAGAAACCCCAGAATTAGACCCACAAAAGTATGGGCAACTGAGCTTTGACAAAGCAGGAAAGAATATCCAATGGAAAAAAGACAGTCTCTTTAACAAATGGTGCTGGGAGAACTGGACAGCAACATGCAGAAGGATGAAACTAGACCACTTTCTTACACCATTCACAAAAACAAACTCAAAATGGATAAAGGACCTGAATGTGAGGCAGGAAACCATCAAAACCCTAGAGGAGAAAACAGGAAAAGACCTCAGCCGTGGCAATCTCTTACTTGACACATCCCCAAAGGCAAGGGAATTAAAAGCAAAAATGAACTATTGGGACCTCATGAAGATAAAAAGCTTCTGCACAGCAAAGGAAACAATCAACAAAACTAAAAGGCAACCAACAGAATGGGAAAATATCTGCAAATGACATATCGGACAAAGGGCTAGTATCCAAAATCTATAAAGAGCTCACCAAACTCCACACCCGAAAAATAAATAATGCAATGAAGAAATGGGCAGAAAACATGAATAGACACTTCTCTAAAGAAGACATCCAGATGGCCAACAGGCACATGAAAAGATGCTCAACGTCACTCCTCATCAGGGAAATACAAATCAAAACCACACTCAGATATCACCTCATGGCAGTCACAGTGGCCAAAATGAACAAATCAGGAGACTATAGATGCTGGAGAGGATGTGGAGAGCATTCCCACTGTTGGTGGGAATGCAAACTGGTGCAGCCGCTCTGGAAAACAGTGTGGAGGTTCCACAAAAAATTAAAAATAGACCTACCCTATGATCCAGCAGTAGCACTGCTAGGAATTTACCCAAGGGATACAGGAGTACTGATGCATACGGGCACTTGTACCCCAATGTTTATAGCAGCACTCTCAACAATAGCCAAATTGTAGAAAGAGCCTAAATGTCCATCAACTGATGAATGGGTAAAGAAATTGTGGTTTAAATACACAATGGAATACTACGTGGCAATGAGAAAGAATGAAATGTGGCCCTTTGTAGCAACGTGGATGGAACTGGAGAGTGTGATGCTAAGTGAAATAAGCCATACAGAGAAAGACAGATACCATATGGTTTCACTCTTACGTGGATCCTGAGAAACTTAACAGAAGACCATGGGGGAGGGGAAGGGAAAAAAAAAGAGAGAGAGAGGCTAGAGTGGGAGAGAGCCAAAGCATAAGAGACTCTTAAAAACTGAGAACAAACTGAGGGTTGATGGGGGGGGGGGGGATGGGTATTGAAGAGGGCATCTTTTGGGATGAGCACTGGGTGTTGTATGGAAACCAATTTGACAATAAATTTCATATATTAAAAAAAAGAATGACAGAAAATATATATATATGAATACACACACACACACACACACACACACACACACACACACACACACAAAGATGCTCTCATGAAAATATGTAATCAGGGAAATGCAAATTAAAATAACAATGAGATACCACTCAACACTACTGGAATGGCCCAAATCCAGAACACTGCCGATACTAAATACTATCAGGGATGTGGAGCAACGGAAATAGAAATTCTCTCATTCATTGCTGGTAAGAATGCAAAATAATGCAGCCACTTTGGAAGACAGTTCAATGGTTTTTATACACCTAACATACTTTAACCATACGATCCATCAGTTATGGTCCTCAGTAGTTACCCAAAGGAACTGAAAACTTATATTCACCCAAAAATTGCTCACAGATATTTATAGCAGCTTTACTCATAACTGCCAAAACCTGGAAGCAACCAAGATGCCCTTCAGTAGGCAACTGGATAAACCGTGGGACATCCACACAATACATTACTATTCAGCTTTAAAACGAATGGACTACCAAGCCACGAAAAAGAGGTGGAGGCCCTCATATGCACCGAGTGAAAGAAGCCAATCTGAAAAGGCTACATACCGCGTAATTCCAACCATATGCCATTCTGGAAAAAGCAGAACTATTGGTACAGGAAAAGGATCAGTGGTGGCCACGCATAGAAGTGGGAGGAGAGATAAACAGGCAAAGCACAGAGGACTTTTCAGGCAGTGAAAATACTCTAAGCTTACAGTGATGGATATACATCATTACACATTTGTCCAAACCCATAGAATCTACACCAAGAGTGAACCTTAAGGTTAACAATGGACTTTGGGCGATTATGACGTATCAGGGTAGGTTCATCCTTGGTAACAATGTACCCTTCCGGTAGGGGATGCTGATAATAGGAGACGCTATGTGTGTGTGAGGAAAGGGAACATTTGGGAAACATCTGTACCTGTCTGTCAATTTTACTGTAAACCTAAAGCAGTTCTTAAAACCATAAAGCTAAATAAAACTTAAAAACTAAAAAAAAAGTAAAACGAAATAAAAAGTAAATAAATAAATAAAACTAGATAATGTAATCTGCAAATCTACTTAATGCTCCACACAGACTGCAAAAGGGACAAGGGTGTGAGGGGGTCTCTCTTCCCCCACGCCCAGACATGACCTCCCACTGCTGCCCCTGAGTATCTCAGTCCAGAACACTACAGTAGACCAAGTGAAGTTGTGTGTGGCTACCCTTTAAGCAAAATTACAAAAGCTTCGTTTCTGTCCCATCCTCTACCCTCAAAGGAATTTTATGGGCCTCCCCAGGGCACCCACTCTGGACACAGCCCACGAGAAAAGAGGCCCCACATATCCTGCAGGAACATAAAAAACAAGAGATCGTTTTCACAGTCAACGTGCTGCTGCCTTCATGACCAAATGCATGTTCAAATGCAAAATCAGTAGAAGAAAATAATTTATATGGGATTTTTTTAACCCTTTAAAACTACACTGCACACACACACTGAACTTCTCCCTCTCTCTCCCACTGTGCAAACTTCCAACTGAATCCAAATGAAGTACTATATTTGAAACGACAGAACATTTAGTACAGGTGTTAATTACAACACAAAATGAGACCTATTTCAGATAATCTGCCACTGTCTGTCCATAGATACCTGGCAGGGAAATGTTTTTCGACAGTTTAGAAATCCTCTGAACGTATGTTGCTCAGAAACTAATATATTTTACAGAAGACCATTTTGATTTCTCTTTTCACAAGCCAGCGAGGACAACGCTCCCAATTACCATCCCCGAACTATGTTTCTCCACTGCCTTCATTCACTTTTTCATCTAGCGGGTACTCACTGAGTGTCTCCCATGTGCCAGACCCCACTCTAGGTGCCGGAACACAGCAGAGAACAAGGCTTCCTCCCCGAGTTTACGCTGCAGTCGAGACGGACGAACAAATGACCACGTAACGGAGTGATGATGTCCAGAAGGATAGAAGTCAGAATAAAGAGGGCAGAGCGTGCAGGGGTGCTACAGATGCGTGGGCAGACAGCACCCTTCCGAGGGCCCCCTGGAGCAAGCCGCACACCACACACAGGGGGCGTCCTGCAAGCAGAGGGGACACAGGCAAACGGAGACAGGAAGATGGCAAATACGCCTGAGGAACAGCAAGGAGGCCAGCGGTCGGCACGTGAGGAGCGAGGGGGCGAAGCACTGGGGTGATGGGAGCCGGTGGAGAATTGTGAGCAGAGCAGCAATGCTGTCTGAATGAGCTTCCAAAGGCTCCGCCTGGCTGCTGTGTGGAGAAGACGCTTGGAGGGGCAGAGTACGATGTCACCGGCAGTCTGGCTCGTTGGGGAAATAGGGCCCAAGGCCCAACGATGGATCGCAGGCTCTTCTCAGGAGCTCCCTCGCCCCGCACACTTCCCATGGGCTCCTCGCCTGCACAAGCCTCTTGCAAATAAACATTCACTTCTCTACCAGATTCTCTTCCTAGAATGTACAGTTCTAAGAAGGGCCCCCAGAACTAAAGGCACGTCATGCCCCTGCTCAGAGCCCTTTGCACCTGTACCACAGCTGCTACTCACTGTATCTCCTCGTAGACTCAAAGCGCCCGGAAGGCAAGCACTGTATTATACACATCACGTTTATCTCTGCAACCATGACAGACGCAAAGTACCTGATACATAATGGTTACTCAAAATATATTTTCCAAATTATTTAATGCACACACATACACATACACACACACACACACACACACACACACACACACACGCGCGCGCGCGTGTGTTGGGGGTGGGTGGGTGGGGGGGTGGGTGAAGGGTGATAATGTTTTTGAAACAAGTAGTCTCATTTCCTTACTTGTAGACCAGAACCAACCCCAGGGCTTCAGGTACATTTGGGTCATCTAAGATGACTTCTATCAATGTCAGTATCCAAATGCATGCGCTCGCACGACAGTATTTAAAAATACAATTCAGAATCTTTCAGAATCACCAGCCCTGCATGTAAATTACACACAAGTGTTGCAGGTTTCTTATTTCTCACAGGTCCACTCCAGATTCATTTCCTCACTTTCCTCTACTCCCAGTACCAACATGAGTACAGGAGTTTGCTGGAATAGGAACAGACCTTACTGCTAAGACACAGGAAAAAACACAGCACAGAAACAACCCTCAGAGGCACCTCGCAGCTCTCACAGAACAAACAAGCTTCAGGCAAGAATAAGCTCTCATCCTTTTCAGAATATGTTTTAACTTGCAAATAAATGATCATTGCATTTAACAGCGATATTCCTCTCCTCTTTGGCAACTGATACACCCGGCTGCACACAAAAAGGGGAAATTTACATCCAAAACTAAATGAAACCACATTAAACAGGGAACTGAATATTCTGATTACAAAAATCAAGGTAAGTTTTCTCTACCCAGTGGTCTCATATGAATAGAAAACAAGTACTTGTAATAAGGACAGGTTTGATAATGAAATTTTAACACCCAGCAGGAGGTTTAATTTTAATGTATCTGTCTGAGATTTTGCTGTAAAATGAATCAACTAGCTAAAGACCGACCTCAGGGGTGGTTCAGACATCCTTAAGAAATGCCGCACAAAGAATGAAAGTTCTCTGTAGCAAAATTAAACTTCATTTTTACAAGTCTCTTCTCCCTACCACTGCTTCACATTTTAATGTTAAGCATACCCTCTGGGCAATTTATGTTTTTAATATTGCTCTTCTCAACAGAGGTGATCAAACCCACTGCTTTGGGGAATTCTATCCAATATTGCTAAACTCCCAGATACACTTTCTGGGAAGAGGGTCCCTGGTGATCCTGACAGGAGTACTTAGCCCCGTGGGGTTGGCTCTGGCCAATTAGCAGAACATAGCCTCACTCCCTGAGCTTAGAGCCAAGACCAGGGCACAGCAAGAGCCACACATTCCTCCCATGTTGTACCTGGACCCCAAGGAATTTCCACCTGTATCCAAAAACCGGAATGGCGTCCTGTGCATGGGGGGAACCTCTGCCTAATGTTAGGTTAGCATTTACGTTTTTGTCTGGAGTTTGAAGACAAGTTAAAAGCACTTCCCATCCCTTCTTTGTCCAGGTAGGGACTGCCAAAACCTTCACGCAGATTTTAAGCCAGAAGGCAGGGTGCTGTGCACAGACTCTGGCCAAAAGTCCCTGCCTGTGGGCATTCATCCAATGGGTCCCTGCTGGACAGAAGGGGGATGCTCTCCTGTTCTTAATGCCCGCTTCGATGACCATAAAAAGATGAATTTCTCTCCAGCTAATTTTCTATAAATGCCTGAGGTTTCCATAGACTGGAGTCCTCCTGGTGCTCTCCTTACCTCTACCCACCTCCTCGCTCTGGGATTCGCATTCCACATGCAATGTGCTGACTGCTGTCCTCTTTAAGTCCTGCTCATAAACCATGACTGCACGTCGTTTCCTGAATTTGGTGGAATGGGAAGGATGCAGGCCTCACTTAAAATTTTCTGATGCGGAAACATTTAGAAAAGGTGTCGCAGAGGGCGCAGAACTTGAACTGGGTCTTGGAAACAAATCAAGGATAGAGAGGAGAATGAAAATGGCATTCCGGAGAGAAGAGCATGGGGAGCAAAACCGGGTCGAGGCAGCATGAGGCATGGTTAGAAAATAAGCAGGGAAATCTGGCTGGAGCAAAGGGTTCATACATGAAAACGAGTGAGACAGAAACTGGGAAGAACTGATCCCGGTGGAACCGGCACAGAAGCATCCCTGAGGCAGCGCAGGGTTTTCTGAGCTTGCTCTCATTCTATCAGTCTGCGTCCCTGGCTGACGGCAGCACGACCGTTAAGCTGAGTTTCTGTTTCCTCTATGGACTCTGCATTATGCCCACTTGTTTTCCTACTAGAGGGTCTGTGTTGAGCTGGCTTTTTGGTACAGCTGTTTGCTTGTGCCATATTCCTCTGTGGCTCTGGACCAAGTGGGCTTTTGTGAACTTCTGCCGTACTTTCTGCCTGTTCAGCTTTCCAAACAAGCTGATATTAGAGACAATGACTTCCCAGCTTCTCCCTTTGGGAGAGCCAGGTGTCTTATTTTACTGACTTAACACTCTCTTTGAATCTTTCAAATGACTTTCGTCAACTTTGGCAGCACATTTTCCATTTAGTTAACCATCAAAGGACAAAAGAAGTATTTGGAAAACAAATAAAATGCTATTATCTCCAGGAATATATGCATTTATGCAGTCACCCAAAATGCATATTAATTGTGCACTATGTTATAGAGTCTGTGCTAGAGACTAGGGATATACGTGTAACATTCTCCAAAATACACTAATCAATAATCAAACAATTTATCTTATTAATTAATAAAAACAAGCTTGTTAAGGCCTTAAATGTCCCATAATAGGAAACATAACATTTCATCCTAAAGCAGCAAAATACACACTCTTCTCAAGTGCACATGGGATATTCTCCAGGATAGATCATGTTAGGTCACAAAACAAATCTTAACAAATTGAAAAATATTTACATCATATAAAGCATCTTTTCCAACTACAATGGTATGAAACTAGAAATCAATTATAAGAAGAAACCCAGAAAAACCACAAATGCATGGAGATTAAACAACATGTTACAGAACAAACTACTGGGCCATAGAATAAGCCAAAGGAGAAATCAAAAAACACCTAGAGACAAATGAAAACAGAAATAACACATACCAAACTCTGTGGGAAGCAGCAAGAGTGGTTCTAAGAAGGAAGTTCATAGTAATAGAGGCCTACCTCAAGGAACAAGAAAAATCTCAAACAATTTAACTGTATACCTAAAGGAACTATAAAAAAAAAAAAGAAAAGAAAAACAAAGCCCAAAGTTAGTAGAAGGAAGAAAATAATAAAGATGAGAGCAGAAATAAATGAAATAGAGACTAAAAAGATAATAGAAAAGATCAATGAAACTAAGAACAGGTTCATTGAAAAAACACACAAAATAAGCAAACCTTTAGCTAGATTCAACAAGCAGAAAACAGAGAGGGCTCAAATAAATAAAGTGAGAATGAAAGAGAAGTTATAGTTGATACCACAGAAATATAAAAAAATCATAGGAGACTGCTATGAAAAATTATACATCAACAAACTGGACAACCTAAAAGAAATGGATAAATTCCTAGAAACATACCATCTTCCAAGACTGAATCATGAAGAAATAGACAATCTGAATAGACCAGTTACTAGTAAGGAGACTGAGTAAGTAATCAAAAACCTGCCAACAAACAAAAGTCCAGGGCCAGATGACTTCACTGGTGAATTTTCTCAAACATTCAGAGAAGATGGAAACTCTTGAAGAAAAAAGAAGAGAGAAAGCATCCAAACTCATTTTACAAAGCCAGCATTTCCCTGATATCAAAAACAGACAAGGACACCACAAAAAAAGAAAATTACAGACCAACATCCCCAATGAACACAGACGCAAAACCTCCCACAAAATATTCGTAAACCAAATTCAATAATACATTTAGAGAATCATACACCATGATCACGTGGGATTTATTCCAGGGATAGAGGGATGGTTCAACATCTGCAAACCAATCAGTGTGATATACCACATTAACAAAATAAAAGATAAAAAAAATAATATGATCATCTCAATAGATGCAGAAAAAGCATTTGACAAAATCCATTCATCTATGATAAAAACCCTCA
The DNA here is from genome assembly GCF_022079265.1 of Lynx rufus. Taxonomy (NCBI): domain Eukaryota; kingdom Metazoa; phylum Chordata; class Mammalia; order Carnivora; family Felidae; genus Lynx; species Lynx rufus. The sequence continues at coordinate 8,313,505 of NW_025814823.1, read as the reverse complement.
ACAAACTGGGTATAGACAGAATGTACCTTAACATTATAAAGGCCATGTATGAAAAAGTCCACAGCTAATATACTCACCAGTGAAAAGCTGAAAGCTTTTCCTCTAAAATCAGAAACAAGACAAGGATGCCCACTCTCCTCACCTTTATTCAACATATTACCAGAAGGCCTGGCCACTGCAAGTAGGAAGAAAAAGAAAGGAAAGGCATCCAAATTGGAAAGGAAGAAATAAGATTATCACTATTTATAGATATAATACTATATATAGGATATCCTGAACACTCCACCAAAAAAACCGTTAAAACTAATAAATGAACTCAGTGAAATTGCAAGATACATAGTTAATTTGCAAAAATCTGCTGCATTTTGACATACTAATAATGAACTATCAGAAAAGGAAATAATCCCATTTACAATTGCATCAGAAAAAAATAGGAATAAACTTAACCAAGGATATGAAAGACCTGTACAATAAAAACTATAAGACATTAATGAAAGAAACTGAAGAAGACACAAATAAATGGAAAGATATTCTGTGCTCATGGACTAGAGCAATTAGTATTGTTCAAATGTCCATACTACCCAAAGCAATCTATACATTTAATGCAATCCCTTGATAGGGAATTTTGATAAATTCCAATGTCATTTTTCATAAACAATGAACATATAATTCTAAAATTTCTACGGAACCACAAAAAGACCACAAATAGGCAAAACAATCTTGAGAAAGAAAAACAAAGCCAAAGGTATCATGCTCCCCGATTTCAAATTATACTATAAAGCTATACTAATCAAAACAGTATGGTACTGGCATGAAAACAGACACACAGATCAATGGAACAGATAAGACAGCCTAGAAATAAACCCATGTATATACGATCATTTAATTTTCAACAAAGGAAAAAAGAATACACAATGGAGAAAAGAATCTCTTCAATGAATGGTACGAGGAAAACTAGACAGCTACATGCAAAAGAAAGACTGGACCGTTATCTTATGCCATATGTACAAATTAACTCAAAGATTTGAATGTAAGATGTGAAACCATAAAACTCTGAAGAAAACATAGGCACTTAACTCCTTGACCTTAGTCATTTTTTGATTACTAAATGTTTTTTGATTACTAAGTAACTGATCTTAGTAATTTTTTTTATTTGATTCCAAAGGCAAGGGAAACAAATGCAGAAATAAACAAATAGGATTGCATCTAATTAAAAGCATCCACATGGTGAAGGAAACCACCAACAAATTAGGAGACAGCCTACTTAATAGAAGACATTTGCAAGTCATATATCAAATAAGGGTTAACATTCAAAATATACAAAGAACTCCTACAACTCAGTAACAAAAAGTAAACAATCCAATTTAAAAATGTACAGAATAGGGGCGCCTGGGTGGCGCAGTCGGTTGAGCGTCCAACTTCAGCCAGGTCACGATCTCGCGGTCTGTGAGTTCGAGCCCCGCGTCAGGCTCTGGGCTGATGGCTCAGAGCCTGGAGCCTGTTTCCGATTCTGTGTCTCCCTCTCTCTCTGCCCCTCCCCCGTTCATGCTCTGTCTCTCTCTATCCCACAAATAAATAAACGTTGAAAAAAAATTTTTTTAAAAATGTACAGAATATCTGAATGGACATTCTTCCCAAAAAAGGCATACAGTCAACAGGCATATGAAAAGATGATCAACACCACTAATCATTAGGGAAATGCAAATCAAAACCAGTCCCATGGTGGGACTGCCCTTCTCAATCAAGTGTGCCTCAGTCCCAGTGTGGTATGCCCCCTCCCCAGAAGACCAACAAAGGTCCCTGCCCACATCTCCCAGCCAGAGAGTTCTGCAGGGCCTCAGTTCTGGTGGACGTGGTGTCGGGTCTCATTTCACATGCAGACCAGAGCACACCTAGTTAAAACTCACCACATTCAGGCCAGGGACCAAACAGTTCCCATAGAAGGCAAGGAGAGCCTCTGCAGACAACTAGCCTGAAGGATAGAGCAACCAAAACACAACAGCAGAGCACACACCAGAGACACTCCCTGAAGTGCCAGGCCCTGGGCATGCCCTCTTCTTCGTTAAGCCATTGCTTTCAGGAGCAGAAGATATAACTGGCTTTTGTAACACAGAGAAGGAAGCAGAGACTAATAAAAAATGCCAAGATGGAGGAATTTATCCCAAATGAAAGAACAAAATAAGGCCAAAGCCAGAGATCTAAGCAAAATGGATATAAGTAACATACCTGATGGAGAATTTAAAGAAACAACCCTAAGGATGCTCACTGGGCTTGAGAAAAGAATAGAAGACATCAGGGAGACTCTTACAATAAAGATAGAAGAGTTAAAAAAGAATCAGAGATGAAGAAAGAGTACAATAAACAAGACTAGAAACAGGCTTGCTTCGATGAACAGCAGGCTGGAAGAATCAGAAGAACGAATAAGTGATACAGAAGACAAAATAATGGAAAATAAAGAAGCTGAACAAAAGAATTATGCAACACGAGAATAGACTTGGAGAACTCAGTGTCTCCATCAAACATAATAACATTCATATTATAGGAGTCCCAGAAGAAGAAGAGAGAGAAAATGGGGCAAAAAAAATTTATTTCCAGAAATAATAGCAGAAAATTTCCCTAATTTGGGGGAGGAAACAGACATCGAGATCCAGGAGGCACAAAGAAAAAAAATCTTAAAAGCTGTGAGACAGAAGAAGTCCTTAACTTACAAGGGAAAACCCATAAGGCTAGCTGGAGATTTCTCAACAGAAACTTGGCAAGCCAGAAAGGACTGGCATGCTATGTTCAAAGTGCTGAATGGGAAAAAATCTGCAGCCAAGAGTACTCTATTCAGAATAGAAGAGATAAAGAGTTTCCCAAACAAAGACTAAAGGAGGTCATGACCACTAAGCCAGAAATATTAAAGGGGACTCCTTGAGTGCAAAGGAGAGACCAAAAGTGACAAAGACAAGAAAGGATCAGAGAAAATCTCCAGAAACAATGACAAAACAAGTAATAAAATGGCAATAAATACCTATCTATCAATAATTACTTTGAAAGTAAGTGGACTAAACATTCCAATCAAAAGACATACAGTGTCAGAGTAGATTAACAAAAAACCAGATCTATCTATGTGCTGCTTCCAAGAGGCTCATTTTAGACCTAAAGACACCTGCATATTGAAAGTGAGAGGATGGAGCAACATTCATCACACAAACGGATGTCAAAAGAAAGCTGGAACAGTGATACTTATATCAGACAAACTAGACTTTATTCTCATATTGTTTTTATCTTACTTTGGTGTCAGGGTAGCACTGGCCTCATGGAAAGATTTTGAATGAGTTCCACCTATTCTGTTATTTGTAAGATTTTGATAAAGACCGTCATTAATTTTTTTTTTTTTTAATGTTTGGTAGAACTTGCCAATGAAACCATGTGGTCTTAGGCTTTTCTGGGCTGGAAGATTTTTTTATTTCTAATTTAACTTCCACTGGTCTAAGAATATTTCCTATTTCTTGGAGTCCAGATTCATGATTCAATCATGGTAACTTGTAAGCTTTTAAGAATTAGCTGATTTTTTCCCTAAGTTATCTGATTTGTTTGTTAGTATATGATTGTTGAAAGTAATCTATTATCACACTATGTATTTCTGTGGTTATCTGTTGTATTCTCTCTTCCATTTCTCATTTTGGTTTTTGAGTCTTCTCTCTCTTTTTCTTAATGTAGTTAAAGCACTGCCAAAAATTTTTTTTGAAAAGCTGGTCATTTCTTTCCATATCATGTTATTGTTTATTCTGGTCTCTCTCCTATTTACTTCTGATTCTTCTTTTTTATGCCTTCCTCTACTAAGTTTCAGCTATGTTTGTTCTTTTTCCAATTGCTGTGGTGCAATGTTGTTTATTTGAACGTGTTTCTCTTAATAGAAGCATTTATAGCATGAATTTCACTCTAACATCTGCTTTTGCTGCATCGCATAGGTTTTGTAATATTGTATTTTCTTTTTCTTTTGAGACATACTTCGATTTGCTGTTTGATTTCTTATTCGGCCTGTTGCTTGTGCAGTAGTGTGTTGTTTAATGCTTACATGTTAAATATTTACCAAAAAAATGTAAATTGATACAGCTACTATGAATAACAGTATGGAGGTTCTTCAAAAACTTAAAAATAGAACTACCACATGATCCAGCAACTCCACTACTGGGTGTCTATCCAAGGAAAATGAGAATACTAATTCAAAAAGATATATGCTCCCCTATGTTCACTGCAGCATTATTTACTAAAGCCAAGATTTACAGACAACCCAAGTATCCATTGATAGATGAATGGATAAAGAAGAGGAATGAATAAAGAAGCCATAAAAAGAATGGAATCTTGCCATTTGCAACAACATGGTTGGATCCTGAAGGTATTATACTAAGCAAAATAAGTCAGAGGAAGACAAAAACCATATGATTTCACTCATATGTGGAATCTAAGCAACAAAACAAAGCAAAATCAGACTCATAAATACAGTGAACAGACCGGGGGTTGTCAGAGGGGAGGGGAGAGAGGGGTGGACACAAAATGGGTGAAGGGGATCAAGAAATACAAAATTCCAGTTATAAAATAATTAAGTCACAGAAATTCATGTACAGCATGGAGAATACAGTCAATAATTGTGTTAACTTTGTAGGGTGACAGGTAGGGTGACAGCTAAATGTATCAAGGTGATCGTTTTGCGATGGATAAAAATATCAAACCACAATGTCGTGCACCTGAAACTCAGAAAATATTGTATGTCAATGATGCCTCGATTTTTAAGAGAGCTTGTTAAAAAAATAAAAAAGACACGTAGCAAAGGCCAAAATAAAAGAGGGTCACCATCACCAGTGAAAAATTGCTACGAATCACTCTGCCTGTAATCTAGCCCTCCAACCCCCTTTGGTTCAAAATCATCTTTTTAAATATCTTTATGGGCACACTTGATTTGAGATCTTATAAAATTCTCTAGTGAATACGAGCAACATAGGTCAGGCATCCAGACCAGAGCTTTGCCAACTCTGACACAACTGATATTTTAGGTCAGAAAATCCTTTGTGGGAGACTGGCCTTTGCCTGGGTTTGACTAGGCCCACTATACGTGGGTTTTTCCCAGCACAGTACTATTAACATGTTTTCCTCATGATTTCCTCAATAACGTTTTCTTTTCTCTGGCTTGTTTTATCGTAAGAATACAGTGCACGGCACACATAACACACAAATATAACCTAACTGTTTATGTTGTCAGTAAAGCTTCTGGTCTACTGCAGGCTATTAGTAGTTAAGTTTGGGGAAATCAAAAGTCACAGATGACTTTTCAGCTGCACAGGGGGATGACAGGCCCCCAATCCCCACAAGTTCAAGGGTCAACGGTATGTATTAGTCTCTTGTCCTACCAGACTACACACCACTGAGTATAATTTATTTCTTTTGACTCTGACAGCTCTTACGGTAGCTAAAATTATTTTCCGGTACAGCAATTGTTGCCATTCAGTACTATAGATATAAAACACCAATATCAAATCAATACTGACTGATCCCCAGACATACTAACTATGAGTGGCTTAGGAAGTTTGGAGCCTCACCTCCATGCTTCCCATGTAACATCGCTTTAAACCACTGTTTACGTACTAATCTATCGCATCAGGTGGTAATTTCTCGGAAAACATGAAACCAAATTTTATTTGGCAAATATCACAAAGCACACATTTAATACATACTTCCACAGCTGAACTAAAAAAGGAGCAGGCAGCAGGAAACGCAGATCGAAGACAGAGTTGCAAAGGAACACTCTGCTGAGGAATGTGAGCATTACCCTGCGGGGTTATACAGGGGGCCGTCAAATATACGAGGGCCGAGCCCAGCCAAGGCAGAAGGCCCAGGTAAGTAAATGCCAGTGTGTGTCCGAGGAGAAGGCCTAGATAAACCTTCCCCTCCCGCTCTCCCAAGGCTGAGCGGAGCTGACAGCGGACGCCCAGGAGCAGGAGCTATACGGGGCCCGGCTGGCCTCGGAAAGCATAACTCCGAAGCGGCATCGATCTTCAGGGCAGCCGCCTGGTTTCCTCGGACAGTGCAGGTGGAGGAATCAGGCCACGTGGGGAGGGCAACGAGGCCTGCCCTGTGAGACCACCCCACCAACTGCTTATCAATTCCCTGGCATTGGCCAGAGCAGTAATGAGACCGAGGACACGGTGCAAATAATAAACAAGGAAGACAGTGACACAATCAAAAGAAGTTTTAAAAGTCTCAAGTTATCTTTAATGTCTTCTAGAATCCAACCAAGGCCTGATATCCCACTGAGTCCTTCTCCTGACTCCTTCTCGGAAGTGGGTCCTTTTGCCTTTTCTTTGGGACCAGTCACTATCACTCTTCCCTCTCAGGGCTCCTGTGCCCCCTGTCTCTTCCTTCTGGCAGAAAAAAAAAAAAAAAAAAAAAAAACCTGTAGATTCCACCCCCATCCCCATTTCTCCAAAAAGGAGAATCAAAATGCCACCAAAAAAACCTCAAATGATACTCACTCTATTTACAGAAACACCAAACCGTTCATGCCTATTTCAATATATTCCCACTTTACAAAGAAAGTTACCCTAGGTGAGTTTCTGGCAGGTTCCTCTTGCCATCCTAAAGACAGCCCAGTGCGATGGCTTGAACAGGATCTAAGACAGACATCAACCCTTCCACACCATTTCCATCTTAAATAATGAGAACTATAATGAATCCGGCCCTCCGTGCTTTGGGCAGACAACATTTTCATTCACCAAATACTTACTAAGCCCCATTATGTGCAAGGCATTTTGTCAAATAATTCTGAAGTAAATGAGACATGGATCACCCCACCGAAGAAGCATAATGTCCAATATGGAAGAGGCATAATGTCCAATGTGGAAATAACGTGTGTTTGTAAATAACCCCACCGCAAGGTAGAAGGACAAATCCCCTGCAAGGCATTGATGGGGTGCTATGGAGCTAGGAGCTTCACAGACTATCATTTCTATTACGTCTGCCTTTTAGGAAGATGATGAGTCCTAATACCCTTTCCCTATTAAAATTCATTGGTTTTGTTAACTATGCATTTTCTTAATAAATGAAAGACTGCTTTGTTTTCTGAATGCATAACAAGAACCGCTTCTATGTGAAGCGGAAGAAGACATGAGTTCTTCTGACAAGGAGTCTATTAAAAATCCACCGTAAGTGGCATATTATTTGCACATTTATAATAGTCTGTGGAGATGAATCTGCCCAGATAATTTAATTTCTTTTAAAGAGAGGGGAAAAAAAAAGAGAACAGAACTAAAATATTGAAAAGACACATACAGCTTTTGACTTGATGGAGTCAGAAGTGTATCCGTGTGTTTTGGTTGATGTTAAACCTCTCCAGTGACCTGAAATACATCTTAGAACTTACAATTGGCCAAGCGTTTCCGATCTAATTCTTTCGTGCATTGCAGTTATTACAGAGAATCACTATTCCTCTAAATTAAACTCTGAGGAGAAGGATACCCTGGATTGACAGACCTCAAAACTTAGTTTAGATTTCCCCATGGTCTGCTCTCATGTGGCTTCCACATGGAAGAATGTTGGTTCATTAGCAAACGAGCTCAGATTGGCGCAGTTATGTGAATGCCTAAACAGACTCCTCGGCCAAACCACAACTTTTGAGCAGCCCTACTTCCTGTATAGGACCCTTTAATATACCCTATTTTGAGAAAGAAGGGGCGGGGGGATTATATACACTTTTTAAAGAAGTTTAGCAAGTCTAGAAATGTCAGCTTCTCAAGGGAGACTTTTTAAATTTTTTTATTTATTTTTTTAGAGAGAGACAGAGCATAAGTGGGGGAGGTACAGAGAGAGAAGGAGACACAAAATCCGAAGCAGGCTCCAGGCTCCGAGCTGTCAGCACAGAGCCCGACATGGGGCTTGAACCCACGAACCATGAGATCGCGACCTGAGCCAAAGTCAGACGCTTAACCCACTGAGCCCTCCAGGTGCCCCTCAATTTTAAACACGGCCTTACTTGGAAGAGAAAGCAATATTTCCTTTGTGCCCAGCACTGTAACATTATTGGGTGCCCTACCTTATCATGTCATTGGATCCTTCTGGAACTACAGGACAAGTGCTATCCCATTTTAAGGGAAGGGAACTGTAATGCAATTCAGGTCACATACTCCAAAATGCCAAGATATGACCCAGAGTGTCACCACCAAATGCCACGCCATCCTTCGTCATGCCTTTCTCATGACCTTTCTGGTTCAGACTGACAAACGTATACATAAAAAAGCATAAAGAGAAAGCCAACGTACCAGGGACTTGCCTGCAAAGCCAGGACTTGAACTGAGTACGTTCTATGCCATGAATAAAAGATTGCTTCTCCCCAGTTTCTCAAATGAAGCGTTAAGTCTTGCCGTGATCTCTCACTATGTCTCTGATGCAGAAAGAATAACAGAAGGCCTACATGCATCTTCTTGGTTTCCTCCAATTGAGATGGGAAAAAAAGGCATCCCACTCCCCAGAGCCACCAGCTTCCAGTCGGCCTCCCTCATCCTACAAACGTCCACGGGGCACCCAGCAAGTGTCAGGCATTCAGTGGCCACGGTGTCAGGAAACCGCAGTGAATGAACAAATGCCAGCCCCCATGGAGCTTACTGTCCAATGATGAGCTGGCCCTACAGGAACAAGATGAGAAGATGCTGCGGACCCCCGTGTCCCCCCGACCCGCAGGCCGAGGCTGCTCCGCAACCTGCACAGGTCAACAACCACTTCTGGGAAGGTCATCCTGCCCATCCTGGCATCGAAGCGGTGTATCCTCACCCTAAGAGCACATCAAACACACAGACGCACGCACACACGTGTGCACACAGCATTTTCAAAGGTCAGGATGGCAAGTACAATGAATACTGACTATAAAAATATGATGAAAAGCTAAATACAAAATCCTTTTCAGGCAAAAGCAAATCTTAAAAAGTCGTATTTTAAAAGCCATTTAACTCATTCTCCTATAGTTGGAACCAAACTCAACCTTCAAAAGAAGAACATGAAATGGATCTCCAACTGATCTCTCCTCACGAAGGTCCCAGGCTGCTGCCCCAGGAAGTCCCGCCAAATGGCTATGTCAGCTCGGGTTCTCAGTGCTTCCAAGAGGAAACGGGCGGGCGGAGTCTACATTATTCTAAGATGTCCTCAAAGTGACTCATAAAACATCTGAATAACCCATCCATTTTTAATTCTTCTGTGATTTCTGTGCTAACTTGAACTACAGTGAACTCATCTGACTTAACATGAGACTCGCAGGAGCCCTTCCAGGATTCCCGTCGTAATTCATCATTAACTGGACGCGTGTACAAGTATCACACGACTGCCTGCTATCTGCCTCGAATAGCGGGAGTGAAGCCATCGCGTGTGCTGCTGGCATGCTTACCCATTTAATTACCAAAGACGACACAGTGCCAGTGCGATCCAGGCCCCCGTGTGTGTGCCCCGACGACCTAGTTGAATAAAATCTGACCTCACCTCAGACAGAACACGGGTTTCTTTCCTAGCTACGGAGGCCAGATAATAGCATGTATCTAACAGTACGAGACAGCAGTGCATGGAAAATTGTACAGTCTTGGACACATGGAGAAACAGACAACAAAGAAACCTACGTGGTGTCCATCATCTTAACGGGATCAGCCATGTGACACTTATTCGCTCTGCCTCCCCTCCCCCAACAACCAATTTCTTAAAACCCTGGGCTCTGCATCTATGGATTTAAATATTAAAATGTGTTTGGGCTCTTCTCCTGGGTTTTCTAAGGAAAAGGCAGATATGGAAGAATATTAACCTCACCTTCCCTGAAATAATGGGACTGTGAGACCCTAGAGTTTCTAATCTATTCCTCAAGATAATGCTAAAGCAGAAAACAAGACACACACACACACTGCTGAGTTTCTTCCAATCCTCAAAAATCTGAGAATATTTCGGTCCTATTTGACATTTAGATATTTTCAAATCACAGGACCTTCTTTAGTGGTGAAAAAAAAAAAAACCCAACATATTCTTCGAAAATCTCTAAGGTCTCTGGGAAACAAATTGTAACCGACAATTCCCTCACATCTCATTATGTGGTGCAAATTTATTTTTAGGATTCCTCTGGCCTTATTCAGCAGGTGCCCTCTAATGATAGAATTATTTGCTCAATTTTAAAGCAATTCCGTGTGTGAAGCTATCAGGCTTCATATTATGAGGACTGAGCCAGGCTGGTCTGAAATGCATAGAGTTTGAGAAATGAAAAACACTTTCAGGAGTCTGCAAGATTTCATCCAGTGTCCAAAGGGGCAGCAGACCTAGTGGGTAAGGGCAAGGCTGGCTACAAGCCCCAGCTGCAAACCGAGGGCCATGGCACCATCTACCTCGCAGGGTGTTTAAGGAACAAAGGAGACAAAGGAGTGTGGTCAGCTCAGCACAGCACTGGAGTAAGTGAGCACTTGCTCTGAGTCAGATATTATTGGCATTTAAACACTGTAAAGTGATTCCATTCCATTGAGCATGCATTAATACAGGGTGCTATATGCCTAACTGAACAACCTCTAGCGTATGATACCCCACTAAGACTCCTTTTTAAAAGCTACTCTTTCTACATGTCTCTTACGTCAGAGTGTGTATGTACATCTTTATATAATCAACATAAAGGGTCTCTTATTAAAAATAATCAAGACGATTATTTGGACCACGTAGCGATAAAATGTTTTAATCCAAAAGTACAAAGATTAATGACAATGAGAATGCTAGACTGTTGTTATGTACCTTATTCTGTGCCATTTTAACATTTGTTAAGCTAGTGTTTTCACAAAGACTTCCTCAGCATTTTCTAACTGCAAATATCCTTCTCCCTACTGAAAGGTAAGGAAAATGGAACACGAACTTATCAGCTCAGTATCACAGGTGCCAAATATCAGACCCCAGAACATCTTCCTATTGTTGCTCTTTCCTTGGTATTCCGACAGCAGAGAAAAAAAATCAGACTTAATATCCACAAAGCAAAACAACATCTAAGCAATTATCTGAGGGTGGGAGGGAATTGATTTATATAAGCCTCCCTTACCCGCTTTCCCATTTCCTTCTGCACCCTCCACTCATTAAAAACAAATACATCCACAAAATACCTTTCTTTAAAACATAGATCATGTAGGGGCGCTGGGTGGCTCAGTCGGTTGAGCGTCCAACTTTGGCTCAGGTCATGATCTCATGCCTCGTGAGTTCGAGCCCCACGTCGGCCCCTGTGCTGACAGCTCGGAGCCTGGAGCCTGCTTCTGATTCTGTGTCTCCCTCTCTCTCTGCCCCTAACCCACTCGCATTCTGTCTCTGTCTCTCTCAAACATAAATAAACATTTAAAAAATATTTTAAAACATAGATCATGTATATGTGGCAGGGGTGGGGGAGAGAGGTTTCACATGTAAACAACACCAGGGCCTCTCCCCTAAATCACCTAAATGGTTCTCTGAATTGACCATGTGTTCCTCTGCTTCGGTACCCAGAGCATCAACCCCACCACATACACACACACACACACACACACACACACACACGAAAGCAATGAGGGCCATGAGCTGGGGTATGGGAGATAAATATCAACATTCACTGGAATTAGAACTACTCTCTAAGGTCTCTTTATTGTCATTCTTAACGTAAGGTGGTGTCCTTTGGGAGAGGAGGGGACGGATAAGTGATACAATAAGAAAACTAACTTGGCATTCCACAAAGAGGAGCTCCTTGAATTTCCCTCTAATCAATTCTGTCATCAGCATTAAGGATGCCGAAGCTTCTTCTTAGGCCCTATGTTTTGTTTCCATGGCCTGGCATCCTTTCCTTCCATGTCCTCCCTCACAGGAGTCATCAACATTATGGCGGCTGTCACCACCACCCTGACCACTCCTGCAACCACTGCCACCTATCAGCACTGCATTAAGTTTTTTTCCTGGATCTGTTCTTTAACACATCAGTCATCAGCCACATTCTCCACCTGCTGTCCTAAAATACTGCTGCATCCTCCTTACCCTGTATTTACCAATCGCTATCTACCCATTAACATCAACTTCACATCTTTTTGTCTCATCGGAAGATTAATTTAAAAATTGGTTAAGCAGAAAAAATAATAATAAAAAAATTGTTAAACAGGGAAGAGCCATCCATCCATTTTGAACACCCTCAACATCTTTTTAAAGTTTATTTACTTATTTGGAGGGTGGGGGAGGAGGGCAGAGAGAAGGCAAGAGAGAATCCCAAGCAGGCTCCACACTGTCAGTACAGAGCCTGATGTGGGGCTCAAACTCAAGAAACCATGAGATCACGACCTGAGTCAAAATCAAGAATTGGCTGCCCAACTGACTGAGCCACCCAGGTGCTCCACGAACACCCTCAACATTTTGAAAGTAGCTCCCTTTTACTGGGACAAAACACTCAAGTTTAAATAGTCTTTCAGAATAAGCCCATCACAGAGGTGGTGACCTACAGAATAAAGCCCGCTTGAGTAAGGTTGGCACTCTGAAAATATACACTCTATATCACTAAGTCTCAGGAACTCACGCATAAATTTGATTTAAAACATAAAAGTTGAGGTTTTCCTTTCCTAGTTTTACCCCAAGAAAGCTCAGGCTACCCCTTCCGGCCTCCAAACCTATAGAAGCTACTGTCCTTCTAACAAGTTTCTTTCATGCTACCCAAGTGTCCAGTGAAAGCCATACCCCACACTGTTGTTTCTATCCTCTGCCCCAATGACCAGACTTAGTAAAAAGTTTCCCTTCCTTAGAGTCTACCCTGAATTAAATCCCAACAAAGCAAAGCCAGCCTGGCATCTGTTCAAGTTGTGTACTGTGCAAGTTCACCACGTTTAAGAGGCCACCGATCACATCATTAGCATCTCTACGATTTCAAAAACTGTGCATCTTTGTTACAACACCGATGGTTTAAAGATGGATAATTTGATTATTTATATTACAATTTTCCAGCATATGGCAAGAAAGTGTCTTGTTGTAAAAATCAGTATAGTTCGACAATTTTCCGTCACATGGAAGTAAAATGTCTGTGGAAGAGGTGCCATTGTCTAATTTGCACAAAATGCCATATGGGCCAGCAGCAGCCCTCGGAATAGCTCCTCTCAAACATTTTAAACTTTCTGTGGTCTTGGCTGTTCACTAAAGCATCTGCTCTTGGTTTCATAAACTCTGTTTGCACTGCATTAACCTTCTCCCCCGCCCCCAATCTGGGCTTTCTCTCTCAATAACCTCAGCGATCAAGCACATCCTCCCCTCAAAGCAAGCCCCTAAGTACCACCTGTATCCCCTTGTCCTATTTCTGTCAACTGATATTACTAAACACATGTTAACAATAACACGATAACCTTTTGTGCTAGATTAATTACTGCTAGGAAAAAGATATCCGTTATAAGCACGTGCCACAAATTTAATAACATTAACAAAACATGTTGCTTGAACTTGAGTTTCATCAATGTCTGAATAGATTCCTCACATTTTAAAAAAAGCAAAATTAAGCTTTCATAGTAGAATTCATTTTAATTGACTTTTGTCATCAATAATATCCACCAAAAACTTATCACTGTTTACTCTGAGTGCCAGAAACCCAAGCTGAATGAAATACTAAATCAAGTAGAGAGCCACAGAAACTCACCCTGACCTCCAGAAAACGAGTTTTACTGCCATTGGTGACAATCTGCCTTAGTTGACGGTCCAGGTGTGGAAACCTTAAAAAAGCAAAAGAGAGGTGAACACCTAGAAGGAAGGACACAGAAATAGAAAAGCATAACCAGTTACTTCGTTATAATACTTCTTCTCCCTGAAAAATAAAGTTAGTTCAGAAGGGCTTGAATCCATGCAGTAATTGTACCACTAACAAAACTCTTCATAAGTGGAGCTTTTTCATGAACTTAACCATTTTTCCATTGGCTGGGTCTGGGATTTTAGAGATACTTAATCTTATTTTCAGATTAATCCTCAGTGAATTACATTACTTCAATTTTCCTTCTATCTTAACCCCTCAAGTAGTTAATGATCTAAAAACTGATTCTTAAATACACCATATAAATGAAGTATCTTACAGACTTAAGACTTGGCTTTTGTCAGGGGAAGAATACCTCTGATACATGAATAATTATGTCTGTTTGGTAGTTCCTAATTTTCTTAAATGGCACCAAATTTATACCTTGTTATTCTTACTTTGTTCTTATTCAGAAAAAAAATAAAGAACTAGAGAACTATGAATCCCACAATATTGACAGTATTAATTAAATCTAATAAAACTGTATTTAAAAAAAAAACAGCAAAAATTACTTTCCTCTCTAAATTATCCAGCAAGACTAGTTTTAGGTGGTAGAAAAAAAAGAAATTTTCCTCCCAGATGCTACTTCAGTAGATGCCACAGAATGCCTGCTATTATAAGCTTCAGCCATAGAGACTTGGTGATGTCCAACCACCGTTTACCTCAAAAATGGCAACGTCATCATTTTTCTCAGTCAAAACAAAAGGACCAGAAAACAACTAAATCTTCAAAACTACCTTTTGCTCGGCACACATCATTTTCCTAAGCAGCGTCCATGGTTTGGGTATTCACTGTTTCCACTCCCACTTAACACCTTCCTCGCACCAGAGAGGCAACAAGTGAATTGCCTCCAGCATTTGGAAGGGCCTGAGCGAACCTCCTCGATTCTTTCTTCCCACCCAGTCTATTTACTTACTGCCGCCTCCCTCTCAGCTTCCTCCTTGCAACATCCAGAGTCTTTTCCAAGAGTGTGTGGCAGAGAGGACAGCTGAGGGCTAGAAGGCAAAGGGAGACAGTAAGAACGCAGATCTCTAAGAAGGGCAGGCCAAAGGGCAAGTCAGAGCAAGTGAGGAACAAGATGGGGAGGAAAGCAGAGGGCTGCCCACTCACTGACCCAGCCCTGACATGGCAGCAAGCATCACACGAGACTGAGAACATTAAACAGGTCCACGTCGGGATGGAATGACGGGGACGTTCACTCGTCTAATATATTCAGCAACCCGTCTATCTCAGGAGCTGCCACAACCACCACTCGCACCACTGCTACGGACACCAGGACACCATCACCACAAGCGACCCCCGACACTAGGGACGTAATGTAGGCACGCACAACACCATTGGAACTAAAACCCAACAGAAGAGAGGCCACGGGGATACCCCTGATACGAAAAGTTTCCCGTTCATACGATGTATTGTCTTCTGAGATGGAGCAGAAATGGTTTAACTGATTTTCCCTCCTACGGGGAGACCTGTTAATGAGCAGCCTACCATAAACTGCTTTGTTTTGTTTTGTTGCGTGAACAAGCAGCCGGTTGCACAATAAACTTTTTAACCTCTTCTTAGTACCGTTTATCTATTTCACATTCCCTTGCTTTTGAAAATTAATTATCTGAAGAAAAGGTGTAAGGTCAAGATCAGCATTCTTGGGGCACCTGGGTGGCTGAGTTGATTAAGCGTCTGACTTGATTTCAGCTCACATCATGATCTCAGGGTCATGAGCTCAAGCCCCATGTTGGGCTCTGCACTGACAGCACGGAGCCTGCTTGGGATTCTCTCTTTCCTTCTCTCTCGGCCAATCTCTCTCTCTCAAAATAAATAAATAAACAAACATTTTTTAAAAATCAGCATTCTTACTACAGAGTCCCAGATGACATGCCAGGTGGAGCCTATTGTTTTGTTCATATCCAATCAGAATTTCAAAACACATAAGACCAGGAGAAAAAATGCATGGAGAGTCTATCCTACATTTAGAGGCACTGTTCACTGTTCTAGCACTGACTTTCCCTTTGAAACAGAGATATGCAATCTACTGTGGACCACTATAATGTTGAAGGCAAATGTGTTAATGATGGCAATAGCTAAATGACAGCACCAACAATAACAGAGGAAGGAAATCATTATTATTATAATAGGTATAGCTACAGATAAAGAGCTACTGCAAATCTCACAGCCTGGAATTAATAAACCAGCTGGAACGGCACTGCCCATTATGAAAGACGGTTAGAAAACAACATTACGTTAATAAAGCGATCGAGCAAGAGTGTGAACGTAGGTAAGGAGAGCTAGCTAAGGTCTGTGGAGACTATACATACATGTGTGGAAGCTGCCCAGTAATAACTAAGCAAAGCCACTCTGTGAAGTCAGAGGCTGCCTAAGAACCAACTGGTCAACCTCACACAGAGGAGCCTGGGCCACTGGTAATGATCACTGAGATCAGAGCAAGGTCTGTAGAACATCACCAGGCACCAAAACTGGGAAGCTGACACAAAAGGCAAGGGGAGCAGGTGTTACCTAAGGCCTTAGAGTCCTATGTAAAAGGACTCCGTATACAGCTCAACACAAAAAAATAAACAAAGAATCCAATTTAAAAACGGGCAGAGGACATGAATAGAAGACGTTTTTCTAAAGACACACGCAGATGGCCAACAGACACATAAAAAGATGCTTAACAACACTTATCATCAGGGAAATGCAAATCAAAGCCAGGATGAGATATCACCCCACACCTCTCAGAATGGCTAAAACAAAAAACACAAGAGACAACAAGTGTTGGCAAAGAAGCAGAGAAAAGGGAACTCGTGCACTGTTGGTGAGAATGCAAACTGGTACAGCCACTGTGGAAAACAGCATCGAGGTTCCCCAAAAAATTAAAAAAAGAACTACCATATGACCTAGTAACTCTACTACTGGGTATTTACCCGAAGAAAATGGGAACACTAATTTGAAAAGATACATGCATTTCTACGTTTACTGCAGCAGTATTTACAATAGCCAAGATATTGAAGCAACCCAGGGTCCATCGATAGATAAATGAGTAAAGAAAATGTGATAAGTATATATATGTGTGTATACACACACACACACAGGAATATTACTCAGCCATAAAACAGGAATAAAATATTTCCATTTGCAACAACATGGAAGGAACTCCAGGGTATAATGCTAAGTGAAACGAGTCAATCAGAGAAAGAAATACCACGTGATTTCACTCATATGTGGAATTTAAGAAACAAAAAACAATGAATAAAAGAAAAAAGAGACAGAAAAAGACTCTTAAATACAGAGAACTTACTGGTGGTTGCCAGAGGGGAGGTTATTGAGGGGACAGTGCGATGGGTGAAACCTCTGAAAGGGATTAAGAGTACATTCATTTTGGGGCACCTGGGTGGCTCAGTCAGTTAAGCGCCCAACTCTTGATTTCAGCTCAGGCCATGATGTCATCATGGTCATGAGATCGAGCCCCATATTGCGTTCCACATCTGGTGTGGAGCCTACTTAAAATTCTCTCCCCCTCTCCCTGCTCATGCTCTCTTGTATGCTCTCTCTCTCTCCAAAAAAATGTTAAAAAAGAGTACATTCATCTTGATGAGCACTGAGAAATGTATAGAATTGTTGAATCATTATATTGTACACCTGAAACTAATATAACACTGTATGCTAATTATACTTGAATAAAAACTTTTAAAAAGAGAGTGAATGCTAAACTTAGTTAGAATGGTAGGTAAAAATAATAGAGAAATATTTTTTGAATTCATATAGAAGGACAAAATGAACACAAAAGTTGCAAACAACCATACCCTCCCCACACAAAATGATTCGTTTTTAGAGTGAGCAAAGAACACAAAACCCTGGAGCACAGTTTTCAAATTAAGAAAGTACATCGATTTGATCTTGACTTTTGAGGTACAGACAGTATTTTTAAACAATAGGACATAAAGTTGAGGAGCTGGTGTACATATCTATTATCAGACAGATGCTTATAAATTTGGTTTGAGTCAGAACAGTATTCTTGGAAAAACCGTGTTCAACTCATAACTGATATAACCAAGTATTTATTGCAGTTTAGCACACAACGGAATACTACATGGCAATGAGAACGTTTGATCAAAACCACATCCAAAACTATGGAGGAACACATGAAATAACCATTAACTAAGATATACCATATTTAAAGCACAAAAACAATCACAACAAACTGGCTGGGAAAGTAAACTCTGCACACTAGTGTGCAAAACAGGAACAGGTGGTTACACAATAATCACTGAGGGAATTTTTTACCCACAGAAATTCCTGGACAGCACCCGGAGACTTACTCTCGAATTTCAAGAATTTATTTTTTTGGAAAGCTTTCCCTGGGTACACTGGAGCACAGCCACTTCATGTGCTGGGGCAACAGATGGAAACTACCAGAGAGGCAGTCTCTCAATTCAAGAGTCTGGGCTGGACCATCAGACATGTTACATTTAATCTTCATGGCAACTCTCTAAATTTCAGGATCCCAGTTTTGCAAAGAGGTGACGGAGGGGCAGGTCTGAAAGGTCAAGTGACAAAGAACAAATGTCACCTGTGACTTCCTTTTTCAAGCTCTTTGGTGGTGCCCACTGCCTAATATGGAATGTATTCTAAACTCCTTTTCAGGTACCGTCCGAAAACATGGTCCCTAACTCTACCTCAACCACACCACTCCTTCAGCCACCCACTCACATCCACACTCTAGCTGAACCAATTGCTCAGAAGTAAGCAATTTCCTGGGCAGTGCTATTTTAAGCCTTCCCGACTCTGCCTCTGCCCTTCATCTACCTCATGTTCCAAGATGAAGCTCGACCTTCACCTCTTTATGAAGCCCTTCCTGACCACCACCGGCCCCTACCCAAGTAGAACTGACTACTTCCTTCAATGTAGCAGTCATAACAATAAAGTAAGACTTTACTTCTCCCCACTATTACATGTAGCTCATGGATATGGGCTATATAACTTTTCAAGAACAGATATCAATAAATGTTTTAGGAATAAATACAGTGTTAGAGCCAAAACCAGAATTTGAACCTGGATGCAACTCAAAGCCAGTACACCACACTGTGTCTCTTGAATCTGATTTTACAAAAACAACTCAATAACTATTAATACAGTAGCCACTTAGCCACGTGTTCCTACTGGACACTTAAAATATGGCTAGTCTGAACTGGAACGTGCTATAAGTTTAAAATGCACACGTGATCTTGAAGATTCAGTATGACAAAAGAATGTAAGATATTCAACATGTTAAAATAATATTTTGAATATATCTGGCTAAATGTGTTAAAATTAATTTCATGTGTTTCTTTTTATCTTTTTAATGTGGCTACTAGAAAATGTAAAATACATATGTAGCTCACATTACATTTCCATTGAACAGTGCTACTCTAGGAAGTACAGCCTTTCTCTTCCTTACTAATAAATCTGTTAAGAGGATGCTAACTTTTCCTAGTGATTACAGAGCACAGACATCCAAGACCACACTGCAGTGTCACATAGCCTGGCCCTGCTGGACATAAAGAGGTTTCTCCTACATTAAAAGACTCACAGAATGTTGCTTTCAGAATTCTATCAACTCATTGGAGTTCGCCTCCACCATCAACTGTTGGTTCTCCACACGTAACTCCTAAGGTCTTTAATCTTCCAATATGGCTATCTTATGTATTCTGAGGCAAAGGCCAGTAGAGAAAAGTGGGGCCAGGACTAGGCAGAGGCAAAACATTTGCCTCGGGCACATAATTTAAGGGAAACTGAAAAACTCCGTAATCAAGATGAATAATCGTTTAAGTAACGGCTTTGTTGTCATGTAATTGACGTACCACAAAATTCACCATTTTAAAGGACACAATTCAGTAGTTTTAATACATTCATAAGTTGTTTAACTATTGCCACTATCAAATTCTAGGACATTTTCACTACCCCCCAAGAAACCCCGACCCCATCAGCAGATATACCACCTTCCTTATGCCCACCCCTCACAACCATCTATTTTCTGTGTAAATTTGCCCATTATGGATATTTGATACAAATGGAATCACAAAATATGTGGCCTTTTGTGTCTGTCTTCTGCCAGTTAAACGTTTTCAAAATTCACCCATGTTGTACCGTCTATCAGTATTTCATTCCTTTTTATGGATGAATAATATTCTATTATATGAATATGCCCTATTTGTTTATCAATTCATCAGTTAACAGGTACTGGAACTGTATCCAGTTGGGGATATTAGGTGCACATTGATATACACATTTCTATGTGGATATAAATTTTTAATTCTCGACTATATGCTTAGGATGGAATTGCTGGGTCATATTGTAGCTCTATGTCTATAATTTGAGTAACTAGCAACTGTTTTCCAAAGTGGCTGCACCATTTCACTGTCCTACCAGCAGCGTATCAGGATTCCAAAGTTTTCTTTACCAGCACTTGTTACTTGTATTTTTTGTTAGCCATGTTAGTGAGTGCATAGTGATATCTCATTGTGCTTTCTTTTTCTATCTTCCTAAACCCATAATGTTGACCACCTTTTCATATGCTTATTAGCCATAAGTATGACTTCTCTGGAGAAATGTCAACTCAAGTCCTTTGCTCAACTTTTTAGTTATTTGTCTTTATGTTATCAAGTTGTAAACATTCTTTATATATTTCATATACAAGTTCCTTATTGGGTATATGTTTTGCAAAATTTTTGTCCCATTCTATGGGCTGTATTTTTTCTTCCTTAATGATATTCTCTAGAGCACAAAAGTTTTTAATTTTTATGAAGCCCAACTTATATATTTCTTGTCACTTGTGCTTTTGATGTTGTATCCAGGAAACCATTCATTGCCTAATCCAAGATCATGAAGATTTACTCCTCTTTTCTTCCATGAGTTTTTGTTGGTCTGTTTTAGCTCTGGCATTTAGGTCAATGAGCTATTTCGGGTTAATTGTTGTATGTAGTGTAAAATAGAGTCCAACTCCATTTTTTTGAATGTGGATATATAGTTATTCCAGCACCATTTGTTAAAACGACTACTCTTTTTCCACTAAATTGTCCTGATACCCTTGTTGAAAATCAATGATCACTGAAAAGGCTTATTCCGGGACTCTCAATTTTATACCACTGATCTATAAGATGGTATTAATGTCAATACCACATTATCTTTATCACTGTAACTTTGTAGTAACTTTTAAAAACAGGAAATGCAAGTCCTTGAACTTTGTTTTGCTTTTTCAAGATTGTTCCGGCTCTTCTGAGTCTCTTATATTTCCATATAAATTTCAGGATCAGCTTGTCAATTTCTGCTCAAAAGGCAACTGGGATTTTGACATGAGTTGCACTGAAGCTATGGATCAATTTGGGGGAGCACCACCATCTTGACAACATTGTCTTCCAATCCATGAAGAGAGGATGTCTTTCCACTTATTTATCTTTTACTTCTTTCAGTGATGTTTTGTAGTTTTGGGTGTACAAGTTTTGAATGCCTTTTGTTAAATTTATCCCTAAGTATTTTATTTTTTGATGCTACTGTAAAGGGAATTTTATTTCATTTTCAAATTGCTCACTGCAAACATATAAAAATGATTTTTGTTTATTGATCATATATGCTGCAACCTTGAACTTATTAGCTCTAAGTGTGTGTGTGTGTGTAGTCCTTAGGATTTTCTATGTATAAGATCATGTCATCTACTCAATGACAGAGAACAAACTGAGGGTTTATGGAGGGAGGTGGGTGGAAGATGGGCTAGATGGGTGATGGGTATTAAGGAGGGCATTTATTCTGATGAGCCCTGGTGTTGAATGTGATGAATCACTGAATTCTACTCTTGAAACCATTATTGCACTGCATGTTAAATAACTAAATTTAGATGAAAGATAAACATAAAATATTTTTTAAAAATCATGTCATTTGCAAACCAAAATAGTTTTACCTCTTCCTTTCTAATCTGAATGCCTTTCATTTCTTTTCCTTGCCTAATTGCCTTGGCTAGAACCTCTGAAAAAATAATTGAATAAATGCAAAAAAATGGGAGGTGCCTGGGTGGCTCAATCGGTTGAACCTCCAACTCTTGATTTCAGCTCAGATAGTGATGCCAGGGTGATGGGATCAAGTCCTGTGTTGGGCTCTGCACTGAGCATGGAGCCTGCTTAGGATTCATTCTCTCTCTCTCTCTCTCTCTCTCTCTCTCTCTCTCTCTCTCTCTCTCTCTCTCTCCATGGGCCCCTCCCCTGATAGCATTCTCCTCTCTCCCTAAAATTAAAAAGAAAAAAGAAAAAAGGAGGAATCCTCATCTTGTTCCTTATCTTAGGGAGATGCATTCAGTCCCTCACCATTAAGTATTATGTTAGTTTTGGGGTTTTGGTAAATGCCTTTCACCAACTCAAGGAAGTTTCCTTCTCTTCCTCGTTTTGTGAATGCTTTTATCATGAAGTGCTTTTGGCATTTGTTAGGTGCTTCTGCTATGCCTATCAAGATGATTATGAAGTTTTTGTACTTATTCTATTCATAAGGTACATTGCAGTGGTTTTCATACGTTAAGCCAATCTTGGATTCCTCAGATAAATCCCACTTGGTCACGGCATGTAAACCTTTCTATATGTTGCTGGCTTCAGTTTGCTAGTATTTTGTTACAGATTTGTGCATCTATATTCATAAGAAATATCAGCTTATACAGTTGACCCTTGAACAACATGGGTTTGCCCTGTGTGGGTCCACTCATGTACAATTTTTTTCAATACAGTACTGTAAATGTATTTTCCTTACGATTTTCTTCATAAAATTTTCTGTTCTCTAGCTTATTTTATTGTACATAACACATATAAATAATAAATATACAAAATATGCGGTAGTTCTTATCAGTAAGGCTTCTAGTCAATGGTAGGCTATTTGTTAACTTTTTGGGGAGTCAAGTAATATGTGGATTTTCAACTGCATGGGGGATTAATGCCCCTCACCCCTGCACTGTTCCAGAGTCAGCTGTACTTTTCTTGCGATCTCTTTGTCTGGTTTTGGTATCAAAGTAATACTGGCCTTAAACAATGAGTTGGGAAATGGTCCTTCCTTTCCCATTTTCTGGAGGAGATTGTGCTATACCATCAAGTCTTCTTCAAATATTTAGTAGACTTTAGCAGGGGAGCCACACACACCTGGGCTTTGCCTTGTGAGCATTTCTTTCATTACTAAATCTCTCTACTTACAATAGGTCACGTCAAAGTCTCTGTTTCTTTTTGGGTAGTTTGGTAGTCATGTGTCTTCCTAGGGATTTTCCACTTCACCTAGGTTATCATAACTCATTGACATAAAATTATTCATAATATGATCCTTTTTATTTCTCCAAGGCAGGTAGTGATGTTCCTTCTTTTAGTCCTGATTGCAGGAATTGAGCTTTTTCTATTTTTCTGTTGGTCAGCCAGCTAATGGTTTGTCGATTTTGTTGATTTTTTTTTCAGTGGACTAATTTTTGGTTTCATTGATTTTCTCTACTGTTCTCTATTCTCTATTTTATTTGCTTCTGCTCTAGTCTTTATTATTTCCTACCTTCTACTTGTTTCGGGTTTCATTTGCTCTTTTTCTACCTCCTTAAGGCAAAAGGTTATGTTACTGATTTGTGATCTCTCCTCTTTCATTTCCGCCCATTTTATTGTGATACAACTGACATAGTACTGTGTGTTTAAAACGCACAACATAATGACTTGACTTACCTATACTGTGAACTGATTATCACAATGAGTTAACATCCATCATCTCACACAGATTAAAAAAAAGTTTTCTTTCCTTCTGATAAAACCTCTTAGGATTCACTCTCTTAACGACTTTCATATATACCATACTGCATCGTTAACTACACTCATCATATTGTACTTTATATCCACAATACTTACTTATAACCGGAAGTGTGTACATTCTGTATATTTTGACCACCTTCATCTAATTCCCCCACCCCTCACCACCACCCCATCTCCAATAACCACAAATCGAATCTCTTTTTCTATGAATTTGGATTGTTTTTATGTTCCACAGATAAGTGAAATCATACAGTATTCGTCTTTCTCCATCTGACTTATTTCACACAACATAATGCCCTCAAGGTCCATCCATGTTGTTGCAAATGGCAGAATGTCATTTGATGGCTTAATAATATTCCTGTGTATCACAATTTCTTTATTTATTCTAATAAGCATTTAGGTAGTTTCCATGTCTTAGATATTGTATGCAATGCTGCTATCAACATTGAAGTGCAGGTATCTCTCCAATATAGTGTTTTCATTTTCTTTGGAATTGCTTCCTATGTATACATTCCCAGAATTGGAACTGCTAGATCCTATGGTTTATCTATTTTTAACTTGGGGGGAAACCTCAATACTGTTTTCCATAGTGGCTGCACCAATTTACCTTCCCACCAACACTGCACATGTGTTCCCTTTTCTCCACATTCTTGCATTCATCCTTTTATTTTTTTTTTAATGTCAGCCATTCCAAAAGGATTCAGTGATATTTCACCATGGTTTCGATTTGCCAATGAATTGTGATGCGAGACATCTTTTCATGTGTCTGTTGGCCATGCATATGTCTTCTTTGGAAAAATGTTTATTCAGGTCCTTCACCTATTTTCAAAATTGGATTATTTGCTTTTTATGTTGAGTTACATGAGTTCTTTATATATTTTACATATTAATCCCTTCTCAGATATACGGTTTGTAAAGATTTTTTTCCCGTTCCAAATGTTGTCTTTTCATTTTGTTGACTCTCTTCTTTTAGAAGTATAGGCATTAACAGCTATAAATTTCCCTCTAAGCACTGATTTAGTGGCATCCCTTAGGTTTTAGTATGTTATGTTTCTGTTTTCATTCACCTCAAAATATGTTCTAATTTCCCTTATTATTTCTTCCTTGACCCAGTAGCTATTTAGGAGTGTGTTAATTTCCACATTTATGTGAATTTCTGAATTTCCTTCTACTATTGATTTCTTATACCATTCCACTGTGATCAGAAAGCACTTTGTATGATTTCAATAATTTTAAATTCATCAAAACTTGTTGTGTGGCCTAATATATGTTCTATGGCCTAATACAGTCTATTCTGAAGAATTTCTGTATGCGATTAAGAACAATGTGTATTCTGCTATAGTTAAATGTAGTGTTCTTTGGATGTCTGTTCTAGTTTATTTATAATGTTCAAATCTACTTCCTTATTGAACTTCTACCCAGTTTCAATCCATTACTCAAAGTGGGATATTAAAATCTCCAGTGGTTATTGCTGAACTTTGTATTTCTCCCTTCAATTCTGTTCGTTTTTGCTTCATGTATTTTTGGGATCTGATGTTATTTGCACATGTTTGTAATTATAATGTCTTCCTGATAAACTGACCTATCAATATATAATGACTCTATTTACCCTTGTAATAATATTTTTCTTAAAGTCAATTTCTCCAGTATTAGGACAGCCACTCCAGCTCTCTTTTGGTTACTTTTTGCATGGTGTATCTTTTCAGTTTATTTGTTTCTTGAGAGAGAGTGTGTGCATGCAAGTAGCAGAAGGGCAGAGAGGGAATCCCAAGCAGGCTCCACACTGTCAGCATGGAGACCGACATGCGGCTCAAAGTCATGAATCTCAAGATCATGACCTGAGCCGAAGTTGGACGCTTAACTGACCAAGCCACCCAGGCACCCCACACAGTACATCTTATTATATTCTTTTACTTTTGAACTTTTTGTGTTTAAATATAACATGGGTCTGTTGTAGAGAGAATATAGTTAGGCCATGCTTATTTAATTCATTCTGCCCATCTCTGCTTTTTCATGGGAGTGTTTAGTCCATTTACATTTAACATAATTACTGGTAAAATTTAAATCTGCCATTTTATTGTTTTCTATATATCTTAGGCCTTTTTGTTCCTCTATTCCTCCCTTACTGCCTTATTTTTTGTTATTTTAGTATCCCATTTTAATTCCCTTGTTTCTTTTATTATATATTTTTTAGTTATTTTCTTAGTGGGTGACACCATCTTTTACATTTACCTATGGAGTTGCCTTTACTGATACTCTTTTTTTCTCCTATGGATTTGAATTACTGTCTAGTTTCTTTTTGTTACAACTAGAAAGATTCCTTTTTTTTGTAGGATACGTCTGCTAGTGACAAACTGGTTTCTCTGAGATGTCTTAATTTTTTTTTATTTTGAAGGACAGTTTTGCTGCATATAGAATTCTTGATTGTTCTTTCTTTCAGCACTTTAAATGTGTCATCTTACTACTTCTGGCATCCACGATTTCAGATGAAAAGCTAGCTGTTAATCTTACTGAGGATCCCTTTAACACCATGATTCACTTCTCTCTTGCTATTTTTTTTTTCTTTTTTTTTGGCTTTTGATAGCTTGACTGTGTAAGTGTACATCTCTGTGTTTATCCTACTTGGAATGTACTAACATTCCTGGGTATTCAGGTTGATATTTTAAATGAAATTTGTCAAGTTTTAGGCTATTGTTTCTTCAAGTATTCTTTCTGTCTCTTTCTCTCTCCTGCTTCTGGGACTTCCATTATGGGGGCGGGGGGGGAAGCCTGTGTAATTTCAATTGACTTCCAAGTCCACTAATTCTTAGTTCTGCAAATTTAAATCTGTTGTTGACCCCATCTAGTCATTTTTTTCATTTCATTGTGCGTTACAACTCCAGAATTTCTATTTTGTTCTTTATTATCTCTCTCTCTTCACTGATATTCTCTATTAGGTAAGACATAATTTTCATACTTTAATTCTTTAAATGTGAATTCCTTTCACTCTTTGAACCCATTTATAATCACTGATTTAAAATGTTTGTCTAAATCAAAACCACACTCAGATATCACCTCACGCCAGTCAGAGTGGCCAAAATGAACAAATCAGGAGACAATAAATGCTGGAGAGGATGTGGAGAAACGGGAACCCTCTTGCACTGTTGGTGGGAACGCAAATTGGTGCAGCCACTCTGGAAAACAGTGTGGAGGTTCCTCACAAAATTAAAAATAGACCTACCCTATGACCCAGCAATAGCACTGCTAAGAATTTACCCAAGGGATACAGGAGTACTGATGCATAGGGGCACCTGTACCCCAATGTTTACAGCAGCACTCTCAACAATAGCCAAATTATGGAAAGAGCCTAAATGTCCATCAACAGATGAATGGATAAAGAAATTGTGGTTTATATACACAATGGAATACTACATGGCAATGAGAAAAAATGAAATATGGCCTTTTGTAGCAACGTGGATGGAACTGGAGAGCGTGATGCTAAGTGAAATAAGCCATACAGAGAAAGACAGATACCATATGGTTTCACTCTTATGTGGATCCTGAGAAACTTAACAGGAACCCATGGGGGAGGGGAAGGGAAAAAAAAAAAAGAGGTTAGAGTGGGAGAGAGCCAAAGCATAAGAGACTCTTAAAAACTGAGAACAAACTGAGGGTTGATGGCGGGGGGGGGGGGGGGGAGGGAGGGAGGGGAGGGTGGGTGATGGGTATTGAGGAGGGCACCTTTTGGGATGAGCACTGGGTGTTGTATGGAAACGAATTTGACAATAAACTTCATATATTGAAAAAATAAAAAATAAAAAAAATAAAATGTTTATCTACTAAATCCAATATCTGGACTCTCAGGGACACTTTTGGATTTTCCCTGTCCCTTCTTTCTTTGTGTGTGTTGAAAACTGGATTTTCAATAAACTCAGATTTCACTCTCCATCAAAGGTTTATTGTTGTTGCTGCCTATTGTTTTTGTTGATACTAATGCTGTGTATCCATTTCCAGGACTAATTCTATAAAGTCTGTTTTATCATATGTAGCTGCTTAAGTCTTTGTTTAGTTGCCTTTAGTGGCCAACTAATGATAAAACAGAAATTCCCTGGGGCACCTGGGTGGCTCAGTCAGTTAAACCTCTGACTCTTAATTTCAGCTCAGATCATGATCACACATCATTCGTGAGTTAGAGCCCCACATCAGGCTCTGTGCAGACAGCATGGGGCCTACTTGGAATTCTCTCTCTCTTCCTCCCTCTCTGCCCCTCCCCCACTCCCTCCCTCTCTCTCTCTCAAAATAAATAAGCATTGTTTCTAAACCAAAAATTTCTTTAAATGCGTTGAACTAATATGTCTCTCAGCCTTCATTGAGGAATTGTGTGTATGTAGTCACATTCTTTCTATGCTCTGATAGGCAGTTTACAACTCTCCCTTAGCCTTTTCTTCCTGCTTGTATAGAGAGCCTCAGTGTCACCCAGGGTAACAGATCAGGGCCTTCACAAGTCCTCGGCAAATGTATAAATTTTCACATGCGCAGGGGCCTTCTAGATTCTAAAACATATGTCAAAGCGTTTCAAATCCCACAGATACCTCCTATCCCAGTTATTCTTTTTAAGGTTTTTTTTGTCAACCTCTTTCTTGGCAACCTCAACAGGTGTAGCCACCTCAGGCACCTGCAGTGTTAACTGCTGCTGAGTGTCTTTAAAAAAATGCCCTAAAGCTGTTCACACGAAATGAGTTCTGAATCAGGTGAAATATAAACAAGCTCTGAGGTACCTGGGGGGCTCAGTCGGTGAAGTATCTGACTCTTGATTTTGGCTCAGGTCATGATCTCAGTTTGTGGGATCGAGCCCTGCATCAGGCTCTGTGCTGACAGCACAGAGAATGCTTGGGATTTTCTTGCTCTCTCTTTCTCTGCCCCTCCCCTGCTAGCGTGCTCTCTCCCTCCCTTTCTCTCTCAAAATAAACTTAAAAAAAAAAAAAAAAAAAGAAAAACAAGCTCTGAGGATAGAGCTTTTCAACATTTGCCAGACAGGTCATATAGTGACAATTTTCTGAGAGTGGGGATTTTTGAAGAGCTCAGAACTTGTTCTTACCCCTCCAGTAGCATTTAGTTTTCAAGGCTACTGTACTAGGAGTTCACTGTTCTGAAATTCAGTCTTTTCTCTTGAATAAATGCTCCCTGAATTGTTGCAACTCTCTGATTTAACCCGAGTTCTAAAATAGTTTATTATGCCAATATTTGCCTCCATGAAATTTTGTTCTCTGTGCTGTTTTGCAGGGGAATATTTACTGAAAGTCCTTACTCTAACATTCCAGATGTGGTTCCAAGATAAGGGTTTTTTTTTTTAATAAAAATGCATGATGAATAAAATATCAAAATTTTAAGTTAAGACACAATCAGTGACAGTGCTGTGCCGCTTCATCCTGGAGTCTGACACCGGAGGAAAAAATCAATACTGATTTTTTTTTTAATTTGGTATTTTGCTCATCATGAATTTTTTGCACTAATCTTCTTTTATTTTTTTTTAACGTTTATTTATTATTGAGAGACAGAGAGACACAGAGCATGAGCAGGGGAGGGGCAGAGAGAGAGGGAGACACAGAATCCGAAGCAGGCTCCAGGCTCCGAGCTGTCAGCACAGAGCCCGAAGCGGGGCCCGAACTCATGAACTGTGAGATCATGACCTGAGCCGAAGTCAGTCGCCCAACCGACTGAGCCACCCCGGCGCCCCTAATTTTCATTTTTAAATTACATTGAGAGATCATTTATTTTTGTTGCTTGCTTTTTGATACCTCTTTAAATTCCACACCTGAGACGAGTGTCTGACAGCCTCTCTCTGGTCCCAGCCTTAGACAAACGCAATTTTCAGACCACATCTCTGCTTTAAAAAAAAAAAAAAAAAAAGTTCTCCAAACTGAGATATTAGCTCTACTTCACTTTTATATTCCGTTACAATATCTTGGGTTGTTGTCAAAATGGTAATCTAAAAATCTAGCAGAAGATTTTTAATTGGGAAGCCGAGGAGCAGAGGACAACGACGTTCTAATACGCTAACTTCCAAGTCTTCTAGGAGAGGTGTATTAGCTCGCTCAGTACTAAGCTCATCAGGAGCCGCCAGTTAAACTAAAACAATACAGACTGTTGCACAGAAACACTGGTTAGAGTCTGTAGAATTTAAATATAACGTGTCGCATATCTGCCATACAAATTTCCTAAGACATTAGGCAACACTAACAGAAAATGCATCAGCCTTACAAATATCAATTCCAACCAAAATTTTTTTGAGGAGAGAGAGAGAGAGAGAGAGAGACAAAGAGCGAGTGAGCGTATGCAAATGGAGAAGGAGCAGAGGGACAGAGGCTCCCAACCCAGCCAGGAGCCCAGTGTGGGGCTCAATCCCATAAACCCGTGAGATCGTGACCTGAGCTGAAATCAAGAGCTGGACAACTAACTGACTGAGCCACCCAGGTGTCCCCCAAAATCATTCTTTTACATGAGTTTAGTTCTCGGGTTGGCATTCCCAGAAAATGAACTAATGGAAATCGAAGAATTAGGGGCAAAAAAATGTGTTTGGCTTAGTATGTGGCAACATTTCCAACCTGAGAAGACAATTATTTGTATGGAGAGAAAGACTGTCTTGAGAAGCTATGTTCAGTGGGTCATTTCAAACAGCTTAGTATAAAGATAATTCTGGATGATTTGAGATTACTTCTATACTGCATCGAGCAGAGATAGTGTTCACATTAGCTTTTTAGATTAGTACTTTGCAGCAACAGTCTGGTGAAGTGTGGAAATTTAACTTCCCTATTAAGTGCTCATTATTTGCTTCTGCTGTTTTATTATCATTTCTTGTAATCCACGGCTCTATACGCGATGCTTTTTCCACTGTGCTTTTGGAAAGCATTGAAAATCACGGTATCAAAATCAGCCTGTTTCTGGACAAATGTATTTCCCTTACTATAGTCTTTATAGAAGCTAATACACCCTGTTGGCTTTTCACTGCTGCGGGTGAGTCAAAGTTCCCAAAGTCAGTATCAACCTGTCATTGATACTGGCTTCGCCCTAATCACATACACCGCTGACTTACCTTTAATGACTTTGTGTCTACACATAGCTACACATCAGCAGCCAAAGCAGTTTCCCCTCCTCCAACCCTAGCTAACTCCAGGTGCCTTCAGGTCACTGGGTTCCCTCCAGCTCACTCTCCCTAAGCTCACTCTCCCCCTCCACGTTCCCTAAGAAAGAGCAGTGTGGCTTCCACTGCCAACATCCTGATTTAGCGCAGTTCTATTTGTTCCTAGGGGACCGCAGGGAACCTAGGCACAAGTGCCAACTTCCTCCTGCAACGAGCCAATGGGAACCGTCAATGAGGACACACAACCTCCCTCCAACTCCCAGTTCATGTAATGGTGTAGACTGGATTCCATGTCCCCGAGAGGCCCTCGGTTGCAACTGGTCCCAAGCCACCATGCCACCCAGGGTCCCAAGAGAAACACCACCACCCACTCGCCTGACACGGCCTCAGGTTGCTGCAGAAGAGAGTCCAAGGGGAGGCCCAAGAAACCGCTACAGCCGTCGTGGGGAGGCACTGGCTATCGCCATCTGGCCTCCCTGATGGTCCTGCCACGTGCCAGTGGAGCTCTGGTCTGAGGGCCCTGTACCAGCCGTTCCCCAGGGAGCAAAATGCTCCTCCCCCTTATGGCTCCTCCCCGATGGCTCTTTCTTCCATCTCCTTTAGGGCTCCACTCAATGTTCCCCCTCAGAGTCCCCCCTACTTGACACAACAATTCCTTGCCCTACATTCCTACCATGATTTACTTTTCTCTGTAGCACTACCCGTACCTGATCTACCGCATATCTATTTAAATGTACCTCTTACGCTCACTGTAAGTTCCTCAGGGGCACAGTTTTGGTCTGTTTTGCTCACTGCTCTGTAAGAATACCTAATGCTGAGAACAGCACGTGTCTCAAGCTTTGGGCGGATGCTGTTAAAGCAAAACAAAGCCGGACGCTAAGGGCACTAGAGGCGGCTTGTATTCGGTATATACTGCAAAAGGGGAAAGAGACTTCAGGAGAGAACTGAGCTCACCTGCCATCCGGGTGACTGGGTGCTTTAAAAGAAGAACGGGGGAATAAGGAGGGGGAACAGGCAGGATACAAGCAGAGTCAAGGAAGCGGGCAGGGTGGCTGCCATTAGGCGATTAGGCATCTGTGTCTGCTAAGTGGCACCTGTCAGAGTTAGGCTCCCACACAGACTGGGAGACAGAGGCTCTACCCTCCCTCGTGATTACATGTCAAAGGAATGGCTTTCAGGTCTTTGAGAAAGATACTCCTGGGTTGTAGGATGTACGTCTACATCTCGAAGGGGCAGGGAAAGGATTACGATTGTAAGTTTTTCTAATAAATACTTAACAAGAGGGAAGTCAGGGCACCCACGATCTGGTGTCGGCCAGGACAAAAGGTAAATCCTTTTTGGCAGCCTTGGGCTTTTCCAAACCGGAACTCCAGATGGGTGGGGCTGGGTCATCCCAGAGAGGAGGCCTTAGGCTGCTAGAAGCCAAGTGAGAGTTTTTCAAGAAGAGTCTTAGTGTGTGCGTGGGAGGGGTGGGGGTGGGGTGGGTGCACAGGGGGAAGTGTGTCCCAGGCTGCAGTTCTTACAGGCCAAGGCTGGGGTCAAGAAGGGTCCTCAGAGGAGCCTCGCTACAGTTTGGTCAAAGAGAGGGTCTGTGTGTGTGTGGGAGGGGGGGGAGGGTGCTGGATGGATGGGGCACAAGGGTTGGAGGGAAAGGGGTCGAGATGTTAAGCTCTGAAGGCGCCCAAACTCAGATAGAAAGTAGAAAGCGTGTCAGAAAAAAAGGGAAAATCCTCCTCTCTTCTCAGCAGCTCCCTTTCAAACATTCCTGCCATGGGCCCAATCAGGCTGCTAATGGGGACAAGTCAACAGTCCACGCGAGTCCTTCCCGACACGCACTGGTTTCCCTCAGAATATTTTCCAGGCCTGAGTTTGTTCCCTGTCTAAAATTCATATTAGAGACAGATCCTAAGGAGTTTACAAAAAGATCTCCTAATGGAGCTGATGCTATCTGTTCTTATTAACTTTCTAGTAATGAAGCATCTCTTAGTAGTTAATTTTTTTTTTCTTCCTTCTCCCTTGACAGCCCGCCTCTGAGATGTGGAAGGGCTTTAACCCACTTTCTTCCCTTCCCCACCCCCGGCTCAGCTTTTCTCCACCTCCAACTCACACCCCCGGGGCCAGAAAAGCCCCGGTTCTGGTTCGTGCCACCAGGCAAAGAGTCGGTTCTCCAGGTAACCGCCTGATCTCAGTAGCTGCACATGGCCCGAGGTCACAGCACCTTGCACTGTTTCAGCAGGTCAACTACAACACTGGCCCGATTTCGGGTTTTGTCTTTTCGTAAGACTGTGGATGTTAAAATAAGAAAAAGCATTTTTATAAGTTAACTTAACATTCAAACACCACTGAGAGCCAGAGCAGACTGAGACTTTGTAGAGCGTCACATTTACATAAAAGGGGGGTGGCGGGAGTGTCCACCTCGTCTAAAAAGAATCCAAAACGCAAATATAAAAGTAGGCAGGACCAGGCGAATGCACAGCCAGTGGCCCTCCCAGGGGCTTGGAAGAAGCCGAATGAGGGGCCCCGAGGCTTAAGATTCATTAGCTTCCCGGTAAATCCGCCTCTGCTGGGAGAAATAAAAGACTAGAGCGGTTTATACCGCGGCATTAAAATCTCTAGAAAACCGCTAAGCATAACAGCGTTCTATTACCTCAGTCCTCTAGATGCTGTTCTTATCTCTCTCTCACAAACCTCCGTCCCTTCCGTTCCCTCTAATTTGGCCCCAGCAATTCATTATAAAAAGTACATGTGCCGGGCTGGGGTTGCGCGTCCTTCCCGTTTGGGCTCTAAGAATCCAGTAATGTGTCAATTACGTAACAGCCCAAACAGGGAGTTTAACAGAGTACAAAAAGCATAGTCGTGGTTCTTACATAAGCCTTCATAAACCATCCATAAGATCCGAGTATCTGGAATATCTGGAATTACATAAGGCAGACAAAAAACACTGACTCAGCAGCCAGGCCTATTTCCAACCTTAAAAACAATAAAAAGCGTCTCGCACCTAATTTACTTCTCTATATTAACTTAAGTTTTTAATGAGACGAAGATGACCTTTAATAAGACTTGATTATCCTTTCACGTATCTTTTATCTGACACTACGACTCAACTTCACTGTTACCTCTGCACAAAGAAATGTCCCACTTTGGACTCCTCTACATATGTCACATGGAATTCCGGGTCTCTGAAAAACAACAACGATTTCTGCAGGTGTAGAAAAATAACCGAGGAAGATCTCTGGATACAAGACAAAAGTGCACATGCTATAATTTTTCTTTCCGATGCCATTTTTTTTCTCTCCGAATTTTTAACCACTTATTTTATTTTTATTTTTTTTTTTTGCCTACCTTAAGCCACTGTAGCCACACGTTGAGCTACGAAGTGGCAAATTAAAAGAAACAGTGCTACCCAATGGGTCTCACTCCACCGGGCTGCACGTCAGAATCACCGAGAGAGCTTTGACCATTACAAATGCCTCAGCACCACCCAAAACTATGATCTATAAATTGAAAACAGAAAGGAATACTTGGGGTGAGGCACAAGAGGGGGTCCCCAGACATCAGAATTTCTGATGTTTTCTACCTGTCTTCTTCTTACCTGAAAAAAATAACCATATATATGAGTAGAGGTTTTCTTAAGAGGGAATCTTTAAGAACAGGTAGCTCATAATTACTAAGTTTCCATCAGCTATACAAATAAAATCATCCCATAGTTTGAAAGCCATCAAGGAGATCTGTGGGATCTTTTTATTTCTATCAATAAGGAGTCAAAATATTTTCACCAACTGTCTTAACAGCTTTTACAAAACCCATCTTATTTTTTAATGTTTTGCAATTCTACCTAATGAATTGAAAGAAGGAGCCCTATATTATCTCAAAGGGCACCTCAAGCTATGACCAGGCTTCCCTTCGAGTAAAGTTTTGGTCTGAAAACCTAGTTCTGACTTATCTTCAACCATTCTCCTCAGATGCTCTAGCAATCACTTCTATAACTTCACCAATGAGCAAATATTTTTTAAAGCACTTCTAGAACGGAGAGTACAGGCGCCTTTGGTACCCGGCCAGGAGTTCTTCTTTCCATGTTTGTATTTAAAATAGATTGGTAGTAACATCACTTGTGTGCCTGAAATTCCTTCTGTGCAGAGGCTCAGAATGAGAAAAAAACAAAAAACAAAACAAAAAAAAAAAAAGCACCACTTCACTGCTTTGCCATTATAAAGCTCAAAGGAAATAACACATCATACTAAATTAAGACGAAGACACAGAACAAATCTCTGAAGCGGGGGGTGGGGGGGAAGGACTCGGCTCCCCTAACCCACCCTCCCTCCTGAAACGGGGGGTGCGGGCAAGGGTGCCACACGAGCCGTAAGACCGCGGCCCAAGCAGGTGACGCGAGCAGGAAAGAAGCAGCGAGCGCTGTGATGACCAGAAAAGCCAAATAAATACTGCGCTGCCCGGGGCCGGCTGCAATCTCTCCCCAACTCCGCGCACCTGCCCGCGAGCGGGTTCCAGAAGCCAGGCTCCCGGAGCCCCGCGCGACCCCGTCGGGCTGCGCGGAAGAGGATTCGCTCACCTGGGTGGGAAAGGGCCAAGGAAGATGTCCCAGAAGCCACCACTGCCCTCAACGAGACTCGCATCCCGGACCGGGTGCGGACGCGCTTCCTCCGCGTCTTCCTCCTCCTCCTCCTCCTCCTCCTCCTCCTCCAGCTCGAGTTCTCTATTTACCGACGGGCGTGTACTCCGCTGACCGGCCACGGAGATCCCCGAAGCGGGGACCCCGACAAACTTGCCGGGAGAGGCCGGCGGAGGCGGCGCGGCCAGGGACGCCCCCGCACCTGCGGCGCGCTCTCCGGCACCGTCGCCTCGGCGGCCGCCCACGCCCGCCGGCAGCGCCGGCTCCGCGCCCCCGCACTCACCTCGCGCCGGCACCGCCCAGGCCGCCGCCGCCGCCCCCCTCCCGGCTCCGGCCGCTCCGAGGCCACCGGGGCCCGTCGACAGCGCGCCCGGGCGCGCCCCGCCTCGGCCGCCGCTCCTCCGGCCGCGTCGCCCGGACAAAGACGGGCGGCGGGGCGGGCGGCGGCGAAGCCCGAGGCTCGGAGCGCGCCGCGCCACCCGCGCGCCTCGCTCGCGAGGTGCGGTCGGCGGTGACAGCCCCCGGGGAGGCGAGCGGGCCCGCGCGGGAGGGCGGCGCGGGGCGGCAGAGGCGCGCACCCCCTCCCGGCCGCCCCGAGACGCGCACGCCGGGGCCCGGGCGCCTCCTCCCGGCCCGGCGCCCCGCAGACCGCAGCCGCGCCGCCGGGGAGCCGCAGCGCCCTCTGCCGGCCGCGGGGCCTCGGTGCGCGCGCCGTCCCGCTGCAGCTCCGTGCGGGCCCGGGGGGAGGCGGCCCTTCCGCGCCGCCGCGCTCCGCGGGCGACCCTGCGACCCCCGGGCCCCGCCCCCCGGGGCAGGAAGGAGTAAGACTGGGGGGGGGGGGGCGGCTTCGAGGAGCGGGATCTGCTGGATTTCTCTTAGGACGGAAGAGGGGGCAGCTTCCCATTCTAGGCAGCAGGAGGAATTTGGGGTCAGCGGAGGGGAAAAGCTTGGGAGGGCGGTGGGATTCCTGATGCACGAGGAACCCAAAGTTGATCCCTGGAAATGGCTGTAGAAAAAAGGCAGGCGTTTCCTTCTAGACTCAGGTTTGTGTCTGTGCCTAACACTGTTCGAGGGGTTCTGGAGAACTTGACGGATAACATCCTGACTTATAAACAAATACACGGGCTCCTCAAAGATTGTCCCAGGCCTGCCTGAAATGCTCTTGGCCTCCCTAAGCAGTGCACCTAGAAGGTTTTAAAAAGGCAACGGAGATCGGAGAGCTACTCCCTGTGGTTCAAGCGCAGAGGAATAAACGTTTCCCAGCATAAAAATGAAATGGTGTCGTTTTCCCTGTTAAGCAGTGTTTTATGCAAGTCAACTTTTTAACAAGCTGCACTACTTGGTGAGGGGAAATCATGAAGCAGCACCTTTTTTCCACGCGGCCTTTTGAAATCATTCTATCAGATCTCCCTTCTCCTCTGGAAGAATCTGGGGCAGATTTCATAGCTTTTTCTGTCGCTTTCAAGTGTTAACAAACAGGCTGATTCCCCAGTATTCCAAAGTCCAGTCCAATCGAAATCAAAACTGTAGTCTCATTCCACCTAAGCCTTCCCCATTCCCCCCGCAGCACCCACCAGCTGGGTATGACCCCAGCTCAGAAGCCTGCGTCTAGGGAATGGAAACATCTTTTCCTTCTTTGTCCTACATTCTCCAGCCGGCTCTGTGAAGGCTGGTTCTGCCAGGATGGCAAGGTGGGGGACGTCCCCTGAACCCTGCCCTGGTGCTCCCTTCCAGGTCAGCTTCTCTAGTGGTCCTCCTCGCACAGACCTTCTGCGGAGTCCCCAAGCTCCGGCAGGCTGACCTGGCTAGCTTCCACCACGGCCGCGCTGACCCACAGAGGACAGGTGGTGTGTTTGCCAATCCAGCTAGAAGTGCAGGTCACGGCACTGCGCGGCACCCCCGCCCTCTTTCTCTGGTCACAGGCTCCGGTGAGTCTCTCTCCTTGAAGTTTCTAATGTGGGATTCAAGCGGCCATCTCTGGGTTTGTGTACGTCCTCGAACCCCAAGTGAAACATGCCAGGCTCGCCAAGTCGTTCTCCAGAAGCGTGTCTGTCTTTGAATGAAGTGGCTGGGGTCTCCCCCTGTCCCTCAAAGCACCCCGTAATTCTCACGGCCAATCTTCTCCCTGGATCACTGTCCCCTTTTCCTTAAATTTGGGCTGAAAATGGCAGAACCTTTACTCAGTAATCACAGCGTCCAGCTCTTACCCCTTCCAGTCTACCACAGCACTCACGCCAAGGTCATACGTCCCCCTGCGTGGCTGAGCATGAGGGCATCGCTAGCACTGGGCCATTGCTGCCTGATGGAGGACTGATCTGACGCTCCGCCTTTGTTCCAGAACTCCCCACCACCCTGCGAATGCTCTCTCAAGATATGGCTACACTCTGAAGCTCCTCGCACCCAATCTTCCCCCCTTCCCGCTCTCCCTTCGCAGGTGCCAGCCTTGAACAGTCTGAAGGCTGTCCTCACTTACATGCCACCCTCCCCCTCCTGCCCGCACCACCCTGGGCAGGTGTTTTCTCAACATTTCTTTCCCACATCTAATCCTTCTTGGCATCTGCCTCTCAGAGGTCCCAAACTGGCACAGCCACCTATTGTTCCCAGCAGTTTATTCCAAGACAGGTCCCATTTTGACATGCGGTCATGCTTGTATTTAGAAGCTATGAACAGAAGAGTAGAGTATTCTCTTGAGGAAAAAAAAAAAATGATCAGCAGGTGTCTTAGCATAGGTTTCCTCCACCCCTCTCCCAAAGCAGAACCTGATAGAAGGACTTGGATGCAGAGAGATTATTTCGGTAGCTAAGCCAAGGAGCAGGAGTGTTGACATTGGAAAACCAAGACAGGGAAGTATGAAGAGACAACAGAAAGGTGTGCCATCTCACTGTGTCATCAAGGTCACTGCTTGGGGGCAATACCAATGCGATGTCTGAGAAGCTTTCACGGTTCTCCCAGATTTGTCACCTCAAAGATGTGGGCTGAACACTTACCCCATCTGGCTCCTGTTGTCCTGAACTGGAATTGTCTTTGGGGCTTGCTTTAACTCCCACACACTTCCAGGCACCCAGGGCTTTAGCAGCGATCTTGAGGCCGAAACACAGAGCGACTCATGGCAGACGGACAGTGAGTGGGGCACTGTCAACTGGAGTCCCGGCTCACAAGGCACGTCCGTCAGAGCTGTGGGTCAGGGGAGCCGAGGAGATGTGGGCAAGGGCATCAAAAGTGCCTGCCCTTGCAGGTGTCAGGGGTATCTTCCCCGTTGCCTCGCCACGCTGAGGGGCACGTGGGTCAGCCAGGGACATCTGCCTGGTGCAATTCCACATTGCTGAAATGCCAGTGGAAAAAGACAAAGGAAGGAAGGGTAGAGTGGTGTTTGCAAGTCAGAACGACACTCGGCAGGAGACCGGTGTCCTAGTTCAGGCTGCTGCAACAATACCATACGCCGGGTGGTTTATATACAACACGCATTTATTTCTTCAGTGTCTGGTAAGGGCCCGCTTCCTAGAGAGCCACCCTTTTGCGGTCACCTCACAGGATGGGAAGGGTAAGGGAGCCCTCTGGAGTCTCTTCCAGAAGGGCTCACGGAATTCCTAGAAATGGAACAGTTTGCGCTTGAGGCTGGTACAGGCGGGCTCCAGCACCCCACTCTGTCGGTGCTCCAGAGCTCCCCCCCTCATGACCTAATCACCCCCCAGGGGCTCCACCTCCAAATACCAGTACATGGGAAGTTAGGTTCCAACACATGACTTTGGGGGGACGTAAACATTCGGACCACCGCAATCCGTTTGCCGCACAGCAGGACGTTATTAGGGTCCGGTGCCTGCGAGGAGGGCAGGGAACCAGGATTATTGGACAAAGAGAGTAATCAGATTGAGTTGCGCCCAACAAAGCCTCAGCCAAACCCTCGGGGAGCTGTGAGCACATACAGAGCGGTGTGCTAGAGCCTGCTGGTTCCGGCCCGGAAGCACAAATTGTTCCATTCCTAGGAATTCTGTGAGCCAGTTGTTAAACACAGCCATTACTAAAGATTAAATGATAGGAGCGCCTGGGTGGCTCCGTCGGTTGAGCGTCCGACTTCGGCTCAGGTCACGATCTCACGGTTTGTGAGTCCGAGCCCCGCGTGGGGCTCTGTGCCGACAGCTCGGAGGCTGGACCCTGCTTCAGATCCTGTGTCTCCCTCTCTCTCTGCCCCTCCCCTGCTCATGCTCTGTCTCTCTCTCGCTCAAAAAGTAAAATGAACATTAAAAAAAATTTTAAGATTAAGTTATATAAACTTACAGTGTTTTATCTATCTGTAGCTACATATATACATTATATACAATATATAATATTAAAAACGAAGTTAGTAAACGCTCATGACTTCCATTACTTTGCTCCATGTGCACGTATTCTTGAGTTTAATTACAGCCAGCCTATCCGTATGGTGGCAGTACTCTCTGATAGTGTGCTGTTAGGGATCCCTTTCCAACTCCACATTTAGTGCTATTCCTCTGGAAGCTTGAAATCACGGAGAGTGATATTTACACCACAGAAGTTGGGTTTCCCACCCAGCCCCGAGAAGCCCAACACTTAAGAGCACACTACTGCGTATGTGACACGGGCAGAGTTGTCCCAGACTAGGCTAAATGGCCAGATCTTCACGTCCCCGCCCATGTCAGTCGCTGGCTGTGGGACTCTCTGAGGAAGGTGCGCTCTTGGGCCAGGAGGCTCTCTCCAGGCGCTGAAGGGGCCAGCCAGAGGTAGCTGCTCACTGCGTTCCTAGCAGCTGGGGCAACAGGCCCTTCAGGGAAGGGGAGCCCGGGCCACACTTCTCTGTATCCCCCATAACTGATATAAGGTCAGAGTATTTTCTTATTAATTTTAAATACTTGCTATTTCTGAAGTTGCATCCATTTTTTTTCCAATATTGTGTAGATGTGCCTTTTTTTTTTTTTTTTTGGTTCATTCTGCCTAAGGTCTGTCTCCCCTTTGTCTTTTTTTTTTTTAATTCTTTAAGTTCATTTATTTATTTTGAGAGAGACAGCGACAGCACAAGCAGGGGAGCAGCAGAGAGGGAGAAGGAGAGAGAGAATCCCATGCAGGCTCTGTGCCACCAGCACAGAGCCCAATGCGGGGCTCAAACCCACGAAACTGCGAGATCATGACCTGAGTGGAAACCAAGAATCAGACACTTAACCCACTGAGTCACCCGGGTGCCCCTCCCTTTTGTCTTTTGACTTTATTGATTCTACTGTATTTTATTTACAATTTTATTAATTTCTGCTCTGATTATCATTATTTCCTCTCCTCTGTGTTCTTTGGGTTTATTCTGTGGTTCTTTTTCTAACTTCTCAGTTGAAAGCTTAGCCCACTAATTTTTTTCAGTCTTTCTTTTTTCAAATAAACTCCCCACACATTTTTTTATGTGTGTTTTTGAGATCATTAAATCATAAGTTCTTAATTGCCATTTCAATCACTTTTTTGACCCATGGGTTATTCAGAAGTGTCTTTTTACTTTCTGAACATACGAGGGGGAGGAGCCAAGATGGCAGAACAGCATGGAAGTTTTTTGTGTCTCGTGTCCATGAAATGCAGCCAGACCAACACTAAACCATCCTGCACACCTAGAAAACCGATCGGAGGATTAACACAACAATCTGCACAACCTGAACCACAGAATTCAGCAGGTACACGGTGTGGAGAGGTGAACTTGGGGAGCGAGAAGCCGTGGCGGGCAGGGAGCTGCTTTTGCGTGCAGAGAGAAGACAGAGAAGGGGGCGGGGGAGAATATGGGAAAAGCACCCCTTCCCAAAAGCAGCTGGAGAGAAAGTGGAAAATTACAAACAGCCACAGGGACTAAACTAAAAAAGGAGACA
Organism: Lynx rufus; assembly: GCF_022079265.1. Taxonomy (NCBI): domain Eukaryota; kingdom Metazoa; phylum Chordata; class Mammalia; order Carnivora; family Felidae; genus Lynx; species Lynx rufus. The sequence goes on along the minus strand of NW_025814823.1, from coordinate 8,272,317 downwards.
GGAGAAAGGAGAGAGTTTAAATTCCATTAAGACTATAAACAAGGGAAGCACAGAGTCTGCAACTCCACAGCTCGATGCCTGGTGATGCTCTGGGGGGAAGGGCGAATCCCCAGGAGCAGAGTGGGGTCCAGGAGGTTCTCAGGCCACACGGGGAAAAGGGGTTCCACTGCTGGAAGGAGTGGTAGAGACTGTTGAAGCCACCTGGTCCCAGAAGACCCCAGAAGGCAGCCACATTCGCTGGTGCTGGAACAAGGTCGTTAAGGGTGAAGCCTGGTGCCAGATGTGGGTTGTGATTTTCCATAATCCCTGAAATGCTGCTGCTACACTGTCTCGCGAATTTTTGCTGGGACGGGCTGGCACCTGGCCGCAGTCTCGGGGCACCGACAGCAGCAGGGTCCAGCAAGCGTTCCTGGGTGCAGCCGACATTCGGCCATTGCTCATTCGGCCATTGCTCGGTGAGACCCTCCACAGAGGGGCGGAGCGGGTCAAAGTCACAGTCCCTCAGAAGCGGGGGGCCGGGGATGGCAGCCGCATCTGAGACAAAACTCGGGAGGGAGGTGCTGCCTGGGGCTTGGTCACGGACGGTGTGGAAACGGGGAGTGGACGGAAGCCAAAGACGGGTGCGTGATTGCTGATCGGGGAGAATGGAGTTCCGATACTAGAGACTGGGTAGCTGGGTGACGCCATTTTCACCGCTCCCGCGCATGCGCATACGCACCTATGAATGCCGCAACAATCCACCCCAGTAGGCTAGCAGCGCCATCTAGTGGAGGACGGAGCCATTACGCTAAGTCCCGCCCAGGTCTCACTGCCTGCTTAGTTTATGGACTATAAAGCACTTCATAGTTTGACTTCTAGGGGAAAATGAAGTAATTTCAGTCATATTTCAGTCTGTTAGCTGGTCCAACTCTTCAATTTTCTCTTTTTTTTAAATCTTTGTTGTTTCTTTTCTTTTTCTTGAATACAGAAAGAGAAAAAATTCATTTTTATTTTCAATTTTTATTAAAAATATTTTTCTTTAATTTTTAATTTTTTCTACTATATTTCTTACTTTTGTGTAAATTTTTTCAAATTCTATTTTACTTCGATCATTTCATTTTCGTCTACTTCATTCAGTGTATTCATTTTTTCACATTTTCAAACGATTTCCTTTTTTTTTTCTATTCTTCCCCTTTTTTTCTCTAATCTATCAAACCACTTTCAATACCCAGACCAAAACACAACTAGGATCTAGCATCATTTATTCGATTTTGTGTGTGTGTGTTTTTAATTTTTTAATTTTAATATTTTTTTAATTTTATTGTTTTATTTTAATTTTTTCTACCTCATAAATCCCTTTTCTCCCTTCAAAATGACAAAATGAAGGAATTCACCCCCAAAATAAGAGTGGGAAGAAACAACAGCCAGGGACTTAACCAACACAGATACAAGCAAGATGTCTGAACCAGAATTTAGAATCACGATAATAAGAATACTAGCTGGAGTTGAAAATAGATTAGAATCCCTTTCTGCAGAGATAAAAGAAGTAAAAGCTAGTCAGGATGAAATAAAAAATGCTATAACTGAGCTGCAATCTCGAATGGATGCCACAGAGGCAAGGATGGATGAGGCAGAACAGAGAATCAGCGATATAGAGGACAAACTTATGGAGAAAAATGAAGCAGAAAAAAAGAGGGAGATTAAGGCAAAGAGCACGACTTAAGAATTAGAGAAATCAGTGACTCATTAAAAAGGAACAACATCAGAATCATAGGGGTCCCAGAAGAGGAAGAGAGAGAAATAGGGGTAGAAGGGTTATGTGAGAAAATCATAGCGGAAAACTTCCCTAACCTGGGGAAAGACACGGACATCAAAATCCAGGAAGCACAGAGGACTCCCATTAGATTCAACAAAAACCGACCATCAACAAGGCACATCATAGTCAAATTCACAAAATACGCAGGCAAGGAGAGAATCATGAAAGCAGCAAGGGAAAAAAAGTCCTTACCCTACAAGGGAAGACAGATCAGGCTTGCAGCAGACCTATCCACAGAAACTTGGCAGGCCAGAAAGGAGTGGTGGGATATATTCAATGTGCTGAATCAGAAAAATATGCAGCCAAGAATTCTTTATCCAGCAAGGCTGACATTCAAAACAGAAGGAGAGATAAAAGGTTTCCCAGACAAACAAAAATTAAAGGAGTTTGTGACCACTAAACCAGCCCTGCAAGAAGTTTTAAGGGGGACTCTCTGAGGAGAGAAAAGATGAAAAAATAAATACATAAATAAATAAAGACCAAAAGAAACAAAGATTAGAAAGGACCAGAGAACACCACCAGAAACTCCAACTCTACAAGCAACATAATGGCAACAAATTCATATCTTTCAGTACTCACTCTAAACATCAGTGGACTCAATGCTCCAATCAAAAGACATAGGGTAACAGAATGGATAAGAAAACAAGATCCATCTATATGCTGTTTACAAGAGACCCACTTTAGACCTAAAGACACCTTCAGATTGAAAGTAAGGGGATGGAGAACCATCTATCATGCCAATGGTCAACAAAAGAAAGCCGGAGTAGCCATACTTACATCAGACAATCTAGACTTTAAAATAAAGACTGTATCAAGAGATGAAGGGCATAATATCATAATGGGGTCTATCCACCAAGAAGCCCTAACAATTATAAACATTTATGCTCCAAATGTGAAAGGACCCAAATATATAAATCAATTAATCACAAACAGAAAGAAACTCATTGATAGTAAACATAAGAAGCTTTTTTAGATATCTTTTAGAGATTCGCTCCTAGTTTATTTACACCGTGGCCAGAAAACATGGTCTGTTTGATACAGACTCTTTGAAGTTGATGGAGACTTGCTTTGTACCCTTTTCATAAATACGCCATGCTCTTCAGAACAATGTGTATCTTCTAATTTTTAGGTTCAGGTTTCTAAGTATGTTCACCGGGTCGAGCTTTTAAATTTGCAGTCCAAATATTCTGTATCTTCTCTAATATTTTGTCTCCAACAGCTCTCAGTTACTGATGGGGAATGTTGAAATCTCCAGCTATAATACTGAATTTGTCCATTTCTCTTTACAGCTGCTGCTCTGTGTACACAGAAGCTATGTTATTAGGGGCAAACAAGTACCCAAATGTTATACAGCCCTAGTAACTCATATATTTTTACACTATGCAGTGGCTCTCTTTCTCGCTAATGCTTTTTACCTTATATTTTCTTCTGATATAAATATTGCCAGAGAAGCTTCCTCTGGGTTAATAATAGCCATATATCTATCTTTTTCTGTCTTTTACCCTCTCAGTGTTGTATTGGGTGTGTTCTCTATAAATTTGCAATCTCTGGTTATTTCTAGTCAGCCTAACGACATCTGTCTTTTCATTTGTGAATATACCTCATTTAATTACTTATGTAATTACTTATATAATTCCTTTGGAATTGTATCATTTTTTATGTAATTGAACCATATAATTTGTGCTTTCTATTGGTCTTTGCTTATTTCGCATCTTCTTTTTTTTCTTTTCTGTCTCCATTAGATTGAGAGAAAATCTTCATTGTTTTATATTTCCTGTTATAGAAGTTATACACTCTATTTTCTTTCTTCCAGTAGTTAGCCTTAAACTATTAACATGGATAGGTAACTGGAAATTCTAATTTTTTTCCTTTTTTTTTTTTTTTTAATTTTTTTTTTCAACGTTTATTTATTTTTGGGACAGAGAGAGACAGAGCATGAACGGGGGAGGGGCAGAGAGAGAGAGGGAGACACAGAATCGGAAACAGGCTCCAGGCTCTGAGCCATCAGCCCAGAGCCTGACGCGGGGCTCGAACTCACGGACCGCGAGATCGTGACCTGGCTGAAGTCGGACGCTTAACCGACTGCGCCACCCAGGCGCCCTAAGGAAATTCTAATTTTTTATGTCTCTGTGCTTCTAATGAACAATAAAGGACTTTTGAGCAATTAAACTCCATTTACTCCCTGCCCATATGATCTCATGCAATATGTCAGTGGATTTTTTACAATGCAAATTAGACAGTGTTATTATTATTTTATAGTCAGTGTTTGCTTACCAGTCCTTCTCGAACCTCAGATCTTCCTTCTGGGATCCATTTCCTTCTTTCTGGAGTACATCATCAAGAATTCCTTTGTGAATGCTTACCGGCAATAAACACCTCCCAGTCTGATTCCCTGAAGATATCCTTATTTCATTTCCATGTCTGCACAGTTGTCATCCATGCCTACGATTCTAGGTTAACAATTACTTTCTCTCCCGGCTTCCATTGCTGCTTTGGTGAAGTTGGCTACCAGTCCAGGTGCTATTCCTTTGGGCATGACCTGTCTCCTCTCCATCTGCTTTGAAGATCTTCCCATCGTCTTCATTGTTCCGCAGTTCGCTTCTTCACATCTGGGTGCAGATTTTGTTTTATTCTTCCTGTTTGTGATTTACTGTGCCTCCTGTGTCTAAGAATTCTTGTCTTTTACCAATTTGGGGAAGTTCTGCAATACTATCTCCTCATGCTGATTTTCCCCATTCTATCCTTCTGGAGTTCCAACTGAATGCACATTGTACTTTCTTATTCTAGTATCTCTTGGTCTGTTTTTCTTATTAACCATTTCTTTTTCTCTCTGACCTCTCCTCTCTGTCTGGACCCTTTACAATTCTTTCACACCTCCACTCCACCTCACACATTTCTCGTTAATAGTGTCTGTTCACATTAGTTTCATTCCTTAAACCTTTCTTAATGTTCTCTTTGATTCTTCTTCATTTCTTAATGTTTCTGTTTTCATTTCTTCACATTCTAGTTGGTTCCTTTTCAAATGTATGTGTGTTTATTTTATCATCTTTTATTCTTTTCTCATATTTTTGATGCTCTGCTTAATTTTAGCAAACCTGTTAGGGATACTTCGAACTTTTTTACATTTGATCATTCCAATACCTGAAGTCCTTGGGGGGGTCTAGTAATATTATTTGTTTTTCCTGCTCACTCTCACTGGTTGTGGGTGCTTTCCTCCTATATTTGATAATTTTTTATTTAGAAATTGTATTTGGTTTCCTTCTGGACTTCTTTTATTGATGGGTGGGTCTTTTTGTAATTAGGTAGCCCTTAGAGCCTTAATTAACTAAGAGGTCTCAACATTAAAAGCCGTTGTTAAACAACAACAGAAGGGCTCATAGACAGAACAGATTGTGGTTGCCAGAGGTAAGGGGTGGAGGGGTGGGGGAAATGGGGAAAGGGGATTGAAAGGTACAACTTCCAGTTATAAACTAAATACGTCCTGGGCATGTAATATACAGCATGGTGACCACAGTCAATAATACTGTGGTGCATATTTAAAAGGTGCTAAGAGAGTAGATCTTAAAAGTACTCATCACAAGAAAAATAAGGTTTGTAGCTATGTGTGGTGATGGATGTTACCTAGACTTATTGTGGTGATCATTTCACAATCTATACAAATATTGAATTTTAAAAGACTCATTATAGAGTTAGTCACTGCTCCAGATGACTTATGCTCAAACTTTCTGGGTTCTGATAAAATGCATCTGAGATACGTCCCAGTGCACCACTCACATCTCTTACACTTTCCATTAAGTCCAGTCGATCACAGGATTCCCTTTATGGCGGTGGCCGGCAGTCATTTCTATGAAGAGTTAATACACAGTCAGTTAGTGGAACAAGCTACGGTCTCTTCTGTGGCATCTGTTCCCTAGAAGGTCACTGAGAATCAGCATCTTCTTCCTCTAATTCTCATTCTAGATTTTCTTTACCTCTGCTGGGACTCTGACCAGGCTAGGTTGCTGGGGTAACCTGACCTTCCTCCCTAGGGTCCTGACTCTTAGTCGTTTTGCCTGGGTTAAGCCATGACCGCTACAATTGCCCACTCGTTGCTACGTTGCTGGGCATGGAAGCCCCAAAAGGTGCCCAGTGAGTCCCAGGCATACTATCTTTTTTGTCTCCGCTGTATAGCAACAATTCTAGCTCCTTGTGATAACCAGGATCAATATCTCCTGCCAGAACAGTAACTCCTCCCCTTGCCTGTTGGCCTATGGCCATGGGAGTCTCAGAGTGACCAGATGGTAGTTGTAGCTTCAAGCTCAGTGGAATTATTACAGTGAGTCCGGGCCTCTAATCCCACAAAGTTCAAGGTTTCACAGGAAGCATGAGTGGGTCACTGAGAGTGTTGGTAAGAGGGTCTAGTTCTACCAAATGGTTCCTGGACCAATATACTTTGGCTATTGATTACACAGTACCACTCACCTAAACCAATAGCACCCATACCACTGTGAAGAACTACAAAATCAATGTGTGTGTGTGTGTGTGTGTGTGTGTGTGTGTGTGTGTGTAAGCTATTTTTCTGCTCAGGCTGAGCTGAGAGCTGACTCTGGATACCAGCCTGGGGGCAGTGGAGGGATGGTGTGAGTGGACTTTGAGGAGAACAGCATAATTTTGTGAGGCATTTGCCTTAGGTGAAATTTTAACAGGCAATCAAGCCAGCAGAAACTTCTGTCCTCTAGCAAGAGGCACGGGGCTGCTTCTACCAGTCCCGATGGTTCTAGGAAGTCTGGAGGTTCTAAAGAGTCAATCTTGCCAATGCAAATATCTCTATCTCAGATTCCAGACCCCACTTGTTTCACATCAGGGCCCGACTTTGATATGAGAGACCCGCTGAGGCTATGCTTCAGTCTCCCTGTCACTCTGCCACAGTCCTCGTAATTATTTTTGCCCCAAACTTCTAAGCCCTAAATTTACCCCGTTTCTCATGGTTGTCCTCTGCATATCAGAATCCTAGTTATTTTGATGCTAATGCATGCCAAGATTGTCATTCTCAATTTAGACTAGCAAAGGAGTCCTTATTGCTGTCTAATGAAATAGGGACCCAGTCAAAATCCCATCCCGAGGATCTGCTTACTTCTAGAACTGCATGGAATCCTCTGAAAGCAGAGTCTGGAAAGGAAGAAACAAACAAAAAAACCTTGTGTTCAGGGAGCTTATCGGACAAATGATCCCGAGAATCAGCTATTTGGAAGGGAGTTGTAGAATACGAAAGGATGGAAAACTAATGACGGAAGAATTGCTGAGTTGGCTACTACTAAGGGTGAATGGTATTAGATCCTACTAAGTCTTTTTGAAGAGGCTTTTACGGAATGCATCTCAGATATGTCCTCCCGGAAGAAGAAAGGGAGAACCTCTTTATGCACTGGCTTCCATTTCCTTTTGGCCAAAGGTGGTCTCATGAGTTTTAATTCACCCACTCTTCCAGAGTTCCTGTAGGTACTCCATGCCACGCTATCCGATGTTCCTTCAGGAAGGAAAACAAGAGACACCCAGGGCAGAATCGAGGTGAGGTCGTGTCTGGTTATACTGAAGTAAAGCTGGTCTAAGCCTCATGAAACCGGTAGCTGCCGCAACAGCTGGAGCAAACGGTGACACCAAGAGGATCCACGGATGTCCACAAGCAGATATTAGCTCTGTATTTCAAAGCAGTTTTAAGTGTTTGAGTCGGGAGCTGTTTTTGTCTTAGAATAATCAGTCCTTCCTATATCTGGAATGGGAACAATCACACTGGTCTCTGTGCCCGTAGAGTGGACTGGAGAAATCTCAAAATGTGATGGGAAAAGCACGGAATGTGTCAGAAATCAGCAGGTGGTGTTTCCAGCCCAATGTTGGCTCTACAACCTACACAGCAGCTCCGGTGAGCCCCGTTTCTCCAACTATGAAGGGGAATAATAGCAAATGCATTACCCCTCTTCTGGAGCAGGAATCAAAGAGATTATGAATATAAAAGCATTTTATAAGCTGTAAAGTGCCACAGCAATATAATTTATGATGAGTGTGAACATTAACGCTTATTCTTGGTGGCCTGGCTGGTCTCTGCACCCATCCCCCCAAACCATAACTATGCTGAGCCCTGAGCTTTTGATAAGAAAATAAGATGATGTGGGATCAACGCTTGAGAGAAAGAAATAAAAAATAATACACCAGCTATGATGGTATTCTTTAAAGTGAAGCAGATACGTTGCGGTGGTATGCTTTGTCACATAAAATGTAACCAGGGGCAAGGATGTGGAAAAATTGGAACCCTGTGCACTGTTGGTGGGAATGGAAAATAGGGCAGCTGCTATAGAAAATAGTATGGCAACTCCTCAACAACAACAACAACAAATAGAATTACCATATGATTTAGCAATTCTATTTCCAAGTATATACCCAAAGAATTGAAAGCAGGGACTGGACGAGGTCTTTGTACACCCCTGTTCATAGCAACAATATTCAAAATAACAAAAAGGCAGAAACAATCCAAGTATGAGCTGACAGATGAATAGATACACCAAATGTAGTGCATACATATAAAAGATCATTATTCAGGCCTTTAAAAGGAAGGAAAATCTAGGGGTGCCTGGGTGGCTCAATCGGTTAAGCGTCCGACGTCAGCTCAGGTTGTGATCTCGTGGTCTGTGTGTTCAAGCCCCGCTTCGGGCTCTGTGCTGACAGCTCAGAACGTGGAGCCTGCTTTGGATTCTGTGTCTCCCTCTCTCTGCCCCTCCCCTCATACTCTGTCTCTCAAAAATGAATAAATGTTAAAAAAAATTTTTTAAAAAGGAAGGAAATTCTGACACATGCCATAACATGGAAGAACCTGGAAAACATTATACGTGAAATCATTCAGTCACCAAAGGACAAATACTGTATGGTCCCACTTATATGAGGTACCCAGAGTAGTCAGACTCATAAAGACCGAAAGTAGGAATGGTGGTTGCCAAAGGCTGGGGGGAGGGGAAATGAAGTGTTGTTTTTTGGTTTGGTTTTTGGTTTTTTTGTTTTGTTTTGTTTGTTTTTCCATTATTGTTTTTATGTTTGTTTGTTTGTTTCAATATGAAATTTATTGTCCAATTGGCTTCCATACAACACCCAGTGCTCATCCCAACAGGTGCCCTCCTCCGTGCCCATCACCCACCCTCCCCGCCCTCCCACCCCCCCATCCACCCTCCGTTTGTTCTCAGTTTTTAAGAGCCTCTTATGGTTTGGCTCCCTCCCTCTCTAACTTTTTGAGGCATTGTTATTTAATGGGGACAGAGTTTTGGTTTCGCGAGATGAAGAGAGTTCTGAGATGGATGGTGGTGACGGTTGCACAACAAGTGAGTGTACTTACTGCCATCAAACTATCACTTAAAAATGGTGAAGATGGCAAGTTTTATGCCATGCATATTTTACCACAATTTTTTTTAAGGTAGCCAATGACCCAAATAGTACAAGAAGCAAAGGGACGGTCTTCATGGCAAGAGCACCCACTGCATCAAGGATCAGTGAGATCCTCTGTGTCTCCTTCCCAGGCCAAGGGACCTAAGTCTTGGTTCTTTGGCCTGGTCCCGCGAAAGGCTTGGGTGGTGTGTGCAGACACCGTCGCCTCAGTGACAGGGACCCTACCTCCCTTTCTGAACACACTGCCCAGCTCCTAGGCCGGTGACCACGCAAAGCCTAAGGGCATGCTTCCCATAACTCCTGGTCCCCATGCCAGATGCTCTGGACCTCCCAGCTGCCCCTCGTCTCTCTGCCATTGCTGGGCAATGCCAACCTGACTCTGGGGAAACGGGAGTCAGGGGTGAAAGGGGTGAAAGGGGAAACCTTTCACCACGGCAAGGACAGCAGAGCCGGAAGACGAGAGGCAGACTTCCCAGTCTTCTGACAGAGTGTCCCCGTACTGGCCTTAACTCGCCCACCTTCCTCTTCCTTAGCATGGCTCATTGAGCACCGGCTGCGGTTTTTAAACACCACCACCAACACCTCCCTGCAGTGTAGATCACAGAGTTGGCTGCTGTTCTTGAAACCCGCTATGATGTACACTTGGCTGCAAGGCCCAGGAGTTTAAAGACTTCGTGTTTTCTTCTAAAATTTGATTAGCGTTTACAGCAGTTGATATCCTAAAACTCAGTGACTGGGTTTTGCCCCAACTATGCACCTTCTCTTCTTGTGTTCTCCCTGAAAGTCCATTTTTCCTCGAATCCGGACTGTTCAAATGATACAAATGGTACAAAAATCGTAATTTCTGGCCCTAGACCCAAGATAAATTCCCCTGGGCAATTATATTTGAAATGGCTAAAACAGCAATAAAATATAAATGGCCATGGTTGTCTTAATGCTATTTGAATTTCTAATGCATTATGAGTCTCCTGAGGACTTGACATTCATTTAGGGTTATAACTAAAATATATCGAAAGATGTGTTTTTTGCTTCCCTTTGCTTGTTTTATGTACTTACGGTGGAATACACTTCAATTATTATGGTAAAGCCTACTGAAAAATGTATGCATAAATTTTAACACAATCTACAGCATACAAAGAATCCTTCTCAGAGATTGTTATTTTGTGCCAGAGGGTCAAAAACCCTGATCATAGAAGACCTTGCAAGAGGCATTTTTAGGAGAAGAAGAATCCAGCATTTTACATTGGATCTCAGAAAGGCATTTCTCTGGAGACCAGAAAATATTAACCAAAAAAGTCAATCGTGATTATAAAATCTGCACAATGCTGGTACACAAATCACTTATACTCCTTCAGCTCGACCAGTTTGGTCCTTGAAAGTCCTTTTCTTCTTTTATGAAGCATTAATTTCTCCACAGATGGTTACTGAGCACGTATTTTTGCCACAGCACAATGGAGGACCACACGACATGGTCTCTTCTCTCATGGAATTTACACTGTAGGAAATTAAAGATTGTGCCAGGACTGTGGAGGAAATACATAGTACGGCATGACAGAATCTCAGAGGGGGTGGGGTGTCTACTGTGGATATGAGAGTGTCCTCCACTGGTCCCTTGCCCACTGAGCCTCAAGTTACAGGTCTCAGAAGAAAGGAAAAGCGAAAGGTCCCCAGGTGTAAAAGAGGTAACTGTACCTTTGTGTTCATAATTTTTTTCTAATTTCAGGGGTTCATTTCAAGCTTTAATTTTAGGGGGGGTTAGCCTTTATTTCCCAGAACTGAATTCTTGGAGAATATTAACAAGTTTATGGCAACATATAAATAATACATAACATATACATAACATATGTATGTTATATATACACATACATATATATAACATACATTATATGTGTTATATAATCTATATAACAGATTATATATGTTATATATACATATAACATACATTATATATGTTATATATATAATCTGTTATATGTATATATAACATACATTATATATGTTATATATACAATCTGTTATATGTATATATAACATATATATACACATATACATATGTGTGCACAACATACATGGGGTATACATACATGTGTGTACATATACATATATATGTTGTGATATATACATAATTATAGAGAGAGACAGAGATACAACTAAAAAGAGTCTGTGCCAATTTATACTTCTACTCTCAATGTACAAGAAAAGCTATTTCGGGGGCGCCTGGGTGGCGCAGTCGGTTAAGCGTCCGACTTCAGCCAGGTCACGATCTCGCGGTCCGTGAGTTCGAGCCCCGCATCGGGCTCTGGGCTGATGGCTCAGAGCCTGGAGCCTGTTTCCGATTCTGTGTCTCCCTCTCTCTCTGCCCCTCCCCCGTTCATGCTCTGTCTCTCTCTGTCCCAAAAATAAATAAAAACATTGAAAAAAAAATTAAAAAAAAAAAAAAAGAAAAGCTATTTCACTTTCTTTAATCTCCTTTAGAATATTCCCAATTTTGATAAATATAAATAGTATCTAATTTATTTATTTTCTTTATCATATTTTTAAATATAACTTTGGAAAATACAAAAGAATATATGGAATATGTGCATATGTTATAAAACAAAATAGCACACATGAACCCATAACCCAGCCAATAACTTGCGTGCGTACACAAGCAACTCCACTGTCCCCTTCCCTCAGTCTCACTGCACCCCCCAGGTAAACTGTATCCTGAATTTTAGATCTATTATTCTCTTGTCTTTCTTTTAAAATAATTGTTATCAAATCAGTGTATATTCCTGAATATTGTATCAGTGAATTTGGGTTTTTAGTTTTATAAAAATAGTATCATACTTAATGGGGTTCTCCAACTTTCTATCTTCACTTAACATTATGTTCTTAAGATTCATTTATGTTATGGCACATCATTGAGTTCATTCATTTTCACTGTTAATAATATTCCATTCTTTTCGATTGGATCATTTTCAGCTTTGTTATTATGATTTCATGTGAGCATATCATAAAAATCACTTCCTATATCAAAAACCATTCAAGATAATTCCAAATATTTTTCCAACGCAACAGTGGAGATACTGGCTGTCCCAGGATACTTTTCCACCAGCATTATATAAGATACCCTATTTATCCTCATTCTAACACTTAACATGGTCAAATTTCATTGTTGGCAAGATAGTGTTTGTAAACTAGTATCTAACTGTGTTTCTACATGGTATTTCCCTGATTACTAATCAGGCAGATTATTTCTTCTTACAGTTATGTACCTTACATATTTTCTCTTCTGTGAAATATCAGTTCACATCTTTTGCCCATTTTGCAATTGTATTTAATTATCTAACATATTTGTAGAAGTTCATTGCATATTCTGGGTATGAATCCTTTGTAGATTATTTTTTGTTAATTTTTATTTTTGAGGGAGATAGGGTCAGAGCATGAGCAAGGGAAGGGCAGAGAGAGGGGGAGACACAGAATTCAGAGCAGGCTCCAGGCTCTGAGCTGTGACGCGGGGCTCAAACTCATGAACCGTGAGATCATGACCTGAGCCGAGGTCAGCCGCTTAACCGACTGAGCCCCCCAGGTATCCCAACCCCTTCTCGATTATATGTATTACAAATATATTCTCCCAGTTAATGACTTGATTTTTATTTGCTTTATGGTATTTGTCGGAGAAGTCTTAATTGTAAAGTGGTCAAATTTATCAACTCTCTTTTCATGAGTTTCTGTGTCTTGTTTTAAAAATTCCAAGGTTAGAAAGATTTTCTTCTATATCTTGTTCTAAAATATTAAAGTTCTCTGCCTTTCACATTTTAAGTACTGGGATTGATTTTTGTATGGGATGAGAATCGAGTTTCAATTTTAGCCATGTGGATACTGAGCTGTTCAACAACTATTTATTAAATAGTTCCTTCTTCCCCCAATCATCTGCAATGCCACTTCTGTTATATATCAAAGTTCCACGAGTATGTGGGCTTCTCTCTAAAGTCCCTATTTTGTTCTACTGGTCAATTTGTCTTTCCCTATACCAACAGCCAATGCATCAATGTTACGGATTTATAATAAATTTTTCTATCAGCCAGAGCAAGTCCATCTACTTTATGCTTCTTAACTATTTTTGACCCTTTTCTCTTCCATGTAAATGTTAATACCAACCTCTCAATTTCAGTGGAAATCCCATTTAGCTTTTATTTGGACTGTGGAGAGAACAAGCGACTTCATGATAGTGAGTACTCCTCTCCAAAAACATGAACATCATTCCATTTTCTTGGGTGTTAATATCCTCCAGTAAGATCTTATGATATTCTGAAGGTAGATCTTACACATCTTTTATTAGAGTTATTCCTCATATTGCAGGTTGCCAATGGCCTCCATAAAATTTCATCCTCCTCTTCCTGGGCATAGAGCAACTCAACGATTCTATTCACTCCCAGGAGTAATGGTGCAGCTTCTAGGTAACTCCTCCTTAAGGAAACATTGCTTGCCCTGAATTCAGCTTTTCCTCACTCTTGACCGCAGCATTGATGTGGGAGTGGCCCATCTTTGACCATTCCGGTGAGTACAGGGCTCTTGGAAATGACCTGGCAACAAAGTGGAAGGAACCTAGGTCTCTTGGAGACCTGTTGAAGCAGAGCTGTCTGACCAGCCTGGACGAGCCAAGCTAGAAACTTCTCTCTTATTTAAGCCATGCTTTTGGGGGGTATTTATTATGGTGTGCTATTGGTTTATACACTGTTAGACTCTGTTTAGAACATTTTATTTAGGGGGCGCCGGGGTGGCTCAGTCAGTTGAGCGCCCAACTTTAGCTCAGGTCATGATCTCGCAGTTCATGGGTTCGAGCCCTGTGTCAGGGCTGCTGATAGCTCAGAGCTGAAGCCTGCTACGGATTCTGCATCTCCCTGTCTCTACCCCTTCCTTACTCACTTGCACTCTCTCTCAAAAATAAATAAATGTTAAAAAAAATTAGGATGCTTTATTTAGGATTTTTACATCTATCCTTAGAATGAAAATGAACAATAATTTCCCTTTATTCTAATGTTCTTTTCTTGTCTTGATGCCATAAAATGCATTAAAAATACTTCCACTCTTCCCATCCTCTGGAGGAGTTTACATCAGATGGAATGATCTGTTTCTGGAAAGTTTAGTTGAACTCATCTGGATCTCCTGTTGTTCTTGTTGGGAAGAATTTTTACTATGAGTAATTGGATTTCTTTAATATTTTTCTTATTGATGGGTAATAAGTACTATTTCAATGCAGTTTTAACTTCCATTTTTTATGCTACTAAAGAGATTTGTCATCTTTCCATAGTTTATTAATTATGGGGTTCCTATTTTGTGGGCTTCCAGTTTATTTCCTTTTCCTTCTATGATCATTTAGATTAATTTTACTTCCCCTCCCACTATGGATACAATACTATCCCCTACCCCAATGATGTTGGCGCTTGGCCATATGAGTTGCTTTGCCCAAGGGACTGTTGGCAGACATGACATAAGCAAAAAGCTCTGTGGCTCAGTCAGGAGAGCATGCAACGCTTGATCTCAGGATCATAAGTTCGAGCCCTATGTTGGGTGTAGAGATTACTAAAAATAAACAAACTTTCGAAAAAATAAAAATAAAGACGGGGAGAAATGTAAAACTAAAAAAGGGGCTTGGTGTTAATACAGAAGATTTTTTTTAAGTATATTTATTTAGTTTTGAGAAAGAGAGGGCAAGAGGGAGAGCATGAGCAGGGGGGCAGGGCGGAGAGAGAAGGAGACAAAGAATCCCAAGCAGGTGCCACACTGTCAGCAGCAGAACCCAACGTGGGGCTTGAACTCACAAACCTTGAGATCATGACTTGAGCCAAGGGAAATCATTTGTCTGAGAGTGATGACAGACCTTTGGAATAGACCTGTACCCAAACTGCATCCTGGAGACAAGCCCCATGAACTTGCACCCTGAAGCAGAGTCACCTAGCCCAGTCCAACCTAAACCAGTCAAATCAGAGTTGATTTAGGTGATAATAAATGCTATCGTTAGCCACTGAGTTTTAAGGGGATTTGTTATGCAGTATGATTAGAGGAATAGCGGACTGACACATCTATTTATCTATCAGGATGTTAGATAATTTATTATCAAATTTTATGAATTTCTTATCAATTTTTCTCACCAATTTTAATGTATATAATCTTTATATATAATTATAATTAATTTTATATAATTATTAGTTTATTGCTATAACTATTCCTCCTGTGCTAGAGTTTTTCTGGCATTTTTATTTATTTAGTTTATTTATTTAATTTGAGAGAGAGAGAGAGAGAGCGAGCACTTGCAAGCAGGGGAGGAACAGAGAGAGAGGGGGAGAGAGAGAATCCCAGGCAGGCTCCTTGCTGTCAGCAGGGAACCCAACATAGGGCTCTATCACACAGACCATGAGATCATGACCTGAGCTGAAATCAAGAGTCAAACACTTAACAGACTGAGCCACCCAGGCACCCCTGGTGTTTCTTTATTTTACATCAGGAAAATCTCATGTTTAGTTAATTTCGTACACCGTGTACAATTTTGTACATTTTCCTCTGCTAGCTTATGCTACTTTTGAACCTAAACAGTCTTTCCCAATTCTGAGATTTAATAAATAATCAACTCCATTTTCTGTTTTTCTAAAATTTAAGAGATATATAATTCTGAAATCTATCTGGAATGAGAGAAGTATATTAATAATTCGTGGATCCTTTTATTTTTTCCCCTGAGTTCAATGTAATGTGTCTGGGAGCCCCCAAAATTAATCCTATTTTTAATTGGAAAAATATTTAAATTGGAAACTCATTAAGATTATATAATAGTCACCCTTTTAGCTAACATGTTTGTTTTTGCTTTAAATTTTTAATTAAATTAGCATACCGATTTAACAACTCCCAATTATTCTGTGTTTAACCAAGCTGAAATTAGGCTTTCATTTGCTGTTCAATCCCTCTAGACAATTTTTTTTTAAATTTTTTTTTTCAACGTTTTTATTTATTTTGGGGACAGAGAGAGACAGAGCATGAACGGGGGAGGGGCAGAGAGAGAGGGAGACACAGAATCGGAAACAGGCTCCAGGCTCCGAGCCATCAGCCCAGAGCCCGACGCAGGGCTCGAACTCAGGACTGCGAGATCGTGACCCGGCTGAAGTCGGACGCTTAACCGACTGCGCCACCCAGGCGCCCCTAATCCCTCTAGACAATTTAAATGCACCACAGTGTTCTAGTTAGTCCGCATCTCTGTTCCTTATTAACCAAAATAATTTAACTGCTTCCAAAAAATTTTTACTAGTTCCAGTTCCTGGATTATTGTAGGATCCTCTTGTCTGTCCAAGCTGGAAGGGAAGGGTGCCCATTTCATTGTTAGAAGGACCGGAAAAATGCTGTGTGAATAGCAGTACCATAGTGAAGGTATCCTGGTGAGTGGATGTCTGTCCCTTGGTGACCGTGATTCTCCCAGATGGGAATCACTGCTCTCCCTGCAGTCCAATAGCAACGTGTTTGGAGGATCAGCATTGCAATGTACTTTTGTTTAAATGTTTGTTCATCCCATTTGACTGTGAGACCCCCCATTGGTCGTTACTCATTTCTAGTTTTCTAGCCCCTCCCTTGGTACTTGGCTCAGAGAAGATGCTCGGTAAATGTTGATTTTTTTTTAATTTTTTTTTAATGTTTATTTATTTTTGAGACAGAGAGAGACAGAGCATGAACGGGGGAGGGTCAGAGAGAGAGGGAGACACAGAATCCGAAGCAGGCTCCAGGCTCTGAGCTGTCGGCACAGAGCCCGACGCAAGGCTCGAACTCATCAACCAAAAGATCACGACCTGAGCCGAAGTCGGACGCTTAACCGACTGAGCCACCCAGGTGCCCCAAATGTTGGTTGATTGATCAACTGACTGGAAGTTTGCACTGCGTGACACTTGCGTGACAATGAGATGCCTATTTGATTAGCTTCTTTTCTCATTCCTTTCTCAGTTAGACCATGACTAGTATTTAATGCATTTACAATCTTGTACGAGCTCATTCTTTTATATCTCTCGCTCCAGGTAGTTACCGGAGGGCCCAAATACCACCGCATAAGAGACAGAAAAGTGGAAATAAATTAGATTATCCCCAATTCCTTAACTAAGTCATTCCAGCAATGTGATATATTGGAAAGAGCACTGAACTAGGGCTAAGGTGACTTGAGGACCCAAGGCCAGGTGTTCTCCTTGTGCCCAGCTCCGGAAGGATCACTTGATTCCTCAGGGCTACAATTTTGCCACCTGCAACTTATAATGTGCCATTGTATTACACAATCTTCCTAGTAGTTCTCTAAAAAACTAATCAGGATTAGAGTCGTTCGTTAGGCGGCCACATTGCATAGTGAAGTACTCGGGGCTTTGGAGTCACACAGCTCTGGCATTGATTCCAGACTGTCAGTTACCAGATTAACAAATCTTGGGTAAGTTATTTAACCTCAGTGATGCTCAGTTTTCTGTAGGAAGTATGACATCTCTCGTGCAAAGTTGCTGTGAAATTTAAATGGGATAAGTCAGATGAAGTTTGCGCCAGTTCACCCATGGTAGAGTCTAGATGGGCCTTCAATTGTGTTAACGACACCCGTCCTTCCACACAAGACACAGAGGATGCTCATCTTTTACCTTCCACTTATGCTCCACATCTCTCTCCGCCCCCCACACCCCAAAGACAACAGAGGTCCACTGATTTTAATGATGTTCTTTCCTATGGTTTTGGGACCACCATTGCCGAAAAGAGAGTCTATCTTAGAAGCACTGATTTAATGGTTAAAGATCAATTTCTTGATGTATTACAAACGTTAAAGAAATATTCCCTAGGTCCTCCCTATGTCCAATGAAATGAAAAATTGCCAGATATGCAGAGCTGGGAAGCTGGAGCGATGAGGTTCTTTAAATTCTGAACACAGGTGCTATTGATGTGTAGGCTCATTCCAATAATTTTTTCAATGGTAAGGAATGTTTCACACACAGTACGTAAGATTACATGATGGCACAATAAAACAGAATCACAAAATCTTCAAAATGTGGTTTACATCTCGTTCCTAGACCCTAAGGTTTTATGATAGCCCGTTTCAAAACAAAACTCACCTGCCGACAAAGCAATTCACTTGGGAATTGGCTATTCGAACCTGCAACAGCCTTCAAAAGCCCAGAAGAACATCGATGATCACTTAAACTGTTTTCTCAAAGGGGTTCTGAATTTCTTGGTTTGGGAGCATTTTCTTCGGATTTTGAGGCAGAGCTAATGCCTAGGCTGTCCAGCAGAGGGCAACAGGACCCGCAGGAAAGCACCCAGATGTCTACTGTGTTTTAAAACAAGGCCCTGGCCCAGGGGGAGGACACCCTATTCCCACCAAGAAGTGCGCCAGCGGCCGTTGCAAAATGAAAATAGGGGTCCCTTGTCCAAACGCCAAGAAGAAAGCTTTTCCCGTATTCTTCGATCTCTCTACCTGTCATGCTGCGTTTTGTTATTTAATATCACCTCCTTCTGGCCGAGGGACACCGGCAGGGTGGTGCAGGCCTCGGTGCCCCGACCTGTGACAGTGTGCACAGGGTTTGGCCTTCCTGTCACCCTGACGCAGACCCCACTGGCCTGTCAGACTCCACACGAACACCACAAACACAAAGAGAACACTGTTAAGCATTTCAAGATGACTACCACGGAGACTTAAAGCCAGGTGGCAGCCCCTTCAGATTGTCAGCCCTTTGGGACTGCACTGGCCGCATACCCATCCAGTGCACTCTCTGTGCTCTGAGTCCAGCCAATGCTAACAACCAGGGACCCCTAAATCCAGACTGTGCCGTTACCTGCACACTTTCCAGCTTCTGGAAGCACAGAGGCAACAGCTCCCCCATTATCCTTCCCCCAACAGAACAGAAACCCCACCACTGTCCAATCTCTCTGCCTCCTCATTCCAGCCGCATTGGTCTCTTCGATGTTCCTTGAACACCCCCACACTTACTCTCCCCTCAGGACCTTTCCCCTTAACTTCCGCTTCCCTGGACTGCTCTTGTCCCAGACTGGGGACGCTCTCCCCCTTCATTCAGAACTCAGTTCAGATGTCACCTTATCAGGAAGGCCTTCCCCAGCTAAAAGAGTAATCCCACTTACCCCCCAACCTGAGGTGGGCCTGACCCTTTAACCAGCTTTATTTTTCCTCAGCACTATCACCTGCACCTGATGTATTATATATTATCTGACTAGCATATCCACAGGAGCGGGATTTTTGTGGGATTCTCGGTCCATGACTGTATCCCCAGCTCTCAGAACAGTGCCTCATGCGTATAAACACTCCAATATTGAAAGGAAAATAAATCTCTTGACAACCCACTGTCTGATGGCCGCAGTGCCCACTGACGAGACAAAAGTCAAGACCAAACAGCAATGTGGGCAGGGCCCACAGGGTGCACCTGTCAGATCAGCAGAGGGGATGGGAAAGGAGATCTCTTCACCTGTATACAGATTTGCTCTGAAAGAAGGATGCAGACTTTGCGTCGTACCTTTACATTTTCCCATTGCCAAACCTGTGACATATTTCCAATACCCTTGGAGAGCGACTGCTTCATTCCGCTTACAGGTAAAATAAATAAGGCCCAGAGACGTAAACAGTCTTCCTGAAAGTTACACACCTCATAGTGGCAGAGCCAGATCTACAAGACCAGAACCCGAGATTCTTGACTTTCATCCCTGGGTTCTTTTCCAAGACCATGCTGTTCTGAGCATGTGGTCCCTGACCTGAGTTTTTCATTCTATCCCAGGGTCAGGAGGCTAGCCTCTCTGCCCCTAAGAACCCTTCTTAGTGGCCCACAGCACCTCGTGACTTGTTTGCAAGCCACACTCAGCTTGTTCGCAGAGAGAAGTCAGCTTTGCCTTGGATTCAGTTCAGGATCAATATGTCAACAATTCTTTATTAATAAGCCCAAGTATATGATGTTTGTAAGCAACTGCAAATCGAATGTCCAGAGGAAACACAGGGGAATGCATGATGTGTTGTGAAATATTGCAGCAGACAGGCATAGTCTAGGTTTTGTGATTCGGAGTGTTTGCTTCCTAAAAGAGCACTGATTTCCGGCCCCTGAGGAGTTCGTTGTTTAGCCCTGAGCAAATCACTGGTTCTAGACCCATCTACTTTAGCTAATTAGCCTCAGCTACATCTCACATGGGGGTTTCCTCTGTGGCGCACTTTAATATTCAGCAGGAGAATAGACACTCTTTATTCCTTTAATTGTGTTTTCCTAATTAAATCACAAACAGTAATTGCCTCTTACTCTTGAAAGGAAGACCTTAGATTTCATTATTGAGCGCCTATGTTCACATTTTATCTAAACTATTTTTAAAACCTTGGCACAACTGAGTAACCAAATAGACCTTACGCCACAGACATATTTTCCATAAATATAAAATTTCTTCTTTGATGGCAACCCTCACAACATGGCTGTGTTTATTCTCTCTCTCTCTCTCTCTCTCTCTCTCTCTCTCCCTCTCTGCCCCTCCCTGGCTTGCGTGCATGCTCTCTCAATAAACAAACAAACATCTAATAGTGTTTGATGTGTGGTTATTGTAAAAAGGGTGAGAATAGTACCCTTTAGTCTAACTAGATAAAATGAAATGTACCGTACCCTTATCTATGAACCACTATGTTTCTTGTTTCCTAATATTTATTTTTTATTTTTTTAAAGGTCTATTCATTTATTTTGAGAGAGAGAGAGAGAAAGAGAGCATAGGAAGGGCAGAGAGAGAGAGAGAGAGAGAGAGAGAGAGAATCCTAAGCAGCCTCCACACTGTCATTTCAGAACCCGACGTGGGGCTCAATGTCACAAACCATGAGATCATGACTTGAGCCAAAATCAAGAGTTGGATGCCTAACCGACTGAGCCACCCAGGCACCCCATTTCCTAATCTTTTTAAAATAGAAGAAATTTCAACTAGTCTTCTATACTTAAAGGAAGATGATGAGGATTAATTTAACATTCTTGGAATAAACAAAAATAGTATAGAATAAACTTTGACAAGTTACAGTACCATATTAATATTACAATGTAGCTGTCTCATAACATATTGGTAAAGATGATGAGATTTGTAGAATGTAGAATTTTAAAAGTGGAGGAGACCTCAAAGGTGATCTGGTTCAAATTCATTTTATTTTTTTTAAAGGTATTTTAATTTTTTTTTTATGTTTATTCATTTTTGAGGGAGAGAGAGAGACAGGGCAAGCAGAGGAGGGGCAGAGAGAGAGGGAGACACAGAACTTGAAGCAGACTCCAGGGTAGAGCCCGATGTGGGGCTCAAACTCAGGAACCGTGAGATCATGACCTGAGCTGAAGTAGGATGCTAAACCGACTGAGCCACCCAGGCGCCCCTCAAATTCGTTTTATTTATTTTATTTTTTTTTATTATTTTTTTATTTTTTTAGCGTTTATTTATTTTTGAGACAGAGAGAGACAAAGCATGAACGGGGGAGGGTCAGAGAGAGGGAGACACAGAATCTGAAACAGGCTCCAGGCTCTGAGCTGTCAGCACAGAGTCCGACGCGGGGCTCAAACTCACGGACCGCGAGATCATGACCTGGGCCGAAGTCGGCCGCCTAACCGACTGAGCCACCCAGGCGCCCCTCAAATTCGTTTTAAAGAAGGATAAGCAAAAATGCAGAAATAGAAGATTGTACCTATTTAAAGTTTTCCTCTGATAGACTAAGATTTTTTGCTGGGTTTTTTTTGTTTTTTCTTTTTTTTTTTTAGGTTTCAAGTTTTTATTTATATGCTAATGAGTTAGCACAGTGTAATGTTAGTTTCAGGTGTAGCACTCAGTCATTCATCATTTACATATAATAGCCAGTGTTCATCAGAACAGGTGCTCTCTTTTATATCCATCACCCACTTAAACCATCCCGTCAGTTTGTTCTTTAGAGTTAAGAGTATCTCTTACAGCTTGCCTGCCTTTCCTCTTTTTTCTTCCTTCCCCTATATTAATCTGTTTTGTTTCTTAAACTCCCCATGTGCATGAGATCATATGGCATTTGTCTTTCTCTGACCGACCTACTTAACGTTATATTTCTAGCTCCATCCACATCGTTGCAAATGGCAAGATTTCATTCTTTTTTATGGCTGAGTAATATTGCCTTGTGTGTGTTTTGTGTGTGTGTGTGTGTGTGTGTGTGTGTGTAAAATAAATGGTATAAATATATATATATACATCACATCTTCTTTATCCATTCGTCAGTCGATGGACATTTGGGCTCTTTCCATAGTTTGACTATTGTTGCTAATGCTATAAACATTGGGGTGCCATGTATCCCTTCGAATCTGTTCTTTTTGGATCCTTTGGGTAAACACCTAGCAGTGCAATTGTTGGGTCATAGAGTAGTTCTATTTTTAAGTTGCTAAGAAGCCTCCATACTGTTTTCCAGAGTGGCTGCACCAGTTTGCATTCCCAAAAGACGAAGATTTTATAATAAAGTATCATTTAAAAGGAAGTGAAACTAGCTATTTACCTCATTTGGAACACAAGAGTGAGACAACCAGCGTCTCTTAGGGGCTCCAGACTATTTACAGCAGCTTCTTTAATTATCCATGAGAGATAAGGCTTTCCAGGTCCTCTGCCATCCCGACTGTCCTGGATAAATTTGTAACTGTCAGTATCCTTCTCAAAATCCTAAATCCTCTGTCCCCTTTTCACCACCGTAGGGACTGTGGGTTTGGCGCCCCCTTGAGACCTAGGTGGATTTAATTAGTGTAAACCAAAAATACATCCATTTTTTGAATGCCTGTGTAACTGAAGGCCCTAGGCCTCGCCTGTGTAAACGCCTTTACAATCAGAGACCTCTGCTCTTTTTTTCTGCTCAGTGCTCAACTCTCCTTCTTCTACAACAGCACCCCGGTTTTCCCTTGGGGAGTTAACCACTCTCTCCATTGGAGAGAACCCTGCGGACTGTCAATCCAGACAGCCAGCCCTCCACTGGCCAAGAGGCCGGGCATGTGACTCAGGCTGGACCGGCTGGCCACCTCTCTGGCATTTTGACCCAGAAGGAGACACCAGCAGGAGCTGATTGTGACAGAATGGGATGCTGAAAAGACACTTCTCGTTTCCCACATTCTCCAGGTGCCTCTGGTTTGGGAGGTCCCAAACCTTGGTTCTTCTGCCTTTCCTATTCTACGAGGACCCCTATGTCTTCCCAGTAAAATCCTTCTTTTGGTTAAAACAAAGTTTCTGTTGTGATTAACCAAAATCTCTACCTGGCCTCCGGGCTATTGGCTGTTTTGTTTCCTTATATGTTTTCTGCCCTCATTCTCTTCTATCAGAGAAGGGTTTTTTTGTCTGTCCCCTTCATCGCCGGATCTCCAGAACCGAGAATTCTGTCCGTAACATGAGAAGCTCTCAACAAATAGATCCTGGATGCCTGACTGGTACACAATTCCCTAACTAATCCGTTTGTCGAACCCAAGTATCTTGGGATGATAAACTGAAAAAACAGTATCTTTTTTTTTTAGTCTATTTCTTTATTTTAAAAAAGGGGAGCTCCACATCAGGCTCTGAGCTGACAGGGTGGAGCCTGCTTGGGATCCTCTCTCTCTCTCTCTCTCTCTCTCTCTCTGCCCCTCCCTGGCTTGCGTGCATGCTCTCTCTCTCAATAAACAAACAAACAAACAAACAAACATTTAAAAAAAGAAAGGACGGAAAAAAGAATATTTAAGGCCCGGTCCTCACTAACTAAATGCAAGTCCCATTTTCTGCCAAATTAGCCTCAGAATCGAGCAGCAGGGCAAAGTGTGGAGCGGACCTTGTGACCCGGTGAGTGGATGGTTCAGCTCTCTCTCTGCTGTGGGGGAGCTGAGCCCTGAGGCAGGCTGCAGCTGTTGTGGCCAGAAGCACCCCCGGCTCCCAGCCGGACCAGCCAGGGAGAAAGTGGCTCAGCAGAAATGATCCCTATAGAAATGGCTTCGCGTGTCTGAACTTGCTTTGTAACCCACGCTGAATTCACGGTGGGCCCTACAGCCGGTCTTGGTTTAAGACGAATGAGGAGAAACAGTAAGAAAGGAAAGAGATGGGCTCATAGGATTGGTGTGGCCGGTGTTTGCAGACGACGAGAATCAGATGGATACTGAAGACACGGGCACAGTAAGAAGCTGCTCGCGGACTTCCCACGCCCGGATGTGATGCTAAACAAAATGTGAATGGGTAGTGCGGTGGATGCCTTTATAAGAAACTATAGAGACGACCCAGGGTACAAGCCCTGTATTAGAGAACGAGTGTCATTTGGCTCTTCTCCCTCGCGGAGGCCTTTCCCAGAGATGCTCACTGATAATGGCTAATGTGAAGTGAGTCTGTTGTGTACCAGACTCGGACTGTGCTGGGTAATTGGCATGCATTTTCTTGCGTGATTGCACCATCTCCTGCCCCTACCATCTCCCATTTTACGAGTGGGGAAAGGGAGGTTTGGAGTGGTGCCCAAGGCCACACAGCTAGCAAGATTTCAACCGGAGAGCAAGAGATACTAGTTCGGAGAAAGAGATTAAGGAGAGAGGCTGGTGAGTCCATGTACCAGCCCACATTATGGGCATGACGGAGAAATTTCTGGAAAAGATCAGGCAAGGAGAAAACCAGAGTGGGGTCTAACAGGATTCAAAGTGCCCAGCTTCAGTGGGGACCCAGATGTGTCCTGAGCCCTCCCAAGGGGCTGCTCCCCATTCACCACCTGGTTCCCTCTCTCCCAGTTGCTTCCAAATCATTCCCCCTCCACCCTCACCAATAACACCTGCCGTCCCTCTGTAGCAGATTGATCTGGCTGAGAAACTCACTGCCATGGTTTCTGCGGATGTCTCACTAAAAAAGAACAAGCAGTGTTTTTTTTCACCCTGTTCTCAGAAAGTAATCATGCCTTTGAGTCTTGGAAACTTGACTTTATTCTTAAAAAGCAGGAACAGGTCTTTGTAAGAACCTAAGTTTTGAGGAAGAGGGAGTATGACCCCTCCAGCCCCAGAAGAGCTGGATCCTCTAAAGAGAGGGTCTCAAAATGCCGTCCCCTGAAGTTCCCCAAGACCCCTTTAGTGGTTCCAGGAGATCAAAACTACTTTCACGATAATACAAGATTCTTTGCCTTTTTTACTTTCCTGTTCTCCCCAGTGTACATGGAATTGTCCAGAGGCCACCCCGTGTGTGATATCACAGCAGATCAAATGCAGAAACAGATGTGAGAATCCAGATATGAAAGTGACTTACAAAAAATGTAAAAAAAAAAAATTCTCATTCATTTTTTGGTTTGGAAAAATTAATTCTACCTGAAGAACGTTACTTAGTTCAACGTATACTGGGCTTAATAATACTTTTTGATGACTTAATAAAGATTTTGAACATTTCTCAGTTTTAATTTCTGGTAAATATTGACAGCCATACCCTCCCCCCCCCAAACAAAAGCTCTTTGGAGTGCTCAATAACTTGTGAACCACATGTGATGAATTCCAGGCGTGCTGGAAGCCTGAGACCTGTTTCCACACGTCCTAGATATGGCTGGACCCGCATCAGGGTGAATGGATATCTCTAGAGGCTGGAGTCTAAATCCACAAGGCTCAGCCGCACCAGGGAGGGTCCACTGTGGTTGAGCAGCCGTCAATGGAGACGCCCATTGGGCACCACGGGCACCATTGCAGCCCACCTGGGGAGCACGGCTGGGCTGGACAACCACATTGTGCAATGGAAGCACAATGTGTGATACAATGGCAGCCACCGCCCTATGACCAGGTAAACCCTGGGATTCTGTTAAAGGATTCAGTACAGGAGGGCACTAGGAGTCCCAGTAATCACCAACATCAACTGTGCCACCAACCAGGAAGTGGGGTCTTAGAGCCGGATTTGATTTGTCATCCAACATAAAAGCCATGTTTCGTGTTCCTGAACATCATGAAACAAATTTCTATCTGCTGCACACTTCCTTTCCACATTGCTGTTATCTTCCAAACTTCCTGTCTTGCTTCATCATTTACTGAAGGCTCCACAATCTGGCTCAGTCTTCCTTTCTATTTCTGGGCTAAGGAAATGAAACATTTTTGAGAATGACCTCAAAAACCTAAGTTTTCTATCGCTGGCCTCCTCTCAGCAGCAACCTTCTCCACAGTGGCCCTTCCATTCCCTCCCTCAGCCATGACCCGGATCTACTTGTCCCCTGGAATCCTAGCTCCACACCACCCTCCTTCTCCCAGCCGGATCATCCACTTACTTCCTCTGCATCAGTTCTTTCCCTTTGTCCAGCCCTCTAGTCTCTTCACCCTTCTCCCTCACCCCTAACTACCCATCCTGTCAACATTCCCTTCCCTCCCTAGCTTCTACCCAATGTTTCACCCTGTCCAACTTCTCTTGGCATTCTCAACAAGCTCACCTCATCGTCTTTCCATCATACCCACCTGATAAAACCTAAACCCTGGATTACTCCAACTATTGGCCTTCTTGATGCTCTTAAGTGCTGAGGAAGAAATCCACACCACCTCACAGACTGTATTAGATAAACTCATGGTGTCTGACCCAAACGGGACTCACAATCTTTCCAGCCAACTCTGCCAGGTTGCTTTAATTGATTCTCCTTCCCACTCTCCACACTGGTTACTTCAAGCCCCCTCCTCTTTCTTCAAACCACTACCCCCATCGCTGTCCTCTTCACTCTTGGGTGATGACCTGGCCCTCACTTTTCAGAGAAAATAAAAGATAGTAGAAAGGAATCTCGTAAACTTTCTGCACCACTCTCACAGACTTAGCGCCAATCATATCCACCTCCTTCCCTCCGTTACAGTAGAGATCTTCTGATGTTTAAGATCCCATCTCTTTCTTCACAGACATGTTTCCATCAGT
Organism: Lynx rufus; assembly: GCF_022079265.1. NCBI lineage: Eukaryota > Metazoa > Chordata > Mammalia > Carnivora > Felidae > Lynx > Lynx rufus. The sequence continues at coordinate 8,245,271 of NW_025814823.1, read as the reverse complement.
TACCCACTCTCTGTCCTATATCTTCAGCCTCTGCCTCCACCAACACATAGATCCCCTCAATATCTGAAAATAAAGAGAAAGGAAACCTCTCCTAAGCTACACCCTCCTCCAGCCATTATACCATCTTTCTCTTTGTCTGCACTCCTTTTCTTCCTATATATTATACTCTTCAATAAATCATAATCTGGCTGAAAGCCAACAGATGCCTATGTTAATTGCAAGTCTTTCTTAAGTTTATTTATTTATTTTGAGACAGAGAGAGCATGAGCAGGGGAGGGGACAGAGAGAGAGAGAGAGAGAGAGAGAGAGAGAGAGAGAATCCCAAACAGGCTCCACACTGCCAGCACAGAGCCCGATGAGGGGACTGAACTCATGAACCATGAGATCACGGCCTGAGCCGAAATCAAGAGTTGGACGCTTAACCCACTGAGCCACCCAGGCGCCCCACAGGTCTTTCTTTTCAAGTAAGAGAAAGCTAATTGCCTTAGGTAGACAAGGATTCATTGAGGTAGAAATAGAGCAGGGAATCATCAGGTACCTAGATAACCAGGGTCAGAAGAAATGCAGAAACGGGGGCAGCCTTAGGGGGTGGGTAGTAACAACTATTCAACAGCCTGGTCAGGGCCCCGCTTTGGGAGCGAATGAACTTTGGCTCTGTCTCCCATTCTTGTACCTATGCTTAAAATCTGAAGTCCCAGGAGACTACTGAGAGTGCACACGATGGGGAAGGAAGTTTCCTAAAAGGAAATGCAGGTGTTATAATCAAAAGAAAGGTGAAAGAATAACGGGTGGAAAAAAATGGAAAGCAAATGCCCACCACAACTCTTTTCAGCTTTTCTAATTGACACCTTTGCCACAATGAACAACTGCTGGTTCATTATTAGGAAACTTTTTTTTTTTCTTGCTGATAAATACATTTTATTTTTATTTTTTTATATTAAATATAATTTATCGTCAAGTTGGTTTCCATACAACACCCAGTGTTCATCCCAACGGGAAATGCTAGAATGTAAGCTCCCTGAGGACAGCATCTCCAGCATCTCGGATAGGACTTCCTACATAGGATGTACGTAATAACTATTTGTTAAATGTTGACCACTCATCCTCTTGAAATCCTTTCTCCCTTGGCTTCCATATCTTGCTTTCCTGATTTCTCTCTGAGGTAGTCTCCTAGAACCGATGTACCAAATCACCACAAACTAGGTGACTTAAAACAACAGAAATTTATTTTCTCTTAGTCTGGAAGCCAGAAATCTGACATCAAGTTGTCAACAGGGCCACGCTCCCTCTGGGCTCTAGAGGAGAATCTATTCCTGGCCTCTTACAGCTTCTGGTGGCTCCAGGAATTCCATGGCTTGTGGCCACATCACTCACCTCTGTGCCCCCATCTTCACACCATTTTCTCTGCATTCTCCAATCTCCTTCTGCCTCCTTTCTAAGGACCCTTGCAATGGCATTTGGGGTTCAAGTAGATAGTCCAGAGTAATCTCAGCGCCCTTCTACCTCCGTGGCCATTCCTTAGCTTTGTTTGAAGGCTCCTTTGCCTGAACCTGAAATTTTGATTCTCCCCAGAATTCAGTTGAGCGGTGTTTTTTTTTCTTTTCCATTCCACACATTCTCCCTGGTATTTCACCTTTCCCCCAAGATCTCAATTACCAACTGTACCTTGATGATTTTTAAATCAACATCTTTAGCCCAGAAATTTTTCCTGAAAACTGAACCCATGCAACCAACTACTAGAAAACTCTGCTTGGATCTTGGATGTTTCGCAGAAACCCCAAGTGCAAACATCCAAGAGTGAGCCCATTGTCTTCCCCCAAATTTACCCTGCTCCTGTGTGCCTGTGTCAGTTAATGGCACCAGTTACGAGCAGAAGGAGCTTTCAGCCGCCGTGCCTCCCAGAACTCCTGATTCAGAGAATCTGTGTCCATAACAAAACGGTCATTATTTTAAGCCACTAAATTGAGGGTGGTTGGTTACACAACAATAGATAACTGAGACATCCTCCACTGTCTCCAAGGTAAAATCCAAACTTATTAATCTGTCCTTCATGACTCCCCACCTTCTCCAGCTTCACCTCTTGCCATTTCCCCGCAGCACTTCATCCTCCAAGTCTACCAACCACTGTGAGTTCTCTGAACAAGACTCGTTCCCCCACCCCCAGGCTTTGTGTGCTTATGGCCACACTGACTGGCGGACACATCCCCTCTCAGCCTCCACCTCTCTTCCACTTCCACACAGAGGCCAGGGTAGAAAACACTCCCATTCCCAGCCTTCTTTGCAGCCAGGGGCGGTCATTTGTGACCTTGTCTGACTCACGGAAGATGGGCCGTAGTCTGCTGGGAGCTTCTAGGAAAGCTTTTGCTTTCCTGATTGAAAGGATAGACGTTGCTAACGACATTCCCTCACCTGTTGTGTCTTTGACACAGAAATGATGCTAATGTGGCAACAGCGATCTTGTGACCGTAAGAAAAGGCTAAGAGAATAGCAGAGACACCTACAGATCATTAAGCTGCAGAACCAATGTCAGCAGCTGCCTACTCCCACTCCTTGAGATGTGACAGAAAATAAACGCCTACTGCTTCGAGCCAGCCTTAACCAGTACCTCTTCCTTGAAACCAAAATCGTTCCTAACCAACACAATGTGACTCCTTCTGCTTGGACACTCTACCCCCTTCCCCCTTTGTCCTTTGGACGCTTCCTGTCTAAGCCTAGATTTCGGCATTTCCAGGAAGACTTCCCTGACTGTCGAGCCCAGGCCTGATCACTGTCCCAGGAATTTCCTCACAGCATCCTATGTTTCCTTTGCTCTAGCATTTATCACATTTATTACTCTTTTTTGGTGTAGCCCACATCCCACTATGTTCTGGGCTGAATTGTGTCTTCCCACCCACCCAAATTTATATGTTGAAATCTTAAGCCCTAGAACCTCCGAATGTGACTCTATTTGCAGATAGGGCCTTTAAAGAGCTAATAAGGGTTAAAGGAAGTCATGTGGATGGGCCCTGATCCAATATGACTGGTGTCCTTAGAAGAAGGAGAAATTTGAACCCAGACACAGAAAGAGAAAAGAGGTTGTGAACACACCCCAAGAAAATGGCCATCTACGAGCCAAGAAAAGAGGCTTCAGAAGAAATCAAGCCTGCTGACACCTTGATCTTGGACTTCACAATCCAGAACGGGGAGGAAATTAATCTTTGCTGTTTAAACCACCCAGTCCATGATACTTTGTTAGGGCAGCCCTAGTAAACTAATAGACTAGCCAATATGGCAGCAATGAGACATCAAGGCAGTGATGGCCAGACATCAAGACAGCCTCCTGGTCTCTAAGATGCAAACAGCCATGTTATTATCCCGCCCTGTCCATGGGTCAGGAGTCCAAGCATGGCTTAGTAGAACCTTCTGGACTGCCTCTGGAGAAATCCATGTGGTGGGAAACTGCAAGCACCTCTAGGAACTGAAGATGGCCTCCGACCAAAAGCAAAGAAGAAGCCAGGACCCTCTGGTCTGTAACCACCAGGAAGTGAATTCTACCAATAACCATGAAAGCCTGGAATAGAACTCTGAGCTCTGGATCAGAACACAGCCTGGCTGGTTCCTTGATTACAACCTTAGGGAGCAGAAGGTTCTGTTAAGCCATCCTTGGACTCCTGACCCATGGAGAAGGCAGGGTCATAAATGAGTGTTACTTTAAGCTGCTGAGTCTGTGGTAATTTGTTACACAGCACAGAAAACTAATATGTGCCTGATGGGACGAGATTTCCATTTTCTGGTAGAGGAGATGGGGAGCAGGTGATACCCATATGACTCCATGCTAGGAATGTTCATTGGAAATTCAGGAATCACGCTGAGCCTGAGAGGAGAAAGGGGAAAGAGAAATATAATGCAACTCGCTACCACCCCCAAAATATGTTTTCCTTTCAAGGTGTGATGGGGTAAATAACAACTAGTATCGTGTAATTTGAGGAACACGAACAAGCGATTCGTCCAAAAATATTTGCCCCCCACCGACCTGTCCTGACATCTAAGATGTCCATCTGCAAGGGGAGGGGATCTTTATGTAATAAGAAGCTTTCGGAGTCCTGGTTTAAAACGCACAAGGCTGAGCGCCAGCCCACCTCTAAATCTCTCAGTCTACATTTTTACCAAGAACATCATCCGACAGGACCTCTGGGAACTATCCTTTGAGGACACTGCTTTGCACACCTTGAGGAGACACGTCCTGGAATGATGCGGTCAGTCTCCTGGACATGTCATTTGCCTGAACAGTCTTGAGGAGAAAGCCACCCTCCCTCCTGTGTCTCAGGGCCCGTCCAGGAGCTGCATCTGGCTCTACGTCCCCTACCGGGACTTGTTCCCAGGTTTTCAGGCTGCTGCCCAGCCCGGGACAGGCTGCGTCCACCCGGAACTATTCTCAGCCATGGTCTTGGTCTCCACACTGGACTCCTTATGCCTGGGAGCGCCCCGCCTGACACACACAGATCAGTCCCTCCAGCTCCATGAGCAGAAGCTTTGAGCGACAGGCTGCAGTTCTCAGGGTTCTAGAACCAGAGACATTGCCCCAGAGAAGGCCTGGGTGTCTGAGCCAGTAAGGAGAGTCCGTGAATGCCAGGAACTGGGAAAAACTCTCTGACTGCTCAGTTTGCCTCTGATAGGCCTGGCCCCCCCCACTGACCTGCTTTTATCACAGCCCCTCCTAGTGATTTACAATAGCACACCCCCCGGGAGGTCCCATGCAGCTGGTGCTGCCCTGAGTGGACAACCCAGGATGCCGAGGACATCAGAGGAGTGTTAGTGACTTATCCCACCCAGACTCACCTCCTTTGTCCTCACCTTCCCTGTTGTACCTGTATTTCAGGGGTCTGTCCAGTGTTTTCTGGAGACAGAGGCATTCCAACTGACAACTGTCTTTAGTATTTCAAACTAAACACAACGGAAATACCATCCATGCCATCTGGCAAAGCAAACCAGACTGGGCTGAGGATTATATTTGGCACCTGCTCACAAGTTTGTTCTATTTTTCATCCAGAAAACTTGAAACTGCTTCCTCCAAATATCATGACTTGGGATTAATCAGCACTTTGGGGAGAGTACAAAATTCTAACTGAAAGATATTTTTTTTTCTTGCTTTGAGTTATTTTGTGGAATAATAGGCATAGAGTCCTTAGGAAAATACCATTTGAAAACAGTGGTTGTGAGATGGGGGTATAGACTTAGCTTGATCTCCCCCTGACCCCAAAGATGAAATTAACTGTGTGCTAAGAGGAGAGGAAATTTTTTGCTTCTGAAAATTAATTTACATTTTGGACAAGTATTAATTTTGCTGATGATACGACCAAACCATATGGAAAACTTTGTGGTTCTGTTACTGATTTAAGAAAAAAATAATAGGGGCACCTGGGTGGCTGAGTCTATTGAGCGTCCAACTTTGGCTCAGGTCATGACCTCATGGTTCATGGGTTAGAGCCCCACGTGGGGCTTTGTGCTGACAGTGCAGAGCCTGCTTTGGATTCTCTGTCTCCCTCTCTCTCTGGCCCTCCCCTGCTTGAACTCTCTCCCTCTCAAAAATAAGTAAACATTAAAAATTTTTTAAAAGATAAATTTTTTAAAAGATATATTTTTTAAAAAGAAAAAAAAAAACCAATAATTTAAACCTTTGCATCTTATTTCTAGACCCAGAGAGTCTTCTATAGAAAATCGCACTCAAATCGAAAACTATACGTGACAGGTATAATTCTCATTTATCGCAAAATCCAAGTCTATGGAATATTCTGTACTAACAATAAAGGAAAGGGCGTCTTACGTTTTTGTTCTACTTTACAGTTCACGGAACCATTTTATGTATCCTCATGGTAATCCAGTGAGGCAAATAGTATTTGACAAATAAGGAACCAAACAAGTGAAAAAAACGCCTCAAATTTAGACCTCTCTCCTTGTCCCACATGCTTCCACTCTTTTATATCTATTCTTGGGCTCCTGGAAATGACCCTGAGGATAGTTTCATCTGGCCCTAACTTTATTTTGTTACCAGGAAGAAATAACAATTTTGAGACAAAGCACCACATTTATCTTCAGAAGGAGAATTCTTTTCTTTCACGTCTTTTTCAAAAAAAGTCATATAATTTACGACTAAGTTACCCTGTTTGTGTTGTTGTTGCTTTGTTTTGCTTTGGTCTCTTTTCCTTCCTCCCGAGCCTCCCCAACCCCTGCAGTCCACGGTACTCTGGAACAGAATGAACCATTGACACGTAAATGTCAGGCCACTAATGAGCAGTTCTAGTCAACAATTGCCCCGAAGTCATGAAACCTATTCACTAGTAAGGTTAACAGTATGTTTTATTGTCAAGTATCTAAAATATCACTGCCCATTCACTTCATGCCTGGTGGAGATTACCTGGAGTGTGGTTAAGTTCTTCCAGATTGAGAAGAACAGCCTTTGGCCCCACAGGGCCTAGTGAAGTACCTGGCACACAGTAGACACTCAATAAATGTGTGGCAAATCTAACTGGGCTGGGTTGCAAAGTCCTAGGCCCTGCCAGTCCAGGAATAACCAAGGAGACCAGATGAGGTATGACATATTGCCAAGTCAACCAGGCATCCCCAGCTGGTACTCCAACTTCGGCTGGTGCTCCTCACAGACCCCCAGTAAATTCTTTTGCCTAGGGTACCCCCACAACTGCCCTGCCCTACCCACTTCCCTCTTCTCCTGACTAGACTACGAGAAGATGGGAGGCCAGAGAGGGGATGGGAGTACCCAAAGAGGTTTCCACCACCATTAAAACGGCTCATCCTGGCCTGTCTGTGTCCAGAACTGGCCTTCTGGTATCCAGACCTGAATATTCTTGCAGTGATTGTCTATCATTTATAAATATCAACGTGCATACAACCACTTTATAGGAAAACAACATACTCAACTAAAATATTTCTATTTCTGGGGGCGCCTGGGTGGCGCAGTCGGTTAAGCGTCCGACTTCAGCCAGGTCACGATCTCGCGGTCCGTGGGTTCGAGCCCCGCGTCAGGCTCTGGGCTGATGGCTCAGAGCCTGGAGCCTGTTTCCGATTCTGTGTCTCCCTCTCTCTCTGCCCCTTCCCCGTTCATGCTCTGTCTCTCTCTGTCCCAAAAATAAATAAACGTTGAAAAAAAAAAAAAAAAATTTAAAAAAAAAAAAAAAAAAAAAAAATAAAATAAAATATTTCTATTTCTGGTCGATATTGAAACCTGAATTTTTATAGAGCTATAATCAATGGTTTACACTATAAACTAGGCAGGGACTCATTTTTTACTGACTGTAATCTATATACTTGCAACATAAGTCATCACAGAGTTTTATTATGTCGATGTACCATTGTTTGGTTAACATTTGCTATGCATTGGTTATTTTTTTTATATGAAATTTATTGTCAGATTGGTTTCCATAAAACACCCAGTGCTCATCCCAACAGGTGCCCTCCTTGCTATGCATTGGTTAATTAGGCTGCTTCAAGTTTTTACCACCATGAATTGTGCTATTATAGACATATTTGCATAAATTGCCTTTTTGTATTTTATTATTCCTTAGAATCTTTTTCTGCAGACTATATTCCTAGTAATAAGATTAACAGGACAAAGAACAAATGGGTACGCACACACACACAGACAGCCATGTTGTTTTACAGAAGGATGAGAACAAGTTGTTGGTTTGTACTTGGCAACTTTTTTTAGGCAAGACTTTAAAATATCTTGCTTTAAAAAAGTTGAGATCTTAGAATTTAGGGACTGAAATGGAAGACTTTTTAGAGGTCATTTAGACCAACTCCTCAAAGAGCACAAAGATGCCTTCTTCATCACAATTTTTTGTTGTCACAATCTGTTGTGATATTTAGTTTTGGTTGAGGTATATGAAGAAAATCCAGACTCACACAAATATGTAGTAATAAAATGATGAGTATTTTGATCATCTTTTCAGACAGTTATTGACATTTTCTTTGACACTACAGCAAAACATGACAAAGGATTAGTTACATTGTAGAGTTTGAAACTACTCAGTGAAATTTTCATACTGTTACATTAAAATCCATTAGTCTGTCTTACACTTTGAATGGCACTTTTACTCAGGCATGATTTTATAATATCATGCATTGGTCAGTTGGAAATTTTGGGTTCACTAGTAATAGAGATCCTTCAAATGTAGACATATTTATTAAATAATTTAAAAAATCACACTGGGGGGCGCCTGGTGGCTTAGTTAGTTGAGTGATTGACTCTTGATTTCGGCTCAGGTCATGATCCCAGGGTCTTGGGATTGAGACCTCTCTGTGCTGACAGTGTGGAGCCTGCTTGGGAATCTCTATCTCCCCCTCTCTCTGCCCCTCCCTTGCTCTCTCTCTCTCTCTCTGTCTCAAAATAAAATAAACTTTTAAAAAATCTCTAAAATCACATTGGCCCAGGGCCAGATGGCTTCACTAGAGGATTCCATCAAACATTTAAAGAAAAATTAACACCAGTCCTTCTCAAAAAAAAAAAAATAATAAAAAGGAGAGAATATTTCCAAACTAATTTTACGAGGCCAGCATTACCATAACAAGATCCAACAAAGATACTACAATAAGGAAACTACAGATCAGTATCTATGATGAATATTGATGCAAAAATCTTCAACAAAATACTAGCAAAACAAATTCAACACACATTGAAAAGATAATATACCATGACCAAGTGGGATTTATTCCTGGAATGCAAAGATGGTAAAATCAATCACTGTAACACACCACATTATCAGAATGAAGAACAAAAACCACACAAACATCTCAATTGATACAGAAAAAGCATATGACAAAATCCAACAGCCTTTCATGATAAAAACACTCAACAAACTCTGAAGAGAGGAAATTACCTCCACATAATAAATAACCTCCACATAATTCCATTCCATATATGGAAATCCCACAGGTAATGTCATACTCACTGGCAAAAAACTAAAAGCTTTCTCTCTAAGATCATGAACGAGGCAAAGATGCTCATTCTTGCTGCTTCTATTCAACACAATACTAGATGTCCTTGCCAAAGCAATTAGACAAGAAAAAGAAGTAAAAATCATCCAAGTTAGAAAGGAAAAAGTAAAATCATCTGTGTTTGCAAATAATATGACCTTAATATAGGAAACCCACAACACACCTGTTAAAAGTAATAAACAGGGGCACCTGTGTGGCTCAGTCAGTTAAGCATCTGACTTTGGCTCAGCTCATAATCTCATGGCTCGTGAGTTCGAGCCCTGCGTCGGTCTCTGTGCTGACAGCTCAAAGCCTGGAGCCTGCTTCGGATTCTGTGTCTCCCTCTCTCTCTGACCCTCCCCCTCTCATGCTCTGACTCTCTCTGTGTCTCTCAAAAATAAATAAACATTTAAAAAAAACTAATAAACAGATTCAGCAAAGTTGCAGGATACAAAATCAACATGCAAAAATTCCTTGGATTTCTATACACTAACATTTCTATACATTTGTACACACTAATGAACAACTCAAACAGAAATTAAGAAAACAATCCCACTTACAATAGCATCAAAAAGAATAAAACATGTATGAGTAAATTTAAACAAGGACATAAAAGACTCGTACACTAAAAAGTGAAAACAATACTGGAAGAAATTTAAAAAGACATGAATAAATGGAAATACATTCTATGTTCCTGGATTAGATAACTTAATATTGTTAAAATGTCTGTACTACCCAAAGCAATCTACAGTTCCATGCAATCCTTATCAAAATCTAAATGGTTTTTTTTTTTTGCAGAAATAGGAAAAAAATTCCTAAAATTCATATGGAATCTCAAAGGATCCCAAATAACAAAAACAATCTTGAGGGTAAAAAAAAAAAGCAGGAGGACTCATACTTCCTGATTTAAAAATATTACAAAGATACAGTAATCAAAATAGTATGGAGTTGACATAAAGACAGACATACAGACTAATAGAATAGAATAGAGAGCCCAGAAATAAGCCCACATATATCTGATCTTCAACAGTGCAGAAAGGATAGTTTCTTCAACAAATGATGTTGAGAAAATTGGACACTCACATGCCAAAAAATTAAAATAAATAAAGCTGGATCCTTAGCTTATATCATCCACAAAAATTAACTCAAGATTGATTAAGGAACTAAATATAAAATCTGAAACTAAAAAATTCCCAGAAGAAAACATAGGGTAAAGAAAACAAATTTAAAAAGCCTCATGACATTGGACTTGGATATGAAACCAAAAGCATGAGCAATAAAAGCAAAAAACCAAAACAAAACAAAAAACCAAAGGTAAATGGAACTACATCAAACTTTAAAGCTTCTGTGTGTCAAAAGCAGCAATCAACAATCAACAGAGTGAAAAGACAACTTGTTGAATGGGAGAAAAATATTTGCAAACCATGTATCTGACAAGGGGTTAACAACCAGAACACATAAAAGAACTCCTACAATTCAACAACATAAAAACAAGAGACCAAATTTTAAAATGTGCAAAGGACTTGAGTAGACATTTCTCCAAAGATAATACACAAATGGCCAACAAGCATATGAAAAAGTATTCAACATCACTCATCATCAGGAAAAGGCAAATCAAAACCACAATGAGATACCACCTCACATCCATTAGGATGGTCACTATCAAAAAAATAAATGGAAAATACGTGTTGGCCAAGAATGTGAAGACACTGGAACACTTGTTCATGCTGGCAGGAATGCAAAATGGTGCAACCACGATGTAAAATAGTATAGTGGCTCCTCAAGAAATTAAAAACAGAATTACCATGTGATCCAGCATTCCATTTCTGGGTATACCTCCAAAAAAATTGAAAATAAGATTTTGAAAAAATATATTCATTGCAGCACTATTCACACTACAAATACTGTCCGTTGTTTGCCTTGAGATGAAAGGCTCACTATCCCTTTTCAAGCATATGAAATATTCTGGGGCGCCTGGGTGGCTCAGTTGGTTGAGCATCTGACTCTTAATTTCGGATCACGTCATGATCCCAGGGCTGTGGAATCAAGCCCGTGCTCAGCATGGAGCCTACTTAAGATTCTCTTTCTCTCTCCCTCTGTCCCTCCCCTTCTCCCTGTCTCTGCCTCTGTCTCTGTCTCTCTCAAAGAAAAAAAAGAATATGAACTATTCTGGTATTCAATTAGACTGTTAAGCGTTCTTCAAATAACACTGGTGTCCCCCAGGGAAAAAAAGTAGCTGGTTGAGCTCATATCTCAAACAACTGAAGCACTTCACCATCACACTTCAGCGCACAGTAGAAAGGCTTTAAATGTACTTCTGTTTCATCACAGGGAATATTAAACAGACAGGTAGTCAAGGGCTGATGTTTAATAAATTTAACTTTTGCTGCTCTGCTGAGGACATCCTCAAGTGAAACGGGCATTTTTTGTGTCGGAAGTATATGGTTGTGAAGAATACAATGGCTACTAGTAAGGTTGGATGCTACTGCCTCATTTCAGAGAGTGAGCTGGTTAACCATTGGTCAGTGTTCTACGATATCATAACCATAGTCCTTTAGAATTTATAAAGTCAGTTTTTCCATGATTCCCATGTCATGCTGACCATAAGTAACACTCATCATCACCCATCATTAACAGATCAGAAACTAAGGGATACAGAGCTTGAGAAACTTCCCCCAAAGCCTTCAAGGTTATCATCTGGCAGTGTCCGTTCTTCTGACATAAAATCCCACGCTTGTTTTCACTGGGAAACATCACCTCTCACTGCCCCTGACTTGACCCCTCAGACCCATATACGGTGCAGAGTTGCGAAGTAAGCTAGTCTGCCTCGGGGTCTCCTCAGTTCTTTTCCCACCTTTCTTGACAGCGGGGGTGCTCACCCATCCAGACATTTGCCCCACCCCTCAGCCCACCTTCATCCTCCTCTCCTGCAGCCTCTTTTCCTCTGCCTCCGTCAAAACCAGAACAGTTCCATGCATGTGAGTTTTATAAAGCACGGTCTCATTAACCATCTCCTTTGAATTTTTTTTAAAAATGTTAAGTTTTTTAATTCCAGTAGAGTTCATTTGTTTCTCATCTCCTTTGGATTTTGATCTTCATACTACCGGCTGAAATAGTTTCTCCTTCCCACTTTCCACAAGGAAAACGATACCCTGAGGCCCGAGGTCACGTGCATTTGCCCAAGTTCACGTGGCTCAGCTGCCTGGCGTCTCCTTTCCTTAAGATCTTTCCTATCTCTAATAGACTAATTTATAAGGAGGTTTAAATGATGGGTAACTCCTTTATATGTTCCTTCCAAGAACATGTATTCATTTTAGAAAAGAGAGTTTTGTTTTGTTTTGTTTTGTTTTTAAAAAGAAAGAAAACAACATCTGTGTCTAAGAAATAACTCCCTGATCTTAACACTCTTACACACCCTTATCCTCTGCACCTCTCCGGGAGAGTAACTGCACAGACCACTTAAGCTGAGCCGTGGAGAAACAGAACTAATGATAAGCTTGCACGCGAAGGTGAAGCGTTTTTGCAAATTTAAATAAATAAACCTAAATATTTACACTTAAAAGTGACAGCATCATGCACTGCATAGCTTTCACCTCATGGTGACATCTGAACGAGGTGTGTGTCCTCCCAGGAGGCCCCCAGCCCCAAGAACAATAGAAGGTGTATGTGTGGTCGGATAGATGCAAACGCATTAACAAGAGCTGGTTGCACAGAATTTAACGATCACGTTCCCTTAATAACCACAGACCAATCTGTAGGATAACTAAATGCCCGATTCCTAGTAAACCACGAAGAGTTCAAAGAAAAAAAGCCTATGAGCCTAAACCTGGAAGGCCAGAGCCTTTGAAGTTCTTTTACAAGGCTATGGCCAGGGGAAGGAGTACTTTAAACTGAGGAAGCAGGAAGTACCTAGATAAAAAAGTTTGTGACATTTCCTAGGGGGGTGGTCTTTCTAGAAGCACTCTTCCAGGAAACCAGTCCTTTCCCACCTAGATGTTGAGGTTTCCGGAGAAAAAATAAATAACTTCTCCCTGTCGCAGCAAGGAGGGTCAGCCAGTCAGTAAAAAGCTAAAATAGAATTTGACCCACTAGATGTTATCAGCGCAAAGGAAGGGGAGGGGCGACTTTGAAGAAAGGGCATGGGGAGAGGAGGGAGTGCAGGCCAGCCATTTGGAGACCAAGAAGCAGATGGCAGGAATGAGGCAGGTGGCCAAGGGTATTTACTCATGCCCATGCGTGTTTCACCACTGGGCTCCGCTCTCCCGCGGAAAAGCACAGCTGGGCCCTGCACACACTGCAGGAGACGCCTCCTGGGGGCACGGGAGAGGACTTCCAGTTAAGCCACTGAGCACTGTGGCCCCAGCCCTCGAAGTCAAGCCATTCTCACACGATTCCATCTAGTTCAGAGCTGCACCGGAAGGACCGTGGCCAGAGTAGAGTGGTTTTGCGTGGACCACAGTGCCCCCTGGTGGAAGTGTGCTGGAACAGCAACCCTCTGGGCAGGCCCCTGTGGGCAGCAGGCTGGGCAAGGGGGGTGGGGGGTGGGGTACAGCTCCAACGCGGCTGCAAAGAGATGTGGCTTCCTTTCCAGGCACAATGTTTCCATCTTCCCAAACACCAAATTACTCAGTTAAAATACGCTAGCTGCAACTATATATACACTATGCTTCCTTTTTAAGATTACCTCCTCCTTCCCCTCGTGTTCAGCTAAAGCGGACTTCCCATGGCATTTAAGGGGTTCCACCCTTCCCCTGGATGTAGATCACTCGGACGTCTCTCTTTCTCCATATTTTACCCGTATGCTCCTTAGATAGATATCCGTTCCCCTTGAGTCCCCAGCTTGCCCCGCCTATTCCGATCCCAATAAACCCAGCTTGTCTGGTACCTTCTCTTCCCCGGCCCCCTTCTGACGAATCCTGCCAGGCCTGCGACAGAGGCAATGTCTCGCCGGGAAACCATCAAGCTTTCTTCGTGATTTTTATATTTGTCCGAAGCTTTGAATACGTTGCTGGTATTGCAAAGGGGCCCTGTCCAGTCACTAGCGAGGTCGCCCGTGGCCAGAGGGTCCATGCTGATCTTTCGCCAGCTCGGGGCTCTCTTCTAAACTCTAGGCAAATGGGTGCAGCCAGGCAATGGCTCAGCTCTTCCTCGAAAGTGAGAAGAACGAGTAAACGCCTTCCCACGTAGGAGTGTTGGTTTCTGAATATACCTGAGATTCAGCATTCTTCCTGAATAGACTTAGCGCTAGTATTTTGAGAGAAGTAAAATTAGTACTCACCTTCAACCAAGAAATTTGATTTTATGTTTGTGATAGTTAAGAGATAAAAAAAAATGCTATTTTCCTCCTAATAATTTTATTTCCATACCTGTAGATAGTTTTAGAGACCTTTTCCATAGAAGAAGTGAGACAAAGGTGGAGTTTCTCAGAGGTGTGAAGGAATGGTTAATAATGCCTGCCAAATTCGGAAACATTTGGAGGTTTCACAAAAGAAACCTTGCAATGTTCTTTTGATAACTGTAAAATAAAGTAGGAAACAGACCTTTATAAATACATAGGATAGAAAAACAAGCCACTGTAGTCTAAATACAAGATACAAGATAATTTTTTTAAACTTCCAGTGTAAAATATACCTCGGAACAACAACAACAAAAAATGTACTGAATTAACCCAAACAATTCTCGTCTTAGATGTCAGAGCCCTGCGACTTCTGGCAGAGGGTCAGGGCGTGCAGGAAAATGTTAGCATCTGCGAGATGGGTTATAAGGTGTGTGAGAGGACCAATGGCCGCCTCAAATGTATTTTGCCCCGAAAAATGTTTGTTTTTTGGAGAATTTCTGGAAACTACATTAGATCATTCTAAAAAATAATTCCTGGGCGTTGCCCTGTTGACAGCCAGCATAAACACTGCACCCCCTGCATCAAAGAAACTACCCCATCAAAGAAAAACTAGGCAATACCAGGAATTCAATCTTCTCAGGCTATTAAATAAATGCCACCAAAAGAAGAGGGAAGCGTAGAATGTTTGGGAAGGAGGTGGCAAATTTGTTTTTAATGCTGAGAATTAGAAAGAATTTTTAAAAATAACAATCATAGTAGTCAACTAACTAGTATTTATTGTGCATTTTGGATGTCCCAGAACCATTGGCAAGGACCTTTACCTGTACTGTTTCATTTTAGTCTCACAAAAGTGCTCTATGGTAGGTGCTACTTTTTTTTTATGTGTAATTTTTATTTCTTCTGAGAGAGAGAGAGAGAGAGAGAGAGAGCAAGCGGGAGAGGGGCAGAGAGAGACAGGGAGAAAGAACCCCCAGCAGCAGGGCTCGAACTCATGAACCATGAGAGCATGGCCTGAGCTGAAGTCAAGAGTCAGACACTTAACCAACTGTGCCACCCAGGTGCCCCTACGGTTGGTCCTACGATAGCCCCACTTGACAGCTGAGAAAACTGAAGCACAGAGAGGTCACTACCTTGTCTAAGACCACAGAGGTGGTCTCCACCACGGCCTGCACTCAGCTGGGCCACGTTACCTCCTTTCCGGGCCGTCGAGGGTGCTGGCGCTTGTAAGCACTTGCTAAGAAGCACTCTTAAGGTGTTAACTCATTTAATGCTCACAACACTAGCCAATGAAAGCTGCAAGGTTGTAATCCCATATTACAGATGGGGCACTAGGGCACAGAGAGGCCCAGTAAGCTGCCCAAGGCCACCCAGCTAGTTGAGGGCCACAGTGGAATTGAGACCCAGGCAATCTGAGCTCAGAAGCCCAAATCGTAATCACTTCCTAACACGACCTCTCGTGTAGAAAAAGAAATCGTGTTCAAAGAATTGCGTTTCGGAATTGCACCCCGTAGAAATCAGTCAACGACTGAAAGCACAGGAAGAATGCTTTCTTCGTTCACATTCATTTCAAACTCAGGAAGGACTGAAGAAAAATGTGGCCGGGAATGCCCACAAGATGACAAGGTTTTGCATTATCAGGTGAAAGATTCGGGGTGGGGGGGAGGCGGTCATGAAGTCGAAGAAGCACCAGGCCGTTGGTAAGAGAGAAACAAAGCAGGACCTGAGCTTCTGTGCCGACCGGCGCCCCCAAATTAATCACTGAGTGGAATAGAAACAGTAAAATAATCAGGTGGTAATACCTAATTCCTCCCACCACAAAAGAAAAAAAAAAAGAAATTTACTCCAGGGCACTTGGCTTCATCTTCCTTCGAGAGAAGAGTGTATCTGACCCTATGATTTACTACATGTGTCTGTCCCCCAACTAGCTGCATCCATTACAGATGTGACCTTGAGAGAGGTGTTGGAAGAATGAACAGGAGTGCATTGTAGACAGTGAAAGCTAATTTTTTTGAGAAACGAATATTCATGAAGTCCTGACAAGTCATCCCGGCTCTTGGCTGAACTGGGAGCCAGCTGTTGGTGCCAGCGATCGGAGCCAGTGATTCCGGGTGGCGGTTGTGAGAACGGTTTCCTTCAACTTGAAGGAACTGGCCCCTCCTTCCCACCTCCTATCTTACAACAGAAAATGAAGACCATCCCCAGAAGTTGCTTTGCTACAGTTGTGCACTTGTGGGTGATGTATTACACTATCAGCCGAATGCCAGTGGATCAATCAGGATAGAATGGGTTAGGCTACTGGAGCAATCACGTTCCCCCCTCCCAAATACACACAGACAGACAGACAGACACACACACACACACACACACACACACCCCTCAATGGCTTAGCACAGCAAAGGTCTATTTGTAGCTCATACTACATGTGCAGTATGGATTACAGGATGTGGTGATGGGGGTGTTCTTCTTAGTGTAACCATCCAGGGGCCCAGCCTGCTGGGTTGCTGGAGGATCCCTCCAGGGAAATGCTTCCGTGATACTAGCAGAATGGGAACAGAATTGTGCACAAACTCTTAATGTCGCCTCCTGGGAGTGGCATACAACCTCCACCCACATTTCACTGGCCAGCACAGGTCACGCGATGTGCCTAACTTTAAAAGAGATAACCAACTTACCACGGGCCCAGAAAGGGAGAGGACTGGACTGTTTATTTAGGTCTGGCCCACATGACCACCAGGTCCAGGTCAGAATCAGCACCTCGTGACTACCAAAAAGGGTCCCCTTGAACTTTGAGACCTCAGACTAAAGGCCTGTGATAGGTTCAATGGGTTGGTGCCTACACGGAACAGACTGGTAGTCGCCAATGAAGAGAGAGAGAGAGAGAGAGAGAGAGAGAGAGAGACAAGGACAACGGAAACATACTGTGCAGCTCTAGGTTGAAGAACTTGCAACTGAATCCTGGGGGTGCCGGAAGTTTGTGGGCCCTGAGGTCTCAGAGGGAGTGGCCGAGAGGGACTTCAGGCTGAGGAGAAAGTTGAATCTATTTTGCAAACAACCCTGTGACACTTAATAAAACATGATTCTTAATAATAATAGCAATAATAATAATAATAATAATAAAACGTGGTCCTTTATGAAAATAATCAGGTGAAAGGCAAAAACTAAGCCCTGGCAGAAGTTAGCATTTGGCTAACGAGGACTTAATGACTTTGGCGTCCATCTTTGACTTACTGAATTTCCCGCAGTCCTGGTGTTCTCTGTTCCAGAACGCTGGGGCAAAATGAACTTTCACTCCTGATAAAGTTTAACTAGCACTTTTTGTGAAATTAAACACCCGGCAGGCCCGGGAAGATGGGGAGAAAAATGAGAGCTCGTCACGAGAGGGACATACTCGTGACACCGTCCATCCCCGAAAGGAGGAAGTCGTCCGTCGGGCCTGGATTTCTGTCAACTGGGAACACGGTTGTCTCCGACGAGACTCTTGAGTTATGCACTATCTATGCCAATCTCTTTTGCCTTCTATAACCCCAGAGAAAGGATAAAGCACACTTTTAGACCTCAAAACGAGGATTCAGTCTGACTGGTGACAATGCCAAACAGGCTGACGGCTCAAAGGGTAAGGTGATTAGCTCCGGCCGACTTCCTGTGGCTCAGGGCTCTCTGCTCTGCGGCCAGGAGGAGTGCATGTTTGCTTCTCTCCTCGCTCTAATCTCTCTCACCACTCCCGTGCTCCTCAGACCTGCACTGTCAGCATCACCTCTGACCTTCTTCGAAATAGAGCCTCAGGACACCCTAAACCACAATCTGCATTTTAACAGTCCCCAGAGGAGACGTAGGCGCTTTGAAGTTTGAGAAGCTTTGTTCTGCAGAGTTTTAAACCATTCCTGAAAGAAGCCTTTGCTACTTACTGTTCTCGGTTGGTGGAACAGAAGAAAGAGGAGGGGCCGACTTTCCCCAGCCTGCCTTCTTTCCCATCTTGTTGTCAAATGGCCAAATTAACCCCGAACACTCAGTTAAGGATTCTCCTGCCTCAGAGCCTTTAAAAACCCGTGAAAGGCAAATACCATGGGAATTCACTTATATGCGGAGTCTTAAAAACAAAACAAGTGTATAAATAAGCAAACAAAAAGCAGAATCAGACCCATGAATACAGAGAACAAACGGATGGTTGCCAGAGGGAGACCGGGATGGGCAAAACCAGTGGGGAGGGGGGGTACAGGCTTCCACTTATGGAGTGAATAAGTCACGAGGATAAAGGCACAGCATAGAGAATATAGTTACTGAAGGCACAGCATAGAGAATATAGTTACTGATATTGTAATAACGTTACATGGTGACGGATGCTAGCTACGTTTGCAAGCACGGCATAATGTATACAGTTGTTCAATCGCTATGTTGTACAGCTGAAACCAATGTAACGTTGTGCATCAACTGTACTCAAATTAAAAGTATAGTTGTATTTGCGTGAGTAGAACAGCATGAACAGAACTGCCCTTAACTGTAGACAACTTCACCTCAGTATGCCCCCGTAGAAACGAAGAGTATAATTTTTCCCTTTAAATATTTGCCTCCATAAACAGCGTGCTTACTTCTCCCATTAGGCGCACACATCTGGCCATCTTATTTGGAACTTTATTCTCTCCCTCCACCAACATTTGCCAAGTACAAACAAGCATAAGTGACAGTTTACATAACACGTATTTCTATCTACAGGGATTCAATGGAATGTTGTCTTTTTTTTTTTTTTTATTGCATTGTTTGTTTTGCCTGAGACTAGCTGGGCAGTCTGGACTATGTCCTGCTTCACTGTTATACCCATCTGGTCTGGTCTCGTATCCATGTCTGAATGCTGAGAGACACCACCGGGAAAGAAAGCTCAAGTGGCCCATTCTCCACTTTTAAAAAAGTTATGAACTGCCACGCTTCACTTTAAAATATTAATGCTCGGTGCCAGCGCAGTTTAAATTGAAAATAAGGTTTTAGCGTGCTAAGGAAAATGTTGGCATGCGGTGCGTGTCCGTTACATCTCCACCTGCTTTGGGACTTTAAATGAAGCAAGAAAATAGATGCTGTGCTCAAACTCAAGAAGCCTGCATTTAAAAAGGTGTTTTGCCTGTCTTTGCCATTTGCTTCCAAAAGCAAGACTCCATTTTCTGCCCTCAAGAGACGAAGTTGGTCCGGTCGATGCACACGTGTATTTCAACATTATCGGTGGCGACCCAGAAACTGTGTTGCCTGGTGGATTTCCATGACATACTGTTCTCGAAAGCCTTTAAATAATCCCTAGTAAAACTGAGAGACTACTTGCGGGTGACAATAGGGCTGGAAGTGATATGACGTTTGTACGTGATGAGCCACTCATTTTTGTGAAATAAAGAATCTTGTGAAAAGAGGAATTATGACTCGTATTTACAACAACTTTTCGTAAACATCCCCAAATTCCAGGCACAAGACAAAAGGCATGACTCATAGCACAGTAGGCATTACACCCAGGGAAGTGGCCCTTGTGAAGATTGCTTCCCTAATGCCTGAGAATGGCTCTGAGGAGATCTGTAGGAAGCTGATAATAGGTACTTCGTCGAGCATCACCAGTCAAAATCTGCTTTTTGATCAAGAGCATTTCCTTAGCTAAAAATGTCCTGTTTCCAGACCTTAATGTGATTTTTTTTTTTAGTGGATTACCATTGAAAAGCCTGAAAACTGGAAAAAAAAAAACACCAATATGAATGATTATCATTCTTCCACTTGTGCCGTCACTGGAATCCCGGCGATGAGACGATCCCGATGGAGTTCTCCTGCATGCTGTGGTTTTCAGGGGGCTGGAGGGTGCTCTCCCTCTAAATCTCGCCTCAAGGGCTCGTCAGCTGGCCAAGACCTCACCTGCCGGAGGCGTTCCTGTGAATAAAGGCGACAGGTGCACACAGCACTTGGCCTCAGAAGTCACGTTCAGAGGCCCTACTCGGTGGAGGGGACGAGGAATGTGCATTTTTACAAGTGTTCCAGATGGTTCTGGGGAGGTGATCCTCCTATAAGTTTAGAGAAACACTGGATAAAACCTAGATAATTCTTCATCTTAAAAAAAATGTGTATCAAACCCCAGAATATAAGTGGTGATGAGAATGGGGAGAAACTGGAACCCTTGTTCACTGTGGGTGAAAATGTAAAATAGGACAATGGCTATGGAAAGCGGGAGGGTGGTTCCTCAAAAAGTTGAACGCAAAATTACCGTATGATCCAGCAATCCCACTTCTGGGTATAGACCCAAAGAATCGAAAGCAGGGTCTCAAAGAGATATTTGTATGCTCACGTTCATAGTGTTATTTGCAATAGCCAAGAGGTGGAATCAACCCAACTGTCCGCTGACGGGATGAACGGATAAACAAAAGATCACACACACACACAGACACACCAGAATTTTATTCAGCTTTAAAAAGTTTGGAAATTCTGACTCGTGTGACAACGTAGGGCATTGTGTTAAATGAAATAAGCCAGACACAAAAGGATAAATATTATAAGATGCTACTTTTATATAGGTACCTAGAGGAGTCGCAATCAGAGACAGGAAGTAGAACGGTGGTTGCCAGGAGCTAGAGGGGAGGGGGAAATCGGGAATCACTGTTTTCAGTTCTGCAGAACGGATGGTGGTGGTGATCGCACCACAATGTGGGTGTACTTATTACCACAACTGCACACTTACAAATGCTAAAGATGATAAGCTTAATGGTGTGTGTATTTTACCACAATTAAGTATTATAATTAAAAATATTCCAAGCCTCTGAGAGAGAAAGAACATTACGCAAATAATAAATCACTGGCTCTGTGAGTTTGTATTTCGGGTGGGTCAAAATGCACTTAAGGACTCCAGGATTTAGAGAGCATCAAGAAATTAGTACACGGCACAGCCAGGATCTGAATCCAGAGTCCCCTGGCCCCGAAACCCCCACGCCCATCCCCTCCGCCCCCTCTGGCTCATTTCTGTTTAGATGTAGAGGAGGATGAGAGTCATCTTTGGGGCCCAGGTCTGAGGCCTATGTTCGGATCACTGAAACACAGGGCAGAGGCTGCAAAAGTGGGGAATTGGGAGGAGAATATTATGGAGAAGAGGATTTGTTGGAAATGTTGGCCTGGCACTGGAGAGGGTGGGTTTGAGAACTGTTTTTGGGCTAATTAAAAGTAGAAACAGAAAGTAGATGAGCTCAGCAGAGATGAGGGGGGA
Source organism: Lynx rufus (assembly GCF_022079265.1). NCBI lineage: Eukaryota > Metazoa > Chordata > Mammalia > Carnivora > Felidae > Lynx > Lynx rufus. The sequence goes on along the minus strand of NW_025814823.1, from coordinate 8,223,750 downwards.
AAAAAGCAGCACTGGGGAGAGAGAAGCCAAGAGTCAGAGCCAGAACCTGCAGAAATGACAGCACTGTGTTTAGGAAGCAGACCAGGAAGCAGGGTCCAGTGATGGGGAGAGAAAAGAGGTAGGGGGAGCCTCACGGCCAGATTCTTCCACGGCAAACCACAACTCCAGGGGCTAGTTGTGCAAACTGGTATTTGTGTACAGATATTACAGGCTCCACATGTATGGAATCTTCACGACGGCTATGCGAGGTCACATAGAGAAGTGCTGTTATTTTAATGTTATTTATTTATTTATTTATGAAATGTTTATTTTTGAGAGATAGTGAGAGAGACTGAGTGTGAGCGGGGGAGGGGCAGAGCGAGAGGGAGACCCAGAATCCGAAGCAGGCTCCAGGCTCCGAGCTGTCGGCACAGAGCCTGACGCGGGGCTCGAACTCACGGACCGCGAGATCATGACCTGAGCCGAAGTCAGACGCTTAACCAACTGAGCCACCCAGGTGCCCCCAGATTGTGCATTTTTTTTTTAATTTTTTTTTTCAACGTTTATTTATTTTTGGGACAGAGACAGACACAGCATGAACGGGGGAGGGGCAGAGAGAGAGGGAGACCCAGAATCCGAAGCAGGCTCCAGGCTCCGAGCTGTCGGCACAGAGCCTGACGCGGGGCTCGAACTCACGGACTGCGAGATCACGACCTGAGCCGAAGTCGGACGCTCAACCGACCGAGCCGCCCAGGTGCACCTGTTCTTTTCATTGTATAGACAAGCAAAGTGAACCACGACAACATTGGCCAGTTTCTCAAGGTCATAGGCCAACACCCAAGGCCAAATCTTCTAAGTTCAGAAGCCCTTTTCTTTGCATTATGAAGAGGCCGGGGCGCAACAGCCAGGTGCTGGTAATAATGGGGTGTGTCACTGGCAGGAACAAAAATGTTGATAAGGAAAACAAACTGGGGGCTCCTGGGTGGCTCAGTCCGTTAAGCATCCGACTTTGGCTCAGGTCATGATCTTGCGGTCCATGAGTTCGAGCCCCGCGTCGGGCTCTGTGCTGACGGCTCAGAGCCTGGAGCCTGCCTCAGATTCTGTGTCTCCCTCTGTCTCTGACCCTCCCCTGCTCGCGCTCTGTCTCTCTCTGTCTCTCAAAAATAAATAAACGTTGGGGCGCCTGGGTGGCGCAGTCAGTTAAGCATCCAACTTCAGCCAGGTCACGATCTCGCGGTCCGTGAGTTCGAGCCCCGCGTCGGGCTCTGGGCTGATGGCTCAGAGCCTGGAGCCTGTTTCCGATTCTGTGTCTCCCTCTCTCTCTGCCCCTCCCCCGTTCATGCTCTGTCTCTCTCTGTCCCAAAAATAAATAAACGTCGAAAAAAAAATTTTTTTTTTAAATAAATAAACGTTAAAAAAAGATTTTTTTTAAAAGAAAACAAACTGTAAGTCAATCTCCTTTGCACATCAACACACACCAACAATTCGCATTATGCACCTCTGCAAAAAATCTTTTTGTACGACAGGCTATAAACAGCTGCCACCGGTGTTGGTGACTTTTACTAATTCAGGTGAGCTGCACATGAGCACACTTGAATTACTTATCCTTCCACAATCACTGTATTCTCTATGGAAGTTAATTTGGAGGATCCCCAGTTATTCCGACTTACATGGACTCATCAACACGCAGTCATTCTGACGATAAACTGGTAACAGCACGGCCTCACTCAAGTTCGCTTTGGGCCAGTTTTTGTCTCCAGCCCTGTAACATGGCACGCGGCTGTGTTTCAACAGCAGACTCAAAATAAACGACGACAGGACAATGACTGTGAAGACGAAAAGCCAGAACTTGCGTCCCTTCAATTTCATTATTTTATATGACCACGCGGAAGTTTTCTTTGTGCTTAAAACGTGGAAGAGTGGGGCGCCTGGGTGGCGCAGTCGGTTAAGCGTCCGACGTCAGCCAGGTCACGATCTCGCGGTCCGTGAGTTCGAGCCCCACGTCGGGCTCTGGGCTGATGGCTCGGAGCCTGGAGCCTGTTTCCGATTCTGTGTCTCCCTCTCTCTCTGCCCCTCCCCCGTTCATGCTCTGTCTCTCTCTGTCCCCCCAAAAATAAATAAACGTTGAAAAAAAAAACGTGGAAGAGTGAAAAAGTGCAGTGCACTATTTTTGTCTGATACATGCACATTTTAGTTCAGAACGCAAAGAGTTTACTACAGTTGGGTATCTTTGAAATTAAAATATATTATTTTTAATAGAGAAGAACGATTGCTACTTATTATTGACCACTAGAGGAAGTAATTTTGTCCGGTAGAGAACACCAATGTTGGTGTCAAATGCTCCAAACCACCGCACTGCCCAAGCTAGACCGCAGCACCACCCTCCCACCCTCCCCATGCCTCCATGCCCAGGCCCCGAGGTGGAGGATGGTGGGGATGCCTGGCTGCACTGAAAGGTGGGGGCCGCGGTCAGGCTCCGCTTTTTTCCCCTCTGCTCCTCTATTCAGTCTGCAGAGACCCCCAGCAAGGAGGCCCTCTAGCTGTCGGGGCTCCCAGGCATCTGCCCCTGATACATCACCAGCCGCCTTTTACCAGAAGGACAGAGTGCAAAAGGCTTTGGGAAGTGAAAAATAGCTGCTTCTCTCAAACAGCCCAGAGATCCATATTCTGGGATGGTTAAAAATAACCCCAAGGTCCAGGGGGAGACGTGGATCTCAGAGAAGCATTTGTCCCAGGGAGCACACACAGACAGCAGTCCATTTCCTCAGATGTAGCTTAAAATAGTAATGGAACAAGCCAGCAGTTTTAAATTCATCACTGAAAATTTTCCATATGCGGGCCGCCTGGGTGGCTCAGTCAGTTAAGCATCCGACTTCAGCTCAGGTCATGATCTCGCAGTCCGTGAGTTCGAGCCCTGCATCGGGCTCATGCCCACAGCTCAGAGCCTGAAGCCTGCTTCGGATTCTGTGTCTCCTCCTCTCTCTGCCCCTCCCCCACTCACGCTCTGTCTCTCTCTCTCTCTCTCTCTCTTAAAAAATGAATAAATATTAAAAAAAAATTTTCATATGCTGTCACAAACACCTTTTTTGGTCTTAGACAAAATTGACACTTATGTTCCCATACTATACTTTGCTTAAGTTTTATAATTACCTATAACACACACACACACACACACACATAATGCACATACGCAAATACCCTTATATATACCCACTGATGTACATACATACATCCACATACACAATATTAATACTACATTGTTCAGATGTATATAAACACATATTTAATAACTATATATTTATATGTGCATATTAATCTGGTCTCGTGTATATCTACATACGTGTCTATTTATATCTATAAAATCAAGCAGATGATGGTTGGGAATAGTCTTTGGAAGAAAATCCGATATGTAAACGCAATGTATTTTTATTACACATCATTGGGTGAATATGCAGAAATGCAGAAAAGGATCCACTTTCTCCTAGAAGTTAAAAAGAGGTTTTTTAAAAAGTTCATTTTTAAATGGTTCATTTTTAAAAGGTTCATTTTCAAAAAAAATTAGAAGAAAATACTTCCTAGTAACAGAGGACATACAGACGAATATAAGTCATGAAAAAGAATGTATTTTGACATTATCATCAACTGAGTATTAAACTGTCAAAGGTATGGGGTAAATATAGACCAAGTAAAGATGCAAACACTGCCTAGTGACCACCGAGGGAATGTTCTAGGAGTGCACGTGGATCAGAAGTTTCTAGATAAGTTCCGCATCCCCAAGGACGGTTCTGAACCTGGTAATCCCTGACCAGTCAGCCAGTCGTGGGTTTGCAGGACAAATCTAGTTCAGACTTTGAATCCCAAAACAGGATTGGAGTTGCTTTAGGGGATCCTAGAGAGAGGGCAATTTAGTCTCTGTAGAATCTCTTTAGGTTTTTAAACTGATTTCATACCATAAATCCTAATTCAGCCCAAATCTGTGCTGGCTCCCATAAGATGCCCCCCAGTGGGCTTCTAGAACCTCCCCGATGCGCCAAAGCCTTGAACCTTGATCAAAGAAAACGGTAGTCGGTTCAGGCAGCCTGGTCTTGCCTAGTGAAAGTTCCAGAGTGTTGGCTTCAGAGCTATCTCACAATTCAGGTCAAGCCTCCCTGTGGTCTTTCATTGGACTTAGTACCAACCTCAGGATGCTTAATTCCTTCATGACATCTCATTGCAGATAATAGTCCCAGAGAGGGTAGGGAAAAGGCACACTGCTCTGCCAGCTCTCCACTGTGAGGCGACAGAAGCCAGGAGGTGGATCTGACAGTGGAATTCTGCTGCTCTCTCCCTAACTCTGGAAAGGTTTTCTTCCAAATCTTTGAGAGTTTCCTGTGCCTGTTAGGTAGGTTACGTATTTGGCTCAATGTGACTTTTTTCTTAGGCACATATACAGGACTCCTAGAGGAAGCGGTACAGACATAAATATACTAACTTCTTGTTGAGGCTATAGGTTCTGTGAACAATAACAGCTGCCAGTACGAACAGCACAACTGAGACAAGTTACCCTTTTTGTATTAATATTACAAACATAATCATTATGTTTACTCCGTATCTGCTTCCAAGGCGTTCAAAAGACTTTTCAGATGATTTGTAAGAGGTTCTCAACCCGCTGGCTCTACCAAGATTGTTTTGGGGGAACTTGGTCCAAGGCAGCTGGAGATTGAGTCTCCTTTCTACATCTTCCTCCAAAGTCACCGTCTTGCAAAACCAGGACCAATAAGCGGAAATCTTTAACTGGTGCCTGTCAGAGGCCACGTTGCCTTTAATGAACAGACAAAGAGAGATAAAGAGATTCCCACAGCTGGGGTTGCCCTTGGTAGCTGGGCCTACATTTTGCTTTGATTTCCAGAAGCAAGGCCTCCATCATCTGGTCCTCCCTAATGTGACTGATGGTCTCCTTTCTGGATATATCTCCCACGATAATGACAAGTTTTAGTCTGAATATAACTCATCTCTCCATCTGCCTTGTCATGGCTTTAGAGCCAGATTTTCTTCCCCTTTACTTCTTTCCTATTCCCCATGGTAGAGTGCTCTGCTGAGAACAGATGCTCAATAAAGAGTAAATTCTCAAATTCACCCCACTGTAATTGTTCATTTCTGTGATTTTGATGACCTGAAATCCTTTCTTGGTTTGTACAAGAAGGGTAGGCAGAGAGAAAGTGAAACTGTTTCAGGTCTCTGGGAGCTGGGGCAAAGAGCTAAGTTGGGCCTAAGAACAGCAAAATCAGGTACATGATGTGTAACTTTCACTTTTATTTGAGCCCCTGCACCCTTTGACTATTTAAGGAAGAGCTGTCAGGTGACAATGAATTAGTACAGGCAAGTCCTATAAAAGGAACCTTAGAGACCACCTAGTCATGCCATTTACCTCCACTGAATATCCTCCAGTGGTAGTCACTGTTAATTGTAGAAATCTATGCATTTTGAGGAAGCTTTACTTAAAGACTACATGTTCGGCCACAAAATAGGTCTCAATCAATTCAAGATTAAAATCATACCAAGCATCTTTTCTGACCACAATGGCTAAAACTAGAAATTAATTATAAGAAGAAAACTGAAAAAAAACACAAACATGCAGGGACAAACAACATGCTACTAAACAATCAATGAGTACATGAAGAAATCAAAGAGGAAATCAAAATATAATTCGAGACAAATGAAAATGGAAACACAACTTTCCAAAATCTGTGGGACACGACAAAGGCAGTTCTAAGAAGAAAGTTCAAAGTGGCACAGGCCTACCTCAAAAAAACAAGAAAAATCCAAATAAACAATTTAACCTTGCACCTAAAGGAACTACAAAAAGAACAAATAAAACCTAAAGTTAGTAGAAGGAAGGAAATAATAAAGATAAGAGCGGAAGTAAATGAAATAGAAACCAAAAACAAAACAAAAAAAAACAACAATAGAAAAGATCAATGAATCTAAAAGCTGGCTTTTTAAAAAGATAACCAAAATTGATAAACCTCTTGCCAGACTCATAAAGAGAGAGAGAGAGAGAGAGAGAACCCAAATAAATAAGATCAGAAATGAAAGGAAGAAGTTACCCACAGAAATACAAAGTATCTTAAGAGACTATGAATATTATGAATAATGTGTGCTAAAAAATTAGAAAACATAGAAGAAAGGGATAACTTCCTAAAAAATACCTTCTGACACTGAATCACAAAGAAACAGAAAATCTGAATAGATTGATTATATGTAACAAAATTGAACCTATTTTAATTTTTAAACTCTCCAAAAAGAAAAGTCCAGGACCAGAGAGCATCACAGGCAAGTTCTACCAAGTTTTTAAGAAGAGCTAACACCTATCTTTCTCAAGTTATTGCAAAAAATTGAAGAGGGAGGAACACTTTGAAACTCATTTTACAAGGCCAGCATTACCCTGATACTGAACCCAGACAGACACCACACAGAAGAAAATTATAGGCCAATATCCTTAATGAACACAGATGCAAAAATCCTCAACAAAATATTAGTGAAACAAATTCAACAATATATTAAAAGTATCATACACTATGATCTAGTGGGATCTATTCCAGGGAAGCAAGAATCTTGGTTCAACATCTGCAAATCAATCAACATGATATACCACATTAACAAAATAAAGACTAAAAATAATATGATCACTTCAATACATGCAGAAAAAGCATTTGACAAAATTTAACATCCATTTATGATAAAAACTCTCATCAAGGTAAATATAGAAGCAACATACCTCAACATAAGAAAGGCCAGATGTGACAAACCCACAGCTAACATCATACTCAACAGTGAAAAGTTGAAGTCTTTCCCTCTAAAATCAGTAACAACACAAGGACGTCCACTCTCACCACTTTCATTTAACATAGTATTGAAAGTCCTAGCCACAGCAATTAGGCAAGAAAAGGAAATACAAGTCATTGGAAAAGAAAAATTGGAAATTGGAAAAGAAAAAGTAAAATTGTCACTATTTGCAGATGGCATAATATTATATATAGAAAACCATAAGGATTTCACTTCAAAACTGTTAGAACTAATAAATAAATTCAATAAAATCACAAGATACAAAATTAATACACAGAAAGAGTAATTTTTCTATATGCTTATAATGAGCTATCAGAAAGAAAAATCAAGGCTATAATCCCATTTACAATTGCATCAAAAAGAATAAAACACCTAGGAATAAAGTTAATCAAGATGAAAGACCTGTACTCTAAAAACCATGAGACATTGATTAAAGAAATGGAAGATGACACAAATGAATGGAAAGACATTCCATGCTCATAGACTGGATGAATTAATATTATTAGAATGTCCATACTACCCAAAGAAATATACAGATTCAATGCAATCCCAATCAAAATTCCACTGGCATTTTTCATAGAACTAGAACAAAGAGTCCTAAAGTTTATGTAGAAACACAAAAGATCCCAAAAAACCAAAGTAATCTTGGGAAAGAAAAACAAAGCTGGAGGTATCATGCTCCCTGATTTAAAACTATACTTCAGAGTTATAGTCATCAAAACAGTATGGTACTGGCATGAAAATATACATATAGATCAATGGAACAGAATAGAGAGCCCTGACATAAACCCACATATATATGTCAGTTAATCTATAACAAGCTGCAAGAATATACAATGGGGAAAAGACGGCCCCTTCAATAAATGATGTTGGGAAAATAGGACGGCTACATGCAAAAGAACGAACCTGGACCAATATCTTACACAATATACAAAAATAAATTCAATGTGGATTAAAGACTCGATGTAAAACCTGAAACCATAAAACTCCTAGAAGAAACATAGGCAGTAAGCTCTTTGACATCAGTCTTAGCCATATTTTCAGGGGTCAGTCTCCTCAGGCAAGGGCAACAAAAGCTAAAATAAACAAATATTACATCAAACTACAAAGTTTTGCACAGCAGAGGAAACCATCAACAAAGTGAAAAGGCACACTACTAAATGGAAGAAGATATTTGCAAATTATACATCCAACAAGGGGCTCATGTTTAGAATATATTTTAAAACTTACACAACTCTTATCACAATGAGCACTAAATAATCTACAGATTATTGCTGAATCACTAGATTCTACACCTGAAGCTAATATAACACTGTATGTTAACTATACTGGAATTAAAATTTAAAACTTAATAAAAAAAAAAAAAACTAAGATGAGAAATCCATGGCCAATTATTGTGACATTTCTCCTCAGCCAAGTAACCGAGTAATAACAGAATGATGAACACCTACAGGGAAAGATGTCTCATAATTAACAAGCCACTCTGCCATATTAAAATAACAAAAGTATTTGGGATTTTCTAAATTGCCATAAAATAAACAGAAATAATTCTGACCAAAAAAAAAAAAAAAGGATACAACTTAATATCAAAAAAGCAAACAACCTGATTATTAGATGGGCAGCAGATATGAATAGACATGTTTTGCAAAGAAGATACAGATGGCCAACAGACACATGGAAAGATGCTCAACGTTACTAATAGTCAAGGAAATGCACATGGAAACCACAATGAGGTGTCACACCTGTCAGATTAGCTAGAACCAAAAAGACAAAAAATAACAAATATTGGTGAGCATGAGGAGAAAAGGGAACTCTTATGCACAGTTGGTGGGAAAATAAATTGGTGAGCCACTGTGGAAAACAGTATGGAGGTTCCTCAAAAAATTAAAAATAGACTACCAGCAATTCCACTCCTGGGTATTTATCCAAAGAAAACATAAACATCAATTTGAAGAGATCTATACACACCTGAGTTCACTTAAGATTTATGGCCAAGATTTGGAAGCAACCTAAGTGTCTGTCAACAGATGAATAGATAGGGGCACCTGGGTGGCTCAGTCAGTTATGCATCTGACTCTTGATTTCTGCTCAGGTCATGATCTCACAGTTTATGGGATAGAGACCCACGTCAGGCCCTGTGTTGACAGCATGGAGACTGCTTAGGATTCTTTCTCCTTCTCTCTCTGCCCCACCCCCACTTTCTTTCTTTCTTCCTTTCTTTTTTTCTTTCTTTCTTCCTTTCTTTCTATCTCTCTCTCTCCTTCTTTCTCTCTTTGTCTTCTTCTTTCTCAAAATAAATAAACTTTAAAAAATAGATGAATGAGGGGTGCCTGGGGGCTCAGTTGGTTGAGTGTCCAGCTTTGGCTCAGGTCATGATCTCACGGCTGGTGAGTTCAAGTCCCGCATCGGGCTCTGTGCTGACAGCTCAGAGCCTGGAGCCTGCTTCCGATTCTGTGTCTCCCTCTCTCTCTGACCCTCCCCCGTTCATGCTCTGTCTCTTCTCTGTCTCAAAAATAAATAAACGTTAAAAAAAATTTTTTTTAAATCTTGACAAAACTGGAAGAGGACTTCAACTCTCTCCATTTTGACGTCCATCTGTACCTTCTTTATTTTTTTTAAGTTTATTTATTTATTTTGAGAGAGACAGAGACAGAGTGAGCGGGGTAGGGGCAGAGAGAGACTCCCAAGCAGGATCATGCTGCCAGCCCAGAGCCCAACGTGCGGCTCGAATACACAAAATCGTGAGATCGTGACCTGAGCCAAAACCAAGAGTTGGATGTTTAACTGACTGAGCCACCCAGGCAACCCTGCACTTTGTGATTGATTAAGTTCTTTCCAGCTTCTCTCTTAACTCAGGAAATAGACCCTGGGAGCAAAGCATCCACGATGGGAACTGAAAATGCCCCCTCGAGCAATATGACTGCCCCCATGTGACTGACCCCAGGACAAGGACTAACCTGCCCTTCACTGCCCACCTACATGTACCCACTGTCCCACATTCTTCTTACATAAACCTGGAAGGATTTTCAGCACTTTGGAGACGTCTTCGAGACGTCAATGCACTGTCTTCCTGGTGTTGGCCTCACTGAAATAAATTCCTTTCTTGTTTCACCACCACTCATCTCTCTGCTTTTGGATTTTGTCAGTGGTGAGTGGCTGAACCTGGTCTGTTTGGGCCCCCCCCGAGCCAGGTGCTCTTCACCCCTGCACCCTGTTTGTAAGACAACAACAACTAGAACAGAAGCTCTAGGAGAGCCGGGCCCTTGTCTGTCCATCCTCCACACTGCTGCGTCCCTAAGTCCTGGCACAGTGTTTGTGCCCACTATATAGTAGGAGCTCAATAAATACTGGGGAGAAAAAAAGAAAATAAAAAGGTAGATAGAGAAAGAGACGCCAGGGATGGGCAATTAGAAAAAAGGCCACGTGAGAACACAGCAAGAAGACATCCATCCGTAAGCCATAAAAATGGGTCTCAGAAGAAACCAACGACCCCACTGGCACCCTGATCTTGGACTTCCAGCCTCCAGATAAGAAAAGAAATGTCCGTTGCTTAAGCCCCCCAGTTTGTTGTATTCTGTTAGGGCCGCCTAGACCCACTAGGCCAGCGTTGGGACTTGAGTTGTCCCCTAGGAAGGAACATCCTGTTGGGTGAGGCAGCTCCCTTCACTTGAGGCACTGATTTCCCAGGCAGGGTCTGAGCAGGCCGCCCAGCGGCCAGGGCTGGGTCCTGCAGGGTCTGAGCTGTACCCCACGGCATCCTCCACAGCGAAGCCCCGTGACAGTGCAACGACCCACGAGGGCCGGGATGGCTCTAAGGGAAATAGAGCAAGGCGGAGGACAGTATTAAATCAACTTGGTGACTTGCCATCAGATACAGGCTTTAAAATCTTAAATAAATCTGGATTGATAGAGCAGCGTGTCAGAATCTGAATCTTAAAGATCATCGTGCCGAACCACTTATCTAAACGATAGGGGCCAAGAGGCTCAGAGAAGTCGAGATTCTCTCAAGATCTAGAGGCAACGTGAAAACCAAGGTGGACCCAAGATCCCGGCTTCCTGATGTTTTCTAAGATATCCTGTCTAGCTAAAATTGGTTTTATAGCCACTACACCTACGTGGCTCTAAATATAATTTAAAGCTTCCAGCTTGAAAACAAAGCCAAACGTAAACCATACTGTGTGTAAACTTGGCAGGGTCACGGCTATGACTGTGTCCCAGTGAGGAAGCCTCCCAAGACCTCAGGACTCACGGCACAGTATGATCTGACCGACCCAAAACAGCAGAAAACATGGGGGTGAACCATTTTTTTGCTTCCAGGTGGGAACAGGATAGAACACATCTCTCTCCCCTTATTTCCTCCCCTCCCTCCTCCTCTCACTCCCCCCTCCTCCCCTCCTCCTTCCCTTTGTTCTCCCTCTCAATTCTGTCACGTTATCTGCACATCTTAAGTAATAGAATCTCATTGTTTAATCTAAGGGACCAGAGTTTTAGTCCAGAGATGATAAAGCTCAAGAGTTGAATGGCTATCAGCCCTCCATAATAAATGTTACTCTTCTTTTGTGCTGTCGTATTTGTGCCACATCTCCTTTACAAGTCAATTTTTTTTCTCCTATACAGCTTTTCCCAGAACAACTAAGAAATCCTTATTGAGGCAGTGCATCCCAAATCCTACTATTAAAGGCTTTGGGTTTCTTTTAGACGTCCTGACAGAATTTTCTCCAGAATGCCGTTAAGGTGTCCAGAGTGGGCTCAGTTGCCTGAAAGCAACAGAAACTCCTGACCCAAGTGACTGAAACAGTAATGAATGAATGTTCTCACACAAAACTAATGACAGGGGGGGAGTAACTCTCTCAATGAAAAGGGTATGTTGCTAGATGAGATACGAAGAGCAATGCTGGAAAAAAATGAAAGAACTGATAAGTTGGGGGCAAATGCTTGGGCCAACGTGGGGGCAAATGCTTGGGCCAACGTTGAGGCAAAGCCTGAATCCAGAGAAGGAATGCTCAGCCACTTTGCTCCAGGGCACAAGAACTTGGGTTCTGAGGCCTCCCCGAGGGAGAGGGAGAAATCAACGCCCAGGCAGGGGTCTTACTGGGGTGCTTCCTACGGCTGATACCCCCAAAAGTCCCCTGTCAAGGAAAGTGTGAACCAGAAACAAACTTTCCCATCCCCTACGATCCTAGGGGATCTCGGAGAAGGTTGCTGGGCACTGACTACAGAAAAGGAAAGAAAAAGAAGAAAGAGAAAGAAACTGTCCTGGAGGGGTCTTGACTGCAGCCCCATCCTTGCTGCCTGGGGCAGATTTGCAGGCCTAGTTCCCTTCTGGAATCTCAAGCCAGGAATTGGGTTTAAGGTGTCACTGACCAGTAGAGCCCCCGGGTATCTGGCAGAAGCAAATATAAATCCTCTATGGAGGAAGCACCTCTATCCCAACCTCCCAGAAGCCCTGGATACCATTTTTCTAAGGCCCACGGCCCCGGCACAGAGATAAATGGCAAATCGGCAAATAAGGTTCCGGGAGAAAAGGCCAGCAGAAGCAAGGAAGAGCAGACACAGACCTGCACAAACTTTTAGAAATCTATCAGATACAAATTGTAAACCAACTATACTGCTGAGTTTCAAGACATAAGCCAAGTCCACAGGAAAGGCTGTTCCACTGTTGCAGCTGAACTCCACAGTTGAGCACCTCAACAATTGTGTCAGGCGTCTTAATACTTCCTGTCTTTCTACCTTGGCCTCCAACCTGAGCAACCTGTTTGTCCTCCACCAGCTCTCCTCATGATCACAAGATGGCTGCAGCTGCTCCCGGTTTCACAACCACACAACTTCCAGAGGCAAAAAAGAGAGGGTATGTTTCCATGTACCTCTTTTTAAGACTGAATCTTCGCAGCTGGCTTCAAACACTTCATGGGCCAGGATTTCATCACACACGCATGACTAAGGGAATTACAGGAGAATTAACTGAATTAGATCAATAATGAGTCAGTTGCTGGGACGAGGGATGGTGGGTGGTTTTTGTCACCCTTGGGCTGATCATTAACATTTAATATGAGGGGCTCTTGGCTGGCTCAGTAAGTGAAGCACATGACTCTTGATCTCAGGGTCGTGAGTTCGAGACTCACACCGGATGCACAGATTACTTTTAAAAAAGTTGTGAAACATTTAAGATGATACTCTACTAGTTCTGTTTTCCAGATTCTGTGTTATGTTTTGTGAGGAAATGACACTTTGCATAATCTACTGCCAAGGCACGGAATTTGGTGACACGTTTCAATTCTGTATGAATCCACAGTAAGAAGGTATTGTCGGGTATTGAGTTTTGACAATTGAAAGGTTAAAACGTACATCTGAAAGCTGAGAAAGAGTTAAAAATCAACGTGCGGAAGTTAAAGAAAGGGAATGGGCACTTCGTGGCCTTTCTGGGGTTGCCAGGGTAGTACAGAGATTGACGTTTCAAAGGTGTAGCTCGTTAACCTTCTTGGGCCCCAGCTTGGCCAAAGGGAACAGTTACGGAGTTTCATGCAGAATGTCACTTCTCAGATGTCCGGGAGGATCACACGTCCCCAGGGCCCGCATCCACACTGACCCACTGAGCCTCCCCTGGCAACAGTCCTGTAAATATTAGAGTGACCACACATCCGGGTTCTTGCTGTGCACCTGTCGTCTGGCGTCCCTGTCACTCTAAGCAATGCCCGTGTTTGGAAGAGAAAATATATGGTCATCTTCCCCAGAATCATGACATTTTCTGCATCCTATAACTCTGTTTGCACATTATTCCTGATCCCCATCTCCACACAACTTCCTGCAGGCGGTGGGCACCTCCTTGGGGAAGCCAGGGTATGGAGATTAGACAGCCCCCGGGATCCTTGCCCCAAACTCAGCGCTACACTTACTTTTCTGGGCCCTGCTTTTAAAGTGTTATCATTTCTACTTTCGTTATCATTGCTTCCTCCGACAGACCCCTTTTATTACTACGGATAAATCTGCCTTGGAATTCAAAATGCCTGCCTGCACACCTCCCCCACACTCCTCTCCCTTTACTTCTATCTGCTATACATTATTAACCTATATATCAGACGTGCCAACCAGAAAAGTTCAGCTCCCCAGTGAAATAATAACTATTTTCCAGGGATTCTGACTTTGCGGGAAAGTTAAACTTGAACACTTCTAGTAACCCTTTCAACTCCAAAATGTTCTGGCCCTAAATGCCTAAAAGAACACAGGGCACTACCCCACAAGGTACCATATACAGCTACGGACTGAAGTGTGTTCCCCTCAAATTCGTACGTGAAGCCCTAACCCCCAATGTCACGAGTTGCGGATAGGGTCTTTAGGGGAGTAATTACAGTTAAAGTCATAGGGATGAGACCCTAATCCAATATGACTGGTGTCCTTGTAAAAAAGAGGAAGAAACATGAGCAATGTTGCCACTCAGGGGAAAGACCATGTGAGGACAGGGTGAGAACAGGGTGTCTACAAGCCACGCACAGGGGTCTCAGCAGAAACCAAACCTGCTGATACTTTGACCTTGACCTTGCAGCCTTCAGAACTGCGAGAAAACAGATGTCTGCCGTGCAAGCCTCCCAGTCTGTGGGATTTTGTTACAGCAGCCTGAGCAGACTGATATACACACAAAAGAAGGGTGAGATCTATTTCTTTCTTACTTACAGCTTACTATCCAGTCACGGTTCTCAGACATAGAAAAAAAAAAAAAAGTACAGCAAATACTTCAAGTGTTTTGTAATTTCCCTGGTGGATGACTTTCATCTCCTTTAAAGTATTCTTTAGCCCCTATCTTGGTCTGATCTATGCAAAACTGCTGTATGTCAATTTTGTGTCTTTGCATGCCGTCACTGTCAGTCAACTAAGTGCCTTGGGATTACATGGATAGCTCCCACTATGCTAACCTCGGACTCCCCCTGACTTTGGTTGTTTTCAACCCAAGTTAGTTAAAATATAGTGTAGTATTGGTTTCAGGAGTAGAATTTAGTGATTCATCACTTACATATAACACCCAGCCCTCGGCAATCAAAAAGAATGAAATCTTGCCATTTGCAACTACGTGGATGGAACGAGAAGGTATTATGCTAAGCGAAATTGGTCAGTCAGAGAAAGACAAATATATGACTTCACTCATATGAGGACTTTAAGACACAGAACAGAGGAACACAGGGAAGGGAAGCAAAAATCATGTAAAAACAGGAAGGGGCACAAAACATAAGAGACTCTTAAACATGGAGAACAAACAGAGGGTCACTGGAGGGGTTGTGGGAGGGGGGATGGGCTCAATGGGGAAGGGGCACTAAGGAATCTATTCCTGAAATCATTGTTGCACTATATGCTAACTAATTTGGATGTAAATTAAAAAAATAAAATTAAAATAAAAAAAATAACACCCAGTGCTCATCACAACAAACGCCCTCCTTAATGCCCATCATACATTTATCCCATCCCCGCTACCACCTCCCCTCCAGAAACTCTCAATTTGTTCTCTGTATTTAAGAGTCTCTTACGGTTTGTCTTCCTCTGTTTTTTTTTTTATCTTATTTTTCCTTCCCTTCCCTATTTTCATCTGTTTTGTCTTTTAAATTCCACATCATAAGTGAAATCCTATGATATTTGTCTTTCTCTAACTTATTTTGCTTAGCATCATATATAGATCACATCTTCTTTCTCCATTCATCAGTTGATGGGCATTTGGGCTCTTTCCATACTTTGGCTATTGTTGATATTGCTGCTATAAACATTGGGGTACTTGTGCCCCTTCAAATCAGCATTTTTTTTATCCTTTGGATAAACGCCTAGTAATGCAATTGCTGGGCCATAGGGTAGTTCTATTTTTTTTATTTTTTGAGGACCCTGCATACTGTTTCCCAGAGTGGCTATACCAGTTTGCCTTCCCACCAAGAGTGCAAAAGTGTTCCCCTTTCTCTGCATTCTTGCCAACATCTGTTGTTGCCTGAGTTGTTGATTTTAGCCATTCTGACTGGTGTGAGGTGGTATCTCATCGTGGATTTGATTTGTATTTCCCTGATGATGAGTGATGTTGAGCATCTTTTCATGTGTCTGTTAGCCATATGGATGTCTTCTTTGGAAAAGTGGGTCCATTCATGTCTTCTGCCCATTTCTTCACTGTATTATTTGTTTTTTGGGTGTTGAGTTTGGTAAGTTTTGTATAGATTTTGGATACTAGCCTTTTATCTGATATGTCATTTGCAAATATCTTTTCCCATTCCGTTGGTTGCCTTTTAGTTTTGTTGATTGTTTCCTTCGTCATGCAGAAGTTTTTATCTTAATGAGGTCCCAATAGTTCATTTTTGCTTTTGTTTCCATTGCCTCTGGAGACATGTCTAGTAAGAAGTTGCTGCAGCCAAGGTCAAAGAAGTTGCTGCCTGTTTTCACCTCTAGGATTTTGATGGCTTCCTGTCTTACATTTAAGTCTTTCCTCCATTTTGAATCTATTTTGTGTATGTTGCTGTCCAGTTCCCCCAGCACCATTTGCTGAAGAGATGGTCTTTTTTCCATTGCATACTCTTTCCTGCTTTGTTGAAGATTGGTTGGCCATATATTTTTAGGTCCATTTCTTGGTTCTGTTCCATTGATCTATGTGTCTTTTTTTGTGTTGGTACCATACTGTCTTGATGACTACAGCTTTGTAATACAGCTTAAAGTCTGGGATTGTGATGCCTCCAGCTTTGGTTTTCTTTTTCAAGATTTCTTTGGCTATTCAGGGTCTTTTGTGGCTCCATACGAATTTTAGAATTATTTGTTCTAGCTTGTGAAGAATATTGGTGTTATTTTGATAGGAACTGCATCAAATGTGTAGGTTGTTTGGGGTAGTATATTTATTTTAACAATATTTGTGCTTCCAATCCATGAACATGAAATGTTTTCCCATATCTTTGTGTCTTCTTCAATTTCTTTCACAAGCTTCCTATAGTTTTCAGTGTACAGACCTTTTGCTTCTTTGGTTAGGTTTATTCTGAGGTTTCTTATGGTTTGGGGTACGATTGCAAATGGGATCAATTCCTTGAGTTCTCTGTCTGCTGCTTCATTATTGGTGTATAGAAATGCAACTGATTTCTGTACATTGATCTTATATCCTGCAACTTTGCTGAATTCATGTATCAATTCAAGCAGTGTTTCAGTGGAGTCTCTTGGGTTTTCCACAGAGAATATAGGATTCCCCCTTAAAACCCTGTCCACATGAAATGACTCAATCCCTGTAAATCCTGCTCTGTGGGGGCTGCTAGGAGTCCTGCCCAGACCTCCTTCAAGTGTGAAGCCCTTGTTCCCCAGCTGCTGGCATGTTGGCAGTTCAGGCTTTCTCCTTCAGAAGAGAGCTTCCTCACTCAAGGTACATCCCACCCCAGGGGCAGCCTCAGCTCCCTTCTCCCTCTACTCCCATGGCCTTCCAATAGGCTAGGTACACATCCACGCAGACCCTTGCCTTAGATGGTCCCTTTGTGGGAATGTTCTCCAGCTACCCACATGCCAAACTTCCTCCCTTCCTCCAAGTCTCTGGTCCTATGTCTCTTCTCAGTGAGGCCTGCCCCCATCCACCTGCACAATCCTACAATCTGCCCCGCTCCACTCCACCCCAGTAGGCCCAGCTCTCCTTCCTGGCCTATTGTTTCCCCCCACTTCTAACCTACTATATATATTTCATGTTTGCTGTTCCCTCCAGTCGCAAGGCAAGGGTCTATTTTGTTCACAGATGTATTCCAAGCACATAGTGGGTACACAGGAAACCTTTGTCAAATTTGTTTGATAAACTTTTCATCAGCCTAAGTAGGGATATGACTTCACTCTTCATAGGATCCAACTCCCTGACATCAAAAAAAGCCATAATGAAGAAAATGCAGTCTTCTTTACACAATGGAGAACTTATGCTGCCTCAGACAATTCTGAGTCTCAGGGTCAAATGCCATAAAAGCAGTACCATAATACCTAGCATATTTGACAACTATGACAAGTCATTTTTTCATATTTTCTTAACTGTAAACAAAATTATTTTCAGTAATTACCAAAACTAATTTTATTTTTATACTTAATTATATTTTTTTTGCTTGATTCCTTTAGTTTTACAACAACTAGCTAAAGGTTTTTAAAGGAGTCAACATGGCAGAGAAGTAGGGGGACCCAAAGTTCCCTTATCCCTCAAACACAGCAGTACTGAGGCCAGAAGACTTGGAATTCCAGGAATCCGGGCTACAGAGTGACAGAAATGTCTCCAGGGGCCCACAGGGACAATGTGGCAAAGCCATAGGTGCATGATTGCAAACTGTGAGAGATAAAACAGACAGTGTAAGAATGGAGATGAGGGATCCCCTTCTTTGAAGAGACAAAAGGAAGAGAAAGAGAGGTTGTGAAAGCGAGGATTGTATTTGGACAAGAGAAAAACCACAGACCAGGGATCGAAAAAAAAATGGAAGAAGATCCAATCTCTCTCTGTGAGCCTTTCTCTGGACTGGGGCCATTACACTGTTCACGCACCTGGGGAGGAGGGGAGCCAGCACCTGGCTTGGCAGTTAGCTTCCAGGCGCAGTTGGAGAGAGCAATTCTCTCCCTTGAGTGCTGTGGGAAGAAGGCAAATTTCCTTAGTGGGACAAAGACCCCACTAAAAAGGAGAACTATAGACCAATTTCCCTGATGAACATGGATGCAAAAATTCTCAATGAGATACTAGCAAATCGAATTCAACAGTATATCAAAAGAATTATTCACCACGATCAAGTGGGATTCATTCCTGGGCTGCAGAGCTGGTTCAATATTCGCAAACCAGTCGATGTGATACATCACATTAAGAGAAGAAAGGTTAGGGGCGCCTGGGTGGCGCAGTCGGTTGAGCGTCCGACTTCAGCCAGGTCACGATCTCGCGGTCCGCGAGTTCGGGCCCCACGTCAGGCTCTGGGCTGATGGCTCAGAGCCTGGAGCCTGTTTCCGATTCTGTGTCTCCCTCTCTCTCTGCCCCTCCCCCATTCATGCTCTGTCTCTCTCTGTCCCAAAAATAAATAAACGTTGAAAAAAAAAATTAAAAAAAAAAAAAAAAAAGAGAAGAAAGGTTAAATACCATATTTATCTATTGACCATCCTGTCAATAGATGCAGAAAAAGCATTTAACAAAATACGGAATCCTTTCTTAATAAAAACCCTCAAGAAAGTCGGGATAGAAGGATCATACTTAAACATCATAAAAGCCATTTATGAAAAGCCCACAGCTAATATCATTCTCAATGGGGAAAAACTGAAAACCTTCCCCTGAGATCAGGAACACGACAGGGATTTCCATTCTCACCACTGTTGTTTAACATAGTGTTGGAAGTCCTAGCCTCAGCAATCAGACAACAAAATGAAATGAAAGGCATCCAAACTGGCAAAGAAGAAATCAAACTTTCACTTTTCGCAGATGACATGATACTCTACGTGAAAAACCCAAAAGACTCCTCCAAAAAACTGCTAGAACTGATACATGAATTCAGCAAAGTTGCAGGATACAAAATCAACGTACAGAAATCGGTTGCATTTCCATATACCAATAATGAAGCAGCAGGAAGAGAAACCAAGAAATCAATCCCATTTATAATTGCACCAAGAACCATAAAATACCTAGGAATAAGCTTAGCCAAAGATGTACAAGATCCGGATGCTGAAAACTATGGAAAACTTATGAAGGAAACTGAAGAAGACACAAAGAAATGGAAAAACATTCCATGCTCATGGATTGGAAGAAGAAACATTGTTAAAATGTCAATATTACCCAAAGCAATCCCAATCAAAATTTCACCAGCATTCTTCTCAAATCTAGAATAAACAATCCTAAAATTTGTATAGAACCACAAAAGACCCCGAATAGCCAAATATATGTTGAACAAGAAAACCAAAGCAGGCAGCATCACAATCCTGGACTTCAGCCTCTACTACAAAGCTGTAATCATTAAGACAGTATGGTACCTGCACAAGAACAGGCATATAGACCAATGGAATAGAATAGAGAACCCGGAACTGGACCCACAAATGTATAGCCTACTAATCTTTGACAAAGCAGGAAAGAGCATCCAATGGAAAAAAAGACAGTCTCTTTAGCAAATGGTGCTGGGATAACTGGATGGCAACATGCAGAAGAATAAAACTGAACCACTTTCTTATACCATTCACAAAAATAAACTCAAAATGGATGAAAGACTTAAATGTGAGACAGGAAACCATCAAAACCCTAGAGGAGAAAACAGGCAACAACCTCTTTGACCTCAGCCGCAGCAATTTCTTGCTCAACACATCTCTGAAGGCAAGAGAAATAAAAGCAAAAATGAACTATTGGGAACCTCATCAAGATAAAAAGCTTCTGCACTGCAAAGGAAAAAAATCAACAAAACTAAAAGGCAACTGATGGAATGGGAGAATATATTTGCAAATGACATATCGGATAAAGGATTAGCATCCAAAATCTATAAAGAACTTACCAAACCCAACACCCAAAAAACAAATAATCCAGTGAAGAAATGGGCAGAAAACATGAATAGACACTTTTCCAAAGAAAACATCCAGATGGCCAACAGACACATGAAAAGATGCTCAACGTCCCTCATCATCAGGGAAATACAAATCAAAACCACGTTGAGATACCACCTCACACTGGTAAGAGGGGCTAAAATTAACAACTCAGGAAAGAACAGATGCTGGCATCGATGTGGAGAAACGGGAACCTCTTGCACTGTTGGGGGGAATGCAAACTGGTGCAGCTGCTCTGGAAAACAGTGTTGAGGTTCCTCAAAAAATTAAAAATAGAACTACCTTATGACCCAGAAATTGCACTGCTAGGAATTTATCCAAAGGATACAGGAGTGCTGATTCACAGGGGCACATGTACCCCAATGTTTATAGCAGTGCTTTCAACAATAGCCAAATTATGGGAAGAGCCTAAATGTCCATCAACTGATGAATGGATAAACAAGATGTGGTTTATATATACAATGGAATACTACTTGACAATGAGAAAGAATGAAATCCTGCCATTTGCAATAACATGGATGGAACTGGAGGGTATTATGCTAAGTGAAATAAGTCAGTCAGAGAAAAACAGACATCATATGTTTTCACTCATATATGGAACTTGAGAAACTTAACAGAAGACCATGGGGAAAAGTAGTTTCAAACAGAGAGGGAGGCAAACCATAAGAGACTCTTAAATACTGAGAACAAACTGAGGGTTGATGGGGAAGAGGGGCAAGGGAGAGAGGAGATGGGTGTTGGGCATTGAGGAGGGCATTTGTTGGGATGACACTGGGTGTTGAGTGTGAGTGATCAATCATGGGAATCTACCCCCAAAACCAAGAGCACACTGTATACACTGTATGTTAGCTAACTTGACAATAAATTATGTATAAAAAAATAAAAAAATAAAAAATAAAACTAGCAAAAAAAAAAAAAAGGAATAAATTTCCATTTAAAGATAGATTTCAAACTCTGTAAATACACCATGGATGAACCAAACAAAAATATTAAGTCCAGCCCACATTCAGGAGAGAAGAAGTGGGCTCCACATGTCAAAGGGAGGCATATTGAAGAATTTGTGGACATAGTTTTACCACATACTGAAATTATTTAGAACTAACACACAGATTTGGGAGAGAAAAGTATTTTATCACTGATGTTGTTTAGAACCCCTGGCCCAAGTCGAGAACAAAAAGCAACCATCTTTTAGTCATTTTTATTATATCTTTACATCCTTCACATTGTACCCCCTGTCTACACTTGGGGCAGAAGACTCCCCCTTCACTGCTCTTGGGAAACCATGGGATAGAAGGAAAACATTGATGTAGAAGGTGTAGGACGTTATGGTTGAACCGCGTCCTCCAAAAAGGCATGTTGAAGTCCTAACTCCCAGTACCTCAGAATGTAACCTTATTTGGAAATAGGGTCACCGCGGAGGTCATGTTGGAGTAGGTGCCCCCCTAATCCAATACGGCTGGTGTCCTTATAAGAAGAAGAGGCACAGAAACACAGACACACAGGGAAAACACCCCTTGATGTTCTTGTAGTGATACGTCTGGAAGCCACAATGCCAAGGATTTCCAGTAAGCACCAGAAGCTAAGACAAAGGCACTCTCTGGAAGGAATCAACCCTGCTGACACCTTGATTTCAGACTTCTAGCTTCTAGAATTGTGAGGAAATAAATTTTTGTTGTTGTAAGTCATCCAGTTTGTAGTCCTTTGTTATGACAGCCCTAGGAAATTGACACATAGCTCTTCGGGAAAATCTGCACGGTCGCCATTTTGTCCCTTTGGCTACTTAGCATGTGAACACCATTCCTCTGAAACTGAAGAGAAGCTATTCCCTTTTCCCACCCCCAGCAATTACATCACAGACACCTCACCCAAGCACGGCAAGTCAGAGTCTCCCTGTGGAGATTTTGAATCTTGAAAGAGGGACTAGGCAACCAAATTGTGACTCTCGGCAGTGGCTCTGGCAGGTAGAGAAGTCCTGTAGCAAATGTGCCAAGACAGCTACACCAGCCTCAGTTCTCAGCAGGCCATTCCTATGCCAAGTTCTTGGTTATGTCTTTTCCATGACTCTCCAGCCTTTCTATTGATTCCATGAGCTACCTGATACCCCTCTAGAAAATTCCAACTCTGCTTAAGTGAACCCAGAGTCAACTTTGTAACCACAAACGCTAACTATTACACCCTAGAAGTTAGCTTTTAAGCCAGATGCCTGTTATCGTTTCGTTTCTTATATTTACCTATTTCTCTCCTACTGTAAACCTTCTGCATTCATCTATACATGCATTTACCCATCAAACATGTACTGGTTGCCTTTAATTGTCAGAGTACTAGGTGTCTGGAAAACATTGCCTATTAAGGATGACACATACCCTTAAAGAACCACAGCCTAGTCCAGGACAGAACAGTCAAGAAAACAGATGGTTATGACACAGAGTGGTAACTGCTATAATAAACAGAAAATGTACCTAACTGATATGCTATGGGAGAAGGGAAGGAAGGCTTCCTGTGGCCACTGATTCCAAAACTGTGTCCTGAAGGATACATTAGATGCCTAGGCAAGGTAGAACAGGGAAGGGGACAGACATTCCACTAGTGGAAGAAATTTAGCAGGTCAGAATATTAAGTTACTGAACCAGAGTTCGGTGTGTCTGTGCATAAAATTCTAGGTAGGGGTTGGTAAAAGTTGAAGCTATAAAAGAAGGAGGTCGAAGTCAATGCTGCATGTCTCACTTAGGGATTCAGACTTTATCCGGACAGCAACCTATAACCACCAAAGCAGGGAGAAAGCAGCCCGTTTTATGTCTGAGATTGATTTTTCCAGCAACAGTGCCAAGAATTAATTGGAATGGGGCAGGTACTGGAAGGTATGAAGACCAGATGTGAAAGTGTTAAGAGTCATCTGGGAGGTTTCAAAGAGGCAAAGGTCAGGACGGGGATGGTAGTAGATAGCAAAGATGGGAAGGATAGGACAGATGGGAGATGGATGGATGTATTCTGAATTCTCCGCTTGCAGGAAGGCGCTTCTAGAAGGACACAGGCCATCTGCCTTGTTCACTATGGTCCAACACAGTGTCTGGCACACAGAGGCACTGAGGACATTTTTATCTGTCTTTGAGCACAATGGTTCTTTTCTTGGCCACGTCCAGTCTACTGCAGGTCCCATCAGAGGCACTCTGTTTCTGTTACAGTGTTTTTTACCTCTAGCATTTCCTTTCACCGCTTTCTTAAAGTTTCCATCTTGCTGCTTACCTGACTCAACTGTTCTTGCAAGTTGTCTGTCCACTTTTCCCAAAATAGCCCTTAAAATATTTATCATAGCTATTTTAGTTGCTTGCCCCCTAATTCCCAAGTCTCTGCCATATCAGCACCTGGTGCTGATGCTACTCGGATTGTGGTTTTGCTTGCCTGTTACCTTGCGTTGCAATTTTTTGCTGGAAGCCAGACATGACATGTCAGGTAATAGGACCTGAGGTATGCGGCCCCTTAGTCTCAGCTTCTATTCTAATGTAACCAGGGTGTTGACCTGTCTTTAATCTCTGAAGGTGCAGGTGCCAGAGGCCTCAAGTAACTAGGGCCTGTGCCTTTCAGTTACAACCCGCTGCTATTTCACCGAGGTTTGCAGGTACTGCTAAAGTGTGGGCAAGGGGAAGTGTTCTGATGTGATCTTATCATTAAATATGTCTTTAAGTGGGCTTGTCTTCCTGGGCTATGACTTTCACAAGTGTTTATTAGCTCTTTTTCCCCCCTTCCCTCAGGTGAGACAGGAAGGCTGGAGGGGGCTGGAGGCAGGGAAATGCGCTTCCCCAGGTAGGACAGTCCTTTCCCTTAGCAAGTAGGCCTTTGTTACAAGAATGCTCCAGGCATATTTTTGAACGGTAAATATTCCCCTTCCTGTGCCAGAGCCACATGGGGATCACTCTGGGCTCTTCATCGTGAAAACCCTGGTGAGGTTCCTGGAGGTAAGACCCCAAAAAAGAAGGCAGACTCCAGGAGTTTCTTACCCTCAGGCTGGTCCACACTCAGCCTCCAGCGATTTATCAAAACTGTCATCTAAGTGTTCCCACCAGCGTGGGGCTGCAGCACCTTCTGGACAGGTAAGGAGATCTTGGCTGTGACTCTGGTCTGGCCTCTCTCTCCAGATCATGGGATGCAGCTCTGCCCTGGGACCTCAGTCTCTGATGGGTTCAAGGGAATGTATTGATTTTCAGCTTGTTCAGCTTTTTTTGCTCTGAGGACGGGATTAATGACCTGCAAGTTCTTTACACAGTGGAACCGAGATCAGAACTGCCTCAGTACATTCCTGTTGAATGAATAAAGCACAGTAAGCAGGTCTGAATGAACACTTCTGGAGAGAAGGTATCAGAGAGGAGTCAGGGAGGACACCAGGGTCTGGCTGGGGTGAGAAGTAAGATAGGGAACACAGTGGGATAGCAGATATTTGGGGAAGGACAATTAAAAAGAAAAAAAAATATTAATGGAGAGATCTGCTTAGTTATGTTTTGCATACTTGCAAATTTTGCTCTGATGACCTGAAGGTTTTCTTTATGGAGGGGCGGGGGGCGGGGGGAGGGGGATAGAAATAAAATAAACCATAATCCAATGGTTCAGGATTGCTGTGAACGTGGCGACACAAGTTATGTCTCCTTTCATTTAGTATATGTGCTGCCGAAGCGAGCACTCCTTTCATTTAAAGATACGCAGGGGTGCGGCTCCCATCAGTGTCAGCCACGGTGGTGTGAGTGCCCTGTTTTCATAACCTCAGGGAGTGCAAGGACCTGGAGGTCACAGTAGCAGCGACTGAGTGACATGGGAGCCACCTAGGAGTGGCAAGATAAGAGAGTACACTTTACCTTCCTGGGGCACCGGGATGGGTAAGAGACTCTCCTGCTTAAAACCCCTTCTTAAACCTCTTAACTGCCTTCTTACACTTCTCCTTAAAAACTCCATTCATTTTCTGTTACAAATAGTAATAATAATAATAATAATAATAATAATAATAATAATAATGGAAGAATTGACAGCCGGCATTACAAGGAGTATCCTTTCCCTATCTTTGTGAGCACAGCGCTATCAAAGAGCAAACACAGAAAGTGAAGAATAACACAATGATTCCTTCCTGCTTCTTTCGAAACTAGAGGGTTTGTATGTTCTTTGAGTCTCCACTGTTGTGTGACCCTGGTTTCAAAGAGGCTGGGCCACACAATCCAAAAGTTCATACTGGCTCCTCTGTTCATTTCAGAACAGTCATTTCTCCATTGTCAAGGCACCTGTCTAGAGAAAGAACTCTTGCTTGTCAGGAGTTGGCTTCCGTCCTGTCTTATCTTGGGCCACCTGGGACAGGCCACGGATGTCAGTTTGTCATGTGGTTGCTGACTCAACTTTGAAGCTTGTAGTGCCACTTGGAAAAGAATCAACCTTTGAGAAGTTCCAAGGGTTTCTTTCTTTTTTTTTTTTTTTACTCAAGCTTTGTAACAAATATAGATGATTTTGCATGTATTTTTTTATCATTTCCCTCTCCCATTTCTTTTTAGATAAGCACTTTTTCTGATTATAAATTAACATATGTTCATTGCTAAAAATATGGAGAATACAGAAAATTATACTGTCTATGGTATTCAATACTCAATAAAAATTCTTAGTAGTCCCATCACTCAAAGATAATTGCTATCAACATTTGTTATTTGGGGGGGGGGGGCTTTTTTCTCTGCATTCATACGTATACTCATACTTTTTTAAGAAAATTGCAATATACTTTTCATTCGCTCTTTGTCTCACTTAATGCCACAGTATGAAAAATTTTCCATGTAACTAAATATTCTGTGAAAACACAGTATAATAGCCTTTTATGTAATTAAATATTCTGTGAAAACACAGTACAATAGCCTTTCTCAATATGCAATTATATATGCACTATTCCTCTATTATTTTACTCATACAACAGTTATAGTTACATAGTGTTGTATATTGAGGACTTTTCAAATTATAAACAACCTTGTAAAAAATCCAAGTAGCTAAAGTTTTCTATTATTATTTTACCAATAGGACTTGTTGGGAAGACAATGTGGATCGAAAACATTAATGACTTTAGTGCATATTGTTAAATTACTTTTCTGAAAAAACTTTTGCCGGCTGACTTTTCACCGGCAGTATACTACAGCGTGTTCATTCCAAATAAATTTTATCTTAAAAACAAAACCTTTGCCTATTTTGAATGTGGAAGATGACACCTAAATCATTATCCGAATGCACGTTTATTTGATTACTAGTGAGACTGAACGTTTTTCCCTCTTTTTCTGGTAAAGAGTAACATTTCAGATAAAATTATAATTAGTTTTGAAGTTACACATTTTAGACTGGTGTTATGAATACAACCTTTTCATTTCTGCCATTATCACATAGTATGTTAGAAAACTGTTGGTAACCATTGTTTGCTAAATACTCTGGTACGTACATCTTTTAAGGGATTCAGCGAGAATGCACGTAGTCATAAACTTAGTCCCTTATAGGGACTATATATATATATATATATATATATATATATATATATATAGTTATTGTCTGTGGTTCACAAGGGCAGATTTTGTACACAATTCTATAACTTGGGAGCACTGGACAAAATCATCTCCTTTCATCCATTTAACAAAGATTTATTGAGTTCCAACCACTACTGTAGACATGGACAGTCTTGCTCGAGTCAGCCATGGTTTTGTGCTTACAATTCTAGTGCAGGGAAAAGATGACCCAAAAAAAGGGGGGGGGAACATACAAATAAATAAAATAATATAGAATGTGAAGTCTTAAACAAGAAGCTGTTGAGCTACAGAACAGCAGAAGAGAACACATTTGCTAGTTTGGCAAGATGCTCAGAAAAGATTTCTCTAAGGTGACGTTCAAGTTGACACCTAAAGGAAGCTAACACTAAAAGGAGAAGTGTGGCAACCCTGATGGTGGGAGGGAGTTCAGGGGTGAGTGGTGGATAGTAGCCGGGTTGTTTAGGGTCTTTCAGGCCACAGCAAGGAGGTTGACCTTTATTCAGAATACAATGGGGAAGCCACAGAAGGGTTTCAGGCAAGAGAATGACGTGATCCTACATCTATATGAAGATGATCATGCTTTGCTGTTGTTGGAGAATAAAGAGTAGAAGCAGAGCACCCAAGTAAGAAACTGTGGCAGGACTGCAGACAAGAGACTATGGTGGCCTGGGGTAAGGAACTGCACACGGAAGGAGGGGGACTAATCCTATAAACACGGTCTATATTGTGGAATCACATG
This sequence comes from Lynx rufus, assembly GCF_022079265.1. Taxonomy (NCBI): domain Eukaryota; kingdom Metazoa; phylum Chordata; class Mammalia; order Carnivora; family Felidae; genus Lynx; species Lynx rufus. The sequence goes on along the minus strand of NW_025814823.1, from coordinate 8,196,168 downwards.
TGCATGCATTTAACTGACTCTGCTTACTCCAAATCCTTCCGCTAACCAACCTCACTGTAAATGGGACGGAATCCTCTTAAGAAAGGAAGATGACTATTGTTCTCTGGAGTCACAAAAGGAAATGCCAACTTGAAGCCACGACCAGGTTCTTCTCTGTAATTTCTCAAACACAGTAGTATGTATGTCTTATTAAACAAGATTTCGATTCAAATCCAAACATCACTGAATACCCACCAAGTGTCAGACCCTGTTCTGGGAGCTTTCACATACATCCTATCTCACTTGCTGTGGTCGAAAATAAAGCCATACTTAAGTTACCACACAAATAGAGCAAATTTATGCTTCTATCCTGATTATGAGAGGTCCATTCACCATTCCCTGAGCCCTCCCTTCCTCGGAAAGTAAGACCCCTTCAGTGCTCACCTTACCCAAATGAGTCAATCTTGTTTATTTCTGTTATTCAGAAAAGAAATTGAGAAGTCTGATCTGACTGCCTAAGGTTCTCACTTCTGCTTTTGTGAGGCTCGTTCAGAAAACAGGAAGTCCAGCTCCCATGTCTAAAGGTTGGAGGCTTACCCCACTGCAGATAGTGGTGCACAGACTGGAGGGAGAGAGGTTACTGATGGTTACTCCACACTATAGGAGACTGGGTTCCCAATTACAACTCTAGTGACAAATATTTTCACGTACAGATAATCAACTATTTCTCTTAAGGAACCCCAAGGTCCAAGATGGTGGGTCAGGACAGGATGTAACATCATCACTTTGTGAGCAACTGACCTTCCCCTTAAGACCAGACGGGCCCTGGTGTTGACCTGGCTTACCAGCCCAGCCCTTTCACTCCACCACCACCATCACCACCACTGCCGTCATGATGGTGGATTTCTTCTTGAGGGCCATTATTGTATATTCCTGGCCACTTAACTTAGGTAGGACCATCCCAGCACACCAGAAGGGTTATAACCCATCAGAAGGGTTATAACCTTCCCTTTGGTTTGAAACCCTAAAGGGAAAGAGCCAGGATTTCTGATTTGCTAGGGAAATCCTTGGTCCCTTTGCAAGATTTACAAGAAGAGAATATCTGTTTGGGACATTTAAAACTATGCAGTGGCTTTTTTAAATACTCAGGTGGAAGTTCTGGGTGTCAAGTTCAAGAGTAGCAGGTGAGTTGAGATTTGGAAGTGATGGCTGCATTGGTAGTTGAATCACAGCGAGGATGTGATTGACTCCAGAGAGGAAGACAGCTGAGAAGGAACCTGAGGAATAGTACCATTTGGGAAGCAAGCCCACCGAGGAAGCGAAGGAGCTCTTCAAGTAGGAGAAAGATAGAGACATGTCATGGACCCCAAAGGGAGAAAACATTTCAAGGAGAAGGAATTTGTTCAACAGCGTTCAAGGTAACAGAGGTCAAGAAAGCCAGGGACTGAAGTCAGGTTATGAATTTCTCACACAGATAAAGGTCTGTTTTGGCATATTATTGATTAAGGTCATATGATCAGATTAACATTCCCTTTCAACAATTTGTGCTTGGAGTTGTATAATTAGACTCTTATCAGCACACTATTGACCATCACTTGCTAAGTAGTAATTGCTATAAGTAAGGTCTTTTCATCACATCTTACTCTGCTGATTTTATCAGAAGCAAAAAAGCCACTTTCCTCTTGACATCAATGAAATCTAGTAACTACTATATGGTGCTTTGTCTTTGCCACTTGACTATGGCACTGCCCCTGTACAGCATGGGTTCTTTTGAGTTCGGTATGTCTATTCACATGTCAGGTAATGATTCAGTTCCCTACACTTTTTCCTGGAATGCTCTGGAAACATTTTGAACACCATGATAGGATACTGTCTTCACTTAGCTTGGGCATCTCATTTATATATCTAGTCCACTTCGTTTCTTTTTAGTCTCATATATTAAAGTATTTCTACTCAGCACCAATGTGCCATAAACAGAAATACAAATACAGGTGATATCAAGTGGCAGTACAATTTCAGGATATGCTTACATGAGAATTTCTGGATCCTGAACTGAAACCATGAAAATTCAAAGTCCTCCTGGGGACCTGTTGACTCATGTTTCAGAAACACTGCCAGGGAGACTATGCCCAGTGGATGGGCACTCCTCTCTCATGCCTACCCTTTATTTTTGATTTCTGTCTTTAAGGGAAGAGGGTTTGAATTAGAACCTGTGAGGAGTAACAATAGCAGTGGGTGAATGACAATCTCTGGCCTGCGATGACATCCAGAGACTTCGGCTTAGAATCATTTTTACTCCTTTCATATATTTTTATCTTTTCCTAAAAAAAAAAAAAATGGATGTTTCTTTGCTAATTAACTGTGGCGTGTTAACTTTCTTTGTTGCATCGACAGCCCCTAGTACAGTGACAGATTCCAATTGATAGTTGGTTAAGGCCTCTTTAATACATACTCAAGCATTTAATATTATTTGGCAAGGGGAAGGTTGCATAATGAGTATTATCACATAGAGATACACAGCAGAGAGTAAATTAAAAAGGCCTGGCTTTCTCCAAGTGGAAGAGTAGGAACACCAAAGCATGCAAGTATATTGGATACTAACTGTTCTGCCCATAAGAAAGAGCATCTCTTAAATGCCTTTTCCTTTCTCTTGATCTTTGTGAGAAACCATGGCCTTGGCGACACGGAGGTCATTAGAGCTATTTGCTGAGATTTCTTCCTCTTTCTGAGCACATGAAATTTTTCATTTTCAATTTTTTCAATTTTTCATGTGGCCCTGTGGCTTGTTTTGGCCCGTCAAATGTGAGCAGAAGTGGTATGTATCATTTCTATGGGGGAACCTTTAAAAGCTGGTGTCAAATTCAGCACATTCTGTTTTCTCTGCTTTGATGCCAGTGATAGTAGTCAGATGATGGCTCCATTCGTCTGTGTCTGTGAGTGAAAATGATAGAGAGTAAAGCTCTCCAGTGACGCGATGGACAGGTAGATCAAGAGGTAAATAAACCTTTGCTGTTTTAAGATACTGAGATTTGGGGCATGACCTTGGCCTTCTTGATTTTACAGGGGCCAAGCACCTGAAGTGATCATTTTACTCCTATCTCAACAAGAGGGTCTAAGCCGGCTAAAACATTTAGAAAGTGGATGTACCTAGCACAAAAATAAATGTTATTGCGGCCCCTGGGTGGCTCAGTCAGTTGAGCATCCAACTCTTGATTTTGACTCAGGTCATGATCTCGCCACTTGTGGGAATGAGCCCTGCATCGGGTTCGGCGCTGACAGTGAGGAGCCTGCTTGGGATTCTCTGTCTTCCTCTCTCTATCTGCCCTTCCCCCATGCACATGCACACATTCTCTGTCTCAAAATAAATAAACTTAAAAAAATAGATGTTATTTTAGTGAGAATAAGATTATGCCATGCTTTACAATTCTCAAAAGCATTCTTCGTTAATTATTTCATTTCTTTTCCCTTGTGGTCTTGGGAAGTGGTCAGATCTCTCTACCTCTCCCTTCCAGACCAACACTCGTTGGTCAGTCGACTGCTCTCACTGCCCATCCCACTTCTAATGTGCCCCTAATTCAGCACTTGGTACAGTGTCCTGCCGTTTTAAAATAAGATCCGTCTTCCTAGGAAACTGTGTCCTGTTCATTTTTGTATACCTTCTTTCCAACCGACAGCCAAGCTCTACTGTTTCAGACGCATAACAAGTGCTTTAAAAATGCTCATTTGAAGAAGTTGAGAAGTAAGGTAAGTGGCAAGTCCAAAGTTATAAGTAGCACTCCAGTAGCAAAGTTATAAGTAGGATTCTAAGACTTCTGACTCAACATTCCATGATTTCACTATCATTTATTGAGCACTGAGGAAGAGAAAGCAGCTCAGACATCTGGGTACTGACCTTGATGTTGCTATGAGCTCCTCTGGACCATGGTCTGTGGAATAAAAACAATTTCACAGGATAACATCAGACAAGGCCATTCTTTGACCATGGTCGAGACAAAAACCAGACCGCTCCACAGTCTTGTTGGAACACAGAACATGAACATGGTCTAAACCACAAAAATGACAAAAAATGTCTACCGTAAGCTACTTCTTTATCAGTTATGGCTTTAACCTTCACTTATGTTCACTCCTTCTTACTAAGAATTAAGACACCCAATCATAGAATCACCCCTACTTCCTGACAGCATCCAATACAGTGGTGGGGGAGGGGGGCTTGCTTTCTTGAACCCTTCCCACACATCACTTATGCCCAAATCCCATGACAAATTCTAACACTTCTACTGAAATACCCCATTGCTCCCCATTTATGTATTCCTCCTCCTTACAAGAAGTCATAAACCTAACTTCAGGTGTGGTCCTGGCGGGCTTGTTGTAAGGCACTGGTACAGTCCCTCCTTTGTCCCAAGGCTATGCTGTATATACGTGTTGAGGGTTCATTAGAACAATCCTGTAGGGCTGTTATGCCCACTTGACAAAGAAAGGAGGTTCATAGGGATTAAATAATTTGCCCAAGGTCACACCGCCAGGAAGAGCCAGAGACCACATTTCAGACCCTTTGCCAGGAGCACCCTCTTTCCCTGCACGGGCGCCCCCTACCCCGTCCCCCTTTTCTGCGTTTCTTAGGGCACTTGCCCTGCCGACCCGGATGCTACAGGGAACTGCATCCCACACACGTTACTTTTGCAACAGATCTCCGTGTGCTTCTGCGAAAAACGATGTTCAGACCCAGAAATATTCTTCCACTGCAGAGCCCGAAAGCGAGGCCTCTGCGCTGCCCTACAAACAGCTCGGGCTGGCGGACGGCTGCGCGGCGCCAGGTTTAGCCTGGGGCCTCTGGGGGCGGGCTCACGGGAGCGACGTCGAGCGGACCAATCCCCGCGAGGGAGCCAGACACCGGGCCCAATCGCAGAAGAGCCAGGCAGGACAGGGATGGCCACGCCGGCGGCGACCCCGGCAGCCAGCGGCCCCGCCCTTTCGGCCAGCGGCGGGGCTCCGCGGGCGGGGGCTAAGCCTCTGTCTGGAGCCAACCGGCAGCGGGCCCGCAGACCCGCCCACCGACCCGCGGACAGGCTGCCGACCGCGCAGGGAGCAGCCGCCCGTGCTCCCTGGGGCCGAGTCCGCAGGGCCACCGAGGAGCCGAGCGGGGGCTGCGCAGTGACCTGTCGCCGTCGTCACTCTGGACGCCGGAGTGCGCTCGGTTGGTTTGCTTTAAAACGAGAGCTTGAGTTTCCCCGACAGGTGCATTTGGTCAAATTCAACGGAAATTCCCCTCCCCGTCCCAGCGCGGCGGCCGGCGCAGACCCGGCCCCCGACCCAGGCGGCGGTCAGTGTCCCCGGCGCGTCCCGGGCCGCCCCAGCCTCGGGAGCACTTGCTGCTCGGCAGGCGCCCGGAGAGCGCAGGGCACCCCCCCCCCCAAGAAGACAGCCCCCGGGGATTCCGGCCCCGAAAATGATCAGACCTGCGCCTAGCCTGGCAGGAAGACTGTAACCGTGGGGTGAGTTTAAACGAGAAAAAAAATCCCTTTACGATCGGGAGCTGCTTTTTAAAGGCCCCCTTCCTGTCCTTGTTAACGAGCAGCAAAATAACAATAACAAACAGTTGCGCAATTATCGCGTTCCCGGAGGAACCTCATTGTTTCCCTTTTGAAAACCGGTTGGCAGTATATACAATGTGGGGACTGTGGTGAGATGATTCCAAACGAAAATGGGTGACAACTTACTAAGATTATTTTAAGGCGGTTTGAGCCCTGAAAGGTCATACTTACTCTTAAAAATAGTTAAGTACGATAGTCACCGGTTTACTGCGTACCCTATTCCAAAGTGAAAATTAATCTCTTACGAACTGCTTACTGCTTTCTGTTCCCCAGTTACTCCACAAGACTCCTCTAACTTCCCCGTTCTTTTTAACAGAATTCAACTACCTACCCAGGCAATATGAAGATTTTCTTTGTAGAACCTGCCATTTGCCTGAGTGCATTTGCTATGACTTTGACTGCCCCACTGACAACACAGTATGTGTATAGGAGAATATGGGAAGAAACCAGCAACTACAGTTTTGTGTCGGATAGCAATATTTCTGAGTGTGGAAAAAATACAAGCAGCCCAATCTTTGCATTGCAGGAGGTAAGACATTAAAATATCCCTAAAATGTAATAAAAGGGGAATGTGTAAAGGCGTTTTTGATGAAAGAGGGCATTGCACTCTCTCAAGGGTCTCCCTGGATCTCTCAAGGGTCACCTTAAACGCTCTGAAATCCCAGGTCAAGAGCCTTTATTTAGTTCTCCTGTTTGAAGTTTCCTGACACCTTTAATCTGCCTCTTCTTCTTTTTTTTTTTTTAATTTTTTAATGTTTATTTTTGAGAGAGAGACACAGAGTATGAGCAGGGAAGGGCAGAGATACAGGGAGACACAGAATCCCAAGCAGGCTCCAGGCTCTGAACTGTCAGCACAGAGCTTGACCCCGGGCTGGAACCCATGATCTGTGAGATCATGACCTGAGCTGAAGTCAGTTACCCCAAACGACTGAGCCACCCAGGTGTCCCTAATCTGCCTCTTCTAAGTAAAAGCCCCTTCTTCTTCTGTGACATTGGTGCTTCTCCTTTCTTAGAAAATTTCAGCCTAGTCTCACCTCCCCAGGGGCTCTTTCCTCCTCCTCCCCCACCCCCATCCCAAAGCCTGAAAGTTGGACCACAGCCAACTGGAATGAGTACTCGATGGTCCCAGCGGCCGGGGGAAACAGTGTTTCTGCCTTTCCCTGGCTTGCTTCCTTCCACCACCCCTCCTTCCGCCTGTACATGACCCAGTTTTCAGTGACCCCATAAGTAGCCCATCACTGAAGACTGTGGACCTTGGGGCCAGTGTCCTTCATGGACTTGTAGGGGGCAGGGGGCAGCATTTGTCATTCATCATTTGGTGTTAGCAGATCAGCTTTGACTCCCAAGTGCCCAGGAGCAGCTGTGGGAGGCTATCTGCGGAGGGGAGCACTCACTTTGGTTCTGAGGACACTGAAAATGTTGAGGCAGATATTACAGAGCCTTACCTTCTCCCTCTCTGGCCTCCTCCCCCAATTTTTTATTTGTTTCAAACAGGAGGTACATCACCATCCTCCGGCTCCCTCAGTTTTTAGCAAAGTCTACCAATGTCCAGATGCGAAGGAGATAGCATTTAGATCTGGAATTGTTCCCCTCAGAAAGCCTCAAAAACAGACCGCAGTTCTACACCTTGAACTCTTCCCCTAGGGGATATTTTGTGATGGCAAAGAGTGGCACCGCCTCACCTCTCAAAGGATAAGAAGAGTTTGGAGGAATTCAAGTCACTTGCCTAGCCGGCTCTCAGATTTTCTCCTCAGGAGAAGGGGATTCAGGTGTGACTGGGAGAGGAGTCTGAGGCCTAGAAGAAATGGCCAAGGGCCCAGAAGGAAGGCTGTAGCGCTTCTGGAGGTGGCTCCCCAGGTGTCAGGTATAACCTTGCTGGGCTGAGGCCTGGCCTTTGGACACAGCTTCTGCCGTTCCTCATTTCCATGGGAGAAACTTTCTTGGAACTGATAATTGCTGGGAAGCCATGCAGACATCAGGGTTCTGGCCTAGAGTGGGGTCATAAAAATAGAAGGGCCAAGGGTCTCACCTGGTGGTTTTGTCTCCTGACTTTAAGAATGTTCCTATATATATATTATATATTTTATATATAATACATATAATAAATATATTATATAAATAAATATATATAAATACTTTATAAATGTTATAAATATATATTTATATTAATAAATATATGAATATATAATTATATATTTATATATTATATATATAAACTCCCAGGGAGTGAAAAGGTTCAGCAGGCTCATCAGTTTCTATATTGGATTCCATGCTTTCCTACAGCAGACACCTGGGAGCAGTGGGAGGGACAGAGGGGGAGAGGACTTGAATGTGTGGAAAAGTCTGCTGCCCTTGCCCTCCCAGAGTGAGGGGAGACAGGCCATGGTTCAGTCATCTTGGTGGCCTCTGTGACTGTGCAGGTGATGAGTACTGGCCGCCTCTGGCCTTACCCAGCTGCTGAGAGGCCCCCACTGCCCAGAGCAGTGGTCTCATTTTGAAAATTTCTGCCCAGTGTTTAATTGTTGTTTCATTAATTGTTTTTTAATTAGATTAATATTCAAGAAAACATAGTGCCCTAGATCCCTTCTCTTAAACTTGGTGCTCTAGAGCTACAGATGCTTTTTCTCAGATTGGGGAACTAGAAAGCATGACTGTCCCCACCCACAATTGGGACAGGGCAGGCAGGCCACTCGCTTTTTGCTCCTTAGGTCACAGGAGCATTTTTGCTTCCCAGGAGGCACCCCCATCTCCTTCAGCATTTCCCTCTGGCCCCTTTTCTGGATACTGTTCCTGCTCAATATAAGAATATTCTCTTACCTTTATTTTTATTTTTTTAATGTTTCTTTATTTTTGAGAGACACACGCAAAGTGCAAGTGAGGGAGGGGCAGAGAGAGGGAAACAGAGAATCCGAAGCAGGCTCCAGGCTCCAAGCTATTGGCACAGAGCCTGACGTGGGGCTCGAATTCACAAACGGTGAGATCGTGATCTGAGCTGAAGGCAGACACTTAACTGACTGAGCCACCCAAGCGCCCCTCTCTTACCTTTAAATCCAAGGACAAATGTTCCCTGTTTTAGGACCTTCCTTCTCAATTCCCAGCTCTGCTGGGGGTGGGTGCTGGGCACTTGCTGACTTAAAGAAATTTAGGGGTTTGAGAACTGTTCTTGTAACCGTAAAAATAAAATGTCATAGGACACACAGAGTCAGTCCTGAATAAAACAAAGGATTTTTTTCAGTTCAAATTTTTCTTTGCCACTCCCCCAAAAGACCAATTATTTGTAAGAAGAGTGCATAATACAATAGTGTATTGAACTTCTTACTGTGACACTATATTTATTTATCCTTCTAGGGGCGCCTGGGTGGCGCAGTCGGTTAAGCGTCCGACTTCAGCCAGGTCACGATCTCGCGGTCCGTGAGTTCGAGCCCCGCGTCAGGCTCTGGGCTGATGGCTCGGAGCCTGGAGCCTGTTTCTGATTCTGTGTCTCCCTCTCTCTCTGCCCCTCCCCCGTTCATGCTCTGTCTCTCTCTGTCCCAAAAATAAATAAAACGTTGAAAAAAAAAAAAATATTTATCCTTCTATATAACAAATACACAGACACAGACACATGTATTGGAATGCAAGATAATAATATGAATTTCAGGGTATAGATATAAGAATAAACTAAGCTATTTCACTTATGCTTAACATTTTGAAAGTCTATATGAATGAAAAGTCTTATTTTTCAACCTAGTAGGGTCAAATATATATAGACATATAAATATAAATACATATAAATATTCATCTAACCTATTTCCGAATCTTTGAGTTTTCTGAGTCTTGTGACTATAAGATGCACCTACATACTTCTCTTGAGCAAGATTAGTCTCTAAAGGGCCTCTTAAAATGGCAAGGCTGTGGGAAGGACACTCTTGGCTGAAGCAGAAGAGGTAGGGAATTCTAAGCATGTTTGTCGACTTGTGTGGAGGAAGGAATTTTGAAGCCCCTTGCCATCCTCTCCTTCCCAGGTTAAACGACTGGTTTTGAGGTGCTAAACTGGCCACTTTGGTCTCTTCTCTTCAAGTGCTGTCAAGACAGGGACCCTGCTAGTTGAGGGGGCAAGTTGGTGTCAACCAGATCGTGAAATTGTTCTTATTCAGTAATTTACTTATAACCCTTTTAATAACTAACACCGTCCCTTATTACCAGCAGATAGAGAATGTTTTCTACTCAATTGTAATTACTATATATACAACAGCCTATGGAATCGTGACTTTTTGAAAATTGATATTCCTTTCCTTAATGTAACTTACACTTGTCTCAGTACATTGTCCTTCTGTTCGGTCTTTTTTTTTTTTTTTTTTTTTTTTAGTTTTATTTCAAAGTTTATCCTGAGAGAGAGTGTGCGAGTGTGCGTGCACGAGTGAATGGGTGGGAGAGAGAGAGGACCCCAAGCAGGCTCCACGCTGTCGGTGCAGAGTCAGGCGCAGGGCTCGAACTCATGAACTGAACCGTGAGATCATAACCTGAGCTGAAGTCAAGAGTCGGATGCTTGAGCAGCCTGTTCAGTCTTGTATAAGACATAGCACTTTTTACTCTGATTTCTTCCATTTGCCCTTATCTAATTATGATTCTCCAGAGTTTAAAAGGAATAGATTGCAGATGAGGAGAGAAGTCTGCGTAAGAGGTTGGGTTAGAAAGAAGATCAGATATGGGGGAGGGGTGGGAATGGGAAGAGGAATCCCAAACTGGAATATCTTGTTGAGAAGCTGATTAAAAAATGATTGTTTGATTTACTTCTTTATTCGGTAAATATTTACTTGATGGCTTTTATAACCGTAGAGCCACAACGATGTGCGCAAGAAGCCTGCCCTAATAAAAATGAAACTACCAGAGTTGACTAAGCGTGAACGTATAATAGGGTCTCTCAGGTGTGCCTTATGTTGACATGCTGACTTTAAATCTCACACTCACAACAGCCTGCAAGATAGGGACTCTTCATACCCCCCTCTTGTCAGATGAAGCTATAGGGATAAATAATTTGGTCGGCATCACACGCAGCTAGCGCATCGCCTATTTTATCTGCTTATTCACTGGTACAACCAGTGTCTGTGGGGCACCCTGTGAAGCACTTGGTTGGAATCCATGATGATGTGGTAAAGAAGACCGCGTGCCCGCCCTCCCAGAGCTTAGTGGTAGTGGAGAGGGCACACGGTGAGCAGCTCCATTAAAGTAACCCACCCTGTGGGGGTGGGGCAAGTCTCTAAAGAAAACTATAGCCAGATAAGGGCATGGAGCCCTGGGTGGGGGTTGATGGGGTTGCTCTGGATGGCTCACAGAAGGCTTCTGAGGAAGTGACTTTTGAATTGAGGAAGTGAGCCGTGTGGTCATCGCAAAAGGAACAGCAGGTACAAAACAAGTGAATGAGCCTGGAGTGTCTGAGGAATGCATGTGGCTGAGGGGAGCCAAGAGGCAGACCTGAAATCAGAGAAGTCATGATATCACCGCCCACACCGTGGCAAGGAATTCGGATTTATTCCACTGTCAGGAAAGCCACCGAGGGATTTTGGGTAGAGGAGTAACGTGAGCTGGTTGGTGTGTTTTTAAAAATCACTCTAGGGGCGCCTGGGTGGCTCAGTTGGTTAAGTGACCGACTTCAGCTCAGGTCATGATCTTGCAGTTTGTGAGTTCGAGCCCCGCGTCGGGCTCTGTGCTGACAGCTCAGAGCCTGGAGCCTGTTTCAGATTCTGTGTCTCCCCCTATCTCTACCCCTCTCATGCTCTGTGTCTCTCTGTCTCTCAATAATAAATAAACGTTTAAAAAAAAAAAATCACTCTAATTGCTACGTAAAGAACAGGCTCCTTCTGAATCTAGATCGATCTGACTCTAGAGCTCTTAATCGCTACACAAAAAAGTGCAACTGAAGAATGATAATGGCCAGATGAGAAGGTTCAGCAGGAGAGATTACATCTGTTTGGGCATTTCAGGCAAATCCAAGTTGGACTTGACCAAGGCCTGTGCCTGTAACATGGCGTATTAGGGAAGGGGGTGGAGATCATGCTGAAGAGTGGGGCTGGACCACATCTGGGTGGCCTAACATAACAGACATGGAAAGCGTGAGCTTTCTCTAGCAGGCAGAGGGCTAATAAGCAGGTGAGAGACGTGCCACCAGTGTGTTTTGGCAAGCCGCTCCCACCATTAGGGTGTGTGATCCACAAAGTGACGAGGCTGGCTCATAGACCAAATTGAAGAGAGGGAAAGCAAGGTGCCCGGGGAGTCCTGGGGAGCACTAGGAGCCCTGTGCTCCCAGTGGCAGTGATGGGACCGGAAAGAGGCAGAGGTCACGAGAAGCACTGGGTGTTGGCAGGCATGGGTGAAGGGAAAGGCCAGAAACAAAGATGACTGGAGTTTTGAGTCTTAGTGACGACAACACTTCCTGGTAACGGGAAGTTGCTTGCATTATATGGATATATAAAAATAAACACAGGCTCACTCTTTTAAAAAATCATTAATTTCAGTACTTAATTCTTCTGTGTGGTTCATCAGTTGTTCTAGGGTGCTTTCTAAATATTACATGAATCCGTCTGTTTTTAAAAATGAGTTTAGTAATCCCTGTTATAAAAATGGCACATACTCTACATAAAACTTGGAAAATACAGAGAGAGGTGGCAAACAGAAATCACCCCAAATGCTCTCCATCAAACAACCAGTGCAGCGACTGTAACATCTTCCAGCATGTGTGTGCCCCCGGTTGTGTTGGCTTGGAGAAGCTGGATTTACCTTCCTCCTCAGTTCATGGCGTGCTACCATCCGTCTTCGTCAGTGCAAAGCTTCTCTTGGGGTTTTATCTTATTTTTTAGTAAGGAAAGAAAGAAACTGGAAGAAACTTATTTGTGGAGACACATGTGAAAAAAGCAACTGAGTGCCTCCTAAATAAAGGTCTATCGAGTATGACATTTACACGTGATATTCATTCCCTTTTAAGTAGACAGAAGGATCTGTCACGGGAAAGGGTGTTGCTCTTGCTTGACAACAGTGGTCATGATCTCCGTGCTAGCTGTTCACAGAAGAAAGAAATATCCTTATATGGCCAGTCCCAGATGTCTTGGGGTCTGTGGAGCCCCTATATAAGACAGACACGCCGCAATACCCAATTTTCTTTTTATGAGTGAAAGTCCCCACCACGGTACTTGAATATTATGACTGAGCTTTGATTCCTGTGTCACCTCTTGATATTTGCTTTGTGAACTGGATGAAGATTCAGGCTGTATCAAACCCATGCCGCAGAGATTCCTTATTGGCGACGTACTGGAAAAAAGAAAAGCACGCGCTGTGATATTTTCATGCATGTTGTCTATATCTCTGTAAACACATCCTCTTCTTTTTGTTTCTTTGCAGGAAGTTCAGAAGAAGGTGTCTCTCTTTAATCTGCAGATGGACATAAGTGGGCTAGTTCCTGGTCTAGTGTCCACGTTCATACTTCTGTCTCATAGTGACCATCGAGGACGGAAATTCCCTTTGATTTTGTCTTCCGCTGGTGCCCTTGCAACCAGTGTTTGGCTCTGTGTGCTCTCCTACTTTGCTTTTCCAGTCCAGCTTCTGATTGCATCCACCTTTATCGGTGCACTGTGTGGCAATTCTACCACATTTTTAGGGGCCTGTTTTGCCTACGTAGTTGATCAATGTGTAGAACAGAAACAAAGAACAATTCGAATAGCTATAATTGACTTCATACTTGGACTTGTCACTGGGTTAACGGGACTGTCTTCTGGCTATTTTATCAGAGAACTAGGTTTTGTGTGGTCCTTTTTCATTATTAGTATGGCTTTTGCTGTTAACTTGATTTATATTTTATTTTTTCTTGGCGATTCATTGAAAGAATCTTCATCTCCGAATGTTGCCATGTCATGTAGTGAAGGCTTTAAAAACCTATTTTACCGAACTTACATGCTTTTTAAAAATGCTTCTGGTAAGCGACGGTATTTTCTCTGTTTGTTACTTTTTACAATGATCACTTATTTTTTCGTGACAATTGGCATTTCCCCCATTTTTATCCTTTATGAATTGGATTCCCCACTCTGCTGGAATGAAGTCTTTATAGGTTATGGATCGGCTCTGGGTAGCATTACCTTTTTCAGCAGTTTCCTAGGAATATGGCTTTTTTCTTACTGTATGGAAGACATTCACATGGCCTTCATTGGAATCTTTACCACCATGGCAGGAATGGTTATGACTGCTTTTGCCAGAACGACATTAATGATGTTTTTAGGTAAGATACAAAATGTAGCCTTAGAACTAACCATGTATTTGATGTTTATATAAAATGAATTTAGTCTGCTGGGTGAGAAACTTTAAGTTTAACATTCTCTATTTAACGCATTCTAGTTCAATTAAGGCACTTTGCCAGGAAGTGAAAGCCAATTGGTTTAAAGAACACTAATGATTAACCACAATTTTCTAAATTTGCATACTTGCCAAAAAATTGTTTTGAGAAGCATTCTTCTTGTGAGTCAATTCTTCAATAGAGCTTTTTGCCAACTTGAATATTTCTTAAAGTGCTGCTAAGAAGACTACTTTCCATAAAACTTTTTAAAAATTATTTTTTAAGGTTTTATTTTTAAGTAATCTCCACATCCAACGTGGGGCTCACTCACAACCCCAAGATCAAGAGTCATACGCTCCACTGGCTGAGCCACCAGGCGCCCCATAAGAATTAAAGATCATTACATAAAATAAACTCAAAAGATTTATAAAGTTCACATTTGTTGAATATATTCAAGAAGAAAATTCTTTAAGACAAGGTTTTGCAAATTGGTCATTCCGTCAATTGGCTTTTGATAAATCATTTTTTGGCAAACTGGACTACTTCCTCGACTACCTACCCCACAGGTGGTTTCTGTAGGGCTTGAGTGAGATGCCGCCTTTGAAAGAGCTAAGGGATCTGTCAAGTGGGACCTTAGGAAAGGTCCGACTTCATCTTTTTCTACAAAGCCACTGCCAACCTCTTGCTACCTTGCAGGGAAGCAGGGTGACCAAAGAGAATCAGGTTTAATGTCCATCTGTATGGCACCAGGTGATCTTAAGCAAGTTACTTAAGTACTCAGGGCCTTCATTTATTCAAATGTAAAATGGGCACAGTAGCGCCTAATTCAGAGGGTTACAAGAATATTAGAAGAGATCACTGTAAAGCACTTAGCACAAGGCCTTGTATTCAGTAAATGTCGGTTCTCCCTGTCTCCCTTAGAATTGCCAAGGTCAAGTAAGTTGATATGTGTGTGAAAACTTTAACATCATCTGCAAAAATAATCTATTACTGTTTTGTCAAAGAACTAGAAATGCTACTATTAGGGGTCATAATTTAAGAGGAGAGGTGATCTGGGCTCATAAAATGATTCAACACAAAGATGAACAAGCAGAAAGATAACCAATTTCTCGATAAGTGAGTCAATATACTAAAAGCATGCTAACACTAAGAATGTCAAGTCTAAGGAAGCAAAACCAGAAAATACATGAAGAAAGCTAAGTCACAACTTGCTGAACGAGAGGTCACTGTAATAATCAGGGAAATAGCACATCAGTCCCAATCGCAGTTCTAATCCCAAGGACCTAAAACCTCCATGAACTCTTATTCTTACTCCCAGAATAACAAAGTAAAGTAACCTTTAGCTGACCCATCTATAGTGTATCTTAAGTCATGAGACAGAAGTCTACAACTAATTAATTCAGTCCTTAGGTGCAATGAGGTAGGATGCTTATAGAAAAGGACATAGTCAGAAAGAATTTCACATTTAAAACTGGCCATTCGTTTTCTGACTTGGCCAGTGATTTCCCACCATTTCTCTTACAGTCAGGTTGCCATTCCTTTTCACGATCGTGCCGCTCTCTGTTCTACGGTCCATGATATCAAAAGTGGTTCGTTCTACTGAACAAGGTGAGTTTAATTTGCTTAATGAATATAATGAGTTTACAATCTGTATCAACTGAAATCTATGGACAACCAATGTTTGATTCTTCCGAATATTCTACAACACTTTTTTTGTTCAGAACGCCTTTTGAATTAAGTGGTAAGTAAATTCTGTGTTCGGTAGAGGCTTATGTCCAGGCAGGGGTGCCCTGCCCAGGGTCTCCCGCTTTAGAAGGCTTGCATCTAGCCAGGCCTTGCCTCAAGAGCAGAGGAGTGCTCAGGGCCAGGCAGATGCCCACCCGGGAGCTCACAACACCTCCCCCTTCTAGACTATACTCTGTGTATCTGGGACCCATAATTCCCAGCCAAACAGTTTTGGGTTCATGTCTTTCAGTGCCTGGGTGGTCCTCTTCCTCAGACCCTTTCTCCTGAGGGTAGACCGTGTGTTCCCCTCTAGACCAAAGGGGTAGCCAAGCCATCACTCTTCATAGAACTAGCCCAACCTTGGCATTGCAGAGTGGGGTGTGTACAGCCATGTGTAAATGATCCTTTCTGAGCAGGATGGAGCAAGAGACAGAACACAACGTGGGAGGACTGCACCCTGCAGCTGGGGACTGAGGGCCAAGGGCCAGCTAGCTCGGCCAGTGCTGCCATGTTCCTCCACAGAACTCCAAAGAGTCTGAGAATTCGGAGTCTGTGTCTGACCTTCCAAATCATCGTGAAGGTATAGAAGGCATATTTCTCAGAGCGGGGAGTTGAAACATAGCTTACTGAACAGTCTGTTCATTAGAACTGTAACTCACAAATACTTACAATATAACATATAGGCTTCTAAGTGTATTCTTACACTGGACCCCACAAATGTTAGGGCTGGGCCTGAATTAGAATCCTAGCAAAAACAGGATCCCACTCAGCTGGTTCCATAGCGACTTTCATGAAGTCCAAGCAGTATGGCGGAGTGGGCAGTGGAGAAGGCACCCAGAGAAGGTGGCCGAAATAGGGAGCAGAGACAAGACACTACAAGCTTTCTCTCCACCTTCATCTCGTTGACCAAGTGCAACAGAAAGTCAGATTAGCAAGGAAATCCAAGTCATTCGATAGGAGTAAATCTATCAGCCTCCCAAGCACAGAGCAGGACACAGGAGATCAAACAGCTGAAGTGGGAGGGCAGAGAATAACCAATACAAAAGGACAAAAAAATTAAATTTCTAGTTAGAACTAGTTACTAGTTAGATATTAGGCATATCTGTACCATGTGAATATTATTAGATTTCGGAGATTTCTTTTGTTTCATGCCTCAGCCTGGTGCAGATATTCATATTAATTGTTGATGGACCATTCATATCTAGGCTACTGTATTTATGGCAGTTTAATCAACACTGGGGAAGACTGCTAATTCAGTGCCTTTAAAAATATATTTCTTGATTCTCTTCCACCCATGTCACTGTATATGCACACAGCTGTTTATAGATTATGTAATGATGATTGACTGGAAAACCACTTAGGAATATACAAATTTGTAACTGTAATATGTAAAAATATACCTGCTTCTTTGGGTTACAATGGTTTCTTAGGTATGACACCAAAAGCACAACAACAAAAGAAAAATAGACAAATTAGACTTTATCCAAATTAAGAGCTTTTGCACTTTAAAGGACACCATCCAGAGAGTGAAAAGACAAGCTACAGAGTGTGAGAATATATGAGTAAATCACATGTCTAATAAGGAACTTGGGAGGTGGGGGAGGAGAATGGATGAAATAGGTAAGGAGGATTAAGAATACACTTATCTGGATGGGCACTGAGTAGTATATGGAACCTACTGGATCACTGTATTGTACACCTGGGACTATTATAACACTGTGTGTTAACTACACTGGAATTAAAAAAAAAAAAACAACAACCAAAAGACAACCCAACTATATAGGCAACAGATTTGAATAGACATCTCTCCAAAAAGCTGTACAAATGGCCAAGAATTATATGAATAAATGCTCAACATCATTAGCCTTCAGGGAAATGCAAACCAAAACCACAGTGAGACCCACCGGGATGGCTGAAATGGAAAGATCACAACAAGAGATGGTCAGGATGTGGAGAACCTGGAACCCTCCTACACTGCTGGTGGGAACATAAAATGATGCACCCGTTTTGCCAAAACAGTTCGGTAGCTCCTCAGAAAGTTAAATAAAATTCCCTTAGAATTCCTAGAAATAGAATGGAATTGAAATCCCAAAAGAAATGAAAACATATGCCCACAAAAAATCCTGCACACAAATGTTCACAGCAGCATTATTTATAGTAGCCAAAAAGTAAAGACAAATGTAAACGTCCATGAACTGATGAATGGATAGATGCCATGTGGTATATCAGCCCATGTGGTATATCAGCCCAATGAAATATTATTTGGCAATAAAAATAAAGTACTGATGATACCCACTACCCCATGGATGAACCTTGAAATCATTATGGAAAATGAAGAAGCCCGACACAAAAGGTCACACATTGTCGTATAAATACTCCATTTATATGAAACGTTCAGAAAAGGCAAACCCATGGAGACAGAAATCAGGTAAGTGCTGTCCAGGGCTGGAGAGAAAGGGAGAGATTGCTAATGGGTACAGTTTCTTCTGGGGTGAGGCTGCACAGCTCTGTTAACTGTGCAGTTTAAAGGGGTGGGTTCTAGGGCGTATGAATTATACCTCGGTAGAGCTGTTCAGAAGAAAAAGAAACATCTACCTGCTTCACAACTTGGAGCTAAAAGAGACTTCTCAGGGTGTCTGGTTTGTTTTGGTTTTTATTTGGTGTAGTCTACTTTACAAAGGCTATTTAAAGTGACACTTTAAAATGTTTTGTCTTTTGGATTTTCACTAAGAAAGCCTTTTGCTGATGTCAGAGCTTCCCTACTGAGTATATTCTGGTCCTGCATTACTTTTTTAAAAACGGGATATTTTCGTGAAAATGTTAGGTGCTTTAAGGTAATCAGAGGAGAAAGGAAGTGCCACAGAGGTTTTCATGAGTCTCTCAGTATCCCCAGCATCTTGAATGAGAAAGGAGAGGAAACTGGATTGTTTCGGAATCTCTGTGCTCCATACAGCTGTGAAACTCCCAGCTAAAGCCACCCCGGACTACCTCTTGCCTTGCTGCTCCCTGCGCACTCTTTGTGATTACTTGGAACACCGGAAAAACACACTCGACTTTTGAAACCTACCGGATTAAGAAAAAGTATAGATACGAAACAATGGGCTGATTACTTAATCCAGTTTATCTCTGGTGACTGTGACACAAGTTGAACCGCTCGAGAAAGTTGAGCGACAGGTGAACCCTACTGTGTCACAGGATGGCTGTTTATGCCAGACACACGTACCACCTGGCCAGCTTTCTGTCAAGAATCGAGTTAGGTCATTGCAAAATAGGACTACATCTGTCCAGTCTGTCCTCCATGGCACTGTGTCTGGCTGTGGCAAGGGATCAGAAATATAAGAAGATAATCGCATAGACAGGTAGGAGACCTTCCTCCCAACTGAACTGACTCCGTGTTTTATCATAAGTCATGGAGGCAACAGGTCTGTGTACTACTTGCTGATTGGTAACTGGGCTCTTGAATGAAGCTTTTTTTCATTCATTCGACAAATACGGGTTAAACATCTTCCACGTGCCAGGACAGACAGGCCCTGGGACACAGCAGTAAACAGAGTAGATGTGCACTTGGCATGAACAGAGCTTTCGTTTTAGTCAAAAGAAGACATGTACGTGAAAACACAGTATTCTTCAGAGATATGTTTATGTTTTATGAACATGTGACCTGTCATTCGGTGAAGAATTAGAAGCAACGTACGAGAAGATGTATACCAGGGTAAAAAGTCTCAGTAGATAAAAACCCATACGCCACACGGTCTACAAGACCAAGACCACGGGGAAAATTAAAACATGGACAGTGTAAGCCATAATCTGGTTATGAAAGGTGACCCTCATGCTTGCCTTTTCCTTCTCACCAGTCCAATCAAATACAGTTATTTACATGATTTGCATTGTTTGTAGAAAAAATACATCACAACTTCTCATGGAAAAGTAAACTTGGCAAAGCAGGGAACAAGCACAACGGCTTAATGATAGAGTCTGCCAAAGCCACGCAGGGACTTCTACCGGGGACATCAAGAAGAGCGGAAAACCAGGACCAAGTTTTTCATCTGGTGATGCAAAATAGGGCAAAGAGGAAGACAAGTACATCGAGATGACCCGCCTGTCCTTTAGACGTTTAACTGCTCAGTCAGCGTGGTCTTGGATTGCAGACAGAACGAAACATTGGTAGAATGTGTGCCCCCTTTTCTTGGATTATGAACTTGGACTGACCACGCAGCCACCCCTACGCTCCTCGAACGATGCTCCAGGGCCTGCCCTAGACCAACCGTGGTAGGCGGGCAGGGGTGCCGGGCAGTGGCGGGATCCCCGCTCACTCAGTCTCGTGAGCCACCTCAGCGTGGAAGCCGTTTCAGGCAGGGAAGGCAGAAAAGACTCACTTCGCATCAAACCGTGGCCTAACTAGAGCACAGACAGTTACTTGAAGAGTCACACAAAGGAACCTTGTGGCTGCTCAGTTTGCCGGCACTTTGGAGGGAGGGATCCAGTCCACGCTGCAGAAAGCGTGTGCCATCATCTGTCTTTGTCTGCAGCTGTCACTTTTGCCAGATCTGAGAAGCAGATGAAAAGGATTGCTTTAACTCAAAAGGCTCCTCGGGTGGGACCTTTGCTGGTAGGAGCCACCTGCACATAGGAGGTGTGTCACAGATGTCCCCAGCTTGGGGACTGAGAGTGGGAAATAAGCTTGAACGTCAGGGCTATGTAGTTGTGGCTCTGCCTGCGGCTGTTCAGGGACAGGAGACTGTGGGTTTCAAATGTGTCAGATGTCGTTGCCTTTTACCTTTGCCCTACCGACATCGAACTATTGTGTTTTCACCTTCCGTCACATCAAGTCCAAGCGGACCTCATGATCTCAGTTTCTCCACCTGCAAAAATGGGTTACTGACTTCTCAAGGATTTGGAGGAAATAGCTTTCATTCGCCAAGCAGTGCCCCGTGTTTGTTTTTTCCAGTGAGTAAGTCTTCTCCCTTTGTTCTGTTCGTTGTTTTGTCACGAAGCCATTTCTTTTTCTCCTTCCACACCCTGACCCCAAACAGGTACCCTGTTTGCTTGCATTGCCTTCTTAGAAACGCTTGGTGGTGTCACTGCAGTTTCTACTTTTAATGGAATTTATTCAGCCACTGTCGCCTGGTACCCAGGCTTCACCTTTCTGCTGTCTGCCGTTCTATTACTAATTCCAGCCATCAGTCTATGGTAGGTAATTATTTTCAACCATTCTGTCAGAGGATAGCTGGATTAAATGAATTCCCTAACCTCACTAGTAAAATTACATAGATCTGTTAAAGTTGTTTAAAAAAAAAAATTCAACTGGGTAACTTTTAAAGATCTAATTGGCTCCACTGGTTGATTCACGAACCAGGCGGCATCCCATCTAACAAGTAGAGCGGGGCTCTGAGGAGCTGTGCTAACTGGAAGGTTTCATAGGAAAGAGGGTGGGTCGTGACATTATTAGCAGAGGAGAAGAAATAATTATTTCAGGCAGAGTCTCCTTCCCTTAGGGAGAAGGGCAGGGGTCTTATTAGGGTGGATGACCTCATCTTTCTCTGGGGGATAGAAAGGGCCCAAGTAGCAGGCTCACCGGTGCCGATCAGAGAACTCCTGGCTTGACTGGTGAAGACGAGCCTCTGGGGGAGGCTGGGAGTGTGGGTAAGTTACATGTGAAGTCCAGGTTTGATGAGCTGGCCTAATGGAAACCACGTGGGGCCTGTGGTTTTCTTTTGAACGAAGTTTTGCCTCAGAATGTACTTTTCTCAGTAACTTTTAGACATGAGGACATCTATTGATAATGTTGAAGACTTAAGAAGAAAGAGACAATGACAAGGCTCACCATTACTAAGAGAAAGAAAGATTGGGTCAGACTCTGAATAGCCACCCCCTGTCTCTTTAGATATGAACCGATTAAATCAGCATCCAAGAATATGCATGTGTATGCATATGTGTGTATGTATATATATTCATATTCAACTATGATTTCCTAGAGTATAATATCCCCTGGGGGGTCAAAGATTCCTACAAGAAGACAGACTTTAATATGGAGTCTTGGGCTGATGACAAGAGCAAATAGTGTGCACTGAATATCAAGAATTTTCTTTGAAGAATGTTGGCTTATTTAGTGACTCCCTTTTAAAAAAAACTGGTTTTTTTCAACGTTTATTTATTATTGAGAGACAGACACAGAGCGTGAGCAGGGGAGGGGCTGGGAGAGGGGGAGACACAGAATCCGAAGCAGGCTCCAGACTCCATGCTGTCAGCACAGAGCCCGACGCGGGGCTCGAACCCGACGGACTGTGAGATCATGACCTGAGCCGAAGTCAGTTGCCCAACCAGCTGAGCCACCCAGGCGCCCCTAATGACTCCCTTTTTAAATGTAAATATCCAAATACATACAAAGTACCAAATTCTATTTATGAATAGTACATAGAATAAAAAGACCAGAGTCATACACATAACAAGTATTTCTTTCTTCCTTTGCCTTTCAGTTAACAAAAAGTGTAATCTAACTAGACAAGCAGTTGCCGAAATGGCCAAGCAAAGAGAGTGAACACGTTCTATGGGGCCAGCGCACTGGGCCGAGAGCTCTTTGCCCTTTCCTTGCTGGGCTTTGCCCAGTCTACACAGCTGAGAGCACAGTGCAGTGACAGTGCAGTGACAGGGGTCAGTAGGAGGTGGAGCACAGCACATCTCTGCTTTCTCCTGAGCACTGGGGGGGGGGGGGGGGGGGGGCAGGAAAGTACCTACGTGCACAGGCCTTACCCATTCTACCAAGACTGTGACCTCCTTGAAGGGCTGCCCTACGTCTTAATCATAGTAGGACCTCATTACATAATGTCTCTCTATGTAATTTTCATACCTAGATCTGTGTAAGACAGACTACAGTACTATTTACAGTTCCTCTGTGATTCTGATGAAAAGTGATTTTTACTAGATATCTTTTTAAAAAGAGACTCCACCTGTTGAACCAGCAAAATTAAAAATACATGCTGTGCTATATAGTAAATGATGAGACAGTCTTACACATTGCTTGTAGGAGTGTTATTTGGCAGTATCATCTTTGGAAAGCAATTCATAAACATGTATCAAAATCTTTTTTAAGAAGTTTGTAGTATTTGACCCAGTGATTCCTTTTAGAAGCACATGCTAAGGAAATGATCAGTAATATCAAAAATTTAGGTACAGTTAACTCTGAACAGCACAGGTCTGAACTGCATGGATTCACTTACATGCAGATTTTTTTTCTATATATGCAGTACTATAATATACTTTCTCTTATGATTTTAATGCCATTTTCTTTTCTCTGGCTTTATTATAAAAATACAGCATATAATCCTTATGACATGCCAAATATGTGTTGATAGACTGTTTTATGTTACTGGTAAAGCTTCTGGTCAATGGTAGACTATTAGTAGTTAAGTTTTTAGGGAGTCAAAAGTTATATGCGCATTTCCAACTACATGGGACGTTCAAAGGTCAACTGATATAAAGTTTATTAAGACAAAAACATTTTTTAAATGACCAAACGAGAATGATTAAATAAATGATCGTGCATCCATACCATATCACGAAAAATAAAAAGAATTAGGGAGTAGAAAATGGGTAATTTGTATTCTTCATATATTCATACATATCTGTTAATGAACATATACACAGCTAGATAAAAGATAGTTATGCTTTCAATAATGCTTCTAATGTAAATGTAGATGGTCTCCTGAGATTTTTTAACCCTATACCGTTCAATATTTTTAAAAAGTTAAATGCTTATTTTTTATTAAAGTTTATTTATTTGAGAGAGGCAGAGACAGTGCAAGTGGGGGAGAGGCAGAGAGAGGGGGAGAGAATCCCAAGCAGGGTCTGCACTGCCAGCACCTGAGCCGAAACCAAGAGTCGGACTGAGCTACCCCAAGCACCCCCAAATTACATGTTTTTTAAGTTCCAGGTGTCTTCTTGTCCCAGCTTCAGTTATAGGTATTGGACATGAACTTCAGCCACACCTACAGTTATAACTACTTTTCTGTGGGCTATAGAAACTAAACAATGGGATGGATGGACATTTCAGGGATCTGGAAGAGAAAAGAACTGTAGATTGTTTATTATTTTCAGAATGCTATGCCTAGCAAGTCAGCTGGACTCAAAGTGCCAGTATGTTCCTTCTGTGTATAATTTGCACAATTTTTTGCAAGCCATATAACCAGGGGGAAGTTGGAATATAGATTATTTATTTATGTATTGCTTTGGTCACAATTGCAGAATGTCTTGTTTGCTTTTGCAGCATCGTCAAGTGCACCAGCTGGAACGAGGGAAGCTATGTACTTCTTACACAAGAGGAACCCAGTGAAGACACTTCAGACAGCTGATCGTGATTTAAAAAAAATAATTGGACACACACATTATATACTCAGACTTCCGAGGACTGTAAACTAGTTCCATAATCAATAGTTCATAAATAATCAATGCTACATGCCCTTTCTTCTCAACTGAACAGTGAGAGAAACGGCCCCTGGCTCTAGCTTCTTACAGTACCATGCACTTTGAGCACTTTATGAATATTCTGCAATGGAGTCCCATAGATAGAACAAATCTCAGAACACTTCCCACTTCTGGATTTGGGAAAGAAACGGAAACTTCACAGTCTAAAGGGATTAAGAAACTTAACACAATCAAAAGCAATAATCTCCCTGACATACTCCAGCCTCTCACCCTGGGACCAAGGAGAACTCTATACCTCAGTTTCTTCATCTGCAAAATGGGTTTCTGACCTCTCAAGGATTTTGAAGGCATCACTGTTCAAAATTATGATGAATCATTCTCTGATAGGAAAATAACGGTAGAAGTTTCAAACAATTCTAGTACAGTCACACCTCTGCTTGGATAATGCTTTGTTTTACAGAGCCCATCAAGGTGCTAGGGACCGTGAAAGTTTCTAAGAGATGCAAAAACCTTAAAATGGAAGCACTTTAGAGGAGACATATTTTCACTTTTCCTAATACGTGTCATCAGTGAGAGGTATGATAGTGTTTATATAGGTGACACAGGGGTGACTGGAAAAATACTGTAAATAAAATTTTTTATAAAGAAACGTAAACACTGAGCAAGCAGCCAATCATGAAGTAATGTTATAGAGCCAATATTCATTCCTTATTTTTATCCAGGGATATCCATATCTTACTGCCTTAAACTTATCCTGAGACCCACCCCGGTCCCTGAGAACACATTCTCTCATGCCTCCTATCTTTCTATACACTGTTCCATTTGCCTTTCCTCCTTTGAGACATTGGAACTTTCAACTGTCAGCCAAATCCTGTTTCCTCTGTGTAGCCTTCTTGACATTTCTTCCCTACTCCTATGCTCCCCCCGCCCCTGCAGGGCACCCACAGCACTGGGTGCATACTTCCATCCTCGCATTTTCCACCGTCTCCTAATGTTTGTTTTCCTTACTTGACAATGAGCACGTTGAGGACAGGGACAGTCTTTGATTCCTCATTATATCCTCAATAAATGTTTGTTGAACTAAATACAAAATTTTGCTTTTCCTTGTAAAAACAATTTGAAGTTACATATTTAAGTAGCCACTGATAGCATGCCACAGCCATTAAGCCAACCTTGCAAGTCAATTGAAAAAATATGCCAGCACTTTTTAAATTGGTTTATGGTATTTTCACTGGTCCTTCAATATCTCTGGGTTTTTTTTCATTGTTTTAAATGTTTATTTATTATTGAGAGAGAGAGAGAGAGCTCGCTCAAGCAGGGGAGGGGCAAAATCCGAAGCAGGCTCCAGGCTCCGAGCTGTCAGCACAGAGCCCGACACACAAGGATCAAACCCACGAACCGTGAGATCATGACCCGAGCCGAAGTCGGATGCCTAACCAACTCAGACACCCAGATGCCCCAGTATCTCTGATTTTCTAAGTTACAATACGTAATATCGCAAATGCCTTCAAGTACAACTAGATGATTGACTTCTCTGTGATCTCTTGAACACAGTCAGTTTTCCATTTGACAGCACTGCTTACAGCTTCTCCCTGTAGGGTAATCAACGACCGCTGGACTAGCGAATAGCACTCAGTGTAAAATATTAGAAATTTTTATTTCCAAGACCATTCGTTTTAAGTCTACCGAATGCCTTCTGGGCCAGAAGCCCACGTAAAAACTGGGAGATTTCCATAGTTACTTAGTTTTGTTTTTCTTCCTGTTCAATAATTTTCCCAAACCAAAAAGGACTTCATGGTTTACAAAGGGATCTTCTATATCAACTTACTGTATACTCCCTTAATAACCCTGCAAAATAGATACTCATTTTCCTCAGTACACTCAAGGAGGGTAAGTCTCGGAGAGACCTGACCATGGTTATTCGGCTCCCTCCAGGCATCAGCGTCACACACAGATGGACTTGGTGTGGTTCAGATTCTTCATGGCTAAGGTGCCCATGTTACAGACTGTAAACCCAGTATCAACACTTGTACAAGGTAGAGTATGAAGTACCTCCCAACTGTACCCGCCTAGACTGCCTACAGTACTGCCCTTTTTAATGGTAGACATAATGGCCTCTAAAGACCCTTGCAGCTCAGCTTTCCATGCTTTTACGATTTTCATCCAAAGTGAAGAGAGCACAAATGGTATTGTTTCGTACAGTTAAGACACGAAAAGATGGGTTTCATCTTTGAGCAAAAACTATTGGAGATCCAGTAAGTACATCAGGGCACTGGATTGAGATGGCTCAGGGTAAAAACAGCATGAAGGAGTTTAGCCATCTTTAAAGTATCTATCCTAAGATACAATTAGTAAATGTGATACGGAAGAGACTAGAAAAATGCACAAGCTGATGGGGTTACACAGTCGAGACAGAAGTGAGGGAAAAAATGTTACCGCTTAATCTCCCATAATGTGACCTAATTATCTGATTATCTGAAGAAAGAATATTGGTGGAATGATTTGTCTCTGTGGAGTCCATATAAAAGGAACAAAGAGGAAAGACATGTTCCTTTTTATCCAGCACGGTACAAGAGGGGCTAGATATACCCAGATCTAGAAGAAATGGATACTCTTATCGCTACACAGCGGGTATTTCTATGAGGCTGGACTATTCAATAAGATCATTTACATCCTGCATCGCAGAGCCTCAAGAAACCCCTTTTCTCCACTCCTACACTCACCAAATAATCCCTCAATGTCCAAAAATCCTGCTGACAAGAATAAGGTGTCCTAGGTTCAGTTCTCTTTTAATGAAATGCCTGCATATCAGAACCACCCAAGGAATTTTTTTTTTTAATCCCTGGAGATTCTGATCCAGTCAGTCTGGAGTGAGGTCTCAGAATCTGTTTTTTCTTTTTATAAATTGGTTCCCTATCATCCTCTGAAGGTGACCAATTCTTTTTTTTTAATTCTTTTTTTAATGTTTGTTTATTTTTGAGAGAGAGAGAGAGAAATAGAGTGTGAGTGGGGGAGAGGCAGAGAGAGAGGGAGGGAGACACAGAATCGGAAGCAGGCTCCAGGCTCTGAGCTGTCAGCACAGAGCCCGATGTGGGGCTCGAACTCACGAACCGTGAGATCGTGACCTGAGCCGAAGTCAGACGCTTAACCGGCTGAGCCACCCAGGCGCCCCTCAATCTGTTTTTAAAACTTTCCACGTGACTGATACACATCCAGATCTGGAAACTACTGGCCAAGTGAATTCTTCTCAGCCCTCTCCTAAATGCACATTAGAATAATCAGTGTGGGATGGGCAGTAAAATAAATACAAGTAAGCCTTTTCATGGGCCAGTGGTTTTCAGTCTTAGCTGCCATGGAGAATCACCTAGGGGGCTTTCAACATTGCCAATCTCCAGGCCAACTAAATCGGAAAATTTCTAGGAGGGGAGGGCGGACATTAGTATTTTTTCAAATCACCTAATGTTATCCAGGTGATTCCAGTATGTCTCGTATGTGGCCAAGGTTGAGAATCACTGCTTTCGATGAAGGGTCAGCAAACTCTTTTTATCAATGGCCAGAGAATAAGTATTTTAGGCTTTGTGGGTTATACAGTCTGTCACAATTACTCACCTGCCATCGAAGCACAAAGCAACCGTAGACCATATACTAACGAATGTGCACAGCGGTCCTCCAAAAAACAAAACAAGCAGCCAGCTGAATTTGGCAGGACTTTGCTGAAGCCCTGCTCTAGACAGAGAACACACACATTGTGGTTACTGGAGAGCTATGTCCTTCACTGTAAATATTGGCATTTTAAATCACAGAATGCATAAAATAATGTAAATATATAACTCTTGGTACAGTTCCTGACTCAGTGGGGGCTTGAAAAAGCAGTCTCATTTGATTAGCTCAACATAGTCCCGGGAGCCAGAATGATCTGGTTGTGCTCACAGGAATAAGTTTCTGGACCTACATGCCTTCAGATGGTTACTTAGGGACCGCTTTCTTGGGGATGATATACAGCTAGAATACGATCAAGATGGGACCTAGCCCAAATGGTTTCACTGCCAAATACTTAAGGAACAAATAAATCAACTCTGTACAAGTGTTTCCAGAAGACAGAAGCAAGGAACACTTCCCAACTCATTTTATGAAGTCAGCATTATCCTGATGCAAAACCAGACCAAGAAATTACAGATCTTCCTTGAGTTATACCCCAAGAAAGCCATCGTAAGTTGAAAGTATCCTAAGTCGAAAATCCTAACCTACCAAACATCACAGCTTACTTAGCCCAGCCCACTTAACTGGTCTCAGGGCTCTTATATTAACCTACAGTTGGACGAAGTCATCTAACACAAGGCCTGTTTTATAATAAAGTGTTGAATATCTCATGTAATGTACTGAATACTATACTGAAAGTGGAAAACAGAATGGTTGTCAGTGTGTCGGCTGTTTACTCTCACGGTCGCACAGCTACCTGGGGGCTGCCAATGCCCAGCATCGCGAGAGGATCCTACTACATATCGCAGCCTAGGGAAAGGTCAAAATTCCAAGTGCAGTTTCTATGGAACGTGTATCCCTTTCACACCATCATAAAGTCAAAAAATCAGAAGTCTAATATCCTAAGGTGGGGACTGTCTGTGCATGAAAAGTGAACTACTGTTAAATAAAGAAGACAAGTTAGGGGACACTCTTTATTTAACACTTCATGAAAATAGGACTCCATCTGGAGAATACCAAACTGGGCCAGAAGGCAGGAAGCTTTTACCAGAAAAAAGAGTAAGGAACACGGAAGTAAGTAGAAAGCTCAGAGATGGCTTGGCATTTGGGGACGGGTTGACTGGATATGCTGCATTTCTGGTCAAATGGGGCATTTACAGAGACACACTGCAACACTACAGACTAATATCTCTCATGAACATAACAAAGTCACAATAAAATATTAACAAATCAAGCAATATATGAAAAAGATAATACATCTGTCCAAGTGGAATTTATCTAGAGAACGCAAGTCTGGCTCAGCATCTGAAAATTACTTAATGCACGATACTAACAGATTAAGGGGGGGTGGGGGGGTGGGGAACACATGACTATCTCAATAGATACAAAAGAAAATTGTAACTAAATTCAAAATTCCGTTCATGATAAAAATTCTCAAAAAACTAGAATCAAGCTGATAAAGGGCATCTACCTACCAAAGAAACACACACACACACACACACACACAAAACTGTACAGCTAACACAATACATACCTAACAGTAAAAAGACTGGACACTTGTCCCATAAGATTGGGAATAGGGCAAGGATATCCATCAACTTTATGTACATTTTGCCTCAATAACCTTCAATTAAAAAGCCTATATTGATGCTGTGAAGCCAGCACTAATATATGCTTGAAGCCCTTGATAAAGGTATAATAGTTAGCTAGCTTATCTTGGGAAAGCCAGTTAGGTGGACCGTGAACAGATTTATACAAGCCAACCAAAAATCCCAAGGCTCCTGTCTCTCAAAAGTATTTGACTTCCTCCTTCTACACCTGCTGTGCTCAGAAGTGTGATCCCTGGATTACCATCATCACCTCAGAATTTGTGGGAAATGCAAATTCTCAGGCTTCAACTCAAACCTCCAGAATCACAAACTCTGGGGGGGTTGGGGGAGGCGTTGCAGTCTGTGTTTCTAAAAGCCCTCCCATGAGCCCCATGCACGAAAAAGTTTAAGAACCACTGCTGTATATAATACTAACAACCTCTGGCCTCTCGGCTTCATTTAGTGCGGGCCTGTGTTAAATGCAATTTTGCAAACAATTAAAACCACATCCATCTTCTTGAGTTAAATGTATCTAGAAGTATCTTGTATAAGGGGATCATACTAAGATTCGAAAAGCACATTCAACCTCTATTCTTTTGCACGTTCCTGAAATTCTTGGCATATAAAAATTAGCAGTCCTCAAATTCCTCCTCCACGCTAGATTTCTTTGGATTTGGCCTCCAGGGGGCATGCTAGGCTCTTAACACTAGCTCCGGGTTTGGGAATAGAGCACAGTGACAAGACAGTAAGGAATTGGTTTTCTCTGGTAAACTGACCCCCTCAGGTGAAAATGTCTTAAGAAAGAAACACCCTCTGTCTAAGTGAAGAAATTGCTTCCTTGCTAAATCACATTCCTACTTAATTCTTAGGGCTCTAATCAGTGCTCCGATTTTCATACATTAGATCTGGTAAGGCAGTGACTTCAACAACTGGGCCAATTCTGGAGCCTCACACTGGTTTTGCTACAGTACTATGCCTGTAAGACTACATTCTTTAGGCTTCGATAGGTTGGCTTGTGGATTTGAACTTGGTATTTACCTACTTTAAACTTTCCAGTACAGCCAGAAGCAGCCACTCCACCATCCTGACTTTTCCACATTCTGGTTGCCCAGAGCTTTGCTATGAATTGGGCATATGATTTCATGTGACCAGAGAACCACTGGAAAGACAGCTAGACTTCCTACCCAGATTCACTGCCTAACCTATCCCAGTCAGATAACTAACCCCTGCTTCCCACAAGTCTCTGGGGATGTGCTCCCCATAACACCAACTATCTGATGCCAATTTCCACAGCATTCAGAGATCCTGACCGGAAACAACAAAATGTACTGTTTATCTTAAGCACAGTGAATTTACTGGAATGATAGCGATGTGGGGAACAAAGGTAAAAGATAAAAATTAAGTTTCCTTACAACTTACAGCCCGTTGACAAGTCCTTGAGACCCAGAGTGACATTCCTCTGGGAGCTCAGTTGCCTCCTTGATGACACTTTGCTAAGGACAAAAGGCAATCTTAGCTTCACGTTATCCCAACCTCCAGGATCCTGTTACGTCTACTTTAACACATAAAAATTCCTTTGGAAACTTCCTTTCTCTCTACCCCCTCCACCCCCCCCGCAAATGTAAACAATCATCCTCCAAGCATATAGCCCACTGATACACATCTGAAGGGTGTCATGACTGAGTTTTTACTAAACAGTAATAAATTGCCTTTTCCTGACAAAAGCTAGTCTCCTCAGGATCCTGGAAACCTTGTTTCCAAAATACCTTGGAGACTTGTGCTATCCCTAACCCCATCCCAATCTGAAGGTATATAATCAGTCACTCTTCACAACCCCAGCGCAGCTTTCTGCCCACGGTCCTGTCCCCATGCTTTAATAAAACCACCTTTTTGCACCGAAGACATCTCAAGAATTCTTTCTTGGCCATTGGCTCCGAACCCCAACATTTTCTACATCAGTAGTAGCTTCAATAAAAAGCCAAAGAACAGGTAAGAAAATAATAGGGAGCCAATGGAGCTCCAGAGATAAAGCAGCAGGGACACAGCAATAATCATGCGGCACCAAAGGGCGTTATTTCTGCCAGTGATGAGCCACCTCACTGTCTTCCTCACGCCCTTGTTCTCTGGAGTCCAAGTCCAGGCAAGAGATTTGATTGGTTGACTCAGGTCACAGACCTGCCCCACGAGGCACCAGGAGCAGAGAGGCACGCCTTTACAGAATTCTACAGAGGCAGGTATGCATGATCTTCCCCCAAGGAAACACGTAATAGAGGAAAGGTGATTTGCCTAAAGAATTCTGAATGTTCAGAAAGTGAGAGTGGATCCCAGACAGCCAAAGTAAGACAAATGAATTCTACAAAGTGGAAGGTGAAATAAAGGGTATGGTGGGATAAAGCTAGTCTTGCCTGTCTTTGCCCAAAGCTAAACCCTGTTATAGAATATTTAAAAAACAAAAAAATCACCTTATTTTGAAAATGGCTAAAAGCAAAGTAAAGAAGAAAGCATATTTTCCCTGTCTTTTCTATATCAACTCTACACTCAGGTAACTAAATGGTAGATCACAGTAAGTTTCCTTCCAAGGGAGTAGTGCGGATAAAAAAGTGAAGAGGGAATGAATGACAGATTTAGAATTTTGCAACCCCTAATAAATAAATGAGCGCATGCATTGGGCGTCGGTGGCCACCAATAACACAAAATGAGAGCCCACTGGGCATTAGGTGTCTTTTTATGTCTTTTTATGGAACACTATTAATCGATCTCTTCCAAAATAATAGGCCTGAATGTGAGTAAATCTGTAGTTTCAACTAGCAATTTATAGGAAATGCAGAGGTGAGAAGAACATGTGAAACTGTATCACAAGGACACAAACAACAAAAGCTAGACTGTGAGAAGTTCTACAGAACAACTTGGTCTCTTTAACAAATAGCAAGTGAAAGAAAAGAGAAATAGATGGAGGTTGAACCCATGAATCAAAAGACAACTGCCACAAAACCAATCACAATGTGAGTTACTTGGATCCTGATTCAAACAAAACAGTTGCAAAAAAAGAAGTTTATAACACTTATTGGACTATCAGAAATCTGAATACTGACTAGACACTGAATTATAAGGAATTATTGTCCACTTAGGTATAATACTGCGGTTATGGTTAGCTTTATATAATGAAATAGTTCAGCATGGAATTGATGAACGAAATTTCTTTCCAAAAATATTGAGGGGGATAGTGGATAAAAAAATGTCAATGAAATAAGGCTGGTCATGAGTATATTATGGAACATGAGATTGTATGGTCTTTTTCTACCTACGTTCGGATGTCTGAAATTTTCAAGAAAAAAAGTTTAAAAAGAAGAACAATACAGCATTTCTTGTGCCTTATCAGTTCCTTTTATCTTCTCAAATTTTCCTAATGTACTGCCTACTTGGAAGCCACAGCGTATAATGGACCAAGACTATGGCTGCCCTTACTTGTCTTGATCTCATGACTTTCTCATGTGATCAGGCAAAACATCAAAACATCAGTAGTATTAAGTTCAGCAGTGTTTTCCCCTATGACTGACACAATATTTCTTTGGTCATAACTTCTCTAATAACTATGATTATGATAACTATGGTAACTAAAGTATCTCAAGTATATTCAAAATTCTGTGAAATAACATTAAATTAGGAATGCTAAAAATTAAATCCAGTACTTGAACCCCCATGGAATTTTCTTTTCAAATTAAAGGTCTATGTATTCACTAGAATGGTTAGGTTTAGGGCATCAGAGAGTGATGACAGAAAGGGATTATAAAATATAATACAATATAATCATATAAAATATAATACAGAAAACAAATAAAAAGAGTGGTCTAAGTCTTGGGTTAAAATCAATCCATCTCACCAAAAGTAAAACAGCCTAGGTGAAGTTGAAGCAGAATTTCACCTGGTCCTTCACTGACCCAAAGCCATACCCTCTGCGACCTCTATTCTGTCACAGAGATGAACAACATAGACTCTTCCTGTCTCCACTAGTTCAAGACGCTAAAGAAAAGCATAAAGACAAAGTACGACTGGCAAAGCAGGTCTACTGGCTCCAGAAATAAACTCGAGATCTGAAAGCAAACTGTAAGTTTTCTAAACTTGATTTATCTTTAAAAGAGGGGCGCCGGTTGGTTAAGCATCAGACTTCAGCTCAGGTCATGATCTCATGGTTCCTGAGTTCAAGCCCCGCATCGGGCCCTGTGCTGACAGCTCGGAGCCAGGATCCTGCTTCAGATTCTGTCTCTATCTCTCTGCCCCTCCCCTGCTCGTGCTCTCTTGCTCTCTCTCTAATATAAAACATTATATATATATATATATATATATATATATATATATACACACACACACACACACACATATACATATTATATACGTATATATGTATATATATGTATACATGTATATATATATGTACATATACGTATATATAAAGTCCCTTTTACTTTTTTCAATCAAAAAAATAACTGCTGAAATTCGATTCAAAAACTAACAGTATATTCTTATTCTTTAACATAAGGATCTATAATAAAACAAACTAAATATATACATTCTTAAACATTCATTGTACATGAAGGAATCTAAATTTGTTTTGAAATCATGAGCTAAACAGGTCCAAAAAGTGTCACAACATTCTTAGTTTTGCTTTATTCAAATATCAAGTCAAAATTTAGTTAATATATAGATTTTAGGTGCTTGATAAAAAAAATTTAATCGATGGTAAATTTCAGCGGAAGAGGATACACAACACAGTTTTTCAAAACTTCATCATCTATTTGTTCAGATCACCTTTTACATTCTTGCATGTCTGCGTTTGAAGGAGTAACGAAACACAGGCGAGCAATGGGTTGTACAGTGGTTATGTGTACTCCTGAAAGAGGGATAACACTGCAAAGGGCACAATTAAGGAAACATGGTACACCTATCAGCTGTATTTTGCACAGAGGGTAGGAAAGAGCCATCCCATGGCGTGTATGCCAAATAGTGCTTAATTTTTTGCCAACCGCCCCCAACATTTCCAGACAATAAAACCCACAAATCCCTTTATCCTCATATATATTGAGAGGCTTAAGAAAGAATTAGATTGCACCTTGTTAGGCATGCTTCCATCTTTTATTGTGAATTTTATCATTTTAATGTGAATAAAATGAATTTCAATTAGCCACCAACCTATGAAGTTCCCCTTGAACCCAAAGATAGTTCACAAGCAAAAAAAAAAAAAAAAAAAAAGACCAGGAAAATACTAAACTAATTCTTCAATAAAGTCACAGCCTCTGAAAGAAAAAATGCCTAATTAGAGTTGGACACCTAGACAGGTAACTCAGACAGCCCTGCAATGGACTCTAATGCAGGAACCCAAATAATTCAACTCCAAGCACATAGTAAAGACTGCAGGAATTAAGAAATGGCAAGCTTTTCAGCAGTGAGGTAGGCCAGAAGAATTAACTAATTAATGCCAATGACTCTTGCTAATACAAAGGCAAAAGTGAGCATAGAGGAAAGCAAGCATACACATCAAAGGTTCTCAAGCCTGGAGAGCTTTTCAAAAGTACACTTCCTAGGATCCATTCTGGTCTTATTGGAATTTCTGAGATTCAGACCCAGTACCAAAATTCCTTCACAAGATCCCCAGGGGATTTTTTGTGTATCCAGCAAT
Organism: Lynx rufus; assembly: GCF_022079265.1. Taxonomy (NCBI): domain Eukaryota; kingdom Metazoa; phylum Chordata; class Mammalia; order Carnivora; family Felidae; genus Lynx; species Lynx rufus. The sequence goes on along the minus strand of NW_025814823.1, from coordinate 8,161,191 downwards.
CAGGATCACTGGTATTCTTTACAAAGAAGGTAAAAGAGGAAAAGGAGAGAGAGGGGAAGTGAAAAGACCTTCAGAAAGTATTCCCATTTGTTTAAAGCATCAGCTTTCCATTTAAACTATGCTCATTAATTTCATAGTACCCTCTCCTGGTCAGGAAGGTTATGTAGTATTCTTAGAACTATGGTAAAGAAGAAATTTCCCATTTTCTTAGTTGAAAGAATATATCTAGAAACACTCAGTGAACCTTCATTAATTCTGTGTTTTCTCATAATTTAAGTGTAAAATGGTTTGGCAAATATTGTGGTAGCAAAGGTGTTTCTAAACCTAACCTCAACAGTCAGGAGTAATTTTAGAGGTTTGTTGTTGTTGTTGTTGTTTAATGTTTATTTATTATATTTGAGAAAGAGCACGCAAGCAGGGGAGGGGCAGAGTGAGAGGGGGAGAGAGGATCTAAAGTGGGTTCCGCGTTGACAGCAGCCAGCCCAATGTGGGGCTCAAACTCATGAACCGTGAGATTATGACCTAAGCTGAAGTCAGACACTCAACTGACTAAGCCACCCAGACACCCCAAGAGCAATTTTTAAAAATGTGTCATCTGCTTTATTTCAAGGTTTGTCATCCCTGACACTACTGACATGTTGAACCAAATGATTTGGGATTGCAGGGAGCAAACTCTGAATATAAGCAGTTTTACAATATTCAGTAATAACTTTTTTTATGACATAGAAGGCTACTGTTTCAATATAGAGTTTTTAAAATCATCTTCATTTGGTACTTTTATTATCAAAATATATTTCTTATTAGTGAAAGATGACCCATTTACTAATTAAATCTAAAATTCTTTAATTTTTGTATACCAGGTGCATAAAGAATATAAGAAAGAACAACCATAGCAAAGGTTTATTTTTAAATAAATTATTATGGGATTTGTTCATGGATACATAGTATGTGTGTACATGAATATTCTGATTATTTTTCAATTTAAGCATCTTGTGATATATAAATCTATGTGGTACAACAGTTTAATCAGCATATCCTGGTTGCTTTATTTAATTTTTCACGTTAAAGACAAGACCGAAATCAAGACCTTTGAACTTATACTTTTCAACCTCAAAGAATAGCTATAATTCTAAAATAGCATCAATACAGCCAATATTATTCTTCTGAATATTAATGAGCTATACTGAAACAAGGTAAAATATAAATACCTTGCTTTGTACTTAATTTGAAGTGTTGCCGCTAAAATCAATTACAGATGTTTATTCTGAAAGACATTACTATGAAGGTTGCAGACTCAAATGCTGATAATGGTTTCAGAACTAAATTTATAGAATACCCAAACAACAGGTTGCACTGTAGACCTGTAGACAGTTTTAAAATACTCATTAGCAACAATTTTTTAAAGATACAGAAGGCTACTGTTTTCATATAAATTGGGAGTTTTAAAAGCATCTCCCTTTAGTGCTTTCAATAAACCAAAGACCCAAATGATTTCAAATGATCACAGATGCTATTTAGGCAAGAATTCTCAGATGTCAGTACTTTTAATGTTGTGTACATCAAATTATAGTAAAAAGAGGACTATAAACAAGATGCAGCCCCTCTATTTTCATGAACAGCACAAGAGATTACAGTAAACCCAGTTTATATTCCACCATCAAGTGTGGCTCTCCCATTAGTTCACTTTGTGACGGGTCTGAAAACAAACAAAAACAAACATATTAAAGATTCTCAAAAAAAGATAAATTCCATGATTCCACTCACATGAAAATCTAGAACAGGCAAAACTAACATGAAAGAAGACAGACCAGCAGTTGCCTGGGGCCAAAGGTGAGGGACTGACTGCAAAAGGAGCAAGCAAACTTTCTGGGGTGATAAACATTTTATATCTTGACTGGGGGGACACTTACACAGCAGTACACATTTGCTAAAATTCACAGAATATACACTTAAAATGAGAGCATTCTATTGTATGTCAATTATACCTCAATACAGTTGACTGTAAAACAAACAAAAACAATAGATTGAAAACGTTCTTCTTTTTCAAAGCTCTGAAGTTTTCCAGAGGCTTCCCAGAAACAATCTCTAATCAAGAAATTGAGCAGTCTCTTAATCTAGTTTGCAAAAACGTTTTATTTCTATTGTTTTGTACTCTCTTCCATACACAAACATATATCAGAATCCTAGACCAAGAAAATTTTAAAAATCTTCACTCATTTTTAGAGATGAGTCAGACAAAAGACTTATTTTAACCATACAATACACCTAGAAGAGCTTTTAAAATTAATACTAACAGTAAGTTGCAAAATAACAAAGCCTTTTTCCATTTCTGTCCCCTACTCCACAAACAGGATAAAAAAACCCCGATGAACTAGACTGTAAAATCAGTTTGTAAAAATAAATAACCACCCACATTAAAATAATGATTACAGATCTGGATGTTTCCTCGCTGATCTCCTAAGAGACTAGAGATTACTGTGTCACATCAGTTCAGTCATCTATATACTCTCTGCACTCATCGCACCATAAAGCAGCCTTAACAACAACTGATGCTGCTGTAATTATTAATAACAGAGTAAACTGCTATGTATGTAACAGGCATTCAAAATCTAAACTTAAAAAAATGCCTGCACATGAGTACAAAGGATAGGCAAAGATGTTTGCCTACAGCACTGTTTCATGTGAATAACTGAAAAAGATAACCAAGCATCAATAAATGCACTGAGGTATCACGCATACCGTTAAGATAGACCCAGTATACCTATTGTGTTAAAAAAACAAAAACAAAACACTAAGCAATGCCAAATACTTCTGGTTACATATATTTGTATGAAGACATATAGGAAAAAGTCTGGAAGGAAATACACTAAATATAAATAGCAAGTAAATGAAGAATAAAAGAGAAATGGGTTTGGGGGTAATCGTGGAGGACTTGAGTTTCAGCTGTAATGTTTTAAATTGTTAAAGAATACGTTAATTTGTATAATGACGACTTTCTTTTAAACCGTTTTAAACTTTGAGTTTAATAAAGTACATGCTTATTAAATAAGTCACTTCCACCAGAAAACAGCACGTCACATAAGCAGGGCGATGGCCTATGACTCCACCGCCTGCTGTGAGACCATGAGGGAGGACTGAGCCTCTCCATCAGGCTGTTTAACCACCATCAAGTGAGGGAACTAGAGTAAACAGAAATCCCCTTTCAGCATTAAAAGTCTTGTTTTGACTTTACTATTGCCCTCCTCATATTCCCTTCCCTTCCTCGTAAAATGTGCAGAATTTTCTTGGCCAAGTACTCCCTGATGAGCAAGCAAAACTTCATCACCTCCAACACTGAACTCAAAACCGTCCAGTCACATAGGTCTTCTTAACACACTCTTACGTGTGTTGACACAATTCTCCATGCGTCTCTCACGCTTCTGTAAGCCTTGGATACACAGCCTGCCTTTGTTCTAGGCTCTCTGTCCAAAGTTGTTACTAAAGTGAACAGACTAAGAAGACAAAGATCGTGTCTCCTCTGGAGCACAGAACAGGAAGCCTTACTGCCTATTGTAAAAGATTCAGATGCCCTTACCTGGGGGTTCCTCTCCCTGTAACAAAATACATAACATATGCAGCATCACCTGACCTTCTTCTAGCTGCTCCGTGGGAGCTGGGGCTCAGGGAACCAACCAGAAAGCTGACACTCCAGCTACTACTACTGCTCTTAGTAATAAACTGTTGTCTCTAGGAATCTTGTCTTCTGCCTGGATTCATGAAACCATGGCAGGCTAACCTGTTAGCTTCTAGATAGGACAACATCAGAGTTCTTCAGCTGTTCTCTCAGGTTACAGACCCTGAACACACTGCTTCTACCTCTACTTTATCAACTAACTCATTCATCTTCTAGGAATCAGGTTATGTGTCATATTCCCAAAAGTGCCTCTCTCTCCTACTCAACAACAAACTATACCCCTATCCCTTTTTATTCCTAGAATTTATCACAATTTGCAATTATATGTCTGTGTTTAACTGTTTAACGTTTACCTCCTGCTTTAGAAAGCACAGTTTGTTTTTTTTTAATTTTTTTTTTAATGTTTATTTATTTTTGAGACAGAGAAAGACAGAGCATGAACGGGGGAGGGTCAGAGAGAGCGGGAGACACAGGATCGGAAGCAGGCTCCAGGCTCTGAGCTGTCAGCACAGAGCCCGACGCGGGGCTCGAACTCACGGACCGCGAGATCATGACCTGAGCCGAAGTCGGAAGCTCAACCGACTGAGCCACCCAGGCGCCCCAGCACAGTTTGTTTTTTTACCATTGTATATTCAGAGCCTAGCTCAGTGCCTGATACATAGTAAATATATAACTGAGTACATGCTCAACAAGCATCTCTCACTTTCTTTACACAAACTTACAGGAGGTGATTTTTAAGTAAATGTGTTCTTATAACTAATTTAAAATGCAAGATAGAAACATGCAGACATGAACTATCACCTTGCTAACTTAAAATGAGGTGTAGTTCAATGTAAAAAGCTTAGGGATTCCAGGTTTTCCTGCATTCAAGATTCTCGAAGGGCAGGCTCACTAGACTTCTGTTGTGTCCACAGCATTTCCTCACCGGATGTCAGCAGCCAAGCAAAACTAGTATAATTTAATCCTGTTGGGTTTTTCTGTTTCTCCTGAACCGCCAGGGCAAAATGAGCAGAAACAACACTAGACAGAATTATATTTGTTTATCTTCCTCAGGAGCAAAAAAATAGGGGATGCTGCATGTATGGTTCTTACTTAAAAGTCATTTATCTCTTGGGGCGCCTGGGTGGCGCAGTCGGTTAAGCGTCCGACTTCAGCCAGGTCACGATCTCGCGGTCCGTGAGTTCGAGCCCCGCGTCGGGCTCTGGGCTGATGATGGCCCAGAGCCTGGAGCCTACTTCCGATTCTGTGTCTCCCTCTCTCTCTGCCCCTCCCCCGTTCATGCTCTGTCTCTCTCTGTCCCAAAAATTAAAAAAAAAAAAAAAAAAAAAAGTCATTTATCTCATACACGATACAACTATCCAAGGAATTTTGTTAAAAATGATAGATTCTTGGGGCGCCTGGGTGGCGCAGTCGGTTAAGTGTCCGACTTCAGCCAGGTCACCATCTCGCGGTCCGTGAGTTCGAGCCCCGCGTCGGGCTCTGGGCTGATGGCTCAGAGCCTGGAGCCTGTTTCCGATTCTGTGTCTCCCTCTCTCTCTGCCCCTCCCCTGTTCATGCTCTGTCTCTCTCTGTCCCAAAAATAAATAAACGTTGAAAAAAAAAAAAAAATTTAAAAAAAAAAAAAAATGATAGATTCTTCTTTCCTATTCACCACCTACAGTAGCACAAAAATTCTTTGGGGGTGGGAGGCAATTTTTAAGGAAAAATTTTCTTATTTTTTCTAGTTCTTTTAAAAACTAGTCGTGTCCCACAAATATTTTAAATACTGAAACAACAATCATTGTTCAAGCTACCCTAACAATACTATGTTAGACTCACACATTAGTCTATGTCTGCAGGACATGAAATGAAAGACTATCATTAGTTGATTCATAGTAACTATAACCTTGAAACTCCACAAAGAACTTTCACCTTTAAAAACCAGTTAAAGAACAGTTATTACCATTAAATTTTGTCTCATTGCAATGCATAAACACAAGTGAATCCAATGAGCTGTAAGGGCCACATGGATGAGGACAGGACGCTGGGGTTTTGTTTGCTACCATTGCCTTGTACATTATTAGGGCTCCATAAAAAGGTGCTGAATGACACTTACCATTAAGAATATCTTCAAATCCAATAGTCTCATCATTACCCCTCAAAATATCCAGTGAAAGGTTTGAGCTTGGAAGAAATGGAAGACGCTGAGCCTTCAGGAAAAATATGAAAGGGCAAGATTAGAGAAAACCAAAGGGGGGGGGAACAATAAATAATCTAACTTCTTGCTCTTCATTCTTTATTTGTAAAATTCACAAAACTAAATAAACCGTTTAACCAGTGGGGGGGAAAAAAAACAAATAGTAGTTCATATTTTAGACCCAAACCAAATTTTTTAAAATTTCCTCAAAACTTTACTCAAAGTACGTAAAGACCCTGAAAATTAGAGTTTTTATTAACACTTAATAATCCCATCAGGTTTGCACATATTTTGGGGATTTGCTTCTGTCATACACATGACGACGTGCAAAAATCCCAGAGCCTAACGCCATAATCTAGTTCCAAATAAAGGTGGGATGATCAAATTCCTGAAGAAATTCCACCTTAGTAAGAGTACTACTCTACTTAGCAAACTGATGACTTCACTCTGTATGTTGTTTCATATTGCTCATAGTAAAAATGTAAGTTATGGCCCTTTAAAACAGTACTGGTAACCAGAAAGGAAGGTCAAAGTCACTTGTGAGGCCTTTGAAAAACACAGTAACATCAGGCACTGGGGTGGCTGAGTTGGCTAAGCCCCCGGCTCTTGATTTTGGCTCAGATCATAATCTCCTGGTTCATGAGTTCGAGCCCCACATTGGGCTCTGTGCTGGCAGTGCAGAGCCTGCTTGGATTCTCCCTCCCTCCCTCTCCCACTCTCGCTCTCAAAATAAATGAATGAACTTTAAAACAAAACAAAACAAAAAAAAACACGATACCATTCTGAACTAGGAGTATCTACTTTTTTCAAGTACCGTATTTTTTTTAACTTTTTTTTTTTATTTTTTTTAACATTTATTTATTTTTGAGACAGAGAGAGACAGAGCATGACCAGGGGAGGGGCAGAGAGAGAGGGGGACACAGAATCCAAAGCAGGCTCCAGGCTCTGAGCTGTCAGCACAGAGCCCGACGCGGGGCTCTAACTCCCGGACCGTGAGATCGTGACCTGAGCCAAAGTCGGACGCTTAGCCAACTGAGCCACCCAGGCGCCCCCAACTTTTTTTTTTTTTAATGTTTATTTATTTTGAGACCGAGAGAGAGCAGGAGAAGGGCAGAGAGAGAGCGAGAGACAGAGAAACCCAAGCAGGCTCCGTGCTGTCAGCACAGAGCCTGACACAGGGCTTGCACTCACAAACCGTGAAATCGTGACCTGAGCTGAAATCAAGAGTCGAATGCTTAACCGACTGAGCCACCCAGGCGCCCCTTCAAGTAAAGTATCAAGCATAGTACCTGCACCCTGGTTTGTAAGCGTAGCAGAGAAAGCACGGGTTGTAGAGCCAGTGGTCTCTGGATCCAGACTGTTTTAGGACTCGCCATTACTTTGGCTTCGTAGAAGTACCTGATCTGTCTCACTCTTGGTTTCCTCATCTGGGAAACAGGATACTATCACCTTCTTCTCAAACTGGCGGAATGGTGTGGTGTAAAGTATGTATATAGTATAGTCGTTGGCACATACTTGGTATTCGATGAACTTTTATATAAGCAAACCAAATTTTCAAGTTTTGTGTTCTCTGTTAGTCGTAAGGTTAGTTTGGATAGTAACAAAAGAATACCAAGAGTGATGGTCCGTGACCATATGATACCAGTATTTTAAAGTAACCATGACTTTGAAATCTCAGGGCGTTAAGATTATCTCCCCCAAGAAAATATAACCAGACTAAAACTATTTTTAATTACTAATGGCTTATAGAATTTAGGATGAAAAAATCTCTAGGTTGACAAATGTATGTATGTATGTATGTATGTATGTATTTTTGTTTGTTTTTGTTTTTTAAAGGAAAGTAGGGAAGACAGAGGAAGAGACAAAAATGGAGCTTTGAGTTAAATCAGAGAGTGAGGGGCCTGGTAGGTACAGTTTGATCAGACACGGTCCTGGAAAGCACCAAAAGCAGGAAGGAGCAGGCAGTTGTTATACATCCCAACAAGCAAGAACCACAAGAGCACAAGGATAAGGGAAAAAGGCGGGGCGGGGGACAGAATTCTGGATGGGGATTTTTGGATTAAAAATCCAAAAATGGATTTTAAAGTTTAAATCCAAAAATGGAGTTAAAAGTTTAGGCCCAAAATATGAGCAATATGTAACTGGAATCTGAGTAGCAGGAAAATAAAAGGGAAACGAACAATTCGGTGCCAAACATATGTTGTATTTAATCTTCAGAGTTACCCTAATAACCCGACAGTGTTGTTCCTGTTAACTCCATTTCACATTAAAAACAAACACAAGATCTGGGGCTCAGAAAGGTCTCTAACTCGTTTAAGTTCTTAAGACTGGTAGGCAGTGGAGCCAAGATTCACATCCAGGTTACTGTTAGAGCCACACATGCTCTTTCGGAGCTTGATCCTTGGAAAAAAGTTCTAAAACAGCTTCCAGGACGACTCAGCCAACACAGTTGCTGGCATTAATAGAATTTGTTGAAAAAGACACAGTAGTAGGAAGAACACGTGCAAAAGCCAAAAGGCCAGAAAAAAAAACTAGGACGCTGAAAGTAGTTTCAGGAGGCTACGAAGTACACTGGAGAACAAGGAGAGGCCACTTCAGGAGCACAGCCACGTTACAGGGTCAGAGTATTATTCTGAGGGCAAAGTGAGGGGAGTGCCACGATCAACTCTGTATTTTACAAAAACTACGTGGCTACAGCATGTACAATGGACTGGAGGGCAGCAGGGGTGGGTGTCGTCGCACTGATCCAGACGAAGCACAGTAGGGGATCAAAACCAATGCAGAAGCGATGGTGTCAACATGTAATTGACTGGACGGGGGGAGGCAGGGTGGCGGGTGGGGACAGGTGCCGCTTGAGATAACCAAGGCTAATGCTGCAATCTCTGCCTTAGGTAGCAACCTAGTCACACTTGACACAGAGTATGTGCGGCATAAGGAGTTCTTCTGTACTCACACATGTGAAACGTGAAGTGCCCGTGGGACTTACAACTGGAGAAGCCTACAGGTTTACAGCTCATGAGAATTAAAACTTGGGAGTCATCAACATATACATGATACCTAAAGTCACAGGAATAGGTAGGAAATAATAGGATGAGAAGAGGACTGGAGACGGGAACTAACAAACCTGGAATTGCAAGATGCAGAAGAAAAAAGCAAAAGGAACCTATGCAGAAATACCTGAGAAGGCGATTTCAGACAGGAAGGAGTATCAGGAAAAGTGTGGTGTCCTAAAAGCCCGGGGAAGAAGGAAGGAGTCATTGGTATTACACACCACAGGGAGACCAGACGTCCACACTGTTCAGGAGCAGTTTCACTGGTGATGGAAGCCAGGAAACAGTGGGTTGGGTGGACAGGAGGCAAAGGCACATACGCAGCAAACAGAGGCAAGTCTAAGACACTAACTTGGCAAAAGTACATTTAGTGAGCGAGAAGCTGCTATAAAGGGACTGATACATTTGGGTTGTTTTAAAAGACAGAAAAGGTCGGGATGCACATAAACACTGCTGAGGAGTCTGAGCAAGTAGACGGAGAGGATGAAGACATCAGCTACAGAAAGGATCCACGGAAAGGGGATTCTCTGACGTGGTGTGAGAGGGCAGAACCTAGAACACAGGTCGAGAACAGTTCTTACACCTGGAAGGACATTTCTGAAGATCTTATTCTTTAGCAACAGGCGTACCCAGCTATACGCAAACTGCCTGCTACGCACCACACGTGGATATTTCTAGAGGCATTTCAAATTCAATGTAACCCTCCAAAAAGAAAAACATGAAAGCAGATGCAGGTAAGTTTTGGCACTGAGCTCTTAATTTGAAGTCTTCCACTTAATGTCTTCTTTTTTTTCTGTATAAAGTAGGACTCGGAGTCCTATCCTAAAAGGGGACAAAGTAGAATAGGCTGCAGAGAAGAGAAGGTAAGGTTTATAGGGCTACGACTAGGGAAGAGTCCTTCCAGGCCATAGCAACACACAGGTGGAATGTATCATAGCTGACATGCACAAACTCACCTGCTGCACTGCCTTGAATTCCATTTGTAATTTGAGTGGAGCAAACAGACCCTGGATGTTTCTCAGTGTGGAAAAATTCATTTTATCTTGGTTGAGCTGGAACTACACAGGACAACAACGGAAGTCGAAAGGTTACACTCAACACTCTGCTTTCAAAACTTCATTGATACATGTGTAACACAACACTTAGACAAAGCATTTTACTATCCATAACTGAAATAAAAACAAAACACTTTTGTTAATAAAGTTTAGAGTACGTACGTCTGTTTTATCCAGCATGCAGGTATAGGGTACTTCACTAACGTAAAATTACCCCTAAAACTTGGATTTACAAAACTTTAGATAAAGAATGTTTTTCACATTGCAAAAATACACTTACAAAACATTTCAGTGCTTTTGATTAGAATTCCCGCAGAACTGGTAAAACACAGAAAGGTATAAATAACCTGAGATCCAGAAACAGTTACATACAAGTGACAAAAATGGTGAATTTCTCAGTATGAAAATATACAATTCAAAGGATTTCACAAAAGAAATAATCACACCCATTATACCACCCTGTTAACTAGGCTATAATGTTTAAACTCCACTCTTTGGAGTAGTAGATTCCTGGGGGGTAGGGATCCGAAACTCTAAAGTCTGTCCAGTTTGCATTGGGTGCTAATAAGGAATTTTTTTTTTCTGGAATCATATTTTTACTAAACATTGATATTACTTGTAAAAAACTTTGACAATTTAATGTACTTCAGGCAAAATGAATCAACTCCATTCATGGATTCTAATCATACAGTTTCCTAAAATGGCTCTTAGGGGTAGCGGATATGATTTGCAGACAGACTGCTACAAAGGTCTGTGTAAGTTAACTACAGTAAGGTAAAGTGACCTGTGTGATCATTTTTTATTATACTACATTCTCTTGGTAAGATTTTAAGTCATGGCAGGGGCAGGGTAAGAAATTTTAATCAAATACCTACTGAGAGATTAGTGCCCACTGAGACACAACCTGGGGCCATATACGTGAAGTCTAAAGAATATTAAGCAATATGGTTTTTAACTACTGTAGCTGGAGTGCAAAATTTTAACAGATGGTCCTTAGAGAAAATATGCAATATTTCATTATGGGTATATAATCTGAAGTTCTCACTGAAGGGTTTCCTTTAAATATTGAATTAAGTAAATACAGTTTTATGTAAAAGATTCAATTTTACAAACTTTGATGAATGTATCCACCTTATAATATGCTGTCAAACTGCAATTATCAGTCAACATATACTTAATCACTAACAACCACATGCAAAATTAGAGTTAGGCTCTGTGGCAATGTACGACAACCAGTCTACCACGGAGAAGGTTGTATGATCGAACTGGGAAAACATTACATACAGATCAGGACTTCTCAACCCCTGGCGCTACTGACATCTTGGGCTACATAATTATCTGTCGTGGTGCACGGGGACAGTCCTGTACACTGTAAGATGTTTAGCAGCACCCCTGGCCTCCGTCCAACTGATGCCACTACCAAAGATCCTTCTTCCCCAACCACTTGTGACAATTAGACCTTTTCAGATGTCCCCTGGAGGAGGCAAAATCATTCCTAGTTGACAACCACTGGTATGAATAACGATGGCCATCTTCCCTATCGTTACTATAGCTCCCAATCATGGAGAGCTACTTTAAGTCAGCAGGTGCCAAGTCATGGGCTATTACTAACTCCATTATACAGATGAAGAAACTAAGACTTAAAGAAAAATTAAGAAACTTGCCAAGTTCACTTAGTTGCTAAGTATGGTACCAAGAATTCAAACCTAGATAGTTCAATTACACAACCTGTGCTGAAGGATTTATAACAGAAAGTGCCAGACAATTTCAAGAGACTCCCACTACCTGGTTAAGTGATTAAGGAGACTACACAGAGGTGGCAGATAGAAGCTGCGTCTCAAAACAACTATATGATTTTTTAACTCTTCATCTGGGCCAGTCTCACTCAGATTTGTCCAAGTTTCTCTTAACATGTATTGCCCAGAAGTGAACCAATATTCCAAATAATACTTGGGAAAGTGAGACTGTCTCCTCCCTTGATTTGAGTGAGCCCCATCTTATTAATAATAACATTGCACCATCTTCCTGAAGTAATAAGACACCTCTTTATTCTTGCTCTGAACGTGTATTTAGAAACCCTGTAAGCTGCCTTACAACATCCATCCAGGCTATACCCCCTTTGGGAGTGACTGATCTAAAACTATTCATATGTCTGCTCTCTAAAGCCTTCCACTAGCCATATGCACAAGTGGTTGCTCCGTCTTCGTCCTCTATAGCATTTTATATAGCCCCTCTCCACTGCCTGTCCTCCCGTTAAATTCTCAGCCCCTCCAGGATGGGGATTATGTCATATTCCTCTGTGTACCTACTATACCACATAAGAGGATATGTCCCTCAGTACCTTGGAGGTGCAGGGCTTGAGAAAGAGGTCAAGGCTAGAGATAAGGATTTGGAGATCAATACCAAAAATGGCAGAGGAAAAATATGAAAGAAAACAGGATCATCAAATGGGGAAATATTAGGAGAGGAATGGTGGATTGGCTTTCAGAAATGTCCATAAAGGGGCACCTGGCTCAGCTGGTAGAGCATGGGACTCTTAATCTCAGGGTCATGAGTTCAAGCCCCATGCTGGGCGTGGAGCCTAGTTAAAATTTAAAAAAGAAAAAAAAAAGAAACATCCATAAAAAAGACAAAAGAAGGAATGTGTAGAGCTTTAGTGAAGCAGTATAATGATAATTTGAAGCCTACTCTACAAGGATACTGAAAATAAGTCCTCATATTCTTCATGGTCAAATGCTCAAAATCAAAAATGTCTTAATAAATGAAACCACGTAAGTATTACTAAAACTATTCTACTAGAGAAAAAAGTAAAAATACAAGTAACATACTTACATTTTTTTCTGATAATTCAAGAGGATGACTAGGCAAAAGTTCATTTTTCACACAAGGAAGGCTGAAAATAAACATTTAAAAGGTAGATGATAAATCACTCAATCCCTAAAGCTCAAAATCACATCTATCAATACGTTTACCTATAACAGAATGCCACAAGGGACTTTTGGGGGACGATGACACTCTGCATCCTGACTGTGACAGTGGTTACAGAAACTGATACGTGTGTTAAAATTCATATAACTATGAATTGTAACATAATGAATTATAACGAGTTATATAACATTAAGAGAAAAAAAGTCAAATCTACTATATAACTGTTTTAAAATGTACCAATTATAGATACTAGTAGTCAATTAACTAGGGAGAGCCCTTCAAAAAAGTGTTTAAACGATGCCCTATTATCTAGAAGAAATTTAATAAAGTATGTTTAAAACTACTATTATTTGATGACGTGCTTCCTTTACTATACAAAATATCTACACCCCTTCTGTTTAGGTCCAATACATATTCAATATTTAACGTATCTTTAATAAACACATGTTGAACAATGTGTTTCACATTTACTGAACACCTAGTATGTAAGGTCACATGCTGCTAGAACCAGACCACTGGTCTTTATCACTCTAGATATATAAAGATAACTATTCTTATTGCCAAAACAGGATTTGAAAGCTGAAAGAAACCACAGAAATCCTGCAACAACCATTTACTGAATACTGTCTTTGTACAGAAGTATCCTACAAGTGGAATTTGAAAATGGTTCTGTTCACAGCAATCTTATAGTCTAACCAGGAAGAAAAAGGAGCATTTTATGTGAAAATAAATAAATAACAAATCATCAGAACTTGGTTACTGACTAACTCGTGAACTTGATTACATTATGCCATAAATCAAATTATATTCTCTAATTCCAAAGACTATAAACTGCATCTTTCACTATAAAATGGAAAGACAATAACAACAAGGCATCATATCTGTCCCCAGACACCAGTATTAGAACAACATTCTATTATAGCAGGACCTAAATATCTTAAAGTTACATATAGAATTCAAAATTCAGATGCTACTCTTATTGGATTAAGCAGAAAGGCAACCTGCCAAGAAGTACTAGAAATCGAGACCTAAACATATAGAAACATGGAAGAAATCAAGGATACAACTGTCCACTGAGGGTAGAGAAGAAAAATAACAATGGCTAACACTTACTGGGAACTTACTAATGTCAGGGACTGTTCTATTTTTCATGTACTAACTCATTTATTCCTCAAAATAAGATTTATATTATTAACAGCCCTATTTCACATATAAAGACTCTGAGAAATAGAGCAATTAAGTAACCTGCTCAAAGTCATACATCTAGTAAAGAGCGGATCAAAACCCAGGCGGCCTAGTCCAGAGTTAATGCTGTATCTGCTGTGTTCTAGTGTCTCCCAGAGAATTACTCCAGTAGGAAATAAGATAAGGACACAATGGCTTTCCAAGTCAGCAGTAGCAAAAAGGAGAATCCTAGCAAATCATGCTCCTGGGTGACAGCTCCTAGAAGGAGGCCCTAATCTGGGAACCCACTACCGTTAAAACATTTCTTCATTACAGAAAACATCCACTGAATGGATAAAGAAGATGTGGTACACAAACACACAATACTCACACACACACTGGAGTATTACTCGGCAATCAAAAAGAATGAAATCTGGCCATTTGCAACTACGTGATGGAACTAGAGGGTATTACAGTAAGCGAAGTCAGTCAGAGAGAGATAAATATCACAGGACTTCACTTATATGAGGACTCTAAGATACAAAACAGATGAACACAAGGGAAGGGAAGCAAAAATAATATAAAAACAGGGAGGGGGACAAAACATAAGAGACTCTTTTTTTTTTTTAACGTTTATTTATTTTTGAGACAGAGAGAGACAGAGCATGAACGGGGGAGGGTCAGAGAGAGAGGAAGACACGTAATCTGAAACAGGCCCCAGGCTCTGAGCTGTCAGCACAGGGCCCGACGCGGGGCTCGAACTCATGAACTGCAAGATCGTGACCTGAGCTGAAGTCGGACGCTTAGCCGACTGAGCCACCCAGGCGCCCCAAGAGACTCTTAAATGTGGAGAACAAACAGAGGGTTACTGGAGAGGTTGTGGGAGGGGGATGGGCTAAATGGGAAGGGGCATTAAGGAATCTACTCCTGAAATCACTGTTGCACTATATGCTAGCTAACTTGGATATAAATTAAAGAAGTAAATTAAATAAAAATTAAAGAAAAACAAAAACAAAAAACATCCACGCCCACACTCACCCAGTCTAAGGTATATTACTTGCTATGTCCCCAATTAAATATATATTTATGGCCTATCAAGATATTTAAAGAATACTGTGAAAAAGAATTCACAGAAACATTTTATTACAACAAAGTCAAAGTCACGATTCCGCCCCTCCCCCCCACCCATATACCCTTTTCGAAGAAGATCGTGACTTTCAAAAGGTCCACTTGCTGAAAGTTCAGTAACTGGAATGCTGTCCTTTAGCTGAGATCCAAGGCCTCTGGCATTCTACAACACAACCAAAAACACCATTAAATACAAAAAACTTTTTAAAACTTACACTCAACATCTATGTAAAAAACTGTTTAAGCATTAGACAAAAAAATAAAGTCTCTGCCCTCAAAGAGCCCACAGTCTAGACAACTGTGATGAGACTTAGCATTATGGTAGGGTGATTATACATGGTACACTAAATAATATCAAACTTGGGAGTAGGTAGGATCCCTGAGTTGATCTCTGAATACTGTCATATTGAAAGGCATTCTAGGAAAAAAGAACACAGGTAAAAGAAAGAGACATAAATGAATACGCTACAAGTAGTTTGAGATAACTCCATGTCTCAGTGAGGCAGAGGTAAAGGCAGACTGGCAAAATGAAAAAAAGGCTCGAACGTGCGAAGAAATTCAGGTTTTATTCTGAAATTGAGAGAGCCTCTGAAGGTTCTGGCATGATCAGAATTACTTTCATCGCAAAGATTCTTCCCCTAGGTTGGAATGATTAGCACAGAACGAAAAAAAGTCGAGGGCAGAATCCTGGAAACCACTATTCCTTAAAAAATAAAAAAGCACAAGGAAATGGGGTTAAGAATGAATAGAATGGCTAGAAGAATGAGGTCACAGAAGCTAAGAAAAAAAGGGACGTTCAGAAAGTATTTGGTTTCCGAAAGAGGGTACACCCTATGAAAAATAAATCTAATCAGCATAATGTAAACAAAACCAAAGACTCACAGTACATTGGGCACTACTGTATTATCACCCTCCACATCTATGCTATAAAACATTTAATCAAAAAAATTCAATAATTATATTTAAATATAAAAACCATTTAATAATCAGCAGGTGATTTATTAAACACCCATTATGTGTCAGGTATTCTGGTAGATGCTGAATGTACACCTTCCCCAGGGTTGAGTCTAATGAAGATAAATTAAACAAGCAAATAAAATGCAATAAATGTTACAACAGGGAACACACAAGAGCTAACTTTTAATCACGTGTTGCTCACATACAATAACCCTGTAATTCTGCAGAAAAATGTACAACAGCTACAGGTAGTTTGGTGAGCAGCCTTACACTACTCTAGGAGAAACTACTCTGAGAAACCAGTGTTTTATGTTGACTGTTGGATTTACCCGTGTATTTTATTTGGTCAGGTACTTTATCCTGTCCAGGGTTTCTTCAATCTACCGCCCTACTTCAAGACCTCACACCTGGGTAACCTTAACAGCACTCTGCTGGGTACTGCTGTCTCTAGACTCTTCCACTTTCCAATTCTGCATCTCAAGGTTTTCCTAAAACATATAATCTTCCCCACCAACCTGTAAAAAAAAAAAAAAAAAAAAAAACCACCTTTCACCGATTCACCAATGTCCAGTCTGAAAAACAAAGCCCAATATCCTTATCCTGGAACTCAAGAACCTACACAACAGGTTCCCCAACACAGAAGTCAAGGTTGATCAGGAAATAGAATCTGGAATCTATGTAGTGTGGCCTGTCTCTAACCTACTACGTGACTATGATCAAGGCATACAATGTCTCTGGCCCCATTTACTTATCCTCCCAGGCACCTGAACTCTTGCCAGGACCAGAGTGGTATGATTCTACCCTACCAAATGTATCTCCTGGTACTTTCCCACCAGGAAAGGAACACTCTCCTCCTCCCAGATTGCTTTATTGTAAAGTAACAGAACGAAAGTTTCTTCTATGCACAAAGAAAAGGAGAATTCTGATCTCTGGGTTCTACTATTATCATTTCCCCCCATTTCCTTCTGTACAACATCAGGATAGGCGCCCGATGTTTCTACTAAAGCAGCAGAGAAAACCAAATCTATGAAAAGTATCACTAGTTACACCTCAGAGAGTTTATACAACATCTTCATAATAATCAGCAATATTACCAACACAAGCTTTCTAGATTTAGATGGCCTAGTATCAGAATCAGGGGCCAGGGCGGTTCAGGAGTCTTTCCCAAGCATCACTACTTTTACGTTACAAGGAGAGAAAGGGAGTGGAGGGGGGAGGGGATGCACTAAAGACACAGACACACGGGGAGTAACAACTGCCTTGATTTTTACCCCCTCCAACGTCTGGCATACTACAAGCTCCCAGAAATGTCTATAAAGGTAAGAGATGAAAAGGAGACTTTCAGCTGTGGGTCTGTTCGCAAAGCAGTTCCGAGGTCGGGGGTGGGCGAGGAGTTCGAGGGCTCTGGGCCCCCAAGGTTCGCCCCTCTGGGGCAGGGTAGTCTGCAGCGCCGCATCACAGGCTGCACTCTCGGATGTGCCAGCTCGGCGCCAACCACGAGGAAGGAGCCGGGGGGGTACTGGGGACTTGGGGACGAGGGGGCGCAGACCGAGAGAAGAGAACCAAGCGAAGGGGATGAAGCCGAAGCGCTACGCGCGGGACCCGCGCCGAGCCCAGCCCGGACGACAGCCACGAAACCCCCAACCCCGTGACTCGACAGATCATGGCGCCCGAGGCCGGCCTCATCCTCCCGCCGCCGCCGCCGCCACCCCGGGACGAGCCAGGGGGAGGCGGCCTGTTCCTGCCGGGCCAGGGTCCCGAACCCGCCGGGAACTCAGGTCGCCCGGGGGCTCACTCACCATCTTCAACTTGCTCAGTGAACAGCCTCTCGGCCCCGTTACCGTCAGCCGGCCCCACTGCTCACTTCCGTTTCCGGGGTTGCCCCCCCACATCCGCCGGAAGTGCGTCCGTCCGGGCGAGGAAGGAAGGAGGGCGCGGGGCGCCGGGAGGGAGCCGCGCGGGGCCGGGGCTCCCACGCCTGAAGTCCCGAGGGACCCGGGGCCAAGGGCGCAGTAAGGGTGTGGGCTGGGGGGAGGGTGGGGTCGGGACGAGATGTGCCGGAGGGGAGGGAAGACGCGGACCTCCGCTTAATGATAAACATCCACCGTTGGTACAGTATTTGAAGATGTGCAATGCGCTTTGGCAGATGCATCCCCTTAGTGAATACAAAACCTCGTCGAAGTGGAGACTACATTTTTCGTGAGGGCAAACGAGGCACAGGTGCAATGAATAATTTGCAGCGTTTCAGCTAGAAAAAGGCAAAAAGTAGAACACGAGGCTTTGCCAGTTTATTCTTTAAAACCATAGAACGAAGGTCTGCTATGTTCAGAACCCTGTGCGGAGGCTAAGAATATAGAAATGAATCGGGCTGATGTGGTTCCTAGGCAAGAGGAGCGGCGGAACTGCTGGGGGTGGGGCGGGTGACATGGAGCGAAGTACGGATGATAATTACCAACATATATTGGGGCTCTTCTCGCGATAGAATTCTAAGCCCTTTACGTGAATTATCCCCTTTAATCTCTTCAATAATCTTATGGAGTAGGCTCTATTGTTATCTCAACTTTATAGGCAAGGAAAGCAAGACAAAAGAGTTTAAATATGCCCAAGGACCCAATCATCCGTTTTCAAAGCATTACACTGTGTTGCCTTCCAAATATAACGCGATAAAATGGACTCCTACTCTGTTACCATATAATGGGGATAACTTAAAAAATCCTTGGGCTGATACTGAAAGGTAGGAGAGTATGGGAAAGAACATTACTGGCAAATTTGCTTGCGCAAAAACCGAACTGGGAAAGGAGGTCTGTGTGGCTAAAGTTCAGAGAGTATGGAGAGAGTAGTGGGAGATGAGGCTGTAAATAGATGGAGGCAAGTTTATTTTGGAGGCCTCTGTGCCAATTAAGGGTGAGGCTTTATCTTTAAAAACCATTGGAGGATTTCTGGGCGCCTGGGTGGCTCAGACGGTTAAGCGTCCGGCGGATCTCACAGTCCGTGAGTTCAAGCCCCGCGTGGGGCTCTGTGCTGACAGCTCAGAGCCTGGAGCCTGCTTCCAATTCTGCGTCTCCCTCTCTCTGCCCCTCCCCTGCTCATGCTCTGTCTCTCTCTGTCTCAAAAATAAATAAAAACATTAAAAAAAATTTTTTTAAACCATCGGAGGACTTCTTTCACCTCTCAGGGAGGTGATAAAGTCATATATGTTATGTATATCCACTTGCCATGGTCCTACAACCTTGAAGTTCCAGGTTTTGAATATTCTGCACTGCTGCCTTTATGTGTCTTCTTCTGGCTCTTTCATGTTTTCCTTGAGATTTGAGTTTGAATGTTTCATTTGCATTTTTTCCTTTCACTCAGTTCCACCTAAGGAGAAATGTTAAAACTGCAGCTCTTAAAAAGAAATTATTTTAATGTTGTTGATTGCTCACAGTTCAGTCATTACATTTTCCTTGAGCATTTGATTCTGGAGCCAAAGAGAAGAGCCATGTCCCTATACTTGAGATACTTTTATTTTACTGGGGGGTATAAGTATGGTAAATAAATGTAAATGTGTGGTAGAGAAAGGAGCCGGATCAGAAAGTGGCTGGGAACAGGGAAAACCGGCTTTTGAGGAAGAGGAAATGTGGAAAGGCAGAGATTTGCAAAAGGGCATGTTATAATAAGAACAATGAGGAATATTCCCATGCCGTTGGGAGTTCAGGGGGAGCAGGTGGAACAGCATGAAATGAAATTGGAGGGATTGGTTGAGGATAAAATAAAGGGCCCTGCATGGCATCCTGGGGTTTTAGGCTTTGTCTTGCAGGGAATAGGCCATAATGGAGGTCTTTTCACAAGACACTTGACACTAAAAACAATTATTCTGGGGCGCCTGGGTGGCGCAGTCGGTTAAGCGTCCGACTTCAGCCGGGTCCCGATCTCGCGGTCCGTGAGTTCGAGCCCCGCGTCAGGCTCTGGGCTGACGGCTCGGAGCCTGGAGCCTGTTTCCGATTCTGTGTCTCCCTCTCTCTCTGCCCCTCCCCCGTTCATGCTCTGTCTCTCTCTGTCCCAAAATAAATAAAAAACGTTGAAAAAAAATTTAGAATTAAAAAAAAAAAAAACCCAATTATTCTGGTGGCAGCCTGAGGACTGTACTGCAATTAGGAGAAACTAGGAACCAAGGTACCGTTTGGAGTGTTGCAGTAGTTAGAGTCCACAGGGGAAGGAAGGGACGAGAGATTGAAAAGGAGTTAAGGTTTAAAAGTAGCTTTAAAATTGCTTTAAAAAGATGATGAAGTGTCAAAAATAAGTCTCCGGTGACTGATAGGATACTATCAGGAGGGCAGCAAGGAGAAAAATCGCCTTCCTTTGAGCCATACACACACCTATATTTATATCCTTTTAAAAGGTTTGTTACAGCATTACCTAATACAAGTCAGTGTTAAGTATGCTCAAGTAGCTTGAAGAATTCAATTAGACTTGACATTAGAATGGTTTAATGTTTACTTAGACTTTATGTAATATCGTTTGGAGGGCAGACTATTAGTAATTGTTAACGTCTGCTGAGTAGCTGGCTGCGTTCTTAGTTCTTTACATACATTGTTTCAGTTAATCCTCAATTACTCTGTGAGGTAGGTACTACTATTATCCCCATTTTCCATAAGAAACAGGCTCACTGTGTACATTGTAAGAGAACAAGTACTCTGTTTCACATTTTGTTGTCTTCCCTGACTTTACTCTTCAGGCTCTCTGGCAAAAATATTTGTTTAGTGCGCATTGTTGGACGTAGCAGAAGAAACCCATCTAGAGTGCAGCAGCGTGCTGAACGTGGGTGAGCACAGGTGAATGGATACAGCTCGGGTTGGTGTAAAAGCACGCTAAGTTGAAATGTGCCCTTGGCTTTGGTTGAGTCCTCGTCCCTTCAAAAGAAAGGATGGTATAAAGCAAGCACATGCATTTCAAAGAAGAGGTAGTCAGTTGAGTGATAAAGTCAATGATCGAGCAGTAAAGTGGGGAGCAGGAGGCCGTGCTGACATTTTTCTTACCCTGTGAGTTAGGGAAAGTGGGAGAAAGATGAGACTCCACGGGATAGACTTGAGGAAAGTGGCATCACTTATGAGAAAGCTAGGTTTTAGTTGGGGCTAAGATGTGGGAAGAGAACTTGTGGCCAAGTAAACAATACTGGGAAATGTAGTCACAATAAACCAGGGAAGTCTAATTGTATGTTCCAAGGGACATGGTGGCAGGGGTTTATGAAGGAAAGACCAGTGAGTAGCAGGTTCAGGGGCCGAACAGGTGATGGTACCAGAGGAATACATGGGGTAGAGAAGTCAAGGTCCTTTCCCTTATGACCTGATACCACCTATACACCCTTGGCCGTAACCTTTAGCTGTTAATCTATTAATTGTGTTCATCTATTTTCAGATCTCTCTGTTCCTTCTCTCTGACAGGCTTCTGCAGTCAGGGGCTATGCCTTACACATTATTGTATCTGTATCTGGCACACAGCACCAGTAAATGCTTATTGAATGAAAAGTGTAGGAAAGAACAGATGAATGGATCGTTGTGCCTAGTAGGCAAGACTAGACTAACATGGTTGGGAAATAGGTGGGGGTAGACAAGGGTGGTCCAAGATAACTTATTTGGAGAAGTTTCCAGAAGCATCTTCTTGGGCCTGAAACCCAACCTTAAAGCTCAGCACTATAAGCCAAGGCCCTTAATCCTTGCCTGGCTCCAATGATCCCCTTTCCCCCAGGGCTAGACTCAACAAAATCCGGCACCTCACCAAAAAGTCAACGGTTTTGACATCCGCTGACATTAAGAGCCACGGATGTGTGTGTGTGTGTGTGTGTGATATGCCCACCTTTCCCCCTCCCGCTTCCAGCTACAAATTCTGGCCAGTCCTGGTTGGTCTTTTGTCCTCCCAGTCTCTGACAGTTCTTAGCCACATGGATTCTTTTGAGCTCTGAAAGCAGAGTGGGGGGATTGGCAATGAGGGTTGGTGACAGTGACTTTTCCCTCAGAGTTTAGAGTAGGAGAAGCACAAGAGCTCCATTGTTTGAGAGACACAGGAAGGAAAAATAGTGTAAAAATTTTGTAAAACATGTACTCCGGCTGCGTCAGTTTCAGCAATGGTGCTCCCCTATGAGGTTGGGGAGGGAGTTTTTGTGAAGGGGTGGTCCAAATCTCAATGGTAAGAAAGTTACGATGCTTCAGAGGACCTGAAAAGAATCTATATAAATCATAAATAGTACACCCAACTCTTCCTTTAAATGATCTAAGTTCTTGCAGTGGTGGGGAAGATTCAGTGTGCTTAATTTCAGACAAATTACACTGACACATCTCTCTTTGCAAGTCCCTTCATAAGTGTTACGGGACGGAGAAATACTTCACACCAAGTGTATCTGACAGACCATTTTCTTTAACCCTAAGAGATGAATGTTTCATATTTCTTCTGAAATACTTGCTGACTCTGATTTCAGATGGAGGTGCTCTTAGAAGAGTGTCCTCTGAATATGAAAGGCTGGGTTTTGAGAGTCAGTACTAGTGTGGACTCTGGAATCCAGGTGTCTCGTTTTACTATTTTCCATCTGCGTTGCATCAGACAGCAGAGGTTAGCATTTCATTTTTCATGCTCTCATAGCCCTATTTCGGGTCTGTGCTTTTGAAAAAGTGGTTTATATTTTTATCATAGAGAGTCTTTATTTGTCTGTGGAGCATACAGTGTGTAGGTTATATGCAACGGAGTTTAAATTCTAGACTTGTTTCTGTTACCCTTCATTTGCCAGCCCACACGTAGAAGCACAGAGTTGTGTTAATATCAGCTAAAGAAAAATTTAATTTGGAAGGCATATCTGCCAAAAGCATTATACAGCTGCAGATAGACCCTCATAGGATATACATGTACAATGGTATTTTCAATTCGGATGATAGTTTTGGATACTAGGGTCCGTATTCTCCACTGGTATGAATACTTGAGGGGAAGTTTTTGTATTTTTGAAAATCAAAATTTTGCTCCTTGAAGCCCATTAAAAACTGGAGGAGAGAAAATTTGCCTATATTCATTCCAAACATAGTAGAAGGCTACCTCAAAAACCGCTTACACTCATCTTTTTCAGAATCAGAAAGCTGATTTCGAATTTAAAAGCTGAGACAGCAGCCTAAGTCATTCTGATCGTATGATTGGTCTGTCTGAGGTTTTTCGTTTTTAATTATGGAAGCAATGCACGGTCATTGTAGAAAATCAGAAAACGCCAAAGGACAAAAAGAAGGGAATGGAGAGCAGAAATGACCACCGGGAACATACTGGCTTGCAGATATTCTTTTATATGACAGAATATATCTATCTATCTTTTTTACAAAAATAGATTGACCCCGTGTTCTAAGTGAGTTGGGAAGTTTTCTCTTGGCTTTTGTCATGACCATGTTTTTATTTTACAAAAGATGTCATTCTGAAGCTTTAGAAAACATCCTTTCTTTACTTAAAGAATGGTGAACTACACGTAGGCTATTTACTCAGTATTTTTCATTCTGTCAGCATGGTTGGATGCCAAACGGCTGTTCTGAATAATTTTCAAAGGTATGTTTTTTTGATACTTTGCCAGGGAAATCATAACTCTTAAAGTGCTCCATAACCCTAACCATACAATTGGAGTTATGGATAGATATTACGTTCCATGTTTTGTTGTTTTCTCACTGTTTTAGTATCTGGGATTGATGCCAAAGGCTATTCAGCCTCACTCTATTTATTAAATCAGAGTGTGCAACTAAGTTTACACAATAGAGTCTAGAAGAAAAAAAAAAAGACTTTTTTTTTTTTTATCGTTGTAGTTAGAGGTGTTTACATCAGTGAGGAAGGAAAGCATTATTTCTCAGATACCTCAGTGAAATTGCCTGACAAATAGGGTATTATGGTTAACAGAATTAATTGCCCGATGCCTGGGTCAGAAGAAGAGCTCCTGCCTTGTTCCAAACCGTCCTCCATGGTGCTGCTAAAGATGTTTTGTGCCCTCAAATTCAAACCTATTACTTCCCTCCTGAAAGCCCTTCAATAGCTCCCTGTTGCCTGCCCTCCAGGACTAATTCCAGACTCTTCAGAATGGCAGACAGGCCTTCTGTGATCTGACTGCCAACCTCATTCTTAAATCCTTTACTCTGGTCATATTAAATTACTTGGAATTCTCTGAAAATGTCACACGTTTCATGCCCCTGTACTTTTACTCCTGTCCTCCCCTTTTTGTGGAAGACTCTGTTGCATGGTCTCAAGGGCAAGCAGCACTTCCTCTCTGAAGCCTTTCCTGGCTTGTGCTGTCCTGCTTTCCCCCTTCCAAAGAGAATAGATTTGTGCCCCGTTGCATGTACTTACAGGAGTGGTATCACAGCATCGGTAACACAAAGTTCCACTTCTTGTTTTCAAATGTGCCTCTACTTGTTACACTGCAAGTTCCATTCCCATCCTTTCGGAGCTGACGGTATCCTTTGGTAGCCCTTTCATTAGGGCACATCCTAATAGCCTTTCAGCTGGCCTGCCTGCCTCTCTCCTCACCTGTTCCCCAGTGCATTCTCCACACCATCACCACAGTGAGTAGACTTAAGAAACAATGGCTGCGGGTTTCAAAGGTCTGGTGAAATTAGCCCCAGGACACAGTTAGCACTGAGTCTGATTTATTTCCTTCAGTAAATATTAAGACCGCCTTGACCCTAGCACCCTGCTGAGAGATTCCAGCAAACTGTGGGAGAGGAGTGAGGAGTTCAGTAGAAAAAGTAAGGGCTGTGAGAAACTAGGTGAAGAATCAGGTGTGGACAGCCATACAAAGCACAGATCTAAAAAGGTATAGGTAGCCAGAGTTCAGAACTTGCACAGGTAGGGCTCTCGGGAGTACTAGGACTAGGTCCTGGGTCAGAAAGGTAATGAAGTAAAAAACGAACGAAAAAAAAACTGTGGGGAGGAGGGGGAATGGGTTAAATAGGTGATGGGGATTAAGGAGTGCACTTGTCATGACGAGCACAGGGTTTGGTATAGAAGTGTTAAATTATGATATTGTACATCTGAAATTAATATAACACTGTATGTTAAGCAACTGGAATTAAAATGTAAAAATTAAAAAACAAAGCAAGACAACAAAACAACACTGTCCAGTGACCATAAGTAATTGCAAAATTCTTTGCAGCTGAGAGGGATCTTACAGGGTGGGGAAAATAATGAAGAGCGACATAAGTCAACGTCTTGTCAAAATATATTCCAAGATAACCTGAAGTTTCAAAATAGTGTAGTTTCTGTATGACTGATTGCAATACAAAATAATTTCTTCCTTTACCATTATATTTATTAAAGGATTGTTCTGAGACATCCTTTTTTTAAATAGATGCACAAAGTGATTCAGAATGTGTAAGTGCACATTGCTGTCAACAAATTTCTGTTGATCTGATGAATGAGAAGTCATGGCTTATTGTTACTTCAGTTTGATTCTTCCTGATTGCTAGTAAGATAAAGCATTTTTTTTCACATTTATTTATTGTTTAAATATGCTTTCCTGGAAATGCCTATTCACTCATCCTTTGCTCATTTTTCTATGGAATTTTTCATCTTCCTATAAATTTGTGGGTGCTCATATATTATAGACGTTGACCTTTGTCTCATCACAAATATTTCTCATAATCTGTAATATTTTTCTTCTGTTTTGGTATCTTTGACCTATACATTTTTAATAAACGTTTCTTTTCCTTTGCAACTTCCTGGCTGTTTCAGTTGACAATATTTCCCTAGCCCCTAGTTCATGAATTTATTCTCAAATTTTATTCTAAAATGCTATTTTTCATACTTTGTTTCTAAATCATATGGAATTTATTTTTAAATACGGAGTAAGCGAGGGGTTTAAGTTTATTTTCCTCTAGAGGCTATATTAAAATCCCATTTACACTAAGATACATTTTGAGACTCTCCATTCTAATGATCTCATTAGTTTTCCAAACAGAAAAACTAGCTAACATTTTTTTATGCCTGTATTTTAGCCCATTTAATCCTGGCCGCAACATTATAGGTCAGTTCTAGTATTCCCCATGAACTTTAAAATGCTTTTATCTAATTAAAAAGAAACCATTAGGATTATGGTTGGAATTACATTAAATTTGTACGTGATTATGGGAAAACTTTACATGCCGTATATCCTTCAATGATATTTTACGATTTTCCTCATATGCCTTAAGCCTGTCGTGTTGAATTTAGCCTTAGTATTCTGTACTTTTATCACTGTTACAAATGGAATATGTTTTTCCATTTTTATTTCTATCTGGCTGTTCCCATCAGCATTCTTACCAGTAACATAAGGATGGTGTGCGTATTAGTCGGGTTAGGGTAAATTATGCCGCAGGGACAACCCGGAGTTCTCAGTGGTTTGTAACAACTTCCTGCTCTTACTACATGGTGGTCACAAGATGGCAGTGGCTCAGGTTCATCTCGTCTTTACTCTGGGACCCAGGCTAACAGAGTAGCTGCTAAGCACACTGCAGCCTTGGAGTGGCGGGAGGGAAATCAAGGTAAAGCATCTCCCGGCTCATCAAGCTTCTACAAAGAAGTGTCCCACATCCCCAGCCTCACATTTTATAAGCCAGAGCAGGACATATACTCATCCCTGGCATTAAAGTATCAGAGATCCATCCATAATCCTTTTATAGGAAAGGGCCCTCTGAGTCACAGTGCCACTGGGATGGAAATTAATATTCCAACATGAAGGACAGCGAATATTTTGATCAGTAATAACAGTCTGTCACAGTGTTATGTGTTTAAGTGAGCAAGATTGAGAAGTCTTAGAAAACGCTACGTGCGTGATAGACATCACTGTTCAACAACATCCGGTTCCTCTCTACTGCTAAGTACGCAAGAAGATAATACTTTCTTATCTCTTAAAGTTAGATATGGCTGTGTGACAAATCCTGGCCATGGCAATGTGAGTGGTAATGATATTTTTCACTTCTGGAAGGAAGCATTGAGGAGTCGTAGCATGATTCTCCATAATATCTTCCCTGTCTTGATGATTATGGAAGTGTCTGTTGATATGGAAGTACCAAAAGGCTTCAAAGTAGCTAGACTGCTGGGCAATAATGTAGAAGATGGTTGCCCTGGATGCTATCCAAGTGAAGGGTCTTTGTGGTTTTAAATCACTGAGACTTAAGGAGTTTGGGGGTTTTCTTTTTGGTTTTACTACAGCATAACCTAGCCTATTCTGACTAATGCAATACATATTTTAACCAAAAAAAAAAAAAAAAACGCCATATGCATGTGTGTATGTATGTACATACATATGTTCATTTATGCCTATTGTTACATAGGACAAAGTCTTTTTCTTTAAGTATGGGTCCACTGATTTGCAGCATCATGATATTTTTCTTGCATCCACCTCGTTCATTACGCATCCTATACGGTTTGCATTTTTGATTTCTCTACTGTGGGTCAAGAGCTACACTTGTAGAAAAATGTAAATATAGAATCTTAAAACTTCCCTCCTTCCCTCTCATGTTTTATAACTGTCACACCAAAACCAACAGCATTGTTTGTAAGTTGCCTTTATTGAATCTTTCTAAAGCAGACAACTTAGTTTTCATAAAACAGTTAATTCTTGGGGTGCCTGGGTGGCGCAGTCGGTTAAGCGTCCGACTTCAGCCAGGTCACGATCTCGCGGTCCGTGAGTTCGAGTCCCGCATCAGGCTCTGGGCTGATGGCTCAGAGCCTGGAGCCTGTTTCCGATTCTGTGTCTCCCTCTCTCTCTGCCCCTCCCCTGTTCATGCTTTGTCTCTCTCTGTCCCCCCAAAAAATAAATAAACGTTGAAAAAAAAAATTTAAAAAAAAACCAGTTAATTCTTTTCACATGATTATGAGATTCAGTAATATTTATTTAAATCACTTAGTTTTAATAACAGTACAACTGTCATAAAAAAGTTTAGGAGGAAGCACAACTGGATAATAGTAAGCATGCAACTCAACTGGTGAATGTGGAATACGTGGTTATCTCACGAGGTGAGGGCATTTATCCTTCCATACATAATAGTCTGTACATCTTGACAATTGTCAATGACTATAGTCATATTGACTACTGTGCAGTTGAGAACTTGTGTAGATCCCACATTTATATAGAAGTGCATCGGGAGACCTTCTACCATATAGAGAACAATGTGCACACACACATACATTTGTATTTCTATCTACGTATGTATAGGTCTCTGTGTTATATTTATCTTGTGTCCAGCCACATTGCCAATTATCTTGTTAATTCTAGTAGTTCCTTTTTAAAAGCATATCTTGGGGGCTATAAATATGCAATCCTATTATCATGAAAACAATAATTTCTCCTTTTCCAAATTTATATTATTTCCTTTCCTTATCTTACTGCACTTGCTACAACCTCCAAAATAATGTTGAATAAATAATGATGATAGTGGGTATTCCTGTCTTTTTCTTGATTCAGTAAATTTTATAGTATTCTACATGAAGTTTCTTAAGTATTTTTGTTAGATTTATTACTAGATATTTTATTTTTGAGCTATTATAAATGGTATCTTTTCAAATTAAAATTTCTAGCCACTTTTTGCTGGTATAAAGAAATGCAATTAGCTTTCATTTATTGATCCTATTTCTAGAAATCTTGATAAAAATTTTTTATTATAGGGGCGCCTGGGTGGCGCAGTCGGTTAAGCGTCCGACTTCAGCCAGGTCACGATCTCACGGTCCGTGAGTTCGAGCCCCTCGTCGGGCTCTGGGCTGATGGCTCAGAGCCTGGAGCCTGTTTCCGATTCTGTGTCTCCCTCTCTCTCTGCCCCTCCCCCGTTCATGCTCTGTCTCTCTCTGTCCCAAAAAAAATAAATAAACGTTGGAAAAAAAATTAAAAAAAAAAAATTTTTATTATAATTTGTGGTAGATTCTATGAGTGTTTTACATAGACAATTATTTAATTTGTAAATAGTGACAGTTTAGTCTCTTTCTCTCCCATCCTTGTACTCCTTTGCTAATTTTCTTGATGCTCTGTGATGGCTAAAACATAAAGTAACTAGGAATGATAATAGTTTGTCTCTTTGTATTAGTTTGTGGGGTTTTTTGTTGTTTTTATTTTTTTTAAGAGAGAGAGAGTGTGTGTGTGTGCATGAGCAGGAGAGAGGGGCAGGAGAGAGAGAGGGAATCTTAAGTGCAGAGCCCTGCAGGGCTTGATCCCAGGACTCTGGGATCATGACCTGAGCAGAAATCAAGAGTTGGTTGCTCACCACCCAGGTGCCCCTTAGTCTTTATTTTGAAAGGAAATGCTTTTAACTTTTTTTTTAGTGGAGTATTATGTTTGTTGGAGGTGTTTTTGCAGATACCCTTTATTAGGTAGGCTAAGGATGTTCTTTTCCTTTTTGACTACAAGTTTTTTATTCGTTTTTATTGTAAATGGCTTGTGACATTTTTTGGAATGTTTTTCTACCTCTTTTGAAATGACCATACGATTTTTCTCTTTTAATCTGTTAATGGGGTAAATTGCATTAGTAAATCTCTAATGGTGTAACAACCTTCTACTCCTGGAGTAGACTCAGTTGGTCATTATCTTTGTATATATATCACTTGATACAGTGGCTAAAATTATAGATTTTTGCATCCATGATGAAGAGTGAAGTTGGAGTATAGTTTTTTCTTGTCCAGTTTTTGTATAAAGTTATAGTAGCCCCATAAAATCAGTTAGAGGACGTTCTTCCTTTTATACTCCCTAAAAGAGTTAATGATTGGAATTATCTCTTCCTTGAATCTTGGTAAACTTGCCTATAAAACTTCCTGGACCTGGTGTTTTCTTTGTGGGAAAATTTTTATTAATGGTTATAGGCTGGGTGGTAATCAAATTGTTTAACAACCAATTAGAATGGTCATATCAATGAATCAGAACTGACCCTGGCCCTAGGCAAACAGAATGGCTGTGCAATTGCAGTAAAACTAAATATCAAGCCTGATATTTTAAATGTAAGATTTTAAATTTCTTAAGCCAGTTTTGTAAATTTATGTTTTCAGAACTTTGCCTATTGTACTTGTTTTAAATTTATTGAGAAGTTGCTTGTACTAGTTTAACTGTGTAATTGCTGTTGTATTTATTATTTCCTTTTCCATTCTTAAAATTGTGTCTGTTCTCTCTCTCCATCAGTTGCTAAAGTTTTGTCAATTTTCTTATTTTCTTCTCATTGAATCAACATTTTCTTTGTTCATCCTTTCTACTGAATGTTTGTTTCATTAATTTTTGCTTTTTATTATTTTCTACATTCTATTTAGATTTTTTGTTCTTTTTGTAATCTGAACTTTTCTTTTTTTATTAATGTAAATATTATAAGGTGACTCACTTCCTCCATCTACCACTTTAGGTGTATCTCACAAGCTGTCCTACAGAATTGTTACTGTTGGTTCTAATTTTCTTATTTCTTTTTGCTTTCTTTTTTGACCCATGAACAATTTAGAATTATGCTTAAATTTCCAAGGTTTTTTGGTTATTTTTTGTTATTAATTGCACTGTGATCAGAGAATGTGTTCTACATGATAGTGATTCTTTAACATTTGTTGACACTTACTTTATAGGCTAGTAAATTGTCAATTTTTAGAACTGTTCCTATTGTGTTATTGTGCATGGACATTATTGTGTTATTGTGTATGGGCATCTGTATATGTTTATTAGACCTGGTTTGTTTATTGTGATGGTCCAATCATTCATATTATTACTGATTTTTTTTTCTTGTCAATTTCTGGCCAAGAGTCGTTAAAGTCTACCTCAATTATAGTGTATTTGTCAATTTCTTTTTCTTGTTTTGTCATTTTTTGCTTGACATTTTTGAAGCTATCTTGTTAGAATTGCTTATGTTTTTTACTGATTTGGACCTTCCTTAGTAGGTAATAAACCCCTGTCTCTAGTAATGTCGTTTGATTTTACTTGTAACTCTTCATGAACTTGTTTTACATATGTCTCATGTAAGAACATGTAGCAAGATTTTGCTTTTTATCTAATCTGATAAAAAGTTTGGCTTACTTACCCTTATTTTAATTATTTGAATTTCATTTCTACCACTTTATATTATGCATTTTATTGTTCTGCCTTCTCTATATTCTTTTCTTCTTTAATTTTTTTATTGTTTTGTGTTTTTCTTAATCTGTTCTTACCTTTAGTAGTTTGGAGCTTATACTTTGTTTTTTTAATATTGTACGTGGTGTCCTATAATTTTAATAATTTTTTAAAAGTTTATTTATTTTGAGAGAGAGAAAGAGGGAGGGGCAGAGAGAGAGAGAGAGGGAGAGAGAATCCCAAGCAGGCTCCACACTGTCAGCACAGAGCCTGATGTGGGGTTCATACCCATTAACTGTGAGATCATGACCTGAGTCAAAATCAAGAGTCAGATGCTTAACTGACTGAGGCACCCAGGCACCCTTGTGGTGTCCTATAATTTTAGCATACATATGTGTATGCATAATTTAATAAAGTATGGAACTAATAATGTGTGTCATTTAATAAGCCTTGAGGTTAGTGTTTTACTCCCTGAACAAAGTACAGACCTTTGAATGCCTTATTCCTTTTTTCTAGGTTTATTTATTTATTTTGAGAGAGAGACTGGGGAAGGGGCAGAGAGAACGGGAGAGAGAGAATCCCAAGCATGCTCTGTGCTGTGAGGCAGAGCCTGATGTGGGACTTGATGTCTTGAACCATGATATCATGACTTGAGCCAAAAGCCAGAATCAGATGCTTAATTGACTGAGCCACCCAGGTGCCTCCTGAATGCCTTATTCCTGATTATCTCCTCTCAATTTACATGCCATTTTTACCAGCATTTTAGTTCTATATAACTTTATGACCTTATAATTAAAACATTAGTATTGTTGTTTACCACAGTGATTGTTTAGATTTACCCATGTGTTTATTATTTTCTTTGCTATCTGCTTTGGATCTGAGACCTTCTTTCTGGGATGAGTTTTCTTCATCCTGGAGTATGTCCTATAGAAATGCCTCTAGTGAGTAATAGTAAATTTTCACATTGTGTTTGTTGGAAAATATTTTCATTTTGCCCTCATAAAGATAGTTTTTCTGGGCAGAGAATCTAGGCTGTCAATTATTTTCTCTCTGCATTTTGAAGATATTATTCCACTGCCTTCTAGCATCAACTATTGCTGTTGATAAGTATACCATAAGTCTATTTTTTTTCTTGTGGGTAATCTGTATTTTTCTCCCTGACTGCTTTAAGACTTTTTCTTTGTCTGCATTTGACTACAGTGTGTCTTGATGTGAATGCCTTTTTATTTCTCCTACCTTGAATTTTTGGGGTATATGGATTCTTTCATGATAAAACGCTTTTTAGAGGACCACTTAAAAAGGTCACCTTTTACTTTTGCCTGTCCTTACCCTTTTCCACCACCACCTCCTTTGAACGCAGTCATGGGATTATGAAGTGACATAAACAAGAATCGAGAAATGGAACCCATGTCCTTGATAACCTCACTGAGCACTAGATTGCCTACCTCTAGACTTCATGCTATAGGAGAAAAAGAATTACCCTTTTAGCTTAATGTATCCTCTTTAGTCAGATATTCTGGGGCCCCAAAATAATCTTAAAACAAAATACTTTATTTTTTCATGTGAAATGCAACAGAACATTGTAACAGAATAAGTGCCCAATGGTTTTCAAATGACTACTGATCATTTTGTATCATATACATGAAGAAATCTGTTTTGTTTTTGCACATATGCCTAAATTAATGACTAGTAAGAAAAGATTAATCACTTATTAAAGGCAACTTATAGGATTTCTCCTTCCCCTGAAAATTTATTTGGAAATCTGTATATATTGAGATTACTTGTTAAACTTAGTGTTGTGACTCATATTGTCATTTAAACAGAAGTCTTAAGTCTTACAAGTAAAAGGAGTATCATTATAAAGTTATTTCTGTTGCTGGCATTCCCATGTCATGCCATTAATTCTTAAGGAGATTTGTTTTAGTGGGGAACACTGTGAAAATGAGTTTGTCTCATTAGGACAAAAGTCATGCAAATGCAGGAAAGTAATTTTACAGTTAAGAGATATGGAGAGCCTGGTTTATAGATATGTACAAAAACTGCTCCTTTGTTTGAATGCCCTAGTGTAGCAACCATTGAAAGATTGGAAATACTGTTACAAGATCTAAGTACCTGACTCCAAATGCTTATTTACATTTTGTCTTTATAAATCTGCACACTATATTTCAAGTGATCCACACTTAATGTTTGAAAAATAACATGCCAACTACTCCCTCCAAACAGAATTTAATAATTGAACAGTTTAGACTCACATAATTCTTCTGTGTGTATTAACTCATCGTTATTGATGACATTTATCAATACTTCCCATTCCTTTGTTAACAAATAGCTATTTTATTCCTTCATTCACCGAATATTTACCTATTACAGTGTCTACGATGTGGGCTTGTGAGGTCACAATGCCTGTCAGATACGGTTCCTGTCCTTAAGGAGTTCCAGTCCTGGGGGGAAGCACCTATCTGTGAAATAACCAAAGAAACAAAAACTTGTAGCTTCAGCGAGCGCCACAAAAAGACAAATAAGTGGTCCTAATAAAGGAGATTTGAACTCGTCAGCAAGGTCAGAAAAGGCTTTTCGGTTGTGATAAGTAGAAATTAGCTGAGGACTAAAGGATGAGTTAACTGAGTAAAGAAGGGAGGAAGTGGGGCGCCTGGGTGGCGCAGTCGGTTAAGCGTCTGACTTCAGCCAGGTCACGATCTCGCGGTCCGTGAGTTCGAGCCCCGCGTCGGGCTCTGGGCTGATGGCTCAGAGCCTGGAGCCTGTTTCCGATTCTGTGTCTCCCTCTCTCTCTGCCCCTCCCCCGTTCATGCTCTGTCTCTCTCTGTCTCAAAAATAAATAAACGTTGAAAAAAAAAAAAAAAAGAAGGGAGGAAGTAAGAATAAACATAGGCGAGGTACTATGATAAGAGGTAGCCTGGTATATATGAGGGAATAAAAGAAGGCCAGTGTGGCTGGAGCAGGAAATGAGGATATTAGAAATGGGTACAGGCGGGAACACGCGGGGTCTTACACATGGAGGGGCCACAATAGGATGTGGCATAGAACAGTAAGGAGGCTAAAACAAGGGATGAGAGTAGTTTGAAAATGGAGGGAAGGCGGGTTAGAGAGCTATTTTAGAAGTCGGTGATTACCAGTTTGATTGACTGGCTGTAGGGAATAAGGCAGCAGAAGGTGTCAAGAATGCCACAAGTTTCTAACTTGTGCAATTTAATGAATGTAGTGGCATTTACTTAGGTTTGGAACATTTAAGGGCACCAGATTTGGCGGTGGGGGCAGGGCGTGCAGAATCGTGCATCCTGCATTAGACATGTTGGGTGTGAGATATCCAGAAAGAAATCCCAAGTAGACAACTGGCTATACAGGCTTTTGGTGGCCAGAGGAGATCTCTAAATGAGAGATATAGTGGTAGTCTAAGTGCAGGGCACAGGGGAGATCCTTCCAAGAGACAGAAGAAGAAACAGGACCTAAAAGGGAGAATACCTGTCCCCTGATAGTACTTCTCAGAGTTCTCCACTGAAGAACTTCTAAAAGCAGAGGAAAGTGTGTATGAGTAAGAGGCAATCTGGTCAAGACCCAAAGCTTCTGGCTACAGGCATGAAATTTGGGCACACTTTACATTTCGGGAGTACCTAATATACCCTTGTTGGATTTCTTAGAATAACAGAAAACAAAACTTTCAGGTATTTACCCTTAAGTGAAATTGCTACCTTTCTGAAGGTATTTCTCTTCTGGCCATGTACATCCTGTGATATAACCCTAAACTCTTCTGTCCGGGAACATGGTTGCCCCATTTCAAGAACCATGAAAGGACAGTTCCTTCTTAGGAAGCCAGCAAGTTGTAAACCCAGAGAGGATGAGGGGCTGTCAGAGTGTATATCAGAATAGTAGCACAATGCTGACAGCACCTGGCTCTCATGATTCCTAACCAGTGCTCAGCCCATCAACAAACATCAAATATCAAACAAGAGTTAATAGTTACCAAATACCTATCAAGATACCAGGTGGTGTTGCCTTCCACTACACCATACCCATGTCAGACTTAGCTAGAGTTTTTGGGACCCAGCAATGCAGTTTAAGGCATGTGAAATACACAAGTGTTGTGTCATTAGGTTCGGTCTGTACTCACTGAGACAAATCATTGATTCTTAGGGAGAAGAAGACGAATCAAGATTAATCGGAGGATCTAGCTCAAGAGAGTTGCAGGTGTAAGTGGGAAGGAGAAGGGGAGAGCAGGGTAGAGAGAGATACAAAAAAGGAGAAACGGTAGAATGGGAAGGAAATGTAAATAGTCCCCACTGGGGTGCCTGAGTGGCTCACCAGTCAATTAAGCGGGCCGGCTCTTGATTTCAGCTCCGGTAACGACCTCACGGTTTGTGAGATTCAGCCCAGCATCAGGAGCCTGTTTGGGATTCTCTTTCTCTCCCAGCCCCCCCCCGCCCCATGTGCGCGTGCGTGCACATGCTCTCTCTTGCTCTCTCAAATAAACTAAAAAGAGAGAAGAAAAGGAAGGCAGTCTGGCAAAGACTTCCAAATTCTCCCTCCCAACCAGCTCAGATGTCTTTTTGAAAGTAGGCACGTCTTTTCAAGAAGGTACAATCCGCAAGTGAGCTTGGAAACAGACGTGCCATTGGGCGATCTGTGGAAAGCTCTCATGATCATCTACTGCTAACTGCATTCTGGGAATACCAAACGCAGTTATTAAGGTGAGTTTGCTGAGACAGAATGCGATTGTGTCCTGCAGTGGGACCCGTACTGCCAGTGTGCCAGGGAAGCTTGGAAAGCATAGGTTAACCTCCTCCTTTGCATAGCACAAAGACACGCTCTCAGAGAATTTAAGGAGCTGGATTACTGCAGAAGTTTGTTTCTCTAGTTGAACACTGCTGGATTTTCCCCTCGTTCAGTGTAGGAAATCCCACTTCCAGTTCTGCATAAAAAGAAGAGTTCCAACGGCCAGGACAGTCACTGTGGACTCCATAGTGTTTCTATAACAGAGATACGGAGATAGAGAAACCCGCAGTTTGCTTGGGGTTTGCAAGCTGATTCTACAGTTGACCAGACTTCCCTGCAATCCCCATGACAGACGCATGAGTAAGAGGATTCCACCGGTCCGTCTACCTCACGATCCTTGATTGATGTAGTCCAGCCTTCTTAATGGGTCAAAATGTCACACCCACTTTGGAACAATTAAAGCAGTCATATCTTAAGACAGGAGAAACAGGAGCCCAGTTGAACATTCCCCCTCGCAGCCATTTCTGTCGTGCAGAAGATTGCAGCTTGACCTGCCGGTGAGGAGAGCGGCCGCAGTGCGGGGTTTGGATTTCCTTCTATTTCCACTATGGCCCTGATCATTAAAATGGGGGATCTCCGCAGAGTTAAAGGTTATTTTACACAGGAAGCACATTCAGTATTAGCACAATAAATGTTTTCCTTTCTCCAGCTATGGAAGAACTCTACTCACAGAGAGTCGTGATAAAGCAGAGTATCAGCCCTTTCCGCTCGGATACCAATAAGTCTTGCCCTTCAAAATTGCTGACCTAAAAAGGATACTTGAGAAGGAGCAGATCTTTTTTTTTTTCTCTCTCTCTCTTAAAGAAAGCAACACCAGACGCAGCCCGATTTCCTCGTACACTTAGATGCACACAAAAAAGAAAAGTGAGTCACTCTGAGTTTCTAACTTTAGTTTATAGAAACAAAGCACTGAATCATGTAACTTGTCAGTTAGGACAGAGACATAGTTTTATCTAGATAACGTTCATATTAAAGGAACCTGAGATTCTATTTTTGTGGTAGAGTGATAGGACGGGAGCTACAACTGTCTACTCGCCAATGACTTTGTGGGTGAGGATATGTTACTCTAAAGAGTTTTCCAGTAGAGATAGCGTAGGACCAGCTCATAGCACAGTCTACCTTCATTCAGAATCAGCCATCCTCAGGTCAAAGCTTCTTCACATCCAGAACTGAACACAAGTATGCAGCTAACATTGGGAAAAGCACTGTAGACTCAGTCCAGATACTAATGTTAATCACCTGTGGATGGAGTGAAGGGTTTTAAAAAATCACTTATTCAGTCAGCTGGAGAGCGAATAAAAATGTGTACGTAGAACATATTGAGCAGATGTGATCGGAACTCAAGTCTTCCTGCAAATTGAAACAACACTCTTAGAAACCTGAAATAATGGAATGAGTCTACCTAAAATAATTAGTCCTATTTCCCGAATCCTTCCTTCTAAAACAAGCCCCCCCCACCATGTCTCTGATACTTTTAAACTCACCATTATTATCTCTAATACATGCAAAGTACCTTCTCAGCTCTTCTATTGGGTATGTAATTATAAAACGTCAATCAACCATGACAAGCAATTATTGATAACACTACTATGAAATAATTTTTAAAACAGTAATAACACTCAAGCTGCCACATTTCACCACTCTACCTCGGGTCCCTACCACTGCCCATTAAAGTAAATCAAGCAAAACAAAGTAATTTGCTGATTCAATGCATTCCAAAGCCATGAGTTGGGGAGGATCTGGTGTTTGGAATATTTGCACTACTGTTCTCCCAACCATAAGAGGTCTTATTGTTTGTTTGTTTTCTGTGAGATTTCCTGAAGTCATGGTATATCATTTATCACACACTGCAATTAAATCCAGTCCCACGTAGAGTTTTCAAGAATGATTGATTCAACAAAACCCTGTCAGCATGAATTCTGTCATGGCTATATTTATCAGGGTCACTCTCTTTGCTTCATGACCTTCCTCACAGCATGAGCCTGTAGACTGCTTGCAGATGAGCATTCTGCTAAGAACTTCCACATCATTCCATGAGACTATCACAGAAAGGAACCAAGTTCAAAAGAGAGGTAGTGTTAGACTTCCCTCAACAACTGCCTAACTAACATCCTTAGGTTAATTGATTTAAGGTGTTGGATGCGTACCCTTACGTATAAGAACAGTTGTCGCTTCATGCCAAGTCCTGTGCTGAGCTGCTCACATGTGTTCAATTCTCACAACCACCTTTCAAGGTAAATACCATTACTACTTGCCCTTTTACAAATGAGCAAATCTGGTCCCCATGGACTTGCACAGATCTCACAAGTAAGTGACACAATCAGCCAAACTCTAGCGCTCAAGCTCTTAGCCATTTACTATATGAACTGGGTAGAAAACTCAGCAACGATGCCATAAATACACAGAAATCACTATCTGGCCATAGGCAAAACAAATATTTGTTGAAAGCTCTCAGGGGCGTCTGGGTGGCTCAGTCGGTTAAGCGTCCAACTTCAGCTCAGGTCACGATCCCGCAGTCCATGAGTTCGAGCCCCGCGTCGGGCTCTGGGCTGATGGCTTAGAGCCTGGAGCCTGCTTCCGATTCTGTCTCCCTCTCTCTCTGCCCCTCCCCCGTTCATGCTCTGTCTCTCTCTGTCTCAAAAATAAATAAACGTTAAAATATATATATATATATATATATATATATATATATAAAGAAAGCTCTCATAAAAATTAAGCATATTTTGAAGCTGTTTGCAGGCAACACGTACAAGATAAATAAAAAGAGCCGTTGTTTCTCTTTCAATAGTGTTTTGGTAGGACTTGATAGGGCTCCTGAGATAGCTGTAGAATGCAGAGGACCAGAAATTACACCAGCCAAAGCTGTTCTGGGTGATTACAATGGTCGCATAAAGAGGGGAACCACCACTACTCAAACTCATGTC
Organism: Lynx rufus; assembly: GCF_022079265.1. Lineage (NCBI taxonomy): Eukaryota > Metazoa > Chordata > Mammalia > Carnivora > Felidae > Lynx > Lynx rufus. The sequence goes on along the minus strand of NW_025814823.1, from coordinate 8,122,320 downwards.
TTACAGGCCACCATTAACTAAACTGAGGATGTATTTCCATCTTGTCCTATTCTGATGTGTTAGCCCATAACTGACTTAACTAACCACTGACTTCAAGAAAACCCAAATCGGTGGGTACTTAGGGGAAAAAAGACTTTCAGTCTCGAAAAGCCCGTTTCTTCCCTTCTTTATGAAAAGTAGCATTGGAATCAGCTCAACATGAAGAGTGGATGGAGCTCAGAAACATTTACATTTAATGATATGGCAGCCGGCATAGCCAGCCCCCACTCAGTGTTGCGCTGATCAGTTACTGCCCATTCACAAAATAAGGCTAGGCCCAAGGTGTCGTCTCTTCCTCCTGCAATTTTAAATATAATCGAAAGACATCCTCAGAAAAGCCATTGGCTTGAGTCCCGTGCTGTCTTCAATCAAATCTCAGCATCCTTTTCGAAACACAAAGTATATCTTTTTAGTGTCAATAACTAAATTTTCCAGCTCTGTGAATATGAGGGGTAGGAAGCCTTTGTCTTGATGGGGGAGGGGAATACAAGCTTCTCCTTCCATAGCCATCAGAATCCCTTAAAGTGAAAGTACTTGTTATTTGTCCTCAGCAAATAAAACAAACAAGGATCCTTTGATTCTTAGGAAGCCCTTTCTTGTTAAGGTAACATTCTGTCTGACTTTTATGTTTCAGCGTTCATTGTATATTTAAGTATTTTAAAAAGTTTTGTTTCAAACCATTACACTTTTTCATAACTGAAGATAAACATGGGCAGGCTTTGTTAAAGATTAAAAATAAATTTCACACAAAACTGCAAAATGTGACAAAGATAATACCACGTGGGGTCAGTATGTTCCAAAACACGATTCTCAGGGGGCCCCTCTAAACACACTGCATCATTAGAATTCTTGTTCTGAAAAGTTTCAGGAAGCCCCTGACTCCAACCCACCCTTTCCTGAAACTGGTGAAAGTATTAAAAAAAAAAAAAAATTTACCACTGAAGTGAAAAACAAAAAAAAAAAAAAAAAAAAAAAAAAAAAGAATTTCACCGCATCAGGCAGGCATGTTTTGTCTCTTTTTAGACTGTTAACCATGTTCAAAAATGATGGATGCTAACTCTGTGATAGCCTTCAAACAGAGAACACACTGGGATAATATTATAAAAAGAAATGTATTTACATCTCTCAATAGAAATGTTATCAAATGACCACCATTAAGTCAACTTGAGAATAATTAAGTAGATCTTATTACTAAATGGAAAACATCATTTCTCTGGGCGCCTGGGTGACTCAGTCTGTTGAGCATCCTACTCTTGACTTCGGCTCAGGTCACGATCCCAGAGTCGTGGGATCGAGCCCAGTGTTGGGCCCCATGCTGAGCATGGAGCCTGCTTAAGATTCTCTCTCTCTCTTTCTCTCTCCCTCTCTCTCTTGAAAAAAGAAAAAAGAAGAAAAAGAAAACATAATTTCTCTTTAAGCTATTACAGCCTCTTTAAGATTATAGTTAATCTCTTATATAAATAAGTGTTCCCTTTTGGAAATACAAAACAGAGATAGATACAGGTTTCCCTTTGTGCCTGATTTTTCAAGCTTATTCCACCAAATCTTTGCATGTTTACTTGCTCTTCCATTTTATCCTTTCTTCCTATTCCAATACATTTCCTCCTTCCGCCTTTGGGAGAGCCCTCTCCCCTCTTGGATTTGGGACTGGGATGTCTGAAATACTAATGCAGTTCTTGGAACAGACAGTAGGTGGAGTTGAAAAGCCATGCCTCTGAGCCAGCCATCATTTCTGGAAGTCCCAAGTCGAAGTGCGGCAAACTCTGATATAATGGGATAGGGGAGAGGAGGCTGCCTGGGAGAGAGGTGGGAGCAGACCGGAATCAGAACACATGGGTGTCTACCCCTCCCTGAGATACCCATGCTTATGAATAGGACCCAGCCTCCTTCCTTTCGAATGAAAACGATTCCACCCCAACTTAGGAATTCTACCCCAGTTGAAGAAAGTCAGTATTTCAGACCCAACTGACACTTTGCACAAGGATTATACATATTCGAGGCCAATGATATTACATCTAATATGCCGGCGCCATTTGCTAAAGCTATGCAAAGATGTACACATGCGAATTCAATAAAGTATAAAAAGTTTAGAATTATAAGAGTCCTTTTACAGATTCTATCCTAGCCTCGGGTTCTTGGAAGGAAATATTTTCCATAAGGAATAATGAAATACAAAGGTTTTCTAGGGTTTCTCTAAGTGAAAGGCTAGAAAATGGATCACCCAGGGATGTAAAACGCAGCTGAAACTATTATGGTACTTTGCTCAGAATGGAGTGTGATAGGCTATCGGGAAGGAATGCAATTTGTTCTCCCTGGAATGAAGTGGGGTTTATTAGTTATTCTTTCCCAGGACCAGAAATTGACAACTGGTTGGCCTAGATGAAATTGTTGCTATTTGGACAGGGTTGTGGGAATTTGCAAAAAGACCTAGAAAGTTGCAAGTTTAAGTACATAGTGGTTCTGGCATCAGGCCACTGCAGTCTGTGAAAAGTAGGACCAAAAACAAATTAATTCAGGGTGAAATCCTCATAAAAACTGGAATTATATAATCTTGGAATTACAGATCATGTGTTCTGCCTTCTCTTTAAAAGCAAAATTCCGGGGCGCCTGGGTGGCTCAGTCGGTTGAGCGGCCGACTTCAGCTCGGGTCATGATCTCACAGTCTGTGAGTTCGAGTCCCGTGTCGGGCTCTGTGCTGACGGCTCAGAGCCTGGAGCCTGTTTCAGATTCTGTGTCTCCCTCTCTCTCTCTCTGACCCTCCCCTGTTCATGCTGTCTCTCCCTGTCTCAAAAATAAATAAAACGTTGGGGCGCCTGGGTGGCTCAGTCGGTTGAGCGGCCGACTTCAGCTCGGGTCATGATCTCACAGTCTGTGAGTTCGAGTCCCGTGTCGGGCTCTGCGCTGACAGCTCAGAGCCTGGAGCCTGTTTCAGATTCTGTGTCTTCCTCTCTCTCTGACCCTCCCCCACTCATGCCTTGTCTCTCTCTCTCTGTCAAAAATAAATAAACATTAAAAAAATTTTTTTAAATAAATAAATAAATAAATAAATAAATAAAAGCAAAATTCCCCAGAAAAACATCTCTGAAGGATGACCTTCCAGACATTTCTGGAACACTTTGAGGAAAGGGTGCTAACAGCTTTTCAGAATGCCCCCATTCCGTTCTTGAACCCTTGATTTCAGCATTTCTTAAACTGTGGTGGGGAACCTGGAATACACAGACATACTCTTAGAGGTCTAGCAGTTGTATACAAGACCGATAAATTTTGTCTCTTCATTTGGACAATGAGCTAGAAAGAACTAATATGTAAGCATGTTATGGTAACCACTTTTTACAAATTAGACTTTTTGATTTTTGACCGGTTTCAGGTTTACAGTGAAATTGAGCAAAAAATATTATAGAGTTCCCACATGCCCCCTGACCTCTGTACCTCCAATTTCCCCCATTATTAATGTCTTGTATTAGTGTGGTGCTTTTGCTGAAATTGAGGAACCAATATCAATGCATTATTTTTTTAAGGTTATTTATTTAAGTAATCTCTACACGCAGTGTGGGGCTCGAACTCACAATCCCCAAGATCAAGAGTTGCATGCTCTTTTGACTGAGCCAGCCAGGCACCCCTCGTTACCGTAATTTTTAAACTCTATGCCCAATGTGGGGCTCGAACTCACGACCCTGAGATCAAGAGTCACATGCTCTACCAGCTCACTATTCATTGAAGTTCATACTTTATATTAGAGTTCATGCTTTGTGTTGTACATTCTATGAACTTTGATAAATGTAGTGACATCTTTTTATCTGAGGACCACCAGAATATATTTTTCAGTGCTGACTTTTGCTTGTGGGTTATGAGAATAGTTCTACTTTAATTGTTTGGGATTCATAAGGAAAGAACAGTGTCAGACTCGACAGGCAACAAATGGTGTCAATTTTCGTGAAAGAGAGTGACATAACATCACACCTCCTAAATGACTCTCTGGTTTAGAAAAAGAAATATGTTTGGTTTGGGTTATCACAACTTATGCAGTGGCAGACACCCGCCCACGACAAAAGCCATTGGCTCCATATTCATGTTCTGAATGGTGATTTTGTTTCAGCAAAATAAAATAATCTGTCACATTAAAATAAGTTCATTTAAATATTGTTGCCTTGCTTTGCATTTAATTTATACATTTGCAAATGTAGTTTATAACTTGAATTTGTAAATTTGCATAACTGGAAGCATAGTGACTTTATGCCTAGCTGTATGCCAACAATTAACATTATAGAAAAAATATTTGTAGGAGCTCCTAAGTGGCTCAGTCGGTTAAGCGTCCGACTTCAGCTCCGGTCACGATCTCAGGGTCCGTGAGTTCGAGCCCCGCGTCGGGCTCTGTGCTGACAGCTCGGAGCCTGGAGCCTGCTTCGGACTCTGTGTCTCCCTCTCTCGGCCCCTCCCCTGCTCACGCTCTGTCTCTCTCTCAAAAATCAATAAACATTAAAAAAAAAAAAAACTTTACTTTATTATTTTTTTTTTAATTTTTTTTTCAACGTTTATTTATTTTTGGGACAGAGAGAGACAGAGTATGAACGGGGGAGGGGCAGAGAGAGAGGGAGACACAGCATCGGAAACAGGCTCCAGGCTCTGAGCCATCAGCCCAGAGCCCGACGCGGGGCTCGAACTCACGGACCGCGAGATCGTGACCTGGCTGAAGTCGGACGCTTAACCGACTGCGCCACCCAGGCGCCCCCAAAAAAAAAAAAAACTTTAAAAAAAAGGAAAAATATTTGTAAATCCTGGGAATTTGCAAGAGTATTTTTTCTCTATCAGAAGGTCCATACATGATTCAGGTTTAAGGAACTCTTTTCTAAGCGTTAGTTTTTCCCTATATGGAGCACAGAACTGCCTCCTTGTGATTTGCACCCACTTAGCCTGCTTCTGCCCTCTGAAATCTAATGTTTCTACACAACAGCCCTCTAAGTATTTAAGTAGAACAATTGCTCAGTTTGCAGCTTTCTTTTTTATAGTTTAAGGGGCTGCAACAGGTTAACACAGATTGAATATATGTAGAATTCCTGGAGTGCGAGTTATAACCCTACTCCTCCCCCTTCCACCGATTGTCCCAGATCAGGGTATTGACAGCTGAGGCTAAGATCCGCTTCTCTCGCTTACCAGCTCTCTCGAAAGTGAAAACAAGCTTAGCCCGAGCTGATTTGTTCTTAGTGAGTTCATATCAACTCTTAAGGGTGCTTCCTTTTCTGAATGCTCATGGTCATGTTTCAGGGTGGATTAAGCTGAAGGCTGATAGTTTCTGTAATAGAGCCTTCTCCTATTTGAAAACCAGGACAATGTTTTCCTATAACTGGTGTTCTGGAAACTCCATCATTGTGTATGATTTCTCAGGGAGAGCCGAGAGAGTAACTCTTCAAGCAAAACCTCATGTTATTTTTCCCACCTGGAATGAAGGGCATGCTGGAAAACACTGAGTCACTGACACCTAAAAGCGTTAGGAAGTTACTGCCTGGGGTCCTTGAAGCTCTAGATGAAGGTACGACTTTGGGGTTGGGGTCAAGGTAAGCAGGACGTAAAGGCTCCTTGGAATTGGGAGAGGTGTTAGCTGGTTGCTAAAACAAAATAAGGACTCTATGACAAGAATCCGTCCTTCTTCTAGCATGGAAGATGACAGTGCATCTCAGGTCAAAAGGAGAGTCAACAGAAAAACCAAAGAAAAGGTTGAAGTCAGTGACCTCAAGAACTGAGAGCAAGTTGGCATGAGATTTGAGGAAAGGTTTCTTCAAATAGGAAGTTAAGGAATGAGCACATAGGAGAGCCTATCCTGAAGCACCATATATATGGATGCCCATATGAAGGTGTGAGTGTGTGTGTGTGTGTGTGCACGCGCGCACGTATGTGTGACACAGAGCAGAAGTGGAGGTGAGGCAATTTTGCAAGCAGTCTAACCTACACAGCCTACCCCTAAAAGGATAGGAAAAAGAGGGAATTGAGCATTCTAACCTGCTACCTTTCAGTCATGTGATTTGGACTAATGTTTACATTTACTGATAAGACCATTAAGAGGAAACTACAAATTCTGATTATTCAAGGCCAGAGGCAACTCCTGTTTGGAATCGGTGGTGATGAGGAAGGCTGTATAGGAAAGCCAATGTTTCCCAAGCCAACCTTTGCTAGTGTAGGTGTAATTCTTGGATATACTCCTGGTTGCGTAAAGACAAGCCTAGGTATTCTGCAGGTAACAAAGGAGCGTAGACCGTGAGACAAGCAAGACTGCATAAGAGTCTTTGCTCCACCATTTACTAGCCTTGTGACCTTAACAAATTTACTTAACTTCTCTGTTGCACATTTGATCTCTGGTAAAATAGGATGTTAATGGTGATACTTAGCTACAGGGCTGTTGAGAGAATTAAATGAGTTTATGTACATGCGAAGTACTTAAAGAGGAGCCCATGGAAAGTGTTATATTGTGTAAGAATTATTAGTTTACTTTGGCCTTCCCCGCAAAGGAAGCTGGGAAGGTGGCTATGTGGCCAAGGGAAAAGGAATTACTACAGTCATGACTATCCCCTGGTATTATCACAGGGGTGAGGACTCCTTCCCTTGCAGCTGTATAAATTCTGAGTTGTGTCAGCAAGGAAAAAGAAGGAAGGTGGTAATGGCTCTTGGAGTAGCTACCGAGCCCGTCTGCCACACACCTGATTTACAGGTGAAGCACATGGACGCACGAAGCCTCCCCAAGATGGCACAGGTCCTTGGCAGTTAACCATAGCAAAATCCAGGTCTCTTGATTCACAGTTACTTTTTTGGTACAAGATGATTGGATAGCTACATGCTTCCTAACTCTCATGGCCCTGGTACCAAGTTTTGATACACAATGTACAGATCCTAGAAATTCTGAACAACAAAATACAGCCATCGCCTGAACATACACCAGCAACTTAACGGTACGTCCGATTCGGAACACCCTCCATAGGTTACTCGGTCATGATTCTTCATCTGAGATATTCTGCTTGGCTCATTTGCTGAGAGATCTTCCAATATTTTTAAGAACAGAGAACACTTCCATTCCCGGGCATACACTTCCTGCTTTTAGAGTTTAGACGGAAACGAACCAGCTATTTATCGAACAACCCACTCCCTCCATTTTGAAGCAATGTAAATATCCAATATCAGAGGGATAGTTAAATCCTGATTCCATTATGAAATGTGATGCAGAAATTCATCTCATCAGTTTAAAAACTGTGTAGCAACAAGGAAGTGTTGGTGTTGCAATTAATGTTAAGTAAACAGAGCAGTATAGCAGACGCTCTGGGTCCGCCCATGTCACTCAGGACTCTCAGCTGTTCCAGCCAAGTTCCAGCTGCCAGATTGAGCATCTCTGAACCTGGGGGCTCTTTCCCAACCACCCCTATCTGGGAACACACACCCAGCTGAGGAATTAGCTCTCCTTCCCCACCACCCCGCACCAATCCTCAAACAACGACTCTGGGGAGTTGATGTAAAAATGGCCCTGCTCCTTCACCCTAGAGTAGAATGATTTTGAGGCATGTGTTTTGTATCATGGCCCCAAATGTTCTGGAGAACAAGCTTCTATCACCTCACAAGTTCACTTTTTATTGGCTGTTACCCTTCCCTTTAGCGCTTCCCCACTACCCTGTATTGCCTGTATTTCCCAAAGAATTCCTGTTTCTCAGGGTCTGCTTCTGGGAAAATCCCAAGCTAAGATGTGCAGAATAGGGAACTGGAGACCATCCCTCTTTGCCATTAGAGATGATGTGTATACACACAGGCCAGTTTGAAAAGGAAATACACGGTGGCAGGCATTGGATGGGGATGGCGAGAGCACATTAGATTTTTTTTCCTCTATTTTCTAAACTTTCTGTAAAGCTGTTATATGAGTTTTTAAATGTTTATCGTTTCATATTTTAAAACAACTCTATGCCCCCAATCCGCATGCCCGGAAGCCTGGAAACAAGAAGGGAGAAATAGCTGTGGAAAAATGGGCTGCCCCCAGAACAGTCTGAGGTTGGGAAAACAGGAGGCACTGAGGTTTCAGGAGCAGGTCAAAGGTGGAAGGACATAGCCTTCTAGAAACCAGACCTCAATCTGGTCCACATCTAACATCTACATAAACCCAAAGTTTATATTGTTTAGCACCCTAAGTACAAAAATGTCTGTTTTTTCAAAAAGCAAACTGTAGAATGGCAAACACATAATGCATTCATTCCTGTTTTTCTTCCTCTAAATTCCAAATAAGCATTTTCTGTGGAAAATTCTTTCGCAGATAAGTGAAATCATTTCTGTTTTAAAGTTGTGATCTACAGTTTATATGATCAGAGCTGCTTTTCTTTTACTAAGCTATCTTCCATGTAAAACCTATTTTTAATCTGAACAGGTGAATTTGATTATCTTGCTTCTAGAAAAATTTTAATAGGCTGTAGAAACTAACATTTATTTTTTCATCGTTTTCTTCTTTAGAACATTTGATTGAAATACACACACACACACGCACACACACACACACACACACACACACACATGATTCTATTGCAAAGGGAATTTAGGTCCCAAACTGAGAGCTAAACAAATTATAGATGCAAAGCCAAAGTACATGGGACATGTGGTCTCTGAGAAAATATTGTACCCAACAGTGTCACTTTTGAAATGGAAAGGAGTGGATAGCTACTGCATCCAAGAGGGTAAGTGATTTTATTTGAAAGGCTAATTAACCCAACTTACAAGTTTTTCTTCTTCTCTAGACAAAGAGGGTGGCGTAACTTTCTACCAGTAAAATAAGGAAGGAAAATGTGCTCTTTACCTCCTATTATCTTTTTCTCATGGGAAGACTGATAAAGGCTGCATAGTATAGTAGTGAGAGACCATCGAGTTTCAAATCCTGATTCAGCCACTTTTTGTCTGGGAGACCTTGGGTGAGTTTCTCAACTCCTCGGTGCCTCAGTTTCTTTCTCTTTAAAATTGGCATTACACCCAAAAGAAACAGCCTTCTTCATAACAAAAACAGGAAGCAACTGAAATGCCAATCAGCGGAAGAATGAATGGGAAAATTACATGGCAGAGAAAAAGGGCAGCTTCTTGTGAAAACATCAGTGAATGTGAGGGATAGGATGCTGAGTGAACAAAAGAGTGTGCCACACTTTATAAAGTCCAAAAATGAAGAAAACTCAGCAGTAAAGTATCAGGCAAACAATAGAATAAGAAATACAAAATTCTGGATACAAAGTTATATGCGGGGAGAGCAAGAGAATGAAATAAGAGGAACACAGAGATGGACCTAAGTCAATGTTAATATTCTCCTTCTTGGGTTGGGCGGGAAGTTCATTGGCAAGTTCGTTTTATTACTTATAATAGGAGTAAAGGTTTTGACGCAACATGGATAGACCTTGAGGGTATTATGCTAAACCAAGTAAGTCAGTCAGAGAAAGACAAATACCATAGGATTTCACTTATCAGTGGAATCTAAAAAACAAAGCAAAACAAAGCAAAGGAATAAACAAACAAAGAGCAGAATCAGATCCAAAAATAGAGAACCAGCTGATGGCTGGCAGAGGAGAGGGTGATGGGAGGGGATGGGCAAAGTGAGTGAAGGACAGTGGGAGAAACAGGCTTCCGGTTGTGGGATGAATAAGTTACTGGGAGAAAAGGCACAGCACAGGGAATATAGTCAATGGTAATTGTGTGGTGACAGATGGTAGCTACACTTTTGGTGAGCACAGCAGAATGTGTGAACTTGTTGAATCACTATGTTGTGCATTTGAAACGGATGTAACGTTGTGTCAACTTTACTCAGAAAATATATGAATGCATGACTAAAAGATGAATGACAGAGGGCCATGGCTGGAACAATGACGGCGTGCTCTGAAAGAAAGACCACGATGAACCCAAGGTTGTGCTCGTGCATCTGAAATTGACAAAAACCAACACAGATACAATGGTACCTACGTCATAGAGCTGTTACAAGAAGGAAATGAGAAAATGCCTGTCAAATGCTTGAAGTATCGCCTAGAAACTAGCACATCTTTGATAGGTGTTGTATCAAATGGCTCTTTTGCAAAACCCTAGTTTTTAGACTATTTCAGACTCTGGAAGTGTCTCATATATTTAGTGTGTATCTGTTTCAAACAAACAAGATTGATTAGATAACTGTGTTGTCAGCTCAGTTCTGCACCATTATCACAGAGGAATAGAACAGACCCTTGCACTCAGCCATTCCTTTTCCAGGGCCTACCATGTGCTAGGTACTGCTTTGGGTCCTGAAGACTGCGGCTGAGTGTAGAAGATCTAGTCTTCACCACTGTGGAGTGCACAGGGTGGTGACGGAGAAGACCAGTCACCACGTGGTTGTCAAGGTGACAGGGCCCAGGAAGGAGAGGAGCACAGGGTCAGATGTGACCTCGTACTATGGAACCACAGAGAAACAGCATGGCAGCGTGCGGGGCACGGGCTGGCACCAACCACCGAGGGTCTACAGTCCCAGCTCTATCTCCCTGGCCAAATAACCCGCCTCGAGGTTGTTTCGAGGAGCAATCCAGTTAGCCTGAGCCAAGCATTTAGAAGAGTGCCTGGTACCCAGTGAGTATTGTGTTGGTATCACAAATAAAGCCGGTGTATTTCCTTAGAAGTTCAGCTCCCCACTTCCCTTTTTATACAACACACACAAGGCCTCCATCTGTAAAAAGGGGTTGTCTTACCCATTCAGGCTGCTGTAGCAAATTGCCATAGGACTGGGTGGCTTACAAACTGCAGAAACTTACTTCTCACGGTTCTGGAGGCCACAAAGTCCAAGATCAAGTGAGCAACAGATCAGTCTCTGGTGAGAGTCTGCTTCCTGCTCCGCAGACAGCACCCTCTCACGTGCCCTCACATGGCGGAAGTGGGGAGGGGGCTCTCCGGGGTCTCTTTTATCAGGGCGACAGTCCCGTTTATGGGGGCACCATCCCAATGATCGCATCACCCCTCAAAGACCCCACCTCCTAATACCATCACCTTGTGGATTAGGTTTCAACATGTGAATTGTGGAGAGACACAAACATTGATTCTGTAGCAGTGGTGAATCGTACCTCCTTCCCGTGGCACTTTGGAGCATCGAGCTGGTGTGTGTGTGAAGGGCTAAGCACAGCCGTGACACTCCCAAGGTCTTTGAGCCACTATTACCTTTGACTCTCGGACGAGATAATCTTGGAGAATGATTAGCTATTCTTTAACATGCAGTGCAGGGATATGGTGCTGGGGACCACATCTGCTTAAATGCCACGTCACCTAGGGGGTTTGTAAGCAGAAAGGACAGCCAACTTCCACCTTGGCTCTTTTGTCCTCCGCTTCATGCTAGAACCACCAAACGTGGACCCCTTCGTGCTCCCGGGGCCTGATGATTCAGGATTCATTTTTGACTGTTTATTGTGGACATAAGCCAAGGCTTAGGGTCACCCCGCTGCCAAAGGCCCCAAGGGTCTCCATCACCCTCTTTCCTCTCTCCCCACCCCCACGGTCACCCCTAAAAAGTCAGCGAGAAACAATTTGGGTGAATGAGGTTCACAAACCTGAGAACTTGCCTTATAATGTAAGCACAGTATTACACCGGATAGAAATGTCAGATGTGATTGACATAAGCCTCGACTATATTCCAGCCAATGAAATTGATAGTGGCATTTGCCTGTGATCACTGGGACACTTCTCATTCAAGAACACTTCTTAAACATCACGGTGCTTATCTAGACACTATATAAAGACATATTTGCTTTCACTCACTTGGAATAAGTGTACTCATAATAAGCTTAAGAGATTACTCATAATAAGCTTTTAAATACATTTCTCTGCTTCTGTGCAGAGAAATACACAGAGCTGATTCCATGGGGGAAATGAAGCGTCAACATATGGAAGATGAGTCCTTAATCATCGGAGAATGATGATCCGTGACTCCTTAATTCAACACGAGCATATTCCACTCTTGGCTTAGACGCTGAGAGGGAGTTGGGACAGGTCTGTACTCTCAAGCAAGTTAAAAAGAAGTTGGCTTTGCTTCTTCTTTGTGACTGTGGAAAAGTGTTAGATAAGTGTAAAAGCGGGTATACATTTTTGGAACGCACCTTCCCTATAAAAGGTCAAGCAAATTGTATTGAGCAAGGAATGGTTGGAGGTTAACTCTCTCGCTGCAGAAATGCCCAGCAAGGGACCTGCCACTTCGAGCCTCTCAGGATGATGGCTCCACATACGCCATCTTCAACCCCAGGTCACCCAGGCCTGGGGCCTGGCATGGACAGCAAGCTGCCTTAGCCTTCCCACTCTTCAAAGCCTGCAGGCTGTCTCTGTCTATACTGTCCCACTGAGCTTAATTTACCTTCCTTGTTACCCTCAGAGTGACATCTCCTGCATTACGGACACGGAGTCGAGCAAGCAGCGAGGGTGGTGGGAAGGGCCAGCCCCCCGAGGCAGGGGCATGGACACATAGGTCCTGGGTGCTTGTCACTACAGTGATAGGTTCCGCCTAAGTCACCTCCAAAGCCCCTGCCAAGCCCAGAGGAGCTAATTCACCAGCCATCCGTTCTGGCGGCTGTTTTCTGGGTGCCCAATCTGTGTGGGAGAGACGAATCCCACAGATTTTGTAATGGAGCCCGTTCAGCTGATCAGTCCCGCTTCCTCTGCATGGGGGAAGCCCGGATCTGGCCAATCTGAGTAAACTCAGTCACTTCCACTGAAATTCTGTCGCTTGGGGGTAGCCCCTCAGTTCAGGATCCTCCCTTTGGTCTTTTCATTTCCTTCTCTCGGGATAGGATCTGGATTAGGAAGTCTTATTTAACATTCTGTCAAGTCTGTGACGGGGTAGGGGACGAGAAAAAGTTCTGTCTGTTCTGAGGTTAGCTTTGGCTTCCAATGAGCTGGGACTGGCCTCTCGGGTCCAGAATGTGGCCCTCGGTCCCGGCTTACGGTGAGGCTTCCCCTGGTTGTGATGTCCGCACGTGGCGTCTTCTTGCCTTTGGCCCTTCTGTGTAACCCAAGCCGGGGGGCAGGTGGTGCTGTGGAACTCTAAAATGCCCCCTTGGTGTCATGCAGAAGTGAGGGGCTGTGCCAGAGTGCCCAGGGGCCTTGTGCAGGTTGCTCTTGGCTCAGAAGGCAGGCCTGAATGCCAACGTCAGACCCCACACCCCCCGCCTTATCAGGAATCTCTCTCAGGGCTTGCTTTGCTAAAAAATGCTGCACCTTTCTCCAGAGCTCACCTGCATCTTGACCCAAGCCCCATTTCCTCCAGTTCTCCATCGCTGAACCCATTAAACTCACCTTGGCTGGAAAGACAACTGCGGTGTTATCCTGAACCCCCTCTCTCTGATGTTTATGGTATAATTTATTTATGGCATATAACATACGCTGGGAGGGCGAAGGAGCCATTTGGGCATAGGACAAGCAGGCCGGGCGGATTCTCAGAGGAACTTACGTGAAAAGATACGTATCCATATATCGCGTTAGATATATACAAGTCCGTATGGAGTTCTTAAAAATATTTATAAGGAAACATTAATTACATCGAAATCCGAGACGGGTCAGAAAAGACAAATGACCCAACGGGGTGGGATTCATCTGAACTGCAAAGGGCAATCCGAAGAGCCAGAGGGAGAAGAGAGTGGGGGCTCATGTCAGTAGCAGAAGAGAAAGGAGCCCCAGGTCTGGGGATGATGCACGTGAATAATGCCCACAGGTTGGAGGTGAGCGTGAAGGGCGCGGACTGGGGGTGGGGCTGGGGGCCGAAAATACTCTTGACCAGAGCAGAGCCAACAAGGAGGGCCCAGATGAGGAGAGAGAAGTGGGCAGGCAGGAGGGGAAGGGCTTGAGCAGGGCGGGGTTGAGTCTGATTTGATTCGATGACACGAAGGAGACCAGTTCGTTCTACTATGTGGCCGAGCTGGGAGGAATGGATATAAGTGGTTCAAGACCACCCCCGGTGGGGAGCCGTGGAGGGTTGGCTCGTGGAGGGTGGGAATGTGCTGGAAGTGGATACAGAAAGCAGCACGGCAACTTGCTGAGCCGGCAGGGCTTGGTCCAAGGATTTGGAGGGGATTCTGGAAAAGGGGAAGCTCAGGGCCTGGTCCAAGGATTTGGAGGGGATTCTGGAAAAGGGGAAGCTCAGGGCCTGGTCCAAGGATTTGGAGGGGGTTCTGGAAAAGGGGAAGCTCAGGGCTTGGTCCAAGGATTTGGAGGGGGTTCTGGAAAAGGGGAAGCTCAGGGCTTGGTCCAAGGATTTGGAGGGGATTCTGGAAAAGGGGAAGCTCAGGGCCTGGTCCAAGGATTTGGAGGGGGTTCTGGAAAAGGGGAAGCTCAGGGCCTGGTCCAAGGATTTGGAGGGGATTCTGGAAAAGGGGAAGCTCAGGGCTTGGTCCAAGGATTTGGAGGGGGTTCTGGAAAAGGGGAAGCTCAGGGCCTGGTCCAAGGATTTGGAGGGGATTCTGGAAAAGGGGAAGCTCAGGGCTTGGTCCAAGGATTTGGAGGGGGTTCTGGAAAAGGGGAAGCTCAGGGCCTGGTCCAAGGATTTGGAGGGGATTCTGGAAAAGGGGAAGCTCAGGGCCTGGTCCAAGGATTTGGAGGGGATTCTGGAAAAGGGGAAGCTCAGGGCCTGGTCCAAGGATTTGGAGGGGATTCTGGAAAAGGGGAAGCTCAGGGCTTGGTCCAAGGATTTGGAGGGGATTCTGGAAAAGGGGAAGCTCAGGGCTTGGTCCAAGGATTTGGAGGGGATTCTGGAAAAGGGGAAGCTCAGGGCTTGGTCCAAGGATTTGGAGGGGATTCTGGAAAAGGGGAAGCTCAGGGCCTGGTCCAAGGATTTGGAGGGGATTCTGGAAAAGGGGAAGCTCAGGGCCTGGTCCAAGGATTTGGAGGGGGTTCTGGAAAAGGGGAAGCTCAGGGCCTGGTCCAAGGATTTGGAGGGGATTCTGGAAAAGGGGAAGCTCAGGGCCTGGTCCAAGGATTTGGAGGGGATTCTGGAAAAGGGGAAGCTCAGGGCCTGGTCCAAGGATTTGGAGGGGGTTCTGGAAAAGGGGAAGCTCAGGGCCTGGTCCAAGGATTTGGAGGGGGTTCTGGAAAAGGGGAAGCTCAGGGCCTGGTCCAAGGATTTGGAGGGGGTTCTGGAAAAGGGGAAGCTCAGGGCCTGGTCCAAGGATTTGGAGGGGGTTCTGGAAAAGGGGAAGCTCAGGGCCTGGTCCAAGGATTTGGAGGGGGTTCTGGAAAAGGGGAAGCTCAGGGCCTGGTCCAAGGATTTGGAGGGGGTTCTGGAAAAGGGGAAGCTCAGGGCCTGGTCCAAGGATTTGGAGGGGGTTCTGGAAAAGGGGAAGCTCAGGGCCTGGTCCAAGGATTTGGAGGGGGTTCTGGAAAAGGGGAAGCTCAGGGCCTGGTCTAAGGATTTGGAGGGGATTCTGGAAAAGGGGAAGCTCAGGGCCTGGTCCAAGGATTTGGAGGGGGTTCTGGAAAAGGGGAAGCTCAGGGCCTGGTCCAAGGATTTGGAGGGGGTTCTGGAAAAGGGGAAGCTCAGGGCCTGGTCCAAGGATTTGGAGGGGGTTCTGGAAAAGGGGAAGCTCAGGGCCTGGTCCAAGGATTTGGAGGGGGTTCTGGAAAAGGGGAAGCTCAGGGCTTGGTCCAAGGATTTGGAGGGGGTTCTGGAAAAGGGGAAGCTCAGGGCTTGGTCCAAGGATTTGGAGGGGATTCTGGAAAAGGGGAAGCTCAGGGCTTGGTCCAAGGATTTGGAGGGGGTTCTGGAAAAGGGGAAGCTCAGGGCCTGGTCCAAGGATTTGGAGGGGATTCTGGAAAAGGGGAAGCTCAGGGCTTGGTCCAAGGATTTGGAGGGGGTTCTGGAAAAGGGGAAGCTCAGGGCTTGGTCCAAGGATTTGGAGGGGATTCTGGAAAAGGGGAAGCTCAGGGCTTGGTCCAAGGATTTGGAGGGGATTCTGGAAAAGGGGAAGCTCAGGGCTTGGTCCAAGGATTTGGAGGGGATTCTGGAAAAGGGGAAGCTCTGAGGGGATGTGAGGTGGGCCGGAAAGACGGAAGCCGCTGTCTTGGGCGGCTGCAGGGGGGCCGATGAGGCTGGAGAGGCAGGCGAAGATGACTGAGGCGTTAGACTCGCACAAGCAGCAGGACACTGGCACAGCCCACAGTACGAGCTTGGGCAACAGGGAAGGCTGGGTGAGGAAGGGTGGGGAGTTTGAGGTCTCAGCGCTATTTACATTCAGCTGGAGACGTCCTGGAGCCCTTGGTACGTGACTTAGAGGAGAGGAAAGGCCCAGGGTGTGTGCTGGGGTGGGAGGGTGGTGGGAGGCAGGAATGGGTGGTGCACAGCGAGCAGAGGAGTGGGGAGCCGGGCTCTCTCTGGTGAGAAAGACGGGGGCTCCACTTAGCCGTGTGCCCTGTTTCACTCCATCTCTGAGCTTGGAAGGCTAAGAAGAGAGCCGGGACGCGACCATCTCATTTTGCTTTCGTGTTATGTAGAATGTGAGGTTTGCAAATCTCCTTAACCTTTGGGGCTGACACGTTAACACAAGGTTTACTCACAAGGAAAGAGCGTGGGATCTGCAGCCTGGATTAAAATCCCAGACACGAAAGAGGGTATAGCATACACATGCAAGGGACTATTATTGAGCCCCTAAAAAAGACGGGAATTCTGACATGTGCTACAGCATGGGAGCGTCATGTTCAGTGAAATAAACCAGCCCCGGGAAGATAAAGGCCGTACGATTCCGCTTGTATGAGGTGCCCAGGGTGGTCAACTCGTAGAAACAGAAAGTTGAATGGTAGTTTCCAGGGGCTGGAGGAAGGCGGGGTGGGAAGTTCTTGCTCAACGGGTGTCGAGCTGCAGTTTTTCAAGATGAAAGACTTCTAGAGATCTCTTGCACAATATGCTATAAATAGTTAGAATCCAGTTAACCCTCTTATATGCTAATCCTAAAAATGGTTAAGGTGGTAAATTTTATCTTTTTCACCGCCACCATCAAAAAAAAAAAAAATCCTGTAAGATGGACATAGATCATGAACCTCGTAGAGATAGTCTAAGGATTAAATGAAAACAGGTGGGTGGGGGCGGGGGGCGCCTGGGTGGCTCAGTCGGTGAAGCATCCGACTCTTGATTTTGGCTCAGGTCACGATCTCATGGTTCGTGAGTTCCAGGCTCCACGCTGACAATGCAGAGCCTGCCTGGGATTCTCTCACTCCCTTTTTCTCTGCCCTTCCCGTTCTCTCCCTCTTCCTCTCTCTCTCTCTCTCTCTCTCTGTCTGCGCTGACAGTGAGGAACCTGCTTGGGATTTCTATCTCTCCCTCGAAATAAATAAACAAACTTGGGGAAAAAAAAAAAGAAAGTATGTGAAGCTCCTAACATAAAACATACCATTTTAATTAAATTCAATACACTACATTTAGCTCCCTGTTTTAATACCTGAGTGGTATTCTTTCAAGGATCTAGACCTATTTCAGCCTTTAGCAGCATATCATAGTGCAACCCACACAATCCTGAGGATGAAACAGTTAATAGTAACACCCCTGAGCTGCTTTACCCAAAGGATTTGCAATAGAATTAAACAAGAAAATCTCAGCATCTCTGTTTTTGATCAGAGAAGGGCTCCAAACAAAGATGTCACTATTACTATCAAGAGAAACTGAATCTAGTCTCTTCAGACCACAAGAATGGGCAGAATTAAAATGCAACTGGCCAGAACACTGGAGTTTCAGGCTTTGCAGGGCCTCAGAAATATGGAGAAGTCCTTTGCAGAGCAGAAGTTACGAGCAACAGGCATTTGGGCCGGCCTATGGGAGAGAACAAACCTTCTTAGGAATCTAATCGATTAGCTACCTATTTAGGGCATAAAGTGGAACTTGAACAAGTCCCAATGTCGAGACATCGACTTTATTGGAGGTAGATGACAAGACCACCGCGGAATATGCTCGGGAGAATCACTGGGACTTGGAAACCCAAAAGGTAGAGGAATTCAGAGCAGACTGGAACATTCTCTGAGCCACCCCTGGCTAAGATTTTTTTTCTTACTCCTGAGAAGAATTTGGAGGTTCATGCCAAAGTGCTTTTCTGGATTTTTTAAAAAATTTTATTTATTTTGAGAGAGAGAAAGAACACGTGTGTGTGCGGGGGAGGGGCAGGGAACGAGGAAGAGGGAGAATCCCAAGCAGGCTCCGTGCTAACAGCACGGAGCCTGACACAGGGCTCAAACCCACGAACCATGAGGTCATGACCTGATCCAAAATCAAGAACCGGACCCGGATGGGCCACCGAGGCGGCCCCTCAAAGCATCTTTCTCTATCACTTACAGTTTGCTGCGTAAAATTATAAGTTAACCGGAAGTAACTAGATGGGTCTCATTTCATAGTAGGGGGCCAAGCTCTCTCGACACTTCCTTTTGTCGTCTGCATCAAGTCCTGGGTTACGGACAGCCGCCAGCTATTGTCATTGCAAGATACCTGTACAGGGTGGACCCATTCTCACTCTTGCAGCTAAAACCCTGGTGCCCGGAGTTTCCAGGTAAGCAGCAGCTCTCACACAATGTTGTCTGGGTGTGCGGCCTGTAACAATAGTACACCACACCCAGAAAGACAATATGCCAAAATATTGAAACAGCCTACTCAGGCCCTATGTCACGTAGGACACGCATGGCCCGGCACGAGCCGGTCCCTCTTAAGACGTCCGCGTCCTTGGGAGGGTCAGGCAGACTGATCTGATACCTTCCTAGTGCTCCCGCCTTTCTTCGGTAGTTTTTAAAGGTATTCTGTGGTCTGTCCCACCTTGAAGGACAACACGGGGGAGGGGATGGGGCAAGGGGCTGGGGGCATCAGGCAGAAGTGCGTTGAAATCCCACCTCTCCTCCTTCAGTGGCCACGCGAGCTGAGAGCTGATCGTGGTGTTACTTCCTCGGGACTCCTGTCCGTGGAGGAGAAGCATAGCGGCCCCTCAAGTTCACGGGGAGAAGGGAGATGATGCAGCTGTAGGGTCTGGGACACCGCCTGAGCCACAGGAGCTGTTCCCTAAGTGTCACCCTCTCACTTCCCCCGACTCGGAGTCTTGCTTCGTTCTGTCTAATCCCAAGAACCTGCTCTTGGGCCTTGACCCCGTTCTGCGATGAGCACTTCTGTTCACGGGCGCTCCTGTTCTCACGCACACTCACAGGCTCTCGGATCGACGGCCTCCCGTGTTCACGAAAATTTCACCTCCCTTGCTTGCACGCACGGGCCCCTTACCCAGGTCTTTTCCTCTCTTTGAAAGAAAACCACCCGGCCCCTGCATTTCACGGCTGTCCCAAATGCCCGAAGTGTATGGGACTGGATTGCCAATGTTGTCAGCATTTTCCGATCTGGCTCCTGTGGGGTCAGAGATCTCTTGCCCTCACGTTTCCTACCATTGAAGTATCTGGTCTGCGGGGAAGGACCCTTTGTTTTGCGTCCCCGTCCTCTGTGTGTGTGAGAGGGAAAGCACGTGTGTTGTCTCAAACGGGCCTGTTTTTCCCTCTTAAATGCCGGAACCACTTTTGAATCTAGGCCCCTGCCTCCCATCTGTCGTCAGTGACCCAGCGGGACAGTGCAGCCCTACGTGCTCCGGCGGGCCGCTCCTTCCACCTCGGTATCCTGCACCGCGAGTGACCTAGGACTCAAGCCCCGGTCCCCACCGCTACGTGTTCAAACGAAAGGGGAATTGAGACACTGAGGCTCTCCCCGCTTCCCGAGGAGGGAAGCGCAGTCCCTCCTTCCCCCTTCGCTGACAGCCCACTTCCTCCCGGAAGGGCAGAAGTGCCCGTGAAATGTTGGCTTTTTCATTTGAGAAGCTGCAACATTTTAACAGGGCTTCCACCAGAGGTACCTTCCTTCCAGTTCGGCCCCTGGAGTTAGTCTGGCTTAGGGAGATCCCCTTAGTTTAAAAGGGGTCTGGCCGGGGGGGTTGCAATTCTCCACCCGCCCCCTGCAGTATCCCGGAGGACAGAGTGGTCTGCAGACCTTATTTGTTTTCTCTCTGGGGAAAAACAAAAACACGTTGTGGACCGAGGCCTGCCCTGCCCTTCAGAGACCGTAAGGGGGGCTATTGGTCCCCTGCAGTGAGCTCTGATAGAACCAAGGGGGTAGATGGGGAAGGTTGAGAAAGGAGATTTGATAAAACGTGGGCCTTGGCCCCCTGCGGCTTTTTTTTTTTTTTTTTTTCATGTTCATTTATTTTTAAGAGACAGAAACAGAGCACGAGCTGCGGAGAGACAGAGGGAGAAGGAGACACAGAATCCCAAGCAGGCTCCGGGCTCTGAGCTGTCAGCGCAGGGCCGGACGCGGGGCTCGAACCCACAAACTGTGAGATCATGGCCTGAGCCGAAGTCAGCCGCCCAACTGAGCCCCCTGGGTGCCTCCCCCCTCCCCCACCCTCAACTTTTCAAGAGCCCGGGAGGCACGCTGCTGTTAGGATGTGCAGAATGGTGCTGTTTCTCTTCGCGTGTTCCACAGACTTCTCTGGACCCATATGGTTCCTGTTTTTGTTTCGACTCATGCTGATTTTTTTCCATGCCCTCATGGTTCGAAGAAAAAACAAATCTTTCAAGTGACCTCATCTTCATCCAACATTACTTCATGGGAAATCACAAACCTCCGGGGAGCGCAGAGTCAAAGCAGGCCTGGTGCAAGGGAAGGGGGTTTGGAATTCCAGGCCTTCGGAGCTGGCTCGAATGGCCATTAAAGGATTGTGGGATTCCGGACCTCAGTTCCCCATCTGCAGAAAGGAGAGTTACCGTACGTTGGCTACTAGGTTTCAATAAGGGAGAAGTCTAACAGCATTTGTGCAAGGAGGGTAAAGAATGACCGAGGTAATCATTATTGTGACGATTACAGATAATACACTAGAGATACAGGATACATGATATTCCTTTTGTGAGAACCCTCAGCCCTCCCCCCACCTCCGAATTCAGCACTATTATGACTCCCCACCGGACAGAGGAGGGGACAAAGGTTTAGGGCGGTCAGGTCAGGGGGAGCTGGGTGGAATAACTCAATGACGATGTCAGGGTGAAGCCAGGGATTGGCTGGAAGCAGGCAGGAAAGAAAGATAGTCATTTCCACACATATTAGTTATAGTAACTAGTTCTCCATCGCGAAGTCTCACCTATTACAAAACTCTTCACAAAACCTCTGGAAAAATGCACAAGCGCAGGCAAGAGTGGCTGCCTGAAGAGGGGAAACGTGAAGCTAGGGAGGAGAACTCGTCCTACGCCCTGTCATATCATATTCATATCTTTTTTCTCCAAAAAGGTAAATACAGGGTTTAGAGCAACCTATTCTTTAGCACTGATAACTACTTTCTATTGTCCCTTCTCTGGGACAGGTGCTGTGTCGGGCGTGTTTATGTTTTCCCATTTGCTTTATTCCTGCATTTACCTTGTAATAATAATTGTACAAATAAACAGATAGTTCCTGACCTCTGGAAGCTTACTGATAAATCCACCCACAGGGATTCGGAGGAACCCAAGGACAAACAGCAGACAATTCACTCGATGTCAGCCACAAGGCAGGTGTATTTGAGGGAACAGGTCGTGGGAGGAACATACTTGGGCAGGGCGGGGTGAAAGGGAAAGAACCTTTCCCACAGAAGAGATTCCGGGAAGGAAGGAAGATTTCCAAGATTGTTTCAATGATAGAAGAGACGTTTGTGCAGCGTGGGGGAGGAAGCATGTTCCAGACACAGGGGCAGCCTGAGAGGTAACCTCACCAGAGCAATACCACAACCGATGAGAGGGACCATTTGTATTGGGGTCCCGTGACTGGCAGAACGTTGCCAGAGACGGTAGACCTTTAATGGATGGATATTCCACCTTTCAAGGTGGATAAGTAGCTGACTGCATTTATCTGACCCCAGGAGAGGGACGCCCCCTCATTTTGGAGGGCCCTCTACCCTGCAATGCACAATCTGCGAAGATAGTGCATTTATGCCTACTGTCGTAAGTGAACTGAAGGCAAAGGAACAGAGAAGTGACATTGAAAAGTAGGCTGGGACGGTTTAGGCAGCCCAGGGCTGCCAGGTGAAGGGCCTGGAGACAGAAGGGGAGGCTCTCGGAACCTCTCAGAAGGAAAATGGTCAGTGATTAGATGGAGGGGAGGAGAAGTTTTAGAATAAAGTGGATGTCCCCCCCCCCCCCCAAGAACCTACCAATGACAATTCTCTGGTCAGAGAATTCAAATCC
The DNA here is from genome assembly GCF_022079265.1 of Lynx rufus. Lineage (NCBI taxonomy): Eukaryota > Metazoa > Chordata > Mammalia > Carnivora > Felidae > Lynx > Lynx rufus. The sequence continues at coordinate 8,100,090 of NW_025814823.1, read as the reverse complement.
CCACTGAAGTATTTCTAGGTAATTATCATCAGCACCAGGGACGAAGATGAGAGGCACAACCTTGACCATTTTCATGGCACCCTTGACCAACCTTCACTACACATCGGTCATCTTTTTTTCAAATTTACTTTAAATTTATTTTTATTTTAGAGGGAGAGAAAGAGAGAGCATGAGTGAGGTAGAGGGACAAAGGGAGAGAGAGAGAGAGAGAGGGAGAGAGAGAGAGAGAGAGAGAGGGAGAGAGAGAGAGAGGGAGAGAGAGAGAAAGGGAATCTTAAGCATGCTGAACATGGGACTTGATCCCACAACCCTGGGATCATGACCTGAGCTGAAATCAAGAGCCAGATGTTAAAGTGACTGAGCCACCCAAGCGCCCCTACACCTTGTCATCTTTAATTAAGTCAACTTTGCACTGGACTCATGTCATTTTGCTATAGGTAGGTGCCCTCAGTCTTCAGATTTTATTACAACTTGTGGTGATTTTGTCACTTTGTCTGTTTTCTTTGTTTTGTTTTGTTTTTTCTTCTTTCCTTCTTTTACACCCTGAACAATAAGCTCTGTGAGGGTGGGGTGTGGGTCGTATGTTCAGGTTAATTACCCCTTGAACTATACAGTACCTGTCACATAGTAGGCATTTAATCAATAGTTGATGAATTCAAAGAACAAATGGACATTAAAGAAGAAATAAATAAATGGAGTTTATTAGCTTAGTCTAACACAACATTAAACTACTAATCATTCTCCTGATTTCTCCCCTTCCATTCCGTTCTAGCATAGACCCATGGTTTCTATGCTCATCCCAGCACTTCACGTGACTACTTGGTTGTTATTTACCTGCTTCAACTGCCTCAAGAGGGAGTGATTTGGCAGGTAAGGGCCCAGGACCAGAAAGCTTGCCCCTCCAGCCCTGAGTGATCTGGTCCCTTCAGCTTTATTTCACATCCCTTCGTGACATGTTCCAACCAACCTGAAGACCTTTCATACCCTTGAGTGCACTCTGTTCACTCTCTGTTGCCTCCAGGTCTTGCACATCTGTTCCTTCTGGCTTCCTTCCTGTCCCTGCCATTGACCCCCACATCTGAGTTCAGCACCCTTCCCCTGGGGTATCTCCAATTCCACACTTAGTTCATTAGCCTGCAATTGCATTTTAAGTATATGTTTTCATTTACTCATTCATCAATAAATATTTCTTGCACATCCGCGATATCTCAGGCACTGCTTTAGGTACAAAGGAACGCAGTAGTGAACAAAATAGGCAAAATCCCTGTCCTCTGGTGCATACATTTTGGTGAAAGAGATAGCCAGTTAACAAGTAGAGACACATCTATGGAATACGTCATGCGTGAAGTGCTATAAAGATAAATGAAGCAGGGAAGACAAAAGTAGGGGTAGAAAGGTTATTTTATTTTATTTTTTTTTTTAATTTTTTTCAACGTTTATTTATTTTTGGGACAGAGAGAGAGCATGAACGGGGGAGGGGCAGAGAGAGAGGGAGACACAGAATCGGAAGCAGGCTCCAAGCTCTGAGCCATCAGCCCAGAGCCCGACGCGGGGCTCGAACTCACGGACCGCGAGATCGTGACCTGGCTGAAGTCGGACGCTCAACTGACTGCGCCACCCAGGCGCCCCAAGGTTGTTTTAGATGAAGTGATCTTGAAAGGCATCCTGATGAGGGAACGTTTTATCATCTGCTCAAAGGAATCAGGGGAACAAGCCATGAAAATTTCCTGGGGACACATGTTCCAGAAACAGATAGTGCAAAGGCGCTGAGGCAAGATTGTGTTTGACACATTGAGGACACTGAAGAAGCGGGAGGTGATGCGGCTCGAGCAGAGTGACCATATCACCGTTTAAGCCAAGCTGCGTGCTCCACGAGGGGAGAGACCGCCTCCACCTGACTCAGTGCCGTACTCCCCAATGTCTAGCATGGAAGCTGGCACATCCTCTCAAGGTACTGAGTGAACTCACATCTCGGAAGAGCTTCCCCACCTGTCTAGCTTTACCCATCAGGTCCTGAGTGGATAGACCGGGAGGAAGTCATTGAGTCTGGACAAGGGCAGGTTGGGCAGTAAAGGAGCTGGGTAAATAAAACAAGAACAGAAAAGACTTGAGGGACTGAGAATCAATCTGAGGGTCCTGCTTCGTGTTCCAGTGACGAAAGCTGACTGTGGACCGGTGCTTTGGAAATGGCCTCTTGTACCACATCTCGCCGTGAAAGCGGCACTCTTTAAGCCACACGTAACTTTATACCAGATACATCCAGTATTCTCTCCTTACTACACGTTTAATACTGCGCTGAATGTTTTCTGTGGATTAGCTTAGCATGATTGTCGTGGAGATTATTTAAGAGGACATCTCCATTTTCTAGATGAACAAACTGGCGTTTGGAGAGTCAAGTAACCTGCCCACGATCCCACAACTGATGGCAGAGACAAGCAGCGAACTTGAGCGATGGGATTTCAAAGGCTTCGCTCTTGAACCCTGGACTGTAAATGCCTCCCTCCTCCTCCTGCCCCCTCATGGTGAGATGATCTTCCTGTGCTATATACAATGCAGCTAAATGAAGGTACAGAGAGCAGATCTCAGAGTTGAGTTAGTATTTTCAGTGTATTTCAGAGTCAGCGTATTTTCAACTCAAATGGCAGAAATTGCCCCACGGTTTTGTTTGGTTTAGTTTTGGTTCATTCTGGGTTGGAGTCAAGCCTATAGTGACGAGTGCCAGAGCCAACCTCAGTGAAAGAGAAGTCTTTGACAAGGAATCTGTATCCCATGAGGCTTCAAATTGACTTGAGGACAGTACACCTCACTAGGAGGGAGCCTGGTTGGCAAAAGGAGGTTTCTCCTAACAAGGGGACGTCTGGAAATTGTCATGAAAGATGGCAGCGCAGTTCTGGAAAAACCCTGTCACGCTCTATCTCTCCAGGACGTAGATGAGATGTGAGGTGCTCCTACTGGGACAAGAACTGACAGGAATCCCGGTGCTAGGGAGGACAGCAGCACCCACCGTAGGGATCAAGACATGCCTCCAAAAACAACAGCTCATGATTCATTCACTTGCAATGTAAAGGACACAATGGAGATGTTGTGGCTGTTGAAGCTGAGCCTCACACGCAGGTCCCCCAGTGTGAATTAGGAAGGAAATTGTTGAGTGGAATTTCATTAGGTTTCTCCGAGGAGCCTCGAACACCACCACGACCCAACTCAAAGGGAATATGGATTCGGAACACCAGATTAAAAATCCTTCCTGCCTGTTAACTTGCTTTCTGGGTCTTCTGTGAGAACGCGGATGTCTTTATCAAGAAAGGGGGGTGCATGAGCACCCATTCCTCAGGAAAGAGAGAGCCGATTAAAACCCATCAAGATTAAAACAGAACACACCGGGACAGGCTACGATGGGGAAAATGACAACATCGGCCTATATCTGGTCTAAAGGCAGCGAGGTTTGTGCAGCGCGTGGCGCTGTAATTTGGAGCTGATTGCCAGGAATCCAGTCCCTGGTCTCCACGAACCACAGCACGCATTCTGTATACTTGAGAGCACGAGGTTGGTTTTTCGAGTTGCAAACGTGTTGTGAGAAATTGAGAGACAGTAGTTAACGTCGCGAAGCCAGATCTCGTTTCCAAACACAACACAGTGTTTTGTTTTGCTTTGTTTTTAATGTGGTTCCTCTGCCCCTCGGCAGGAGAAAGAGTGTCTGGCAGAGAGTTAGGGAACCTGGGGCTGGTTGTGGTCTTGCCACTAACTGGATGGCGGCTGGCATTTCAAATCATTCGGGCTTTTAGAGCCTACGCTGTGGGCTAACCACAACGAAAGGTAGAAAGCTGAACAATCCAGAGCATCGGTCCTGCAGGAACTTGCCTCCAAATTGAGGAGATAAAAAAACCCGAGAGCGTAAGGGGAGGCATGACGGTTGCCACGATAAAAGTACAACACGTTGAGATGTACAAAGGAGGAGATCGGTTTCAACCAGGCAAGACGATGGACACAGAGGGAGGCCATTCTAGGTAGAGGAAAGAGCGTAAGAAAAACCCCACCATGAGATACCACCTCACACCGAATACAATGGCTACTATAAGAAAAAAAAAAAAACTCCAGAAAATAACAAGCGATGGTGAGGATGTGGAAAATTGGAAGGCACCCTCGTACACTCTTGCTGGAAATAGAAAGCGGTGCAGCTGCTTTGGAAAACAGTATGGCGGCCCCTCGAAAAATTAACATAGAATTACCACGTGACCCAGCAATTCCACTTCCGGGATATATACCTGAGAGCATTTAAAGCAACAACCCGAGCAGATATTTGTACATCTTTGTTCACAGCAGCATCACTCATGAGAGTCAGAAGGCGGAAGCGAACCAACCATCCACTGACGGATGAATGGATAAATAAAACGTGGTATATCCATACAATGACAATTTATGTAGCCTAAAGAAGGAAGGAAATCCTGACAAAAGCTGCAAGACGGATAAATCTTGAGGACGTTATGCTAAGGGAACCAAGCCGATCATAAAAAGACAAATTCTGCATGATTCAACTTATGTGAGATACATAGAGCGGTCAGATTCAGAGACACATCAAGCAGAATGGTGGCTGTCAGGGGCTAGAGGACAGGGGCGGGGGGTTATTATGTAGTGGGGACAGAGTTCCAGCTTTATGAGATAAAGAAAAGAGCTCTGGAGATGGGTGGCGGTGATGGTCCCACAGCAACGTGAACGGATTTGACACCGCTGAATGGTATGCTTAGAAATGCTTATAAGGTGTTGAGTTTTATGTTGCACGTGTTTCATCACAGAAAAAGCTGTCGCCCCCGCCAGAAAAAACAAAAAACAAGGCAGAGTGGATTTAAAAGAAATACAGAGTCTGTGGATCAGTAGACAGGCAGATCAGGTCTTGAGTCAAGCCCAGCCAAATCTTGTGCTTCGTGTTGTATGAGATGAGCAGGGAGAGGATAGAAAGGTAGGTGGTCGACGGGGAGAAATAAACTTTGTCTTGAAAATCACGACATCATGGTCGTGTTGGGTGTAAAGAAATTGCCTGCTCTTTTGCTGTAAATATAATATCTGCAACTACCCCAGCATCATTCATGCTACTGAAGTGGAAGGCGGGGGGGGGGAGATAGATTCTTATCCCACGTTTGCAAAGTCCCATAGAGCCGTGCAGCACTCCTTACTCCTCGTCAGACAACCACCTTTCTGTCTGTGGCAGGCGAGTATCCCAGGAGGCAGGTCTAATTTAGGGTAATTGGAGGAGGGCCCAAAAAGCGACCCTTTACAAAGATGTGGATGGGGAATCTCCAAAACTAGAGCAGAATCTGGAGTGAGTAGTCGTCCAGACTGTTTCTATCCCTAGACTTACAGGGGGAGGGCAGGGATCAGTTACTGGCCCCAGAAGGAATGAGTCACGTGACTCACGGGCTCTCTCCCCCCCCCCCCCCCCCCGAGAGCTGCAGTGACCTTGGATGCACAGATGGAGATGGTCCTAGACAATCCCAACAGGGACAGGACCTGGTTGGGGGTAAAATGCCCTCACTCCCTCCTCTTCTGTCTGGGATCTCCTGCCAGGATTCCCCGCTGGCCGAGGCCCAAATGGAAGCCAGAGGTTTAAGGAACCAGCCGGATGTTATCCAGTGTCTCTAATGAACATCAGCCTCACCTGGAAGACTTGGTAAAACACAGAGCTCTGGACCCTGCATCAACGTTTCTGATTCAGTAGGTCTGAGGTGGGGGCAGCGAATTTGCATGTTTAACAAGGTCCCAGGTGATGCTGATGTTGCTGGTCCGAGGACCGCATTTTTGCGATGCAGCTCATATTAGGTCAACCTCTCACAAAAAGAGAGCAAGACAGATGGGGAGTCGATCTGGAAAGGCAAACAGCCTGTTTAATTTAATGAAAGGTGTTGCCGAACTCATATTAATGTCACAACGTTTGCAGGCCCCAGTTTTTCAATTATGAAGCAAGAGAGATCTGTGAGGTCCCTTCTAGCTCATTCTGTGATCCCATGGACCCCGGGGTGCCATATCTTTGAGTGACCACCAAGGGGACACTTCTGACAGGTAAGGCAATTCTTACTACGATTGACTGTCTAGGGGTGGTCAGTAGTTCATGGAATTGGGCACAGAGTTATGTGGATTGATTCGTATCTCTGTTTTCTAATTGTTTTTCCTACTGGATTCAGAGCTATTTGGGAAAGGATGTAAACAGTTGACTTTCCTAGATTATTTCCCTACAGATGAAAGGAGGCGTTCACTGCATCGCATAAGCTATGTTCCAAACTAGGGAGGCCCCCTTTGGTTTGTGTAAAATCAGTCATCAAGGAGATCATTTTTTTTTTTTTTTTTTTTAATTTTTTTTTTTTTCAACGTTTATTTATTTTTGGGACAGAGAGAGACAGAGCATGAATGGGGGAGGGGCAGAGAGAGAGGGAGACACAGAATCGGAAACAGGCTCCAGGCTCTGAGCCATCAGCCCAGAGCCTGACGCGGGGCTCGAACTCACGGACCGCGAGATCGTGACCTGGCTGAAGTTGGACGCTTAACCGACTGCGCCACCCAGGCGCCCCAAGGAGATCATTTTAAATACCACAGGAGAATGTACCTAATTAACAAAAGCCCGATCGGTTTATACTAATTATGCCTGTAGAATCACTATGCGGCGTAACCTACGACATGCTCTTCTCTTTTTAAAAGCTCATTTGTTAAAATCAAAAGACACCCCCGTCGTCCGCCTGGCAGTCGGGGGCTGTGCTCGTCTGTGAACACGTGCCTGGGCACGGAGTTTCTGTGCATCTCTTCCGGGTGTTTGTTTTTGTATGCTGTGTATTTACAGCAATGCAGATGATATATAGGCATGGCTGAAAGCTTTAAGAAAATTCCCATCTGTTCCTTGGTTCCTCTTTTGTCTTCGTTCAGTTCTGTAAAACAAAACAAAACAAACCAAAAAACCCAAACATGTCTTACATTTTTATGCAGTGGCTGGTTAAAAATAGACTCCCTCCCAGCAGTCATAATGTGCAACCTCCAGGAATCTTAAAACATCCTTTGAACAATCATTCTGCTTTCTCTTCAGGGTATCTCTGACCCAGAAACTGAAGCCGCTCGTAAATTACTGATTTATGTACTCATTCATTCAGTTGTGACTACGAAGGCAATTCGTGGCTGAGGGACACATTAGTCAGTCAGAGGGAAGACGGCAGTTGGCAATCTGTGTCCCAGTTCTGAAAGACCGAAGAGCCTCCACTTTCTTGAGGGTAGATTTTCAGTAGAAGGGTTCAGAGGCCTGGGCACGTGGAATCGTCTGGGCTCTACCGACCTGTTTCATTTATTTGACAAGTTTTATTGAGCATCTACAGTCTCTGAGAACCAGTGTTAGTGTCCTGTGTGGGCTTCTTGCCTACCGGACCCAGACACGTGCACGAGGGGCCATAATACAAGGTGATGAATTCTTCCGACAGATTTCTAAGGACCCTGTGGACAGAGGCTGAGTTGGTCGTTTCATGACTCTGGCTCCAGTTGCCTAGCACATACTGGGTGCTCGATATAGACTTGCTGGGGCACCTGGTGGCTCAGTTAGTTAAGCGTCCGACTTCGGCTCAGGTCACCATCTCGCGGTCCGTGAGTTCGAGCCCCGTGTCGGGCTCTGGGCTGATGGCTCAGAGCCTGGAGCCTGCTTCCGATTCTGTGTCTCCCTCCCTCCCTCCCTCCCTCTCTCTCTCTCTCTCTCTCTCTCTCAAAAATAAAAATAAAAAAATTTTTTTGATTAAAAAAAAAAAAGACTTGCTGACTGGGTGCAGTACTAGAAATAAAAACAAAAGGCTGTGGAAGCTGCATGGGGTGGGGGGAAAGTCCAGGATGAGTCCCAGCTCGCTGGGGGAAGAGGGGACCCTCCTAGGAGGCCCTGGATAGCCCACTCTCTATCTTTAAAGGTTCCTTTCGTTTTGACAGACAAACAAAAGAGACCAACAAAACAAGCCTGGATTCTGTTCTAAACATATTACCTCAAGCTGTCAGGGCCAACGGCCTGAAAATGTCTGTAGCATTTTCCACGTGAATTCCATTCTGACGTGCTTCTGTGGACTCCAGGGTGGCCATGGTAGGTTCGAGCCAAATCTCCGATGACTTAGAGATTCCCTAATGGTGAACGGAAGAATGTCCCTAGAGCCTTACCTTTTCCCGAGAGTGTAGAGAAGGCATTAAACCGCCAGCTGTCCCCACCTGCCCTCTTGTCCCCTTGTTACTTCTTCGCGAGCACAGGCAGCATGTTGGGGGGGGGGAGGTAAATCTGGTAAACGCTGGACGTTTTATTTAAACAGGAAGAAAAAGAAAACTCCCGCTAATTATGCAAGCTTACAATGAAATAAACCGTGTAAAAAAAAAGATATTAAAAGATCAAAACTCATCACTCCCTAATTCTTTTACATGCTGCTATTTGGCATGCTTTCAAGGTTATTTACATCTATCGTATCGGAATTGTGGAAATACTCTATGACGATATATGACCACCTTTCTCTTCTCCACTTTATCCTCAGTGCTACCGCGTTGGTAGCTTGAGATTGTCCATCGTGGCAATGTTCCCACCAGGGAAACTGGCTGTGCTAGAAGTTTCTTCCCACCAGAGAGTCAGTGAGTTATTGAACGTGTACTAGCACACCAGCATCAGGAACCCTCCGAAATTTCGTAGGAGTAGACTTGGCTTAAGTTTCCACAGGCCTTGGGGGTGCTGTGTGCAACCCAGCTTAGTGATCTCTGAGGATAAGACAGATAGCCTGAGCAAGGTTTGCTGGACCATAATATTGGGTCTATTACTGGCAGCCCAATTGTTCTGTCCTGGGGCACAACATCATTCTGTAGGTGGAAATATACAGTTATGTGATAGAATATAATTCATATGCCGTACGACTCACCCACTTAAGTGTGCGGTTCAATGAGTTTTAGTATTTCACAGAGTTGTGCAACTGGCACCACAATCAATTTTAGAACACACTCATCATGGGGTGCCTGGGTGGCTCCGTCAGTTAAGCGTCCGACTTTAGCCCAGGTCATGATCTTGTGGTCTGTGGGTTTTATCTCCGCATCAGGCTCTGGGCTGACAGCTCAGATCCTGGAGCCTGCTTTGGATTCTATGTCTCCCTCTCTCTCTGCCCCTCCCCCGCTCTCTCTCGCTCGCTCTCTCTCTCTCTCTCTCTCAAAAATAAATAAATATTTAAAAAAAGAACACATTCATCGCTTTCAAAAAAACCATGTGCCCATTTGAAGTCAGTCGTTACTTCCCCCAGTCTTCTCTTTCCCCTCCAAACTCTAGGCAATCACCAATTTCCTTTCTGTCTCAGTAGACTTATTTATCTGGACATTTCATATAAATGGCGCCATATAATAGGTAGTCTGTTTTGACTGGCTTCTTCCACATAACATAACGTTCTCAAGGTTTATCCATGCTGTGCCGTGTATCACCACTTCATCCCTAAGTAATATTCCATTGTGTGGATATTCTACATTCATTTGTCCTCTCATTAATAGATGGATATTTGGATCGTTTCCATTTTTTGGCTATGGTAAACAATCCTGCCATGTACATTCATGTACAAGCTTTTCTGTGGACAAAAGTTTTCATTTCTCTTGGGTATACACATACCTAGGAGTAGAATTGCTGAGTCATATGGAGACTCCGTGTTTAACCATTTGAGGAACGGCTGAACTGTTTTGCAAAGAGGCTGCACAATTTTACATTCACACCAGCCGTGTAGGAGGGTTCTACTCTCTCCATATCTTGCTAACATGCTATTGTCTGTCTTTTTTATTTTAGTCACCCTAGTGGATGTGAAATGGTGTCTCATTGTGGTCTTGATTTGTGTTTCCCTTATGACTAATGATTTGAACATCTCTTCATTGCTTATTGGCCTCTTGGGTACCTTCTTCAGAGAAGTTTCTATTCAGGAGTCTTTTAAAAAATGAAGAGAATTTAAGTCTCTCCTAATCCATCTGCTGTCCAAGTGAACCAGCCCCCAATCCCTTTGGTTTTTCCTCGTGAGAGCTTCCACACAGACAGCTCCCTTTAGAATGACTCCAAGTCCCTGCACCTCACTCTAGTTGGGCCAATACCCATGGAAACATTCTTGTGCATTTCTGAAAGACTCACTTTTGCTTCCAGCTTTTCAGAAGCCTCACCCACTGATCCCACCTGTCTCTTGTTACAGGTCAGCGACTTACTCCTTCCCTACTGATTTTGAATAATGTTGATTGCAATTGGGTATCTCCTCTCCTTTACAGCAAGATCCTCTCTGTCTGTCCTTTGAACTGTCTCCCAAGCCACACCCTGTCCCGGAAACACCCCTTCATGCCCAGCTCAAAAGCCGCCCTCCTTCCAATATTCAAATAATCCTAAAATCAGATTTCTCCAACAAAGCCTTTCCCAATAAGCTGGACCAAGATGGTGACTTCCTACCCTTTTCCACCCCCCCACCAAAACCCATCCTGTCTGGACTTGCCATTCACACAACCACACCGAAACCTCTTGAGCCACTGCTTTATTCACTTCATTTCACTAATTAACACATTTGTTATTTGTCTCGAGCTGGTTTGCCCGGTCATAGCTGGAAGTCTGAATCAGTGAGTTGCACCTTACGTGGCAAACTTCTAGAAGAAAGGCTCTTTTCATCCTTGGTTGTGGTAATAATAATAACATTCTGCTTTCAGACTAGAGAGATTTAATTCAGGTTCTTGCCTGTGGTCACTCGAAACATCAGAACTGAAGTGATGCCGTTAGCTCCCAGAGCACACGTCTTAAGGAGAGGAAGGGAAAGGAAAGCTGAATGAGACCAACATTCATCGAGACCCTTTATCGTGTGCCCTGCCCTGTGTTTGATGCTTTAAACATGGCACCCTAGAGATTCTCACCTGAACCCGATGAGAAAAATATCCTTGTTGTCATTTTCTAGATAAGGCTCAAAGAGGTTAAATGGTGCACCCAAAATCAAGTCATAAATTCTGGAACGAACATGCAAATTCATTTCTGTACAAAATTCTCTGCTGCTTGTGGCCTCCCTAAGCATACATGGCAAGTATCATTATTCATCATACTTGTTTAGAATACAGAGCCTCAGAGATTTCTTGGTGCATATGTTGATCACAAGGGAGGGAGGACGGCAGTGAAAATCCATCTATTCTCTAAAATGTATTCAACATATGTACTGTACTGCTGATGGGTGAATAGTTTCATTTAGGTGTAAGAAAGAAAATACAATGAAGTGTGCATACATATTCCATCCCCCCCCCCGATGCTGCACCCCCATGATAGTTCTAAGTAGTATTTTCACAGAGAAACGCCATATGGATCATAAGTTTGCAACCCAATTCTTTCCTGCATGAATGTAAGAATGGGTTGCTCTGGGGAAGGATAACAGGCTACTATGTATGAACAAAAATCCTTCACAGGGTCCCTTTCTCTGCACATTTCTGGGCTTGTCAAGTTTATTGCAGCCTATAACAATGGATCCGGGTAGTATTCAGCTGAGTAGAAAGGGTTTTAGGAAGGATTCCATCAAGGACACAGCGAAAGGCTTTTTGCCTCCTGATTATGAAAGCACCATCAGGACATGCAGTGGAGTGTACTCTATTCCAGATAAGACTATGTCTATCATCTGTCTCGTCTTTTCCTCCCAGGCCTATTTCCCTCTCAACCACTACTTGGGGCATAGAGAGGTAGGAGAGAGGACATGGAGAGGAAAAGAAAACAACTCTTTTGACTTATTCCTGATGATTTCACCCTTGGATCTTCAAATCTTTACGCATCTACTTTCTATCGTAAAATGAAAATCATAGGAAACCTTTAAGCTACCATTGAATTTTACAAGTAGCGTGAACGAATTTAGACCTTTTCTCGAGAGGCTGTTTTGATAGGAAAACAGCAGAATGGGGGCCAAGGACAGGATTACATAGTACGTGTATGTGGGTGCGGGGCGGGGGGGGTGGAATTGGGATTTAGAAAGTGGCCTTGAGGTCTGAAGCTTCTGTTTCCCTTGATTTGTGGGAACAGAGCTTGGCACAGAACAATGGTCGCGGTTGAAAGTTCTCCTGGTAGCCAGGAAGGACACAGTCCGATGGGCATATAATATGAGCCATAAACATGAGCCATATATGTAATTTCAAGCTTTCTAGGAGCCATATTTTTAAATTATGTGTTTATATTTTATTCCCATTTTAATTATTGTTATTATTTGTTTTATTTTAGAGAGAGAGAGTGCACGCGTGAGTGGGGGAGAGGGTCAGGGGCTCCAGCTCAGCGTGAGCCCCATGTGGGGCTCGATCCCCAGGGATCATGACCTGAGCTGAAATCAAGAGATCCTCAACCAACTGAGCCACCCAGCACCCCTAGGAGCCATATTTTTGAAACATATTTAACATTGTTAAAAAGAAACAGGTGAAACTAACTTTAATAATATACTTGACTTAATCTCCTATAACCCCAAATAATATCATTTCGACATGTACTCAATTTTTTACATTAATGAGATATTTTACGTTTCCTTTTTCCATGTGAAGTCTTCAAAACCCAGTGTGTGTTTTACAGTTAGAGCGCATCTTAATTCAGATTAGCCACACTCCGAGAGCTCGAGAGCTACACGTGACTAGTGGTTACCATATTACCACAGTTCTGAAGAGTTACTTCTTCTGCGGCTTTATGACTTGTGTGATTTTTTCCCAAGCCAAAATTGGAAGGATCATTGCATTCCAAATGTGTCAGATATATATTGCTGCATAATCAACTACTCAGAACTTAGTCGCTTAAAACAACCAGTTATTCACTCTTTATAGGTTGGTAATTTGGGCTGTGCTCAGCGGGGAGACCTCGTCTATGCTCTGAGGGCCATTGGTAGTGTTTATTCATGTCAATGGGCCTTGGCTAAGATGGCTGATCTGGCTGGTCTCTCTCCATGTGTTCTTTCGCCTCCAGAGGGCTAGCTTGGGCTTGTTAACGTGGTGAAGGAAGACTCTCCAGTGGCATAAAAGGGCAAGTCCAAATGTACATTTGCTTTTCATACCATTGCTTGCATTACATTGCCAATATCCCATTGGCCAAAGCAAGTTGTATGGCCAGTCCCAGAGTCATAAGAGAGAGAACTATGCAAGAACATGGATTTAGGGAGACATGATTCTTTGGGGACTATTTCTGTAACAATCTGCCATACCATACTTTATAGAATATGTGCTGCATCGTGTTTCATGCTCCCCATATGAGCGACTTTTTATTTTGGAGCTATGGGTTCCCAGTGCGCCTTGATTAGTGTCTTAGCCAGCCTGGAAAATGGTCCCCAGGGATTCTTGCTACCTGGTTTTTATGTCCCTATGTACTCCCCTCCTGCTGAATAGGGTGACCCATGTAACCGATAGGTTATTGTGAAAATGACAGTGTGTAACTTTGGAGGCAAGGTCATACAGGACATTAGGGCTTTTGTCTTGCTTACTTGGACCACTGGCTTTGGGAAAGTCTGCCACTGTGTGAGGACACTCCATCAGCTGTATAAAGGGGGACATGATGAGGGATTGAGGTGTCCTACCAACAGCCAATATTGACTTACCAGTCACATGAGTGAATCATCCTAGAAGCAGACCCTCCAGCCCCACTCAAGTCTTCAGGTGTAACTGCAGCCCCCGCCAACCTCTTCACTTCAACCTGTAGAGAGACCCTGAACCAGAACTACCACCTAAGCCTTTCCCAAATTTCTGACCCTCATCAAGTCTGAGCTAATATTTATTGTTGGTTTAAGCCTCTGAGCTTTGAGATAATGTGTAATGTAACAGTAAGTGACTAATACAATTACCTGCCAACTTTATTTAGGAAAGAGAAAAAAGGCCTGAATTAATCTCTGTCATATTTTGGTTACATAGAAAAATTAAATACATTTGTCTTAGATACCAAACCTAATCTTTCCCTAAAGATGAAATATAATTTGCCTTTAACATAAACAATTTTTAAATAAGAAATAAATAACCAACTTTTATATCTTGAGCCAAACATAGGCCGGCATTATGAAGTGTCCCTGTAGCGGATGAAACCAACAAATCTTTACTTTGATTTTTATGCAAGAGAGATATAGTTCTAAATATTGTAAAGTATAGTGAGCTAAGGGATTTAGCTGAACAGCATGTCCAAGGGGACTTCTAAATTTTCTTCAAACAAATCCTAGATATAAAAATGACTCTTGGAGATTCCCTTGGGAATTCCCCTAAATCCTACTTTACTGCTTGGGACATGATGTGCTCTCATTAAATAGCATTGAGTCATTCGAGATTTAAGCAAACAGTGTTGTGTTGTTTTTCCTTCCACCTCTGTCTGCCTTCTTTTATAAGGTCAAGAAACGCATACAAATATGATGGTCTTCGCAATGATAATATCTGTGCAAATATTAAAAATTTAGGCTTTCAAAGCTAATTATCATAGCTATTGAACCAGCAACTTCACATACCCTCACCCTGACTTTAACCCTTGACCTAGGAGGGTTGGGTTCCTAAAAACACAATAAGAAAAGTTGAGGAACAGCCTAGTTATTCTGGAGAAGACACCAAATATTTAAGAAGTGGTGATATCTCAACAAGTGGGTGTGAAGGTAGAGATAAAAAAAAGGAACAACTGAATATCTATTTAAACAGTATTTAGAGACGCAAATCCCCTCTTTATGTCAACATGGTAGATGGCAGCCATGTTAAATCTCACCCCAGCAGAACTCTGGGGTCTTATTCTCTGGAGATATTTCTGAACGGCAGGCACATACCCTCACCCTAACCCTAACTCCTAACCCTAACCCTCACCCTAGCCCTAGATATGAGAAAGAAAAAAAAAAGATGTGATATATATAATGGATTATTAGCCATAAAAAAGAATGAAATCTTGCCATTTGTAACAACATAAGACTGTTAAGTGAAATAAGTCAGTCTGAGAAAGACAAATTCCATATGATTTCACTCATATGTGAAATTAAAAAAAAAAGATGAGCAAAGGTAAAAGAGAGGCAAAACAGGAGGCTGACTCTTAACTGTAGAGAACAATCTTGGGGCGCCTGGGTGGCTCAGTCCGTTGGGCGTCCGACTTCGGCTCAGGTCACGATCTCGTGGTTGGTGGGTTCCAGCCCCGCGTCGGGCTCTGTGCCAGCAGCTGGAGCCTGTTTCAGATTCTGTGTCTCCCCCTCTCTCTGCCCCTCCCTTATTCATGCTCTGTCTCTGCCTCTCAAAAATAAGTAAAAGTTAAAAAAAAACTTTATAGAAAACAATCTGATGGTTACCAGATGGGGGATGGGTTAAAATAGGTGGTGGGGATTAAGGGTTGCACTTGTGATGAACACAGGGTGATGTGTGAAAGTGTTGAGTCACTATATTTTACACCTGAAACTAATATTACACTGTATGTTAACTAACTGGAATTTAAGTAAAAACTTAAAAAAGAACCATAGTTTAACCTTGGAGTTTATATCAATTGCCAACCATAGAATTTATACCATAGGCTTCCTTTGAAGGTACTATTAATTGTATAACCTATTCTTTTCACTTCGTGTCCCTTTTTTTCTTCATGCTTCCTTTTTGCTTGTGAGAGGGATCTATGTTTTATATGTCCGGTATCCTGTTTCCTCTTTAGTAAAGACGTCTACATCTTGAGAAATTAAAAATCCGGTGAAAACGTTTGTCGCTAATGTAACGAATGGAAGGTAACTTTATCCGTTCCTAACCTGAAAGTAGTCCTACCTTCATTTTCTCTGGGGCATTTCTGAAGCTTCTTTTTAAAATGTTGTTATTCTGGGGGGCACCTGGGTGGCTCGGTCGGTTAAGCGTCCGACTTCGGCACAGGTCATGATCTCACGGGTCGTGGGTTCGAGCCCCGGGTCGGGCTCTGTGCTGACGACTCAGAGCCTGGAGCCTGCTTCGGATTCTGTGCCTCCCTCTCTCTTTTTGGCCCCTCCGCTGCCCATGCTCTGTTTCTTTGTGTCTCAAAAATAAATAAATATAAAGAAAAAAAAATTTAATGTTGTTTTTCTGGACCATTTTCTTTATTTTTGATTGGGAGGGGGCATTCTGCATCTGCAAAGGTATTTCGCTTCTTCCCTTTCCATTCTGACTTCAGGTAAGCTGGCTACTTGAACTCTTTCCCATTTTTGTTTTCGCTTTTTGCTTTTTTGCTTTGAGGATGTCTTTACGGGAGCTCTGGCTGCTTGTGTCCTTTTTCAGCTCTGGCCCCAACATATTCATCGTTCATTCATATCCTCCTTCATTCAGGCTTTCTTCTTCTTTTCCTTTTCTCCTGCAAGAGAGCCATCACGAGTTTCATTTCACTCCAGCTACATCTACTTAAATGTCACGCAAATAACTCACTAGCTACTTTCAGGGCATGAAAGGGCTTATTTTTACTGTCTTAGGGGATACATCAGTTTTCTTGGTGCCTCTGACGGTGGATTAAGTAACTGAAACGGTTACCAAAAAGATTCTTACTATTTAGAACATTCGCTAATTTTTTTCCTCTTTTTAGAATCCGGGCTTACCTCAATAGGTTTTGCTTCTTGTTCTTTTGTTTCAAATTCCACAAAGGCAGATCCCACTGGGTCTCCGGTAGACTTACAACACGGAACACCTCTACAAACAACATTGGCACATTTCCCAAATGCTCTTCCGGTCCAGCTGAGATTAACATTTTTTGGCAACTAGTTTCTATGATAATTTAGAAGCAGTGTTCAATATGTAAGGATTTAATGACTATACAGATTAAACTTTTCACAAGCCCTGTATCTCAGAAGGTCAATGAATTTTAACTTGAATATTAAATACATATAATCTATATCTACCTATATGATATCTATATCTACATCTCTATCTATCTATCTATCTATCTATCATCTCCTAACCAGGTAAATGTTTTTAGTGTTTTATTATAGGTAGTACATGGAGATTAAGAACTCAGCTTCTAGGGGTGCCTGGGTGGCTCAGTCGGTTGAGCATCAGACTCTTGATTTTGGCTTGGGTCATGATCCCAGAGTTGTGAGATTGAGTCCCGCATTAGACTCCACACTCAGCATGGAGCCTTCTTAAGATTTTCTCTCTCTCTCCCTCTCTGCCCCTCTCCCTGACTTGTGCTCTCTCTCTCTCTCTTTCTCTCTCAAATTAAAAAAGAAAAACAAAAAACACAGAGTCATTTTAAAAAATCAACAAGCTTAGGGGCGCCTGGGTGGCTTAGTCGTTAAGCGCGCGACTTTGGCTCAGGTCATGATCTCACAGTTCGTGGGTTCGAGCCCCGCGGCCGGCTCTGTGGAGCCTGGAGCCTGGAGCCTGCTTCGGATTCTGTGTCTCCCCCTCTCTCTGCCCCTCCCCAGCTTGCACTGTGTCTCTCTCTCTCTCAAATATGAACAAACATCAAAGAAACATTAAAAAAAAATCAACAAGCTTATTCCAGTTGCCAATTCTATATTTCACACGAAATTCAGACCTTTCCCTATTTGGAATACTTGAGCTAGTAGAACTTACCTTGCAGGCTCAGCCTGGCCATGGGAGCTTCTCGTCAAGGAGAAAGGCCCCCAAGGAATCAGTTGTAAAGGATGAATGGGCCCAACTCGACCCCCGTCCCAGCCCCGGTTCTGTCTGTTACCTACAAGTTGCCAGACATTGTCTGATGCTGCCCGGATGTGGGAAGAGTAGTGGAAGAGACGAACACATGGATTTCCTACGCGTTTTGTACACGGCTCAGAAAATGCCTGGGCTTGAGCTATATTCAAGTACCCTGCCCAGAGTTGCGTCCTCCAGGCAGGGGCAACCCGAGGAGCTGTGCTGGGGCCTGAGGGTGGGACGAGCTGAAGCTGGAGGCGGGGTCAGACCTCCATGCCAGGGGACTGCACGGCAAAGATGGCCATCCGAAGACTCATCCAGAACCCCCGGACATGTTGCGGGAGACACCCGGCATGCGGACCCTGCCACACACAAGTCAGAGTGGGTGAGAGGCTCTGGCAGTCCAGAGAGAGGAGACCGGCTCTCATCTGGACAGCTCAACGAGAAGGTGCCGCCACCCGCTCTACCCCACCTCTTGTCCGCCGGGTAGGCCAAGTCACTGGGCGAGGGAGAGTGACCGTTTTTGCAGACCGTGCTCCCATCCCCTTTGCTGAACATTCTATAAAGACAACATTGAACTGTGCAGGATAAGAGGCAAAAAGGTAGAACAAAAAGAGTGTAGTGGCTTCTACCAATCGGCTTCAGTAATGATGACTCACAGCCAAGCACATTGCATCAATTTCCTCTGACTTTCCCAACCCCAATTCTTATGAAGCAAATCTTAGATATTATACTATTCCACCCATAAATATTCTAGTGTGAGTCTCCAGAAGATAAGGACCTAAAAACAACCAGAAGATCGCTGAATATGATCACATATTCCCTGAGTATGTCATACTTTTGTGTGTGTGTGTGTGTGTGGTTTATTTGAATCAGGACCCAAATAATTCCATATATTGCAACTGGTTTTTATGTCTCCTAAGACTCTTAATCTATGGTTTCCTCCTCCTACTGTTTTCTCTTGCAACTTATTTATTGAAGAAACTCGGTTGTTTTCCTGCAGTTTCCCACAGTCTGGATTTTGCTGATTGCTTCCATGTGACGTTGTTTAACATGTTCCTCTGTCCCTGCATTTTCTGTAAACTGGTAGTGAGATCCAGCGGCCTGATCAAATGTCAATGGTTTTGATTTTGGGGGAACACTATTTCATAGGTGATGCTACGTTCCTCCCCAGGAGGAAGGCAATATCCCATTGTCTGGTCTCTATCTTTTTTTCTTGCTGTAAAAGCATACGTATAACGTTTACCATCTGAGCCATGTTCAAGTGTAAAGTTTAGTGGCGTTAAGGGCATTCACATTGTTACGTGGCCAACCTTCAAGACTTTTTCATCGTCCAAATCTGAAACCCCATGTCCATGAAACAACACCTCCCCGCTTCTCCCTCCCCTGAGCTAATAGTAATCGTCTCTACAAATCTGAATACCCTGGATACCTCCTAGAAGTGGAACCAGATACTCTTTGTGTGTTTGTGGCTATCTTATTTCTCTTAGCATAATATCTTCATACTGTTTTCCATAGTGACTGCACGATTTTACATTCCCACCAACGGTACATAAGAATTCTGATTTCTCCATACCCTTGCCCACACTTGCCATTTTCCGGTTTTCCCTTCTTTTCTTTTCTTTTCTTTTCTTTTCTTTTCTTTTCTTTTCTCTTTTCCTTTTCCTTTTCTTTTCTTTTCTTTTCTCTTTTCTTTTTCTTTTCTTTTCTCTTCTCTTCTCTTTTTCTTTTCTTTTCTTTTCTCTTCTCTTCTCTTCTTTTTCTTTTCTTTTCTCTTTTCCTTTTCCTTTTCTTTTCTTTTCTCTTTTCTTTTTCTTTTCTTTTCTTTTCTTTTCTCTTCTCTTCTCTTTTTCTTTTCTTTTCTCTTCTTTTCTTTTCTCTTCTCTTCTCTTTTTCTTTTCTTTTCTCTTCTCTTCTCCTTTTCTTTTCTTTTTTTTCTTTTCCTTTCTCTTCTTTTCTTTTCTTTCTTTCTCCTCATCAACTACTTTGTTACCCTGAGCCTCATTTTAAACATGAAAATTTACTACTTCTCCCTGCTTACAAGTTGTCAAAATGATGTCTTGGTTCCCTAGCATTTTCCAAATAGGACAAATGAGTTGAGATTTTTTTGAGAGAGAGAGAACAAGCGAGTGAGGGGCAGAGAGGCAATCCCATGAGGAGCAGAGAGAGAGAGAGAGAAGTAGGCTCACCTAATCGAGGCTCGAGCTCACCGATGTGGAACTCAGACTCACAAACCACAAGATCATGACTGAGCCGAAGTCAAATAACCAACGGAGCCACCCAGGCACCCTGTGATTTTTTTTTTAAGTTTCATTATGAACTATATAGTTAATCACTCTTAATATGTTTAAGTCACCGCAGTTATTATTTTTATATTGTTGCTCAAGTGTTTCCACTTTTAGATAGAGGGAGACTCTTCAAGTTGGCTCCTGAATTATTTGGGAATGGCTCCAGAATTCTTTGATTGAGTCCTTATTTTCTGGTGTTCTAAGATGTTTCTGGTGTTTGTACACACTTCCTGTCCTAGACAGAGAATTGGCCATCAAAATAATATTTAAGTACGCTCAGTACTGAGATTTTAAAATCTGGAATGAGGGGCACCTGGGTGGCTCGGTCGGTTGAGTGTCTGACTCTTGATTTCAGCTCAGGTTATGATCCCAGGGTCGTGGCCCTGAGTCCCACATTGGGCTCTGTGCTGAACAGCATGAAGCCAGCTTGAGATTCTCTCTCTCCCCCTGCCTCTCTCCCCGACTCATGCTCTCTCTCTAAAAATAAAAAATAAAAAAAATTAAATCTGTAATGAGACAGCTGTAATAATCTCAGCACTATACAATTGGACTGAACTATCCCAAGATTCTTGACCATCCAGAGCGGCATAATTGGGTAGCCATAGGAAAACACAAAATGACTTCATGTGTATACCCCTCCCCCAATGAATTGCAAATTCTCCATGAACGTAATAGACATGCAAGTGGAGTGGTCGAGGAGGCAGCTGGAGGCATAATTTTAGAGCTTAGGGAGGAAGCCCAAGCCAAATGAAGGCACAAATTTGGGAGTTGTCCACAGAGACTTGTATGTAAATCGGAGGCTGGATGAGATGATCTAGAAAGAAAATGCTGAGAGAAGAGAGAAAGTCCATGACGGACGGAGCCTGGGGTATGCTGGTGTTTAACCGTTGAGAAGAGGTAGAGACAACAAAAGAATCTAAAATCTTTAGTGAATCAGGAGGAAACCGGGTAGCCCGGAAACCAAGAGAAGAGTGCGTTTCAAGGAGGTCGGCCGTGTCAAAGATAGAGAAGGGCAAGAAAGTGGCCCGTGGATTTGGAAAAGTGAAAAGCATTGTGACTTTGACAAGAAGGGCTGCTGGGGATTGGTGTGGATGAAAGCATCGATGGGGTAGGGTCAGGAAATGGTCTTTGTCCTCCGAGAGATTCCAGAGTAGTGGGCTCCCAGCCATGCCACCGGACGAGAGGCCGAGGAGTCTCATTACCAAAGGCCAGGCCTCCACTCGGAAGCAGAGCTCTGTCTTTGAGCGGACAGCTCAGAGGAGAAGGGAACAGCAGTCCATGAGCATACCAGGCTCATTGCTTATCTGCTTCCCCCCCCCCCAAACTGTGGTCAAAATGACCCTCTTGGTCATTTTTAAGCATACGATTCAGTAGTATTAAGTGTATCCACGTTGTTGGGCAACAGATTTTCAGAATTATTTCATCTTGCGAAACTAAAACTCTGTCCCTAGTAAACAACAACTCCTCACTCCCCCCCTCCCCCCAGCCCCTGGCAACATCAGTCTACTTTCTGTTTGTAGGAGTTTAACTGCTCTAGATATCTCATCAGCTGCCTGCTTGTTTAAGAAGGCCGAATTCAGATCCCAGACAGCTACGTGGGTGAAGGGCCCTACAGAGGCTATCCGGACTGCACAGAGAAAATGCAAGCACGGGCTGGCACGTCCCAGCTGAGGGACTGTCCAATTAACCAAGAGCAGAACTCTGGGGACCCAGAGATAAAACAGAGACCACCGAGTGGGTTGCTTCCTCAGCCTGCAGCTGCCTGAGGGATGAGCCGGGCCAGCCGAGGAACGACTGGGAGAGGTGTCAGATGTTGCAACCCAAGTCTCAGATTTTCCAGTCGTGGTGCAATCACATAGGGTGACACAGACTGAGTTCCTTAGTTACTTCCTTAAAAGCCTGTACCGGGGGGAGGTGGCCCCAGGAGAGTTCGTGTGTCTGTTTGATTCAGTCATATGGTGAGGGTAATGTATGAATTGTAGACTACTGTTTGCTTTCCTTGCAAGTGAATTACCCGGGATGCAGGAGCCCCTGGTTCCCCTCCCAACCATGCCGCCTACGAGCTATACGGTCGCACAACTTCTCTGAGTCTCTGTAGCGGGTCTATAACGAGACGAAATAACACCTACCCCACAGAATTGTTTTATGAAATAAAAGCGTGTATATTACCAAACATTTGCGCTTTATTTCTTGTCTTTAAAAGATACATCTTATCAAACTGTCAACAAATTGAAGTCCTCCAACGGCTTCCCATTGCCATGGACTAAAATTAAAATTCCTTACCTGGCCGAAGAGTTACTGTGATTTCGTCCCTGCCTAATTCTCTGACCTCGTTTCTTACCACCCGCTTGCTGTCTTTCATACGGATTCTTACCACACTGAACTCTGCTCCTTAAGCATTCCGGTATCGTACCCACCTCAGGACCTTTGCACTTATTCTCCCTCATGCCTGTAATGCTTCTCACATGGCTCAGTCCTTCTCCCCACCCTGGTCTCAACTCAAATATAATTCAGATTGGTCATCATAGCTAACGTTGTTCTCTGACCTGTTTACAGTCTCTATTACAGTAAGCTATTTTTTTTTAAGTTTATTTATTTATTTTGAGAGGGAGAGAGAGAATGAGTGAGTGCAAGTGGGGGAGGGGCAGAGAGAGAGAGAGAGAGAGAGGGAAAGAGAGAGAATCCCAAGCGGGCTCCGTGCTGTGTGGAGCCCAGCATGGGGCTTGAACCCACGAACCACAAGATTATGACCTGAGCCGAAGTCGGACATTTAATCGACCGTGCCACCCAGGCGCCCTCCATTTTATTTTCTTTATGAAATTATCACTTTCTTATTTATGTATGCTTTAAATATTATCTATGTTCCCTGCCAAAAGGGACATAAAAAATAGAATTTTGTCTTATATACTGTATCTCTCACCTTAGAATAGTGTCTGGCTCATAGGGGGAGTTTAATAAATATTTGTAGAACAAACCACTGCTAGAGAAATTCTTAACGTTAGATTTTCGAGGAGCTACACTCACAGAAGCAAAAGAAATTTGAAACAATAATTTTATATCGTAAAGAATCTTGGGGCGCCTGGGTGGCTCAGTCGGTTAAGCGTCCACCTTCGGCTCAAGTCATCATCTTGCAGTTTCGTGAGTTCAAGCCCCACATCAGGCTTGGTGCCGACAGCTCGGAGCCTGAAGCCTGTTTCAGATTCTGTGTCTCCCTCTCTCTCCGCCCCTCCCCCGCTTGCACGCTGTCTCTCTGTCTCTCAAAAACAAATACACGTTAAAAAAAAAGAATCTAGGGACCATCAGTTTGTTCTCTGTATTACGGGTCTGTTTCTGTTTTTGGTTTCTTTATTCACTTGTTTTGTTTTTTAGATTCCACAGACAAGGGAAATTATTTGGCATGTGTCTTTCTCTGACTTACTTCACTCAGCGTTCTACCCTCCAGGTTCATCCATGTCGTTGCCAGTGACAAGATCTCGGGCTTTTATACGGCCGAGTAACATTCCATCGTATACACATAGCACATCTTTATCCATTCATCTCTGGGTGGACACGGGGCTTGTTTCCGTATCTTGGCTATTGCAAGTAAGGCCTCAATAGATAAAGGGGTATATGTGTCTTTTGAAATTCGTGTTTTTGTTTTCTTCAGGTAAGTAGCCGGTAGTGCCCTTACTGGGCCATATGGTAGTTCTATGTTTAATTTTTTGAGGAACCTTCCATACTGTTTTCCACAGTGGCACTCCCACCAGGAGTGTGCGAGGGGTCCCTTTTCTCCACATCCTTTGCATTCATGGAAACAAGCTACATTTCAAACTTAAAAATGTTGTAGAATTATGGAATAATTATAATGTACATTACTTAGATTTACATTATATTATAGTGATAATTTTATATAAATTCGGTAAGTACATTCTATCTACTTAATTTTATAGTTAATAATTATATCACAAATAATCTGGTTCTTCACACCTATATTTTTTAAATTAAATTGTTCATTTATTTATTTTTGAGAGAGACAGAGAGAGAGAGAGAGTGAGTGCATGCACGGGAGTAGGAGAGGTTCAGAGAGAGACAGCGGGAGAGACGATCCCAAGTAGGGCCTGCACTCTCAGCACGAAGCCCGATGCGGGGCTCGAACTCACCAACTGTGAGATCATTACCTGAGGCGAAATCAAGAGTTGGACGCTTAACCAACTGAGCCACCCAGGTGCCTCTTTAACATCATTTTAAATGGTGACGTGTGTGGGGTGCCTGGGTGGCTCAGTCAGTTAAGCGTCCGACTTTGGCTCAGGTCATGGTCTCGTGGTTTGTGGGTTCAAGCCCCACGTCGGGCTCTGTGCTGACAGCTCAGAGCCTGGAGCGTGCTTCAGAGTCTGTGTCTCCTCGTCTCTCTGCCCCTCCCATGCTCACGCTCTATCTCTCAATAATAAACACACGTTTTAAAAAAAAGTTTTTAATGGTGAAATGTGGATGTACCATATTCTATTTAACCAATTTCCTGAGGAATGCTGGGTCTTGATAAATATCCCAAGTTTCCCTCCAGAAGGCCGTGCCAATTTGCACTCCTACCAACAGTCTAAAAAAGATACATTTTCCTGAACCCTGCCAATACTGACTTTTATCACTAGTAAAACAAAACAAAACTTTTTCTCAGTTGCTAAGTGTAAAGCTATCTCATTACTTTATTTTGCATTCCTTTAATTTCTTATAAATATGAACCGTTTTTCTTTGCTTTTCTATCATGTTGTATTTCTTGCCTTGTGAATGTTTCCACATTTTTTTTGTTGGGTCTCTTTGCTTGTTTTTGTTGCTGATATTCTATTGTAGTATTTACCTTTTATTGATTTTCAAAAGCTCTTTTTATAGTAAAGCGATTAACCTTTGTCACAAACTGCAAATATTTTCCCGCTACGTTGTTTGCTTTTTAATTTTGTTTTAGGGCCTGAGGCCCTGTAACTCTCCAGCCAGGCTCATGTCTTAGAACCTAAGCCAACCAGAAGGGAAAGTTCAGCTCAGTGAAATCTAAGTCCCAGCATGGCAGGCCTGGGGCTCCAGAAGATACAGATCCAGGCGAGGGTGTCTGAGGTATCCAAATAATTCAGAGGTAAAGACTCCCAAGACAACTTCTACAACAACCAACTACTTATTACTTGCCGATGGGCTTATAGAGTACCCCTCTATTCTGATCCAAGGGTGTTTACATTTTAAATAGGAACTTGAAAGATCCAAAGGAATGAAGCTATAATGGTGAAATGATAGACACTAGAAATTTTTTTAATGATATTATTTACTTTCTTCCATAAAGCAGTCTTCCTCTGCCTTCTCAAAAGGCCAGTGTGCAATGAGGGCTAGACCTATGGGGAGAGATTCTCAGTGAAAAATATTTAGTGTGTGTGTGTGTGTGTGTGTGTGTGTGTGTGTGTGTGTGTTAGGAGGAAGGGGAGTGCATATTACCTTCCATCTCCAAATGATCATTTGTGATGAAATGCTTTTCAACTAAATTCACGAACAGATGTCCTCAAACAGGTGAGGCTGCCTTTCAACGTAACATGACTGCTAGAACCTTTTGCTTGTCTCTTGCCAAAGACTTCCAGAAGATGGGTGAGCCTTTCCTTGGTCGAATCTCACTCCTCTTAGAATGTACATCCAGCTCTCTTGTTCCCTTACCTGTGGACAACGCTCCCTGTGCCACATTTTCAGCCCTTGGGACCGTCATTAGCTGCCCCCCTCAGCCATCCCACCTCTGGACTAAAGAAAATCGCTGCTGCTTTGACCTTTCCGCCTAGTGGAGGGCTGATTTCCCAAACCTTCCCTCAGCCCGTTTCATCTGTAACTTTCTATTACTTTCTGCTGGTTCTGCTTTGTATCAAGAGTGTCAGAGAGGAGGGAAGACGATGAGTTATTAGGTGGTGGGCAGGAGGAATGTGAAAATAAACAGGTAAGGCCCCGGGAGTGATTATTCCGCTGCGTCAGATTCTCGTTTTCTCCTACTCCCCGAGGTGGGGCACCGGTTGACGTCCCCGGGAATCCCCAGGGGCCCTGCAGGGGCCTTTCTAAGGCCAGAAACCCCGATGGTATCAGCAACACGGAATCTAGTGCAGGGAGGGACCGTGGCATTTTCCAGCTGTGCAAAAAGCACAGTATCTCATGCTCAATATGGTTCCCTTCGTGTAACAAGAGTCACCAGAGAGCTTCATAACCGCAGCGTGACATAAATACTCCATATGAGCATCTTAATCGGAATGAGTGTGTTGACAGCGGCTGAAGTTTAATGCGCCAAATATTCCCACATAAATCCCCCCGCCGATGCCATTCCACTAATATCCTGGTGCATCCGACTCTCGTAGGCTTACCGTAAGATCTGAGTGTGTGTGTCCACAGAGCTTTCGCAGAGCTTCAGAAAGCCAGAC
The DNA here is from genome assembly GCF_022079265.1 of Lynx rufus. Taxonomy (NCBI): domain Eukaryota; kingdom Metazoa; phylum Chordata; class Mammalia; order Carnivora; family Felidae; genus Lynx; species Lynx rufus. The sequence goes on along the minus strand of NW_025814823.1, from coordinate 8,073,824 downwards.
GTTGTCATTAACCTACCTTTCCTTACCCACATGTGTCCTGTCCGTGTTCCGTTTTGTCCTCTTACTATTTCCGATAGAACCCAGGTCACGGGCCCTTGTTTATTAGGCGTAAATATGTTTCCATCTGTGTACCAGCAGCAGTTCATTAGTGTTTGCTATTTATTCTCTGCCATTTGTGCCCTGGGCCCCTGGGGCATGAAGGCCTTTTTTTTTTTTTTTTTTTTGTAAGGCTAAATGAGCAAAATTGTGTCTGTTCATATTTCTCTTTTAGCAGACATTTAGCAAGACGACCGGAAGAGACACCCGATGGGCTGTTGGAACCCCTCCATAGCTGGGGATCCTCTCTCCCCCTCTCCGCCCTCCTGGCCCAGTTCGTGCTCACGTGCTCTCTCTCTCTCTCTCTCTCTCAAAGTAAATAAACTTTTAAAAAGTATTTTATTGAGAAACTACTACGTGCCGTCCCTCCAAATCTCAATTAATAGAGATTGAGATTAGTAGAAACCGGCAGGAAAGGAAAACCCTTTGCTGATGTTAATCCTTCTTTAGATCAGCAGGTCTGACCTTTTCCAAATTCTTTAAGAATAATGTCACAAGAGGGTGGTCCACAAATATCTCTCCAGCCAGTCTGCTCCACATCCTACATGTTTCCTGTCACCTGCCCATCTTTAGGGTCTGTCAAGGCCGGGAGTAAAGAGAGAGAGAGAGACACCAAAAAAAAAAAAAGAGAGAGAGAGAGAGAGAGAGACACCAAGAGGAAGAAGGACCTCAGGCCAGGACAGAGCACTGCTCCACCAAAACCTCAGTCCAGTTTTCCACTTTGACTATCCTTTCCTCATTTCCTCTGTACATTTTTCCTTAGTCTCGAGTGTGTTGTCCCACCCCAAGGCATTGCTAACAATTCCCGCCATCTCCCCTGTGAACAACATTCTTGGTGTTTATAAAGTTTGCTGCTAAGTCCACAGGTGAAATTAGATTATAATGGTGTCTATTCAACAAACCAAGAGATTTCTAAACCCTAACCAGCCAGCTTCTCTTGTTGGAAGCAATCTTTGTTACTATGTATTTTATGATCTCTTAGAGTTTGTAGTTTTGGGTTTTGTGTTTATTTTTATTTTTATGTTGAGAGAGAGACGGACAGAAAGAGAGACAGAGCACAGTGGGGCAAGGGCAGGGAAAGAGAGGGAGACGCAGAATCCGAAGCAGGCTCCAGGCTCCGAGCTGTCAGCACGGAGCCCGACACAGGGCTTGAACTCACAAATTGCGAGATCATGACCTGAGCTGAAGTCGGAGGCTTAACCGACTGAGCCACCCAGGTGCCCCTGTAGTATTGGGATTTGAATTGCAATAGCTCTGGAATGCATATGATAAATTCCAGAAAACTGAAGACCACAATATATGGTTTTGGTAGCCTGCTTAGAAGAGTGGCCTGGGCACATAAGTGCTAGCTACATGCTATCTGGGGATACCATCCACGGGAGATTGGCTTCGGTAACCTTTATTCACCCATCTCTTGGAACCGTGTAGGGTAAAGGTATTTTGATTCCTTTGTGAACATAGTCAGTATCTGCTGACTGTTGTTGTTGTTTAGTTATCCTCCATACACAAAGAGCACATAGGACACAGGGCAATCTGTAGGTGCTGAAAGGGAACCAGTCAAAACGGCCTTGTCTCTACACTCAGGGCACCTGGTCCAGTACAGAGTCAGTGGCAGGCGCTGGGACGCCACACTTCCAGGCAGAATATGTCAGAATATGTACGAAGTGTGCGTGCGACAGGCGGTAGGGGGCTCGGGGTGTAAGAGGCCCCCCTTCGGCTGGTGAGGCAGCCGGGAGAGGCAGGGGGGAATGGGGAGAGATGCCACCAGAAGGGAGAGGACGCGAAGCACAGAGAAGGGAGTTTACAAAGGACTTGTCTAGGATCCAATGCAGAATGAGAACAAGGGTCAGGGGGCAGAACTCACTCAGCTCGGCTCTCAGTGCTAATAACTATCCTAACAACAGCCGTTCGTTGAACACTTAACATGTAGCAGGTACTTTGCTTTTCACGCGTGAGTTCTAAGGAACCCCTCACACCCGCCCTGGCTTACAGATTAGGACGTTGAGGCCCACCTACTGCACTCAGAACCGGGGCTGAACCCGGCTCGTCTGACCCCAGGTCGTGTTTTCTTCCCTCCGTCGTGTTGCCAAGTGACCGCGAGAATGGTGATTTCGGAGGGTTTTACAGAGCTGCTGTGGTATTATATCTGTTTATTTACGTGTCTAGCCCGTTCATTCTTTTGTGAATTCTCCTCAGTATTTTGGTTTCTGCAGTGTTGCTGGGCTGCAGAGTCTGGGTCCTCCAGATTGCCTGGCGAGCACATCTGAGTGTAGAACAGCCTCCCCCGGGGCCAAGTCCAAGGCCGGGACCGTGTTTACTTGACTGCGAGTGCTGCCTACCACGTGTCCCTGTGCGCACTGCCGATCCCTTGGGGGGGGCTGTCCGTCCACAAGACCTTCCCTTCTCTTCCCCGGCAGGTGTGGGAGCCCTCGAGGGGCCCCGGATTCCGCACCGTGCTTCCCACATTTCATGAGCGCTGGACTGCGGTCAAAGGCAGCGCCCTGGCCAGTTCCGCCCTGGTGGGGAACGTTCTCCTTCCTAGGCGGCCTCTCAGGCTGTGTGATTGCTTCACTTGCCGCCTGCCGAGCGGACAGGGCCGCCAGGAATCCCCAGTGGCCTCACCACCCAGGCAGGCCCTGTGATGTGGCCAAGGCCCCCAGAGGCCCTCAGCAGATGGGGTGCGGCATTTTCTCCCGGATGGCCTTTCCTTGGGTTCTCAGGCAGAGCCCGGCCTGCTCTGTGTCCCAGGTACCTGGAATGTAGCACGTCCTGTCCGGTATTTTCATCATTGCATAATCCACCTCTCCAGTTCCCTGGAGGGGAACTCCTTGAGGGGCAAACTGTTTCTAATTTAGCTGAGAACAATGCCCACCCCCCCTCCCCGCCCCCCACCACAGGACTTGGCACTTGGCTACATTCCATACATACTTTCTGGAAAAACAAACGAGAAGTGTTGGTGAGGTAAAGGCAAGCCCTCCAAGGGGACATGCCCGCAGGTTCTTTGGACCCAGGCCACCGGAACTTTGGAGAAAATGCGGGCCTAGGGATGGAACTTCGCAAGGGCAAATCCTGAGAGAATACCCGAACCACCGAACCACCGAGGGGAAGGTGGGTGAGAAAAACAGCTAGGACGCCCCAGGCCAGTGCAGAGGGAGAAGTGCACACCTAGTGTTTCTTTTTATTTCTTTCTTTTTAAATTAAATCCGAAGCAGGCTCCAGGCTCTGAGCTGTCAGCGCAGAGCCTGACACGGGGCTGGAACCCACGAACCGCGAGATCACGACCCGAGCCAGAGTCAGACGCCCAACCGACGAGCCACCCAGACGCCCTCACCCCGAACGTTTCTGAGTTCTTAGGGTTAGAGGGTACCAAGTAGGTTATATCGCGACAGCTGCCCTGCAGGGAGAGGCTTTGTTTTCCAGCGACATTAAGTCGCTAGGGCTGCGCTGCACGCATCTGCTGGAGATCGAGAAATAGAAAACGAATCTGAAACCCCGTTACCGAGCGCCGGGGAGAAGAAGAGACAATGCGCGTGGGGTTCACGTTCCAGCCTTTACCACTTTCTGCCGGCGTCCTGCCAGCTCGGTGAGGTGGTTTTGTCATCCTCGTTCTAAAGACGAGGGAATTCAGTCTCCGGGAAGTTAAACACTTACCCAGCGTCCCTCGAATGTCAAGTCTGGTACGTGTGACTTCAAAGACCTGGATCGACTTCGTCCTCCGCTCTGAGCGAGGCCCTCCCCTCGGCGTCTGATCTTCCCGTTTTGCCTGCACATCTCTGCGAGCTGCTGGAGAAATCCCAGCTCGTTTCAGCTCAGGAAAGAGACACAGCTTTCAACGTCCCTGGGGGATGTTACCTCATCTGCTCTCAGGTCAAATACTTTCTTCTCGTTGTCCAAGCAGCCTCTGCTTTGAGTCCGTTTTTCCAGCCCTGGCTCTCAGCTCTGTCTACGGCCAGAGGTAGCGTCTCCACCGACTCCCCTGAACGTCCCCCGCTCGGCTCCGGGAGGCACTTGGACGGCATATCCTGCTGGTGATCTGGTGCTCTTTGCAGGTGGCCCCTTGGCCTGTCTCCGCTTCTCTTGCTTCTGGAGACTGAAGCTGTGAAAAAGCAAACACACAAATAAAAAACAGCATTGATTTGAGGTTACGTTGAAACCGCTAGAGTCTATCAAATGCCTCTGATGAGTAGTCATGCACAAAAAAGGGAGTTAAGGGGCGCCTGGGTGGCTTAGTCGGTTAAACATCCGGCTTCGGCTCAGGTCATGATCTCACGGTCCGTGAGTTCGAGCCCCGCGTCGGGTTCTGTGCTGACAGCTCAGAGCCTGGAGCCTGCTTCGGATCCTGTGTCTCCCTCTCTCTGACCCTCCCCCGTTCATGCTCTGTCTCTCTCTGTCTCAAAAATAAACATAAAGATTTTTTTTAAAAAAAAGGGAGTTAATTTTATGGTATAATGAGCACTAACGTTGCTGGCCTGGGGATAACAGGTGACTGAGGCTGGCACGTCCAAACCACACCCCATCACGGAGAGGGACCCTGGAGGAAAGGCTCGGGGCATCTCACATGTGGGGGAGGAAAGAGTGTGGGCTCCCTCTGCCCCGCTCCTCCCTGGCTTAGGACTTCGGACCAGCCTGTAACCTCACAGAACTGTAAGCCTCCAGAACTTACAGGATCAGAGGGACGGCTCTTTGTAAATGTTAATAATTTTTCCTTTCTAGACCTACCCATTGTTGTTTTGAACCAATTCTGCCAGGCCTCTCTGTCTTTTAACGGGCGACTTGAATACATCCGCATGTATTTTGGTAACTGTTGTATTTGGACTTGTTTCTACGGCATTGGTTTTTTTTTTTGTTTTTGTTTTTTTCAACGTTTATTTATTTTTGGGACAGAGAGAGACAGAGCATGAACGGGGGAGGGGCAGAGAGAGAGGGAGACACAGAATCGGAAACAGGCTCCAGGCTCTGAGCCATCAGCCCAGAGCCTGACGCGGGGCTCGAACTCACGGACCGCGAGATCGTGACCTGGCTGAAGTCGGACGCTTAACCGACTGCGCCACCCAGGCACCCCAGCCCCTGCCCCTCTGCTTTTAAATAATTAATTAATTAATTCGGGTTTTTTGGTTAACTCAGAAAAGCTGTTACATTCACAGTTACGGTCTTTACGGAGAGAGGGTACGGATTAAAATCAGCCGTGGTAAAAGGCACCTAAGTGGAGTCCAGGAGGACCAAATACAAGCCTCCAGCTGTCTTCTCCCAGAGGATTGGCGCCCACGGCACTCTTTCCTCCCAGCAACAATATGTGACACAAGCCGAGAGTATTGCTAACCAGGGAGGCTTGCATGAGCCTTAGTGTCCAGGGTTTTTGTTGGGTATGAGTCACTTGGATGCTTTCATTACCTGGGCCTTTGGTGTCATAACCAACAAATCACTGCCAAGTTTGATGTTGCAAAGCTTTTGTCCTATGTTTGCTTCTAAGAGTTTTAGGTCCTCGATCCACTGTGAGTTAATTTTTGCATGTGATGTTAAGTAAGGGTCCAGCCTTCATTCTTTTGCATGGATGGATGGATATCCAATTTTCCCAACACCATCTGTTGAAAAGACTGTCTTTTCCCCCATTGAATGGTCTTGACTCTCTTGTCAAAAATTATTTGACGATATACACAAGGGCTTATTTCTGGGCTCTCTCTCCCCGCTTTTTACCCCTGCAAATTTGGGAACACAACATTCTACTTCCAATTCTTCAGTGGCTCTCAGACTTGAATGTGCACCAGAATCTCCTGGAAGACTTCCCAACACTGGACTCCTCACCCCACGCTTCTGATTTAGCACGTCTGAGGTGGGGCCTCAGAATCTGCATTTCTCATAGAGTCTCCAAACGATGCTGAGGGTCCACACTTCAGGAACCACTGCTTCAGAGCAAAGATGTGTTAACTTTGGGAAGACAGATACTTTGAGTTTCTGATAAAAATATAGATAGATAGATAGATAGATAGATCATCTCCCTCCCACAATTACATGTACCCATAAAATTTTGCATTTACTCTTCAGGATCCACAGTCCTTCCACCCCAGGCTAACCCATGGGTGCTTTGGGAACCCCTGAGGACCTCCAGTTAAGGTCCTCTACCTTTGAAGCTGGTTGCGTTATTTGGGGGAAACGCGAGTATTAAAATGCAGGTTTTACAGTCTTAGGATGCTACGGTAACCTGAGAATGCAAATCCAATTCTTTAATTCATTGTTCCAGCCAGCGAATATTTCCTGACCTCTCAGCAGGTGGCAAGCATTGGATGAGGGGAAGAGGATAAAATCCCAGCCTCCACAGAGGCCATGCATGGCAAGTAACAGACACGTGGGCCTGTGGGCCATCGCACCCTTCGTGACACGTGCAATCTCCTGGAGAAGAACAGGTTAATAATGGCAGAGCCATAAAGCCTTCCACTCTGGGCCCTGCCAAGTCCAAGGGGCAACCCCACCCATTTTTGAGTCAAGGCCTATAGTCCTACTTCCAAGTTGTGTGCATATTTCAGTCCTCATTTTATGACACGTGTGACTGGTCTTTCCAGGGGAAGTCCTTCCGTGTTTGATCTTGGTGCTGCGAGGTCAAGCAAATGAAGCACTTAAACAAGAGGGTGGTGGAAAGTTTCACAGAGAAAGTGGTATTAAAACCAAGCTCTCATTAATGAACAAGACTTAGTGAGGCCGAGGGACATGGGAAGGGGCTAAATGTGTTCCAAACCGTGAGAACGGTATGTCAGAAAGCCTAATGATAAAATCCAGGTTAAAACACTTAGACATTTCTTCCTTAAAAAAACGGGTGGGGGGATGTGAGCTACTGAAGGATTTTGAGGAGAGGAGGGAAGAGACAGAGCTGGCATCATGGACAGAGGTGGCCAGGGCAGTTGCACAGGATGTGCACTTGGACGGTTGGGGTTTGATGCTCCTGTAATTGCTGAAGATGCTTACATTTCTAAAGAATTTTCTCTTTGAATTTGTTTTCTGTGCCTAGAGTTGCATGGGACAGTGGAATGTGTCAGGAGCTTGGACCCCCTGCTCATGTGTGGTCCACGTCTTTCACCCTCCTGCCTCCTAGGGTATGTTCGCAGCCACCTACTTCCTATCTCCTGGTCCGTGGCCCTGCCTAACTCCCCTTCCCTTCTCTTGCCCCACTGTGGCTCCTGCCCTCTGCCCAGGGAGATGAAAGCAGGAGGCCCATGTTTTGTCATGATCTTCCAGTCTTGGGAGGGGCCCAGGTGCACACACGTGGAAGGTTGGATGAGGTCTCGTGGCATCTGGGGCAGAGAAAGACTAGAGCCATCCCCACCCCAAGCTGGCACCCCCGTGGCACACCCAGTGGGCAACCCAAGCAACCCAGGGTACCAAGCACATCCCGGTGTGGAGGTTGTAACCCTTTGGGGGTCACCATCAGCCGTGGGTCGGGGCAGTGGAGTCTGCGGAGCGAGGACATTAACGTCCCAGTCCCGAGTGGGGCCCTGTGTTTCCCTGGTCCTGGCAAGAGCTTTTAACTTCATAAAGATGAACACAGTTGCGATGTCGACAACGTGAATGCGGGCAGCAGTGGGAGCACCACGGGAGAGCAGGAGGGCAGCTAGGATATTGTACGTGAGTGACCACGCTGAGGGGAGTGCCGAGAAGAGGAGGAGGGCTGGAGGAACTCGACGGAGCCGGCTGAAAACCAAAGCGTTTGGAGAGCAAGGAGTCAGATGGTCCCACACATCCAACGTGAGCACCGAGGAAAGAGTGCTCCATCATGGCGAAGAAACATAATAGGTCGTGAGTACGGGGAAGGGGGGGCCTGCTGGGGAAGGTGGGAACTCAGTTTTGGACACAAGTGTTTGAGTCGTCTATTGACATGTAGGTAGAGATGGCCAGATGCCATTGCATCTAAGATGTGACTCTTAGAAGTGAGGTCTGCATAGAAGCCTGGATCCGGGAATCCAGCATAGAGAGGAAGCGAGGAAAATGCAGAATGCCTTCTTGACAAGAGGCTTTCTCCAGGTTGCTGTTTTACGACAACAGATGGGCCTTCTTTCCTCTTCTCAAGTGGGGACTGCTCACTCCCACCCCGTCCGTTTACCAGGAAGAGGAGGGAGAGGTCTGAGGATTTTCCTACCACCCTCTTACCATTTCAAACCACTGTCCTCGACCTTCCCATAAAAAGGCCAACGCCCTGAACGTGGGCCATTCCTCACCCCTGGCTGTTGTCATTTCCCATGCCGGTAGCTTTCACACTCATAAACGAAGGTTTGGGTTCTGAGTTCCCGGCATGCCCTCCACCACTGTGTTCTTGTGAATGAGTCCGTCAACACTCCAGCCTTGCAATTTCTTCATTTTTCATTACTTCAAAGACCTTCGCGATCACTGAAGGTGAGCTACCTTGAGCTACCACACCCGAGACCAGCTCGCCGTAACCCTGAACAACTGTGCCACGGAACCCACGGACCTCCTAATCTTTCCCTTCCACCCCCTAATCTTTCCATCGGTCCCACTCTCTTGTTCCCGATACCCTTGTGTCTTGACTGAAGTAAAACCTGTGTCCTGCTGTCTACTCCATTCTCTCCAAACCATTGGCTCTCCCCACCCACCCCCCCGCCTCCTTTTTTTTTTTTTTTTTTTCAAGTACATGATTGCTAAGTTTAATTCAACGGTTTACCCAATCCTGCTTGGTCAAAACAACAAAACGCCCCTATCAAAAACTACGCTAGGGTGTGAGTACAGGCTTCTTGTTCTGTATCCAGTTCTGGGGGAAAAAAAAAAAAAGTTGGCACCAATTGCACGTGAAAAAAAAAGTTTTAAGGCTTAATAAAAACACAGACTGATAATTTCTCAGTGCCGCTTAGAGGTTGAAAACAGGATGCTGAGTTAATGAATCTTTCGAATACAGGCAGTCCCCGGTGTATAGGGCATTTCCGAATATAAATGGCCGCCCCCCTCGGGCCCACAAGCAGCAAGTCCTCTCCTGCTTCTGCCAGTGACCACACTACCAGGCACTCTGAACCCACCTCTGCAGCCTTAGGGTGAGAAGGATGGGGAGAGAAGTTAAGGCAGGGCATCTCTCTCTACTCCGCAGAGCCTCTTGCTACGTTCTCATCTGCCTCTATCCCTACCTCGCCTCCCCTATCTCCACCAGACATCCCGCTGATGGACAGAACTAGAAAGCTCTTCCTCTTGCTGGGTGGACAGGGAGGGGAGGGGCGGAGCCAGGGGCGCCTTTCTTCCCTTTTCTCTCCAGCCTCTACCAAGTGACACGCCATTGTAATGCCTGTCGTACTCACTCCATCAAACTTTCTCCCCTGGCTGTCTGCTCCACCCACCCTGTTCACTTCCAGGTACCCACTGGGTTGCCGGAGGCATTCAGGGTGCCTTCTTCACTTCGCCACCGAGCACAGCTAAGTAGAAATCCCGCTATGGCCCTCGACGTCATGCCTTCAATGTAGCCCAATCTCACCGGGTCCAGCCAGCGTTCCACGTATCCTGTCAGTTCCTTCTCTTGTTCTCGTTAGTGGTGAGGTGCTAATGCTACAGGTGAGCGCGGGGTGCTTGAGGACTGACGTGAGAGAGAGGGAGCCCCACGAACTCAATCTGAGAGGAGCAGAGAGGTCCGGGGAAGGGGCTGGGAGGAGGGCCGAGAGACGGAAGGCCGGGAAGGAGTGCAGAGCTCCAGTCACGAAGGGCTTTTTATGGCCCGCCAAGGAGTCCAGACTTCATCCAGAAGGTTATCAGAGCCACCTAGTGACGTTCAGCCAAAGAGCTACACGATCGGATCTGTGTTGTTAGCAGACGCCTCACTTGCTGGGGAAGTTGAGTCACCAGGCTTGGGAACACTGCATTAAGGTGACAGGCGGTATGGAGAACAGAGGAGGTGTCACGGGATCCCAAGGGAACAGAGTCGGCGGGACTCGGGAACTGACCAAATATGTGATATGAAGAGGAGACGGGAGTTGGATGAAGGCCGCCCAGTTTCGGTGGGGCTCTTCACCAGGAGAGGGGTGCGTCAGAGGGAAGAAGCTCGGTTTGAGGGAGGACACTAGCCTCACTTTCTCACCCGCCACCCCTCAATTCACCGCAAATGGGCTTTGCGCTCAACAGGCTGTTATGAAGGTTGCCCCCGACTGTCAAGCGGCCAAGCCCAACGATGAGCCCAAGCCCTCATTTCACTTCTCGGGGGCATCGAATATCACCGCCCACTCCGATACTGGACAGACCCCCTTGGGTGTCTGGTGCCACCACAGACGTATCGATCACACCCCCGCCCGACTCGCCATCGGCCTCCTCAAACCCGCTGTTGGTTTGCCTTCCCGTTGGGGCACGGGCACTCCCGTCCTGTCAGAATTCTGCAAGTTCCTCTCGTTCCCCTCCCTCATCCCCTCGGTTATAAAATCCATCCTCCCGAGCGTGTCTTCAGTCCGGCCCTGCCCTTCATTCGCAAAGCCACGATCTTGGTTCAGGCCCTCGTTATTTCTCACCAGGTTACTGCAAGTGTCACTTCCCTGGTCTTGCCTGTCCCTTTCTCCTTTCCCTGTCTTCCGCCCTGCCACCTGAGTGAATCGTCCTTTTCAAACGAGAGTCCGATTCTATCTTATTCCCAGTTAGAACCTTTCAATGATCCAGATAGCCTTCAAGACCAAAGTCAAAAGGCTTAGAGTGGCACACGGGGCTCTTCCCGACTGGACTCTTACCTCGTTAGCATCATCTCCTGACTCTGCCTCACATCCCGCTACATGGAATCCTCTCCCTCCCCTGACCTCATCACACATTTCCCACCTCCGTGTCTCTCTGCTACTCTTCTCTGGGCTCGGAAAGTGCTTCCCTCCCTGATATCTTCATCTAGAACTTAAATGCCACTTAAGACCTACTTGTCCTTCCAAATTCAGCTCATTTCAACAACCCGGGGGCCTTTCTGAGTCCTTATTCTGAATTAAATGCCTCTCTCCTGGACCCCTATATCACCGAGGTAGTCCTCTGTCATAGGGCTTACCAACAATGCTGTGTAATGATCTCTTTGCCATCTGCTTCTCTCTTAAACTAGATTTTGCCCACCCCTCACCCCCCGACACACACATCGAGTATAGTATCTGGCTTGTAATAGATGTGTAACAGGGTTGCTAACTCCTGCGTGGTACCCTTTGATGTGTAGGCAAAAATGTAATGACTTTGGTCTCTAAGTAACCTCATCATTTTCTCCCATTGAATGGCTACTGGGAAAATTTTTATTAAATGCCTGATCTCACGTAAAGCTCAGTCCATCTGACACTTTAACGTTTTTCTTCAGGTAGCGTTTTGCTTCTATGTAATTGCTCATTCTCTCAGACAGCCCTCCCTTCGCCCTGCTTCTTTTTCCAAGATGGTACCCGATGTTTGGGGGAGAGACGGGTGGCTTCCTTGTCCTGTGGTTCCTGGAACTTCTGCAGGCACTAGGAGTACTTATTCTGTGGTATCTGTCGGCCTCTCGTGTAAGGTCCCTCTCTGCTTGGTTGTCGCACGTCCAGATTATCCTGAGTCTGAAGTCTGTCGCTGGTGAGTTCACAATGTGCCTTTCTGCCATGGGCGGCAATCCTAGTGGTGCCTCCAGCTGATTCTATCCCCCCCCCTTATTTCTCATTGACTGCAGATGCCTTAGTATCCCCCCAATAGTACAAAATCGATGATTGCAGGTCCCAAGATTCCATCATTAAGCTTTCTGTCAACACCCCCCCCCCCCATCCTTTCTTACTCAGATTCTCTTTGAAGAATTCACGACAGGAAACATTTTGTCCAGGCTTACTTACCTTCTGTGGATTTGGATTATTAAACCAGTACTAACGTGAAATATACCCCCCCCCCGGAAACATTGCTCTGTTGATCCTAACTGACCATCCCCGACAGAAAGTCAGCCCATTGACAGTGTGTGTGCTGTGATGCCCGCAATGGTGTTTAACCTACACAAGAAACACCAAAAACTTCCTGTTCCCAGGGGAAAGGATTTCTCCTAACATTCCCAATAAAATCTAGTAAACAGAGGTGTGAGTCATTTCATTGAGTCCTCTGAAGAAAGAGTCAATGAATAAAGACTCTTTTATGAGTCATCTGGTTATGGTGCTAGACAAGAGCCATCTCAAAGCAGTCACCACAAAGGCCATCTGAGAGATGTGTCAAACATTTCCTCTTCCTCTACAGCATGTGTTGGAGGAAGTTCATGGCCCTGGTACGCAGGGTTCTGTGGTTGAACATTTGCCCCTGGGTCCATCATTGTGTCTTCATCTTCAGGTTTCCCATCTCGTCGTGGGTCCAGAATCGCCTCAGCAAAGCAGATTGGAAGAATGAGACCAGGAGAAATGACAGGAGGTTGGACGTGTGGAGAACCGAGGAATACAAGACAAAATCAAGGGGTCAGTAGCAAAGAGGAAAAGTGAAGGGGGTGGTTGGGAGCATCGTTTTATTCTTTGACTCCTTCTTGGCCCTCTAAGTAAGCCCAGATGATCCCCTGGCACCCACCTCCCACATGTCCACTTCATCACCCTTGTGTGACACTTGCTTTAGGACTTGACAATTAAAATCCAATTTGGCATCAAAAAGAAGAAGACCGGGAGGGTACCAGGGCAAGTCTGAAACCCAGATGTGCCGGGGACTAGAGCTGATCTTGGAGCTTTCGACTTGCATCTGAAGATTGGATAGACCATACCTCGAAGCATCAAAATGCTGGAGGTAGGAAGAAAAGAAAGCTGGGGTTGGGGGGAGGGGAGACAGACAGACAGACAGAGAGGGATGTTACTCAAGATAGGAGAATACACTGGGATGAGGAGAATTGAGTCAGAGCCCAGGAGTCGAGCGGAAGCAGAGCTCAGGGTGTGGAGTAAGGAAGAGAATGTATCCATTGTCCCTCGAATCTCTTTGGGTATCCAGGTGGGTACAGGGCTGGTGGTTTCACGGGCAGGCAGAGCCCTGCACTCTGAAGGGCCTGCACGTGCTTTCATGCTCTGCTGTCACCTTATCGAAATTCTCAATTATTTTTGAACGAGGGGCTTGTCGATTTCATTCTGCGCTGGACCCCACAACTAACCTAGTCAGTCCTGGCTGGGCGTGTTGAGGACTTTATCTGCAGAGCAAACAGCCTTCTGACTCAGGATGGACTCATGCCCCCACCCCCACCTGTCCAGCGGGCAAGGAAAGGGAAGTTCCTTCACTGCTACCATTCAAGCAATTTCAAATGCCCTCATACATGTTCAGTTAGCAAAAACGAGGCTTAAGAAAGATGCCTCTTGGGGCGCCTGGGTGGCGCAGTCGGTTAAGCGGCCGACTTCGGCTCAGGTCGTGATCTCGCGGTCCGTGAGTGCGAGCCCCGCGTCGGGCTCTGGGCTGATGGCTCAGAGCCTGGAGCCTGCTTCGGATTCTGTGTCCCCCTCTCTCTCTGCCCCTCCCCTGTTCATGCTCTGTCTCTCTCTGTCTCAAAAAATAAATAAACATTGAAAAAAATTAAAAAGAAAGATGCCTCTTAAGTTTTATGTAATATCAAGGGCCTTCTGGCGGTAAAGGATGCCCGTGTTGACAACAGAAGCCATCTTTAGACTTGAATGAGCTCACTTCTAAGAATTCTCAGTAAGTGCATCCTTTGTAGAAAAACCCTCCAAAGAAATATCAGTAGGGTTGCTTTTAGTGTTTGGCTTTAGATACTTAATAAATAAATATAAAAGCATATATTTGTGCTCTGCTTATTTTTCTGTGTTTTTTGTTATGAAACGTTGGCATTTTTATGGCATGAACTGGTTTTCCAGGATTTATTCTCTACTTACAACATTATGAGCATAAGAAACAAGGAGGTAAAGGATCGTTCAAGGTAACAGAAATTTTCAAAAAAATTAGAAATATATAGAGAAGAACCGAAAAGACTCACTGATGTCCTTATCCCTTCAACGTCTCAGACTTGCAAACACACACACACGCTAACATACACACGAACACACACACACACCATTCTAACGCACGCGCAAACGCACAAAACACACACACCAACGCGCACACACACACATTTCCATCAGCCTAAACCAGACAGGCATGTTTCGTTTTTCTTCCAAAGCACCGTCCAGCTGAACAAAAGGCACACAGATTTTCACCGTACAGTTGGGAAAAACAGTGCGACTGTCCTGTTCATTTCCGTATCCCCTTTGGTCAGCGCAGTGTTAACCCGATAACTGCGTTTGTTGAATAAATGAATGAAAGATACCTGACTGAAAACGCGGTCGATTTTCCATAGTTTTAATGCCAAGCAGTGACACGGTTTCAGAGGATCCGTCAACATTGTGCAGTGTTGGCGTGCCTACGGGAACACAGAGGAATACCCTCCAAGCCCTCACCAAGGACAGCAGTAACATCTGAGAGACAGAAGGGCAAGGAGGACACTGGGAAAAAAATAGGAAAGAAGAAAGAATAGGAAAGAAAAAAGAAGAAAGAAGAAAGTTTTCTCTTTTTGCTTCATTTTTTCTGTAACTCCCCTTCCCCTCTTTATACCCCCCCATTGCTCAGGGCCCCTGCTTCCATCTACCTCTTTTCCAGTGACATCTATAAATAGAGTATCTGCTAAACTCACTCATACTAAAGTATGAATGGCTGCTACCATTTTTCTGAAAGAGCATTCTGAATGAGTGTGTTTATATGTTAACAGAGGAGAAAGGAATGAGTTGCAACCTGTGACACTTCCAGGAATCTAAGGGATTCCTTAGAAATGTAAGGCGCTTGGGGGAGGGGCGGGGATTTTAGGTAGAAGTGAGCCTCTTTAAAAAAAAAAAACAACCTTGTTCCTCTAGCAATAGAATGCCTTCCCAGGCGGAGGGCATCCTCGTAGAATTTCCTTACCTTTTCTTCCTTTTTCTGTGCCCCCAATAAGCTCAATGCACAGTAAGCGAGAAACCGAGACAGAAAAAGAGAGACAGACAGAAAGAGAAGCAAGTTAATACCGGAGTAAGAGGTGACTGACCCAACTGAAAAATCATGTCTGAATTTCAAATCCTCAGCGGGGGCTCTGGTCTCTTTTCAAAGGCAGAAGCAGCCAGTCCTGGATGAGTCAAGGCGGGACAAGCGCCCGGGGCTGCTGGACTCTCTCAGGCCAGGCTCAGCACATTTTGCCCCACCTCGGGCTGCTTGGACAGCCAGACCCGCTACGGTTTAAATCAGTCTTTGGCTTGTCTTTCATCCTCCAAGTACGAACTGCCAAGACAAGACGTCCTCCTGGTTTTGAAGGAAATTGCCTGGTCCAGCTGGCCATCAGCCCACCAAGCAGCATTTGCCGAGCCTGTCCTACACGCGGGGTCCCAGAGCAGGGTCTGTGCGGCGTGCAAAGGGGATAGAAAAGGAGCTAGGAGTCCGGCTGGGGAGGTAAGACCCAAGCACATCAAAAGTAATAAAGAGGAACAGAGAGGACTCTCTCTGTTGAGAAAGAGGTCTCATCCCCATTTTTGTCTTTAGAACATGGTTTGCCTTTAGACAAATAGTTGTCTTTAGAACACAATTTAATTGCGTCAGGGCTTGTGCGAAATGGCTGAAGAGAAACGGTTGCAAATTTCATCCATCCTCAGCTCAGTTTGCATCCTACCTCAGGAAGTGCCACACGTGTACTTTCCAGTTATCCAAACAAGGAAGTCACTTGGATGCACGAGACAACCTATGTACATCGCGTGTGTGTGTGTGTCCAGGAGAAATGCCTCCTCACCCTCATCAAGGATTTTGGGGGTTTTTTGGCTGACATTACCTCTTAAGATGTTAAGAATCTTTGCTTCCTGTTTAAGTTTGTCATCCACATTTATCTACATCTCTCTTGAATATACACACCCATGTGCAATGCAGAGCAATTACTGTTCGATCGAGGCAGTGACCGTTTTTATTATTATTTTACATATCCCTCCTTTTCCACCAAGAGGGGCGTGATCTCCCCTTAAGAGAAGGCAGCAGCTGCATAAAAATCCCTCGCGGCAGCACCTAAGTGGAGTTTCAGTAATATCCCCCTATTTTCTTCCCCTTCGTGTTTGCTTCTTTTTTTTAACTTTATTTATTTAGTTTTGAGAAAGAGAGAGGGGGAGGGGCAGAGAGAGAGACAGAGCGACAGAGAATCCCAAGCAGGCTCTGTGCTATCAGCGGGGAGCCCAACACAGGACTCGAACTCACGTACTACAAGATCATGACCTGAGCCAAAGTCAAGAGTCCAGGGCTTAACCGACTGAGCCACCCAGGTGCCTCTCATGTGTCTGTCTCTCTCTCTCCACCCTCTCCCTCCTCTGGCGTCCTATATGTTTCCCCCCATGTCCTATGGATGTCTTTTCTTTAGACCCTTTTTCTGGGATGAGAACAGGGAGAAGGAGAATCTGTGCATGGGGGGGGGGAGGGGGAAGCCTTGGAAAGCTGAACCCTGACTCTGGCTTTGTGACATGGTGGCGGGACCTGCTAGTTGCTTCAACATCAGCAGTAGGGCTCGTTTGAACTTTTGTTTTCTTTTTTTTTTTTAATTTTTTTTAACGTTTATTTTTGAGACAGAGAGCATGAACGGGGGAGGGTCAGAGAGAGGGAGACACAGAATCTGAAACAGGCTCCAGGCTCTGAGCCATCAGCCCAGAGCCCGACGCGGGGCTCGAACTCACAGACCGCGAGATCGTGACCTGAGCCGAAGTCGGACGCTCGACCGACTGAGCCACCCAGGTGCCCCTAAACTTTCGTTTTCTTAAGGTGGCCAGCAGTACCGGGGGCATCAAGCGAAGACGGAATGAGAGTTTCAGCCGGACGAGGGAGGTCACGCGCAGATGAGGACGAAGGAGGTCAAGTGTATCTGGCAGGTGCGTTCGGCGGCAAACGGGGTTTCTTTCAAACTCTGCGTGATCGTGTTACTCTCTCAGCCTGATCTCCCGTACTCGACGTTTCCACCTCCCTAGCCCCCTTCTTTCCTAAACCCGCAGCAGTTGCTGCATTTCTCATGAGCTAACTGGTGACGACCGAGTCAGCGGAGGGGGACGAGCCCTGCCCTTTCTCATTACCGTTTCTCGAACAGGCGCCGTGGGTTTCGACGTTTCAGTAATTAGCCAAGCAGCAGGAGGAGCTGGGCGATGCTTTGCCCCACATCCTTTTGGACAATTCAGCAATTGCCGACTAACTCTCTGCGTGGTTTAGACCAGTAACAGCCTCTCTGGTCTCCAGTTGTGTCACCTGTAACGCGAGAGGCCGGCATATACTCCGCGTGGCCTCCCTCGTGGCTGTAACGACACTCTCCCTCCCGTTCAGTGGCACAGGTGATGGGTTGTGCTGTAAGCCAAAAGTTGGGGACACGTACCCGGAGATGTGAGTTTGAGAGCCAGGGCCGTGAAACAATGCTGATGCTTGGCAGGGGTGATGAAGACCCGGGCCGGGAGACCCTAAAATATGGATAAAGATGGCACCAGGGGTGGGGAATGGAAGACGATGGAAGGTGTGAAGGAGAAGCGGGCAAATGAAGGGCCTCCACCCACGGGAGCAGGGCAGGAACCGCACGCTAGAAGGGGAAAGAAGCATGTGAAACAAAGGTCACGGCTTGGGAACTTGGGAGTGAGAACCAGGAGAGACCAACCTCTGGGCCGCCGCTAAGAGGGCCCGCTCAAATCGCCGAAGCCGCGGGCCCCCAACACTACAAAGTTCAGGCTCCAGGAGATGCTGTTGGGCCTGAGGACTCTCTCGCCTCAGCTCACGTTCCTTCTGCACCGGCTTCACTCTCAGACACACCCTTTCTGCACGGCGGCCGGGGGGCAGCCTCGGGACCACATCCCTCGGTGGGGCGATCCCAGGGGAAAGGGCCCCCCCGCCCCACCGTTTTGGAAGAGGCTCTAGGAAGGAGGCGTAGTGGACCAGGTGGTTGACTCTTGTGCTGTCCCGGAGCCAGTCGCGGTGGGGCTGCAATGAAACAGAACTGACCCCACCGGTTCTCAGCTGGAATGACAGCGGCGAAACGTGGTTCCCTGCAGGACGACCAAGGAGCTGTTATCAGAAGGGAGAACTGGGTACCGGGCAGGTAGGAGCACGCGGATCCAGCGTGTTCCCATAACTAGCCTTATCTGCATGTAGCAGACACCCAGAAATTTCTGTCAGGACAAATGGTTATTTCTGCGCAGTCACTGGCTGCATCCGCATTGTGTATCTTCAAAGCCGTAAAGCCTCCCAGAGTGATTTCTCTGTCTATACTAAAAGCCAGCTCCGGGGGAGGCACAATCCCCCTGTAGCCTGCTGTCTTGCTTAAAACCTTTTCTTTCCCCTGGGGATAAAGATTTAATCTTTATCATGGCCTACCAGGTCCAGCCTCATCCTGGGCCACACTCCACATTATCCTCAGCCATTCTGGCCCCTTTCTGTCCTTCTTGGTCCTCCACCAGGCTGCCTCAGACCACAGGACCTTTGCACGTGCTATTCTTTTGCCTGAAATGCCCTACCCCCTACTCTTCCATCTTTACCTGGTTAACACCTCATCTTTCTTTAGACTCGGCCCAGTCTTAACCTCTTCAAGTGACCTCTCTGCATATAATGATGAATTCTCATAACACCAGGTACCCCTTCCAGGTACCAGGCATCACAGTTACAATTTTTGTTTGTTTTTGTTTTTGGGGTTTGTTTTGTTTTGTTTGTTTGTTTTGTTAATTTTGTTTCTTTGTTTTGATTGAGATAACAGTTGTAATTTCACATTTATTTATTTAAAAAAATTTTTTTAACATTAGTTATTTTCGAGAGAGACAGAGCATGAGCAAGGGAGGGGCAGACAGAGAGAGAGAGGAAGACACAGAATCTGAAACAGGCTCCAGGCTCTGACTGTCAGCACAGAGACTGACACGGGGCTCAAACCCACAAACCGCGAGATCATGACCGGAGCCAAAGTCAGATGCTTCACCAACTGAGCCACCCAGGCACCCCTAACATTATTTTTTTGATTCTTAAATTCTATCTCTGCTACTAGACTGTAAGGCCCACGGTGGCAGAAACTGTTATTTTTCTCTTCCTTTCACCACTAAGTTGCTAGCATAGTTGCTGGTATTTGGAAGGAATTTAACTATTTCTCAAATGAATAAATGAATAAAGATATTTATAATAGAAATGAGACACACTGACCCCAAACACAGCAACTATGCACATTAGTAGACATTCAATTTCAGGGTAATTTCAAAATATTTAATAACCAGTATGGCAAAATCGTCAGCCAAACGGATCCTGGTATGGCTGTCCCGGTGAGTGCCCGTGGAGCATTAGCCCCGACTTAAATGACATGTGAAAGTGCTCCGAATCATCAACGGGTGAGAGAACAATGTATTTTAGTAGTCACAAAGTCTTAATCCACAAAACTCAGAGGTGCAAAACTGTAGAACTTTATTTTCTTGAACGGAATTTAATATTGTTTCTTGAATCCCCATTCTTCTCGTGGTAAAAACTCAGCCACTTCAGAATAAACTCAGGCAGGAGGTTCTTGACTGATTCAGAGTTTTCCCTCCCTGCCCATGTGCCTGGGGACAGGTCCAAGTTCTAGCTAACACGCCACATCTTCAAGGGATCAGATCCCTCGTATCATCATCTACCCATTCTGGCATCAGCCAAGATGTTCCCCCTTCCACCAGGTCCCTGGTCCTTGTCAACTCCCTACGTTGGCATTGGCTGTGATGATCCCCTTTCTTCTGGTGTGTTATTGGATCCCTGCGGGTCATGCTTAGCCCTCCTCTGAAGGTTTATTGACTGTCTCTCAGTAAGGGAAGGAGAGATGGCTAACTTTTGAATGCTTCACACTGGGGACAGAACAATCTGGTGGGGCTATCTCAGACGTTCCCTACGTGGGTTGACCCGGCCGCCATTTTTTACCCTACTGATGCTCTGCTCCACCAGCATGAGAGAGCCCTGCCACCCAATCCGTCTCTCCCGAGATGGAAGCAAGGCTCTCCTCTACAATACCCTGTCTCCCCCCGATGCCTTCCCCCCTGCCCACCCCATTTGGTCTGGACGACTCTCTCGGACTGCAAAAAGCTGTTCTCATCTGATCATTCATTCTCCTGACTATGTTGTTGATGGCACCTCTATGCCCTAAATCCTTTCAGACCCTATGTTTTGTGACTCAAAAACCTTCTCTTTTATCTTATCTCTGCTATGAGACTCAAAGTCTATTTTGACATCCGAAAACCGAGCGGGGCTTTATTTGTTCTCTCTACATTTCTGCTCTCACCTCTCAGACACGAAGTCCGGGAAAACAGAACCTCTGACTGTTGTCTGGTTGGAGTGAAGGTTACAGGAAATATCAGGGAGAGAAAAACGCAGATAAACTCATTTAACAAGACGGAACTGTCATACCGTGATGATGCTGATAACTGCTTGCCACGTGAGTCTATAAACAGTGTGAACCAAAGGGAAACATTTAAATTAGTATATGAAAAGGGTCAGCAGTGCTTTGAAGCGACATTTACAGAAAACTCTCGTTTTGTTGCTCTGTACCAAATGCAAGAGTTTCCACGTGTTTTCTCATCTAATCTCTTTTAATCTCCTTTTCAACCTGATATTTTTAGATGAGTAACACCGAAGCCCAGAGGAGCTAAGTAACCTGCCCAAGTGGCCGTGCGGGGAAGGGGCAGAATCAGAATAAAAACCCGATTTCCCGCCTTCCAATCCAGAACACTTCCGTGACAGCGCAAAACTGGAGAGGGGCAGGAGATAAGACGGGTGGGAGTTGAAAGTTATTGGGGCGCCTGGGTGGCTCAGTCGGTTAAGCGTCCAACTTCGACTCAGGTCACGATCTCGCGGTCCGTGAGTTCGAGCCCCGCGTCGGGCTCTGTGCGGACAGCTCAGAGCCTGGAGCCTGTTTCAGATTCTGTGTCTCCCTCTCTCTGACCCTCCCCGTTCATGCTCGGTCTCTCTCTGTCTCAAAAATAAATAAACGTTAAAAAAAAAGAAAGTTACTAACTACACTGGGGCAATTCACACGGCTGGGGCTTAGGGAAGGCCCACAATAGAGCAGCAGTGTTGGAAGGGGATATTTTTGTGTTTTGGCTGCAGGGTCCCTTGCATTTGTCCGGGTTCTTTGCGAGAGCTTTGGTGTTGCAACACCATTTCGTTAACGGAGCTTGGTCTATAATCGAGCCGTGTCTGAATTCCAATTCACATCAACACGACGCCCCCTGGATGGGAAAGGGTGAAGTTATAGAGGCCTGAGCCGGGTGACCAGCCTCCCAGAATACGGTCCTGGAGTCTCCACCCTCCTCCATGCCGGCCTGGCCGATGGCAGTCAGCCACGTTTGGTAGGCAAGTCCTCGGAGTTGCAGGGTCCAGAAGGAAATTCGAGATCTAATTCAGTCCTAAACTTAACTTCTCCGATTGTCGACTAAAATTAGCTGTGTCTGTGATCTTCCTATTGGCCCAGAATCCAGCCATCTTCTCGCAGGCTCGGCCCAGTCTCAGAGGGTAGAGAGAGGCCAATACAGAAGAGTCTTTTCTTTTTTCTTTTTTTTTTTTTAAGTTTATTTATTTATCTTGAGAGAGAGAAAGAAAGCACACATAAGCAGGGGAGGGGAAGAGAGAGGGGGAGAGAAAATATCTGAAGCAGGCTCCGTGTTGTCAGCGTAGAGCCCGACCCGGGGCTCATTCCCACGAACTGTAAGATTATGACCTGAGCTGATACCAAGAGTCAGACACTTAAGCCACGGAGCTACCCAGGCGCCCCCTGAAGAGTCCTTCTTGGTAAATACTAGAGTCCGAGCAGGGGGCGCTGAGGAGATTCTTGGAGTTGCTCTAGGTCCATGGCGGGGTGGCCCCAAGCCCTTCTTCTGCTGACCCCAAGATGGTCTCGATCACCTTAAATTCCTGCTAAAAGACCAGAGTGTGCCTTCTGTCAGGGCAGACCTCAGAAAAAAGCAGATGCGCTGGAATATTTAAGCTAAATCCGCCAGCCCCAGGCAGAGCTGACCCCAGATGGGCTCGGCACAAAACAGACAGACCAGCTGGGAGCGTGAGTTAAGATAACGGGGGTAGTGGCTTCTTGGCTAGGATGGGGTGTCTTGCCCGAGGAAGGGGAAGAACGCGTTTGCCTGGAGGGTAGGTGATTCCATCAGGAAAGCTTTCGGCTGGAGGAGCGGAGCGGAGGAAAGAGAAGAATGCTGAGAAAAACTGGCGGAACCAGTTGCTGGGGAGTGTGGTGGGAGTGACTGGTGGGGAGGGAGAATAGGAGGCACTTGGTGATTCCCAGGGGAAAGGGAGCCAGAACCACACCTTGGACGCTCAGCTGATGCTCTGCCAGTGCCCAGAGCAAGTGAAAGAAACGGATTCCCGCCCGTACCACTGGATGGCTGCTGCGGTCTCATGGGTGTCGCTGGCAATTGCAGGAGAGTGCCAGGCTTGCGATACTGGGGTCCCTTTCAGTGAACCATGGGAGGGGCCAACCACAGCATGACAAGAGCTCCCCTCAAAACGATCCCTTCCCGATGTCCTTATAATCCCTGTTGGGAACAGCACCGACATAGGCCCAGTCATTGAGCCGGAACTCAGCCCTCCCCCTTTTCCCCTGATCCCCGAAGCTGAGAAGTCGCTGTGATCCACGGACATCCCTTTAATCTCTCTCTCCCCCTCTCCACCCCCACAGCCACACCCTTGGCTCAGGACCTCACCATCTTTCGCCTGGCCACTGTCCTAGCCTCCCGGTAAGCCAATCCCGTCCGCGGTTCTCCATACTGTTCTAGAGCAATCTCGCCAAAACGGAAAATCATGCCACTCACTCCCCACTTAAAATCCTTCGGGCACTCCTCATTGCCTTCAGGGTGAAATCCAAAAGGCCTTGGCAGGGCATTCAAGGCCTTTCACAATTCTATCCCTGCCTCTCCCTCCATCCTCACTTCCTACCGGGTCCGCGGCAGAGGCTTTGTGCTCGGGTCATCCTAAACGGCATGCCACGTCCTTTCCCGCCTCGGCATTTTCCTTCACCCCTGCCTGGAGCATCCTACCACCCCCTCCCTACCCCTCAAGGTCTAAATTGCCTGTGGGCCTCCAGAACTGCATTTCATATACCTTATCCCACAGTCTGTGCTGGGAACCCCTGCTTTGGGCTCCCTCGCCTACCTCTGTGGGCACCTGTATGCTACATACAAGACCCTTGGCCTTTGGCAACTGTTGAGGATGTGGGAATGTCGGGAGAGATGCCCGGCTTTTCCCAAGTCATGTGTTCTCAGTGTAGATTCACAGGGAGACCAGTCTTTTCTCATTCCCGGCGGTTGTTGCCAGTGATGATAAGCCCAGTTACGGCGGATACTCGGCTTGGGGCCAGTCCCCTCAGTAACTGAGTGGCCGGTACGGCTTCCAGGACGGCGGTGAACTGGCCAGACTTCCCCCACGGTCATCGGCACCACTACAAACGACCCCCTCCCGAGGAGAAAAACCAGGACCCTCACTGCTTGGCCCACCAGGTTGCTTCTTCCAAAGCGCCAGCCATCTGCTCATAGTGGGTAGGGGGACAGAGAGAAGCTGGATGTACTCCTCCTTCCTTCATTCTCTTCCTGGGAAACATGGGAGGTGGGAGAGATAAGTATGTCTCCATATCACCCAGGCATCAAGGGCCCGGGTTTTACACCCCCTGGGGTTCATCGCAGCACCTAGCACATAGTAGCTGCTTAAGAACTGCTTGCGGAATAATGTAATACGTGAACACCCGACTACATGCACGGTAAACGGGTTAGGAACGCAGGATTCTGAAATCAGATTGCCTGGGTTCAAACTCAGGCTCCATCACTCACCGCGTGACCTGAGGCGAATTGCTCAACCCCCTGTGATCTGTTTCTTCACCTGAAAAATGAACATAATAAGCACTGCCCACGTTTTAGGGTTGTGGGAATGAAGCGAGTTCATATATGGAAAGGAACGAGACAAGTGCTTGGCATATAGTAAGTGCTCGATTAGTGTCAGCTTCTTGGAAGGAACGCTGCGGACAGGATCCAAGTCATTCGCAAAGCCAGGCGGTCCAAGAACTTTCCTTCGTCAAAGGGCAAAAAGAAAGACGATGAAATATGTATGTATACGTAGGTATGTGCACATGTACATGTAATCAGATTTTTAATACTCTCTGATTACGTCCTTCCTGTTCTCCCGATATTAAAATGTCCTTCATTTCATGAAATAATGGCTGTTTTTACTATCTTGACAAATCAAAGGATATATGGCTCTCCCAAGTGCTTTTTGAAATGTTGCTGCTCTGTGAATACAAAAGCCTGGGAACGACTTGCTTGTGGCGTGGAGACCCCCGGGGGAGTCTCTCACTCATGAGGTCATATCATCTAGCACAGTGGTTCTCAGGCTGGGCTGGATATTAGCATCACCTGGGGAGCTTAAAAAACAAAAAACAAAACAAAACAAAACAAAAAACCCCTGATGCCCGGGTCTGACCCCCCCAGGGGTTCTAATGTAATAGGTCTGGATGTGGGGACATAAAATTTGGCCAAGGGGAGACAGGTAAGTGATGTGCAACAGAGAGCCGGACGGTGGCCATTTGTTTTTTTTTTTTTTTAGTTCTCTAATCAAATGCACGTTCCTTTTTCTTTATGATTCTCAGGGTGGAAAATGGACCAAATAAAAACAAATAGGAGTGGAGAAGGGCCGGGAATGGAAAGAAGTAACAGAACATTTGGTTTCTCTTTGTAACATTCAGGTGCGGGAATCCCTCGATCCCTCATTGTGTTCGATAAAGTCGCCTTCTCTTTCTTCTGATTTGATTTGTAAATGACTTCTCGAAAAGATAATAAAACAACGAAGGAAAACAATTCCTCAAAATCTTGCTAAAGAGTCTTTGGTATTGCTCTTCATGCCATGACTGTGACATCATCCAAAACATTTAGTCACCCAGAAACGTTCTTCCTCTCAGCTCTTAAAATTCCTTATATATTAAGATACATTTCTAATTGTATTTCAAATGAGAACCAGATGTTTTGAACACTTCACTTTGAAACCTCTTCCTGAATCTTATTTAAAAACTGTTAGGAGGGGGTGGGTGGCATTTTGGCTCACTCTTTCCCTGCTCTTCCTGTGTATTTCCCAAAGATTTAACATTCTCAGATCTTTATCCTGGGAATTTATAAGTTTGCCTCTAACGGCAAATTGTTTATTATCTTTTGACTTTCCACAAGGCTCAATCGGCTGTGTGTTAAGCAAAGTGAAGGGCTGAGCTTGCAGGTAGTGGTATTACCAGGGTTTTCTGTAACATTCTTAGAATCAGAGAGTTGCTCGCCAGCTGAATACTCCCTTCTCTTTGTCAACCCATGGCCTTCACCTTCCTTGCAAATGGAACAAATTTGCTTCTTTTTTTTAACGCTCGCTTTAACTCATGCTGGATCTTGCCTCAAGCATGCTTACGGCTCACGTAATAGGGAAGTGCAAAATAATACGGGAACAGTCAGCTGTAACTTAGAATACAAATTTCTTTTCCTCCTGGGATCTTGCCAAATCACTACTGGTTGGAGATCATATATGAGCCTACATTAAGTTCCCACTTGCACCATATCGAGCATGAGATTTCTCACTCCTCTGGGGGGCAATTTGCCGGGGTCTTGGTGTGAAAGGTGTCCAGCTAAGGTAGAAAGGACAGGAACAGAGACTCCCGTGTTTTCCAAGGTCAAGACCACTGCTGTGTTTCTTACTCCCAACCAAGGTTGCTGAAAAGGAAACGTGAGGCTGACTTCAGTGGCCACTTTCCCAGCCAAAAGTGGCTTCACTGGGAGTCGGGCCTGGAAAAGATATCTCTAGTTTGGTCTTTTTCCTGCCCCCTGTGTACAAAGGGTGCATACGACTCAAGACTATTTGCTCTCCTGGCTGCTGTACAGAGAGTGGGGTGAGCCGTTTAAGTCTGGCATTATTTTTCTCATACAACGTGCCAGTACAAAGTCAAGTTTGGTCCCCAGCTTACTTTCTGACTTCATTTTCTGTCTTTGCTCCCCATTCCCTCCACCTCTTGCTGTGCCCTTCCAGGCCTCCCTCAGACAGGCTTCCCTCCCCTTCTGGACCCTGTAAATTCACAGCCAACCCTGGAAACCCAGGTCAAATGTCACCTCTCCCGCACAACCTTCCCCGGCGCCCCCCACTCAGCTAGTGGTGGCCACCTCTGTGTCCCCGTACCGTTTTGACGCGTCTCTTTGCGTTTCACCTTGTCGTACTGTAAAGTCTCGTTCGCAGCTGTGAACCTCATGAGGCTGTGGACTCTGCAAGGAGTGAGGACCCCTGGGTTCCCCGCAGTGACTGGCTCCTAGGCGAGGGAACCTATGTCTGCTCAGGGAGGGGGATGGGGACAGAGAACACGTGGCGTCCTGGCGATTCTGCTCGTCACTGAGTGACCATCCTGTGCTGAGAGAGGACAAACACAGTGCTCTCACTCTCACTCGCTGTGACCCTCGGAAGATGGGAGGGTTTTTCTTCAGTGTGACCCCTACATCACGGACCCCAAGCAGACAGCCAGCTACACCTTTCGATGTCAACTGAAGCGGTGATCCCTTCCAGAGCCGAGGCCAAATCGGCTGGAAGGGGCTACTCGAGAAGAGACTGCTATCCATTACGGGCAACTTAAAAGACTTGCCAGGGTAGTTCTGACCGCACATGAGTTTGACCTTGCAGGCTCCTCTGGGAACCCAAACCCACTATAAATAGTTACTGAATGAAAGCCTCTTTCCCTTTTTAGATTTAATGAGCTGCTAGAAGGTAGGGGTGAGGGAACAGACCAGAGAACTGTTTAGCACCCTCATTCTCTCGGGGGAGCACAACAGAAATAAAAACAATATTCTAAATACACAAACGTGGTTTATTTAAAACCTAAGGGGGGCGCCCGGATGGCTCAGTCGGTTAAGCGTCCGACTTCAGCTCAGGTCACGATCTCGCGGTTGGCGAGTTCGAGCCCCGCGTCGGGCTCTGGGCTGATGGCTCAGAGCCTGGAGCCTGCTTCCGATTCTGTGTCTCCCTCTCTCTCTGCCCCTCCCCCGTTCATACTGTGTCTCTCTCTGTCTCAAAAATAAATAAACGTTAAAAAAAAAATTAAAAAAAAAAAAACCTAAGGGCACCTAGGGGGCTGGGGTCGCTAAGCGGCGGACTCTTGATTTTGGCTCAGGTTTGTGAAATCGAGCCCCACGTCGGGCTCAGCGCTGATAGCACGGAGCCTGCTCGGGATTCTCTCTCCCCCTCCCCTGCCACCCCCCTCTGCTCTCCCCTCAAAATAAACAAATAAGCATTTTTTAAAAAACACAGAACACTGCACAGTATGACGCTTTCCCAGATGTGGGAGGGCGTGACGGTGATGAAAACAATCAGAACACACCCTTGCTACCTCCCAATGGGAGTCTTCCTTTTTGGGGGGGGCGGGGAGGGGACAGATGCTGCCTCAAGCCGATAGGTACACACAGACAGGACACCAGCCCTCTGTCAGAGCCCAGGGATCACACCCCGGGATCACAGCAGTTCTTCCGTCCTCACACTGGCACACAGAGGCCTCTGTTCCAGAGCCTTCCTGAGGAGCTGGGCGGCTTTGGGAGCCGGAGCCAGAACCACAACCTGGACCACGGTTTGAGCCTTGCTCTTGGACCTCGCTGGCAGAGCCTGAGACCCGCGGTGACGCAGGCATGAGCACATCTCCCGAGCTTGGCGTGGGCGATGTAGGCAAGTCGATTGCGCTTGTGGTTGAGACCCGGTGGGAACTTGGGCCCGACCCTCTGGGCTGCGCATGAGCCTTGATAGCCTTCGTGGTGCATATTCCTCGGGAACTTGGGGTCCACCCCCTCGAGAGAGTCACATCTTTGTGACCGGGGTTCCTCGATGCTGTTTCTGTGCCATTTTCGGGACTAGCTGTGCATGGCGTGGATTTTGGACTTGGCCATGTGTGCACTGAAATCCAAGGCTCCCAAAGTGCCTGGGACCTGAAGAGAAAGAGGGAGGCCACCCAACCCTAAACCTGCACTCTTAGAAGAGCAATTTGCTCCGTGAACTTGTTAGTGGAGGCAGATACATTTAGTGGATTTCGGGTATGCCCCCATAATCAATCATTTCCAACTTCTTAGAGATGCTCATTTAAGAATAGTGAGGATCGGGGTGCCTGGATGGCTCAGTCGGCTGAACACCCAACTCTTGATTTCGGCTCAAGGCATGATCCCAGGGTCATGGAATACAGCCCCACATCGGGCTCCGTGGTGAATGTGGAGCCTGCTTGAGACTCTCTCTCTCTCTCTGCCCCTCTCCCTGTTCATGCTCTCTCCCTCTCTCTCTCTCTTTCTAAAAAAGAAGGAAAGAAAGAAAGAAAAGAAAAGAAAAGAAAAGAAAAGAAAAGAAAAGAAGGAAGGAAGAAAGGGAATAAGAATTGTAGGGATTAGTGCCAGGACATTTACCCCCAAAATAAGGACCTTACCAAACTATCTTTTCCACAAACTTGTTTCCTTTGACTCAGTTGCCTTTTCTTCATTTGTAGTCTTTCCGTTCTTTCTTTGGTCCAACCAGTGTTTTACTAAACACCCAATGTGTACTTCGATTGGCCCTGTGTAGGCAGGTGTGAACAAATCTACTATGGTTCCTGCAGGAGAGGAAAATCTTAAACCAATGATTACCATAAAGGATGCGGAGGATAGTGTGAGGAAAACAGGTGTTCCGCATGGGTCTCATGGAGCCCACCTTCTCTCACTAAGCCTGTTTCCATCATGGTAGGCATAATGCTATTTACCTTACAAGGTTTGTTTCTTGGGTTGTTTTTGTTTTGTTTTGTCCGTGAGGCTTATTTAGCTTCAGATGTAAAGCCCAGAGGTTAGAGGTAAAGCACTGAACAGGTGCCAATCAATTGTCCTAACAAAGGCCACTTTTTTAAAGCTTTTTCTCTCTTCCCAAGTTGAAAATAGAGCAAACATTTGTAATACGGAGTTCCGCTGGCTGCCGATAAATCAGTGCACGAAATGGCTTCTCAGAAAATAGTCCTACTAACTTTCTTTTTCTCTTCTGTTTTATTAAGTAATTAAGAGCCAGCCAGTGGGAAATATCGGACAGGACCCTTGGTCCTGGAGGCGTAATAACATCCTGCCACAAACAAATGCGTGGAGACATCCATCCTAGGTGACCAGAATGATGGCCACCCCTCCAGCCAGGACACCTCTCAGATGCTGTGCTGGCCAGCCACCTTCGTAGGGAATCATGCTAAGAAGGAAGCGGCCACCTCCGTGCCACACGCAGAGTCCACTGTTTCAGAGGATTGTATTATTTACCATGGAGGGTGTCCGTCCAATATGGTGGGGTGTGGCTGCAGGTTTCTCTCTCTGGCTTTGCTGCCCGATCACGTCAGTCTCAAGGCTGGTCTCCCAACTTCCTAATCCCATGGCTGCTGCACCCTTTAATGGGGGGAGTGGGGGATGGACTGACTGTTTGTTCTCCTCTTCCTGGCCACAAAGATTGACTTTCCAATCGACTTTTAGTGAGTGCATGCCTCTAGACGGTGAACATCACCAGGACTTCCCGTTTTTCCCTCCCCCTTTAGGTGGGAGAGGGTGGCTAGGGGAGGCTGAAGTTGGATACTTGGCTTCTCCAGGGTCACTTGGGCTTTAATAAGACCCCAGCAGGTGAGGCTGTGGTTAACTAATTTCCCCCAAGGGCAGGGCCTTGTTAAGAAGGACCCAGTGCTCTGGGGTGTTTCAAAATGGTTCCTTTCCCCCCTCCCTCTGCCAAAAGCGAGAGGGGATTTTTAGCTGACATTCATCGTGAGACCCCGGTAGACCTCCAGGAGCTAAAATGACCCTAAGTGAAGAGGCCCCCTGATGACTGGGTGTCCTCGGAGGTTTTGTCTCTCGGATTTGTCCACACTGAGCCTCCAGCCCCTCCCTGGGTCCCCGAAGTGTCTGCTGGGAGCTTCCTGCTCTGGTTAAGTGGTGACTCTCTGCCTGTGTGTCTCTCCATTTTGGGGCCTAGGGGGCGGCGGCCTGCCTGTGTCCTCTGGTCCCCTACAGATTTAGGAAGAGTTGTTGACTTTTCAGCTCGTTCGGGTTTTTACTTGTTAGCGTGGAGTATCAGCTTCTAAGCTTACGGGCTGGATCCAAAACCAAGTTTTATTTTTCTTCTGCCTGCCTATAGAGCACTCTGAATAGATAGGAGAATTTGCATAACTGAAACTCTGGTCGTTCATTTCAGATAGTCTCTGTGAGTTTCAACTCGGAAGAACTTTCTAGAACAAGTTAATTGTGTATTTGAAGAGGGGCTAAGTCCTCCATGGTTTGGGCAGAGGTGCGGCCTCAGATCACAGGGGTGGGACGGCTTGCTTCTGGTTGAGCCTTACTCACGTTTACTCATAGTTTAATTCTGACTCTGTGTGGTAAGAATGCTTTATTTCCAGTCCCTCAGGGTGAGAAGGGGGGCAAGGATTTTTCCCTCTTACCCCTCTGGTCCATCAAATCCCAAAATGCAGGTTCTTCTGGATTGGGTTTGTCCTCAGGATAAAAGGAGGTCAAGACTCACTTAACTCTGAGCTCCACTTTCCTGGAGATCTTAACCTAGTAAATTCCTTACTATCTTATCTGAGATTTTAAGAAAGTTTTTTTTTTTTTTTAATGCATTTTACACAGCATTTTTAGTGATTTTCAGTGGGAGCACTGTTCCAAATAACCTACCCAAACCTGCTGCTAGAAAGGGAAAGATACTCTATTTTCTTAATAGAATGTATTAATCTGAAATTTCCCTCCTTATTCTCATTATCTGACACCTCCAACGAGATTATACATTCCATTATATTCTGTCTTGATCACTCATGTATCCGCAAGGCCTGACTAGTGCCTGGTACATGGCAGGCATCTAACAAAGGGTTGTGACAACAACAATGACAATAATAATGCTGTAACGGTAAAATATTTTTTATATTTTATATTTTTATTAATTTATTATTAATCAAATAATTATTAAGTATTAATTAATTTAATATTTTCTATTTTTAAAATATAATCTCCACCCCCTCATGGGGCTCGAACTCATGACCCCGCGATCAAGCGTCACACGCTCCACTGACTGAGCCAGCTAGGCGCCCCATAACAGTAAACGATGTTAAGCATGGGATGCACCTAGTGTCTTAGTTGACGGCTCTGCTCTAGTCCCCCCTTCTCCAAGTCATCTCACGTGCGGTGGGAGATTTAACTTTGGAGAAGCGCATGTTCTCAACTTCTAGTACTGTCCCATTGCTTTTCCCCTAGAGACCATATTTCTTAGCCTGGTATCCATACAAATCTGACCGTAAACGAATTTTCTATTCTTTTTGCATCCCGCGTTATCCCCCAAACCAGCCTACTTGGCATTTTCCGAACACGCGACACAACTCTGCGATCCCCAATTCCCTTGCCTTGGTTGTTCTTCCCATTAACTCTTTTTTTTTTTTTTTTAGTATGAAATTTATTGTCAAATTGGTTTCCATACAACACCCAGTGCTCCTCCCAGAAGGTGCCCTCCTCAATACCC
The DNA here is from genome assembly GCF_022079265.1 of Lynx rufus. Classification (NCBI taxonomy): domain Eukaryota; kingdom Metazoa; phylum Chordata; class Mammalia; order Carnivora; family Felidae; genus Lynx; species Lynx rufus. Next base: position 8,042,288 of record NW_025814823.1, on the reverse strand, counting down.
ATCCCATTAGCTCTTCCTTCTGTTCCAAACCTTCTAATCCTTTGACACACCGCTCCGGTTCCACTTCCTCTACGATTCCTTCTCTCATTCCCTGGCAAGAATTAGTGCTCCTTTCTTTAACCTCCCAGAGTGTTTTGAGCTTCCTTATATATCTCTTATCGCATGTGCTTTGCATCATAACTACTTCTCCACATGGACTGATGCTTCCCCCAAAAACTTGAGCGTGCCTTGCACATCACAGACGCGCGACAAATGTGAATAGAAAAATGGATCATCGAAACAGGCTTCGACTGTGAACCTCAAATAATGCCAGACAAGGGAATGTTTGTCTACTACAGCCAGAAATACCTTACCTTTCAGGCTTTTGGAGATTTCTGAATATACTAAGTGGGGTCAGGCAGTAGCCATGCCAATGGACACTTATGTATTTTTATTAAACTTATTATTTAAAATTATATCCAGGTGTTTGACACCTTTTACAGAATGGTCGGGGGCCAACATGTTGTTCTTCCTTTCTTAATTTTCTTTTAAATTCTAAAGCACATGGAAATTTTCATCAGAGGACTCAAAGAATCTAGGGCTAAAAGTTAATTCTAACGACACCCACACCATTTTGAGTCTGACTCACATTTCCTATCAGCAGTTCCTGTAACCTTGTTGAATTTCTCATTTGTACTATTACTTCACCGAATGCCACAACCCTGAAAGACAGAAACCCAAGACAGCATTTCTCGTTTCCGGAGGCTAGGTCCTACAGGTGGGAAAGTCCAAGTTATAAAACTGGACGCTGGAAATCCTGGGTCTTCAGCCTAACGTGCTGGCTTTTTGTTTTGTTTTGCTTTGTTGTCAAAGACAACAGGCAGGAACTGGCAGCTATCATGTTACCAGTTATGTTAACGCCATAAACAGACAGCATCATCATGTTTTGTTGACTACTAAGAATCTTCTAAGTTCTACGGAACAACACTTGTGGCCAAGGTATTCCCTCTGATACTCTTTCAAAGGATTTGGAGCAGGACCATTACTGGATGTATTACCACTGATGCTACTGCTAGAAAAACTCTCTAAGGCGGGAGTGTCACGGGCTTGGAAATCTAAACTGGATGCCAGCAATCTGAACAAGAACCCAGGAGGGCCCAACTGAGGGAAGTAAGGGTTCGGTGACGGGGGATGCCAAATGACGCTTGATACAGTTTCAGTCTGCTTAAAGGTTAAATCGGGTCATGCCTCATAAGATCTTAAGTCTGACATCTTGTCGATAATGTTGGAGGCACATTGGTGTGGAATGTCTTGTATCCCAACCAGGTTACGTGCCTCAAATCTATTCTTAACACAATCGCTGCCAGAAATCCAAGCTTCTCTATCCCCCCACCCCAAGTCACTCTTCCACATTCTTCTGTTCATCCCCATGTGGACCCAATCCCCAGCCCAACCTCTCCTCCAACCCCCCTGCTGCCCCTCCCAGTGGAACCTCCCCTTTGTTTTTTTTTTATTTTTTATTTTTTATTTTTTTAATTTTTTTTTTCAACGTTCATCTATTTTTGGGACAGAGAGAGACAGAGCATGAACGGGGGAGGGGCAGAGAGAGAGGGAGACACAGAACCGGAAACAGGCTCCAGGCTCTGAGCCATCAGCCCAGAGCCCGACGCGGGGCTCGAACTCACGGACCGCGAGATCGTGACCTGGCTGAAGTCGGACGCTTAACCGACTGCGCCACCCAGGCGCCCCGAAACCTCCCCTTTGTAATCGGCAAACCCCTCCAGTTCCACCTTCCGGAGCCCCCTGCTCACCCTGAGAACGTTTTACTGCAGCTAGAGCAGTTGGGTTGGCTCCCTCCCTCTCTCTGTCTCTCTCTGTCTCTCTCTGTCTCTCTCACACACCTCTTAGACCTCAGGACCGGAAGCAAAAGCCATGCTTTCCTGGGTTGCCCTTATGCTTTGCAGGCCATGTCTCTCCCTCTCTGTTGCACAAACCCCTGCTTTTTGAGACTCTCATCATTCACCTGCCACCTTCACGCACCGACTTCCAGAACACACCCTTCGCACTTCGCGCACGCACACGACCCCTCATATGCTCAAGGCTTTAGTTCCTGGCTGGCTGTCTTCTTTCCCACCTCACCCCCTGCAGGATTTTTGGCCATTTCAATGCACATGGTGATGATACGTCCGCCATGCCGGCCTCTTAGAACTTTGACCACTCACATGCGGGTCACATGTGGCTTAGGTCACCTACCCCTGGTTCCTTCCTGCCTTACCTGTCTTGTTTAGGCCCTGAAATGGTGCTCTCTGTTTCTCCTCGGGACCATTCCAATAGCTTACCGGTATGCTTCGGTGTCTACGTTCTGAGAAAGAACTTCTCTCTGAGGCACCGGCAGACTGGAGTTGGGTCGCGCTGGCTCCTAAGAGACAAATGTGAAATTTTCAGGGATTTTGCCAGCTCTTTGACATTAATTACGCTGGGGACTTGGAATTGGACGTGCTGGGAGTGTTTATAACCGTTACAAGGCTTTGGTTTTCCAAAAGGGGTTTTGTTAAACATTTACCAGCACGTTCCTGTCTTATCCTTCATTCTCCTGCTGCTACCAGTGGGTTCTCTGCTGCTCCCCCTCACCTTTGTCCCTGTCGAGGCAGAACTTCTCAAGAGCTGTCTCAGCCTTGAGTTCCCGTCCCCTGTTCACCCCTCACACCCACGCCAATCTAGCTTCCGTCTCTGTCAAAGTCACTTAACACCTGCACGTTACCAGACCCGAAAAACACTTTCTTGGTTACCTCACTTGAGTTTTGCCTTCAACTTCCCTACCCATGTCCTCCTCCTGAAAACACATTCTTCTCCTAGAAGTGTGAGACCACGCTTCTAGGTTTTCTCCTGCCTCTCTTGCTGGTCTTGTTTCAGGATCTGTTGTAGGCTTCTCTCTGCCTCCCTCAGACACACACACAACTTCCAAATGTTGGCTCCCTCACTTCCCCAACACCTTCTTCTCACGTGACCGCATCCTGTCTCCCTGTTTACACACTAAAGATTCCTAAAGGGATACCTCATACCTCTCTGATCTCCACACTCCCCCAGATAACTGCCTATTTGACAACACTGTGCGGATGCACACTTTGCTCTAAATGTAACATGTCCTGGGGCACCTGGGAGGCCCAGTCGGTTAAGCGTCCGACTTCGGCTCAGGTCATGATCTCACGGTTCGTGGGTTCGAGCCCCGCGTCGGGCTCTGGGCTGACTGCTCGGAGCCTGGGACCTGCTTCGGATTCTGTGTCTCCCTCTCTCTCTGCCCCTGCCCTGCTCATGCTCTTTCTTTCTCTCACTCAAAAATAAAAATAAAACATTGAAAAAAAAAAAGGTTACATGTCCTGGGGTACCTGGGAGGCTCAGTAGTAGAGCATCTGACTTCAGCTTAGGTCACGATCTCCTGGCTCCTGAGTTCGAGCCCCACATCAGACTCGCTGCCGTCAGCCTGGGATCCTCCGTCCCCTTCTCTCTCTGCCCCTCCCCCACTGAGGCTCTCCCCCAAATAAATAAATATTAAAAAATAAAAGCAACATATCCTGATTCCTTCACAACCTGGCCAGCTAGCTCCTCCCCCCAGCTTCCCCACCTCAGCAAGTGGTGGCACCAGTCAGTCATTTGCCCAGGCTGGAAACGTGGGCCATCCAAGATTATTAGTCATCATCGTTCCCCACCCTCAAGGCATCCGCAAGGTCTCTGTGTCTACCTCCTGGATATACACCTCCCCCTGCCTCTGCCCGGGGCCAAAACCACACAGTCGTCCGAGTCACCCTCAAGCTCAGCCTCGCCTGTGTTTTCCCAGCAGCCTCCTCACTGGTGTTCACACTTCCACTGCTGCCCCTGATTTACCCCCCACCCCCACCACCACCAGCCAGAGGGGACCGTTCAGAAAGAAGATCCTAGAAATTAAAATGGCTTTCAAAAACGTTGAGAATGCGTGGAAGAGTCATCATTTCACTGTTAAAATGGCCAGTGCCAAGAACGCAAATATAGAATAAACTACCAATAAAACAGTCTTGCAAACTGCATAGAAATAAATTCATAGAAGAGTTCAAGAGGGCAGGTGTGATAGAAAAATTAGAAATTATTCATCTTGTGATGGATCAGTTTGATGGAAATTCTTTATATTTTATTTATCTTTTTTAATGTTGATTGACTTTTTTTTTTTTTTTACCATTTATTTACTTTTTTGAAAGACAGAGCAGGAGCAGGGGAGGAGCAGAGAGAGAGGGGGAGACACAGAATCCGAAACAGGCTCCAGGCTCCGAGCCGTCAGCACAGAGCCCGATGGGGGCTTGAACTCACGAACCGTGAGATCATGACCTGAGCCAAAGTCAGATGCTTAACCAACTGAGCCACCCAGGTGCCCCTTTGCATTTTAAATTTATAAAATTCTCGGGGTGCCTGGGTGGCGCAGTCGGTTACGCGTCCGACTTCAGCCAGGTCACGATCTCGCGGTCCGGGAGTTCGAGCCCCGCGTCGGGCTCTGGGCTGATGGCTCAGAGCCTGGAGCCTGTTTCCGATTCTGTGTCTCCCTCTCTCTCTGCCCCTCCCCCGTTCATGCTCTGTCTCTCTCTGTCCCAAAATAAATAAATAAACGTTGAAAAAAAAATTTAAAAAAAATAAATAAATTTATAAAATTCTCATAGGCATCATCTTATCCCCTTTTGTTTGAAGAAATAATTTTTTGTTACATGAATTTAAGCTTTGAAATAGTAGCTGTCATTTTATTCACTTATTTTAAAGATTTTATTTTTAAGTCATCTCTACACCCACCGTGGGGCTTGTACTCACAACCCCGAGATCAAGAGTCACAGGTTCCATTGATTGAGTCAGCCAGGTGCCCCTGAAAATAACAGTTATCACTTTAAAAACAGCAAAACATGCAGGAGGAATTTTAAAATTCAAAGGTGTGGGGGTGAAATAGGTGAAGGGACTTAAAAGCATCCTTATCTTGATGAGCACTGAGTAGTGTATGGAATTGTTGAATCACTATGCTGTACACCTAAAACTGATTTAATGCTGTGTTAACTCTACTGGAATTACAATAAAATAGAAAAAAAAAAAACATTCAAAGTTTAACAATATCCTTGAAAATGACGGCCGAAACCTTTTGCGTACAAGCTACCAAAAGAAAACTGCTGCATCTCGGGTCTGCCTAAAATTATCTAATCAAACAAAAATCACTCAACTAATGTTCATCCTTCGCTATGGTATAAAAAGAAAATGGGAGTCTTACAAAGTTTTCATATACCTATGGACTTTTGTGAAATTAGGTTTTTTTTTGGAAATTTTTTTTTGAGAGAGAGAGAGACAGACAGAGCATGAGTGGGGGAGGGGCAGAGAGAGAGGGAGACGCAGAACCCGAAGCAGGTTCCAGGCTCCGAGCTGTCAGCGCAGAGCCTGACGCGGGGCTCGAACTCACAAACTGCGAGACCATGACCTGAGCTGAAGTTGGACACGCACCCGACTGGGCTACTCAGGTGCTCCCAATTTACCTTTTAAAATGAAATCAGCTACCCCCCTTAACCTTTCCTGTGCTAGTCTGGAAATTAAAATGGCTTTTAAGGATTCCAAGGATACGTGGAAAAGTGATTCTCTCACCCTTGAACTTGCCAGTAATTTTTTTTATGAAATTATAGTAGTTTTCCAATTGACCCAGAAGACTCCCGAGTCAGATCACCCTTTTTAAAATGGAAAACAGATGGTTTTAACACGCTGCCTAAAACCTTCGCATCACATCTTATCTAAGATCCACATACCTTTCCTACGGGCCCTGCATAGCCTGGCCTTTACCTTTCCCTCGGCTTTATCCTGTGTCCCTTGTTCTCTAACTCCACCAGCATCACGGACACCGGCTTCCTCTCAGTCCCTGGGACACCTTCTTCCTTCAAAATTAGTGGTGTTGGCGGAGGTGGTAAGGGTTTTGTCTTTCCCCTCCGGGCGTTTGCACAAGCTCTTCCCTCTGTCCAGGGACACTTTCCCTTTCACTTTCTGCTGACTTCATCTCATCTTTCAGGGCTTGTCTCAAACACCATGTTCCAGAAAAGCGTGGCAGGCGGGGGGTCCAGCGGCGCATTATGGACAGAATGGACAGATCAGGCAAACAGCAAGTTGCCTCCCTTTCAAGTAAGTAAATTCGTATCTTAAATTTACTGCGTGGTTGGTAAAGCAACACTGCCTTGAATTTGTTGTGTATGCTTCAGTTTCTTGAGAGGTGGCTTTGGCTGAGCCCCCTGGGACCAGGAGGCAACAGCAGAGACGCTCTATAGAGCAGGACCACGTTCCTCCAGCTGCCAAGGGCTTCATAGTGACCGCTGGTCTTTTCCAAGCTCTCCTTTCTGCCTTGACAAATGTCAGCCAGCCCCATGTCTTGGGTCCATTCGCCAGAAGCAGAGGTGAGGTGGGGATTCTTGTACAAGTGGCGAGCTGGGCACATGCTCTCAGGAGGAATCTGCGGGAAGGTGGGAGAAGCCGGGAAGGGCAGGGAGGCAGCTAAGAAAAGCCAGGCCTCAGCCTGATCCCGCAGATGCAACATGAATGGCACCACGGAGCGGTTCCTCTTTGAAGCAGAGGGTCTGGGCTGCGTCCCTGCACCTGTCAGTCACTGGCTGAGGACACTTCGATGGTGGGGCGTACAGGTAACCTCACAGAGACTGAGGAGGCCGTTGGGAACCCTCAACAGCCAACACCCAGCAGTCCGTTGCATCCTCCAGGTAAAAGGGACCTGGGTTGGGAACCAAACGCTATGGATCATCTCAGGGCAGGATTGTTCAGCCATGGTGCTATTCACATTTGGGGCTGGACGATTCTTTGTTGCAGTGGGGGGGGGGGGCTGTCCCGTGCATTGTAGCGTGCTTACCAGCATCTCTGGCCCCCACCCACCAGATACCAGTAGCACACCCCCACCCCAGTCTCTAGATCTTGCCAGATGTCCCCTGGAATGTGGAACTGCCTTCTCCTCCCCAGCCATCCCAGGGTATTCTGTGGGAGGGAGCTCCTAGCCATTGCACTGCCTGTTCACCGAGGATAGAGCATCCTACACACACATTCCACTGTGTGTAAGCGTGTGTGTTCGTGCACATGCGCGCGCAAGGTGAGGAGCCTAAGCTTCTCCGAATACAACTTGCTAAATGAAGGCTGGGGCAAGCCGGAATGAAAAGAACCATCCGGGAAAAGATCTACCAATGGCCAATAAGCACACGAAAAGGTGCTCAACGTTACCAACCATTAGGGAAAGGCAAATCAAAACCACAACAGGATGCCACCTCATACCCGTCTGGATGGCTACTATTAAACAAACACAAAACACAGAAAAGGACAAGTGTTGGGAAGGATGCGGACAAAGGGAAACCCTCGTGCGACTCTTGGTGGGAAAGTAAAATGGTGAAACCACTATGGAAATGACAGTTCCTCAAATAATTAGAACTAGTATTACCATACGATCCAACGATTCCACTTCTGGATATCTGGATAAATATATATATCCCACGGAACTGGAAGCAGGGTCTTAGAGTGAAATTCATACAGGCATGTTTGTAGCAACATTATTCACGGGAGCCGAAAGGTAGAAGCAATCCAAACTTCCATCGATGGATGAATGGATAAAGAAATTGTACACACAGTTGGATATCACTGAGACTTGGAAGGAAATTCTGACACATGCCGTAACGTGGATGAACCTTGAGGACATCACGCTCAGTGACAGGAGCCAGTCACCGAAGGGCAAATATGGTGTGATCCCACTTCTATGAGGTATCTGGAAGAGTCAAGTTCATAGAGACAGAAAGTGGGACAGTGGTTGCCAGGGACTAGGGCAAGGGGGGGAGTGGGGTGTTGCTTAATGAAGAGCACAGTTTCGCTTTTGCAAGATGAATCGAGTTCTGGAGGTTAGTTGCATAAGCAAGTGAATGGACTTAACACTGCTTGAACGGTACACTTAAAATGATTTAAATGATTTTTTTTAATTTTTATATATATTTGTAATTTTAGAGAGCACGTGAGCAGGGGAGAGGGAGAGAGAGAACCTCAAGCAGGCTCCAAGTTGAGCACAGAGCCCAACACGGGGCTCGATCCCACAACCCTGGGATCATGACCTGAGTCAAAATCAAGAGTCGGACGCTCAAGCGACTGAGCCACCCAGGTGCCCCTAAATGATTTTTTTGAAAATCCTATGATAGTTGTGGCGGGGAAAAAAAATGACAAAATAAAAGGTAACTGGTCTATAAATTCAAACTGGTATATTTCCACAGCTTCCTAGAGCCCAGCTACGCTCTTACAGTAATTAGTAGTAGCATATTATTTAAATTTGGGAGGGGGTTGTTTTACGACCTCTTTGCTCTATAATCAATTTTAAAAGACAACTGCTAGATTCGAAAGTTGGAAAGAGAGATTGATCCTGTGGAGTGGCACTTTGCGTTTAGAATCCCCTGGTCCCCTAGGATGGGGATTTCTCCCGCAGGCAGGGTTCCCAGCCAGGCCTTTTCACTGCAGACTCCCCGCCTCCCCCAGATGACATCCACGTGTTTCAATATTGAGTCGTCTACTGGGTGTTTCCTGAATGAAGTTCTCAATTCCAGATGAATAAGACTTCCCCAGAAACCCGACGTGATGGTCAGGGCACTGCCTCTTCCCGGCAGAAGCATGCCCTCCCACACCACCGCAATGTCATGAGGGATTACGAAGGGCGGGTTCCTCAGACAGAGAGTAGAGCATCTTTGTACAACGGGACTTCATGGGAAAGCAAAACTTCCATGCAGATTCATTCATTCGTTCGTTCGTTCATTCATTCATTCTACAAATACGTACCGTGTACCAATGTTAGGAAGGCACTGGAAAACCACTATTAAAAATGAAGACAGGGGCACCTGGGTGGCTCCGTCAGTTGGGCATCTGACTCTTGATTCCGGCTCAGGTCACGATCTCATGGTTCTGAGCTGGCAGCGTGGAGCCTGGATGGGACTCACTCATTCTCTCTCTCTCTTTCTCTCTCTCCCCCCTCTCTCCCTCTCTCACTGCCCCTTCCCTGCATGCTCTCTCTCTTTCTCTCTCTCTCTCTCCCCCCTCTCTCCCTCTCTCACTGCCCCTTCCCTGCATGCTCTCTCTCTTCATCTCTCTCTCAAAATAAATAAACAGTTAAATAAAAAAATGAACACAGGGCTTTACTAAAGCCATTTTATTGAGGCATAATTTACATACAATACAATTCACCCTTTCAGGTATGCAGCTCTGTAAGCTGACGATGTACATGGTATAACGACCACCACAATCAAGATGCAGAATATTTCTGGGGCGCCTGGGTGGCTCAGTCGGGTGAGCGTCTGACTTCATCTCACGCCATGACCTCACAGTTTGTGGGTTCAAGCCCCGCATCGGGCTCTGGGCTGACAGCTCAGAGCCTGGAGCCTGCTTCGGACTCTGTGTCTCCCTCTCTCTCTGTCCTTCCCCCACTCACACTGTCTCTCTCTCTCTCTCTCTCTCTCTCTCTCTCAAAAAAGGAATAAATGTTAAAAAAAATTTTTTTTTAAAGATGCAGAATATTTGTCACCCCGAAAGTTCTCTTGTGCCCCTTTGTAGCCAAGCCCCCCCCCCTTCCCCACAGCCCCTGGCAACCACTAATTTGATTTTTGTCCCTACAGTTCCGCCTTTTCCAAATGTCAGATAAATGAAATCACAGTGTGTAGCTTTTGTGTCGGGCTCCTTTCGTTTAGCATAATCCTGTTGAGATGCCTCCATATTGTTGCCTGTATCAGTGACTCATTCCTGTTCATTACTGAGTAGTATTCCACTTCGTGTACATAACACAATTTATTTACCCATTCTCCAGCTGATGAACATTCAGGCTGTTTCCAGTTGCCAGCATTATGAACAAAGCTGTTACAAACATTAGCATATAGGCCACTGCGTGGGCATAAGTTTTTGTTGCTTTTGGATTAATACTTAGGAGTGGCATTGCTGGATCATTTGGACAGTGTCTGTTTAAATTAATAAGAAACTGCCCAACTGGTTCCTTTCTTTTTCTTTTTTTTTCATATAAAATTTATTGTCAAATTGGTTTCCACACAGCCCCCAGTGCTCATCCCAACAGGTGCCCTCCTCCATGCCCATCACCCACCCTGCCCTCCCTCCCACCCCCCATCAACCCTCAGTTTGTTCTCAGTTTTTAAGAGTCTCTTATGGTTTGGCTCTCTCCCTCTCTTTTTTTTTTTTCCAACTGGTTTCTAAAATAGCTCTATCTCTTTGCATTCCTACCAGCAATACATATCATCTGGATTCTCACCAAGCAGACAAAGCTTTTCACAAATATCAGCCTCTTATTTATTTCAGACCTGCAGTCACCATGGTCATTATATCCTCAGCAAAGTGTGGCCACGTCTTTAAGCTTCTCACTCTATAAGCAGGGGCTCAAAAGTCTGCACTGCTTGGTTGTTCCGACTAGGCACACTTCTCTTTATATAAAAATGCCTTCGTGATCTCATTAGGTTTAAGAAATTACAGCAGGGCAGAATTAGCCCTTAGCAAAATAGAAACAGACACAGGATAGAATAGTATATGCTTAGTGTTAGAAGGAATCGTAAAAGCCTTCTCTGTCCCACCCCCCTGGGATGCTCGAATCTCATCTTACTTTGTCCCTGGAGAAAGGACTTCCAGGTTCTGCCACAATCAGTTCTCTTTCAGGGATCTCGTTTCCTCCTGAGGCAGTGTAGTAATCAGGAGTCTGTTACTCAAAGATACAGTCCTCACGAATTGTGTGAGCTATGGACAGTCCCTCCAATTTGAGGGTTCACCGGTCTCCATTCGGGGCACCGGGGCCCACATAATTCCAATCCCTATTTTTATCTGGCATCTCTCCCAATATTTGAAAACAGCTCTCCCGTCTCCTGAAGTACCTCCTCTCTCCTAGACTAAGCATCACCAGTTCTCTTGACCATCCTCACCCAACTTTTGAGTTCCTTCTCCATGCTGTCCCCCTCCTCTCGACAGATACAGCCATGTCTAATCTTCCCAAACCGGGAGCTCAGTACTGATCCCCAAACGAATAGGTCTAGAAAACATGGAGTAGATTCTGCTCCAGAAAACATGGCGTACATTCTGTTCCAGGGCCTCACAGTCACTTTTTTGACAGATGTTCCGGGTGCCTCACACTGAGCTTGCTGTCAGCTATTATTATCTGTTAGCCTGGCTACTTAGTCCTATCTTCCCCGATCTGTATGTGTAGACTTAAATTTTGGGAGACTCAAGAGAAGGACCTAAAATGTTCTCATTATAGATTCATCCAATGCTCCAATTTTCCAGGGCTTTGGGTGACCCTGATTTGTTTACTATCTCAACTTTGCATCACCTCCAATTTTTTTTAAATTTTTTTAACGTTTATTCATTTTTGAGAGAGAGAGAGAGAGAAAGTGGGGGAGGGGCAGAGAGAGAGGGAGACACAGAATCCGAAGCAGGCTCCAGGCTCCGAGCCGTCAGCACAGAGCCCGATGCGGGGCTTGAACTCACGAACCGTGAGATCATGACCTGAGCCGAAGTCCGACGTTTAACTGACTGAGTCACCCAGGTGCCCTGTCACCTCCAAGTTTGATAAGAGCAAGTCTACAAAACCTTTGTTCAGCAATGGATATTTGTTGAGCACCTCCTATGTCCTATGCTCTTGGGCAGGCCCTGTGAATACAAAGATAGATGCGGCTACTTCTGGAGAAGCTCACAGCGGTCGGGTGAGTTTTGAACTACACTGAAAGCCTCCCACAGGATTCCACGAGTGTAAGCATCAGAACACCATGGGCTCTGTCTTCTGATGAGTCACTAACCCATCTACTTGCACAGCATCCAGCCCAGATGTCTCCATTTTGCCCACACGGCTGGCATGAGAAAGCCTGAAGACCACGCAGAAATGTCCATACGCTCTGTCCTACGTCGCTGCTGAGCTAGGGGTCAGAGCATTCAGAGGGGTGAGGACAACAGCCTTCTGTGAACTGTGTTTAGCAAGTGGCCAGCCCACACTCTGACCACATCCCCACTGTGCTCACCCCACTTTCCTTAATCTCAAAACATTACATAAACTTATTCACATGCACATAAGGATTACTGAAAAAATACCATGGTTTGAAGTAGATAATGAGCTCCCGGGGTGGCGCAGTTTACAGGAACAGGTAACTAACTAGAGCGTAAATAATGAAAGAATACCCTACACAGGGGAAATTGTATCTTAGGGGGTAAGCCTCCTTTCAGAGTAATAAATCTTGTGTCGGACAATTTGGGCAGTGTCCAAGAGGCTTCTTGGGCTGTGGAGATTGGCAGTCTAGGTGCATAGTGAGTTTTTGCAAGAGGAGAGGAGAGAAGAGGCCGAGCACTGACCCCCCCCCACCCACCCACCCTCACCCCACCCAGAGGCCTGGGCCCAGCTCCCTCCAAGAAGGGAAAAGACTGCCTTGGGCGCTCCAACTCCACATGGGAGAAAGGCAAGCTGGGTAGGTGTGCACACTTAACCATTATTTGACAGCCGTTTTATTGGCCCCATGGAGCATTTATAGATGTGTGGTTTGGATTGTTTCCCTCTCCCCCCAGACCACCCCCATTGGGGAAAGTGTTTCCAGAGGTGAGACCTCCTTTACGGGAAGAAATCAGCATAGAACCGCAGATTGTATGGGCGAGGGTGGTTTGGGTCACTGACGACTATGATCCCAAGGAGCAAGTCTTTGGAAAAGGGTGGCTTCCTCAGGAAGTTCTTCTTCGACCTCCAGAGAGAACGGCTTCCAGAAAGCCCCCTCCTCTCCACCCCTGCTCCAGAAAGGTCTCCTACAACGCCCAGGAAACAGGCTTCTTATCCAGAACGTGACAGGTGCCGACCAGTTTAAAGGACAAAGTCTGAACCGTGTGTGGTTTGTTTCTCCCTCATTTCCAGGGGAAGAAGTAACCCCCCCCACCCCCTCAGGGACAGGACACCCCCCCCTCCCCCGCATCTGATTCTGCGGCCAAAGCTCGGTGAACTCTTCCCCGTTCTGTTGTTTACTCACTTCTCGCAGGGTCTCTGCTCAGCCCGGGGAAGCCGAGCCGCGGCTCCTCAGATGTTATTTATCTTTTCCTGCGAGGGATTTGTGACAGTCCAGGGTGTCGTGTATCCTGTGAGATTGTTTATCACCCAGCCCCGCCGCGGCCCGGAGCGGCCGCCTCGCCAGCACTTGACGTCCCGAAACCCCGGACTACGTGAGCCAGCGAAGGGCGGGGAGGTCCCCCCTTGGGCGCTGGGGTGAACCCGCGTCCTCTGGAGCCTGCTGCGACGTGTCCTCAGGCCAGGGCCCTGACCCCGGGCGCCCAGGTGAAATTGACCAGACAGCCGCGCGCTGCTCCCGCGCCCCCCTCCCCCGCCGGCTCCGCGGAAGTCCCCGCCGAGCGCCACCGGCTCGGACGCCGGGCCCCGCGGGGACCCCCCCCAGGCGCAGCGCCCCCCACCCCCCGGCCGGTCCCGCACGGCGCGGCGCCACCGCGGCCAGGCGTGGGGTCAGGGCGCCCCGGGCGCTCTCCGTGCCGAGTCACCGGCGGGTCAGCCCGGCGGCGCAGCGGCCTGGCTCCCCAGGGAACCCTGGGGGGAGAGGCTGCCCCGCGGCCCCCTCCCCCTGCGGCGCGCGGAGAGCGCTCCCGCCGAGTCCCGCCAGGAGCCGGGCACCGCCGGCGCGGGGGGCCGCCGTCCGCTCGGGCTCACCGCAGGAGCGGGGCTGGCGCCCGGGCGGGCGTGGGGCGGGAGACGCGCGGCTCCCGTAGGACCGAGGCCGGTGGACGCCGTGAAACCAGCCCCTAGGGGGACTCTGGGCTGAGGCGTGTCTCTCTCCCTCGCCTTTGCCTTTCCGTTCTTTGCGTTTGCAGCCTTTTCCCTTGGTGTTCCTGCCCTTCCCTTTCTCTTTTGGTCTTCTGGACGCTTTTGGAGGGCTCGGTCTCCCTTGCCAGCTTTAGGAGCGCGCCCGGGGAGCGGAGGCAGGACGGGAAGGGGCTGCGCCCCCGCGCTGCCAGCGCATCCTCGCACCACACGCGCACACACGCACATGCACACTCACACGCTTAGGGGGAAAGATCAAACGCTCTCGGCGGCCCGAGGTCTGTTTTCTCAGGCGTCCTCCCCCCATCGCCGCATTGTTAGCGGGACAATGGGCTCCTGTGTCCGTCTTGTTGGCACCGGTTTTGTACGATGCAGGAAACAGCATTTCCTCTCGGCGCTGGAAAATTAACTTGGATCGTGCTTTTCCCTTTTTATTGAGAATCCGCACACACCCCGGGAAACCCGAGCTCCCGGAGAGGGGAAGGAGCGGCAGCAAGTAGACGTCCCGAAGTCCTGCCCCGGCCCGTCCCCTTCCCGCTCAGCTCACGGCTCCAGGGGCTCTGCCAGAGGAGGAAACTCCCGGCGCTGAACAATGAGATGGGGCTGGGTGTCTCAACGGTGACCCTCCCAGTGGGGCCGACGGGACCGACCGTGCCAAGCGTCGGTCAGAGCCCTCGCGCAGCCCTGGGGCAGAGGAACTTGGCGCAAAGACCACCCCCGCCGCGCAAAGACCCCCCCCCCCAGCACACACCTCGGAAGGCACCGGCGGTGGGTTCCCAGTTGGCTGCCTCTGCGCCTTGCCACGAGTTTGCCTAGGTGGTCCTAAAATGCACGGATATGAGTGAACCGTTAGGCCCCCAAAGTTGCTAGTAAGTATTCTCGCACTCCGCCTCTGCTTTGGTGTTGATCTCACTTTGCCCTGGCTCTTGTCTCCGGAACTAACACCAGACGCCAAAATCAGAGAAGCAGAGAGGGGTCTTGTCTGTCTGCATTTGTCACTGCAAATGTTTCCCCAAAATGTAGACATCTGTGCCTCTCCGAGCTAGTGCCCCGTCCCCCGCCTCGTACTGTTCACATCTGTAGGCTGGGCGTCCAAACAGCCCAGCGCCGAAAGTGACCATAACATGTATACGTGTATGTAATTGACATGCTATTCTCTGTGTATGTAATTTACATGCTATTCTCTGTGCCTTACAAGAGTGTGCGCACACTTCTCCTGCAGGATGCGTTTAGTGACTGCAATACCACTGCCACCCCCGTGTCCTCTGCCCAGCTTCTGATGGCCGCCTGCGGAGAAGACAGGGCTCCCTGTCAAATCCACCATAGGCGTCCCTCTGCTTCTCATTCATCTTTTTGCAACAAACTCTTCAAACATGTCATGGAAACTCTTCCCAGATACCTCTCCCCCCACATATGTGGAACCTCTCCTGCTATCAACACCCCCCCCCACGCTAGCGAGGCACATCTGTTAAAATCCATGAACCTACAGGGACACATCATTACACCCAAGTCCATAGTGCACATTAGGGTTCACATATGGTGCCCTACATTCCGTGGGTTTGGAAAAATGTATAAGGACACGTACCCATTATTATAGTGTCCTACAGAGGATGATACCATACTCCACTCTAAAAATCCTGTGTTCCATCTGTTCATCCGTCTAAACCCTCAGTTTTTTAGTTTATCATCATGCCTGACATTAAGATCAAAACAGAAGACTATCAAAAGGGACTTTGAGGGCTTTCTATCCTACATGGGTAAGATATAAATCAGAATTGCAAGGATCGTTGATCTGTTGCTGGCACTGGCTTCCAACACTCCAGGTTTAAAATCTCCCTTTTTCTGAGGTGCCTGGGTGGCTTAGTTGGTTAAGTTTCTGACTTCAGCTCAGGTCATGATCTCATAGTTCGAGCCCTGCGTCAGGCTCTGGAGCCTTCTTCCAGTTCTGTGTGTGTGTCTCTCTCTCTCTGCCCCTCCCCCACTCATGCTCCGTCAGAAATAAACAAACACAAAAAAATTTTTTTTAATCTCCTTTTTTCCTGACCACCCACGTTTATCCCGTCTTCCTTTTCCAACTGCGAGAGTTAGTGGTCTGTAAAACAAATGCTTAAATACTTAAATCCTCTAGGGAAGCACTAAAAGGACCCCTTTGGGACTCTTTGTAATGTGAAAATCATCCTCTGACTGCTTTGCTCCCAGTTGCTGGGGTCCTTAATATCACCTGGCCTGCCCGACTGAACTGAGGGGAGCCATGGGTAGAAGCCAAGGCTGCTTCGCCTCGTGCTTCCTGAATGAATGAATGAATGAATGATCATATTCTATCTTTTTGTTTACACGTTATTTTATTTATAAGCTCACAAAAGAGACTATAGCTTTGTGGTGTGTAGAAATAAATTGGGGGGAAACAGGCAGAGGAATCTCAAAGAAGGTATAAATTGGGTGCCTCCTAATGGCTCAACAAATATTTTGTAATGGTGAAAAAGTTGGCTGGCTCCGATGGTTAGCTGAGATGCATCGAGACTTATCTAGCAGACTGTGCAAAATCCTGTCGCTGTGAGTGTTCTTCTTAAGAGGGTCCTCCCTTCTTTTGCAAAAATACTGCCTCTGAAAACACTGCTGTTCTTTTCTTGCCAGGGCCTTTTGATAGAGCATGCAACTCTGATTTGAACCTACTGTAGTTTTTACTGATCTTTTTAAGGTTTTTTTTTTTTTTTTTTTTAGTGCTTATTTATTTTTAAATTTTTTTTTCAACGTTTATTTATTTTTGGGACAGAGAGAGACAGAGCATGAACAGGGGAGGGGCAGAAAGAGAGGGAGACACAGAATCGGAAACAGGCTCCAGGCTCCGAGCCATCAGCCCAGAGCCTGACGCGGGGCTCGAACTCACGGACCGTGAGATCGTGACCTGGCTGAAGTCGGACGCTTAACCGACTGCGCCACCCAGGCGCCCCAGTGCTTATTTATTTTTGAAGAGGGGGAGGGGCAGAGAGAAAGGGAGACACAGAATCCAAAGCAGGCTCCAGGCTCCAAGCTGTCAGCACAGAGCCCGATGCGGGGCTCGAACCCACAGACCGTGAGATCATAACCTGAGCCGAAGTCGGACACTTAACCGACTGAGCCACCCAAGCACCCTGGTTTACTTATCTTTTTATGTATTTGTTCCGACTAGACAATGAGCCCCTTAGAGCATTGCCTTGGATCTCCTGGCCTATCATCGTTTCGTGCACCTAGAAGTACATCAATAAATGTCGGATGGTGGTAATATACTAGTAACTAGGTGGATATACTAGTAACCTGTGTGAAATGAATGCAGAGGTCAAAAGTCATCAGGTAGCAAATTAAATGATGTCTAATGCCCTCCAGTGGCAGTTTTCCAATGGCATACATGGATGTGCTTCCAGGAACCAGTGGAGAAGGACCTTTTACCAGAGTGATTTTTATAGTTGCGGTCCTGCAGCTTAGGACCATTTTGCAAACATCTCTCCCAGAGGAATGACAGCAACAGACGAAGGCAGATTGCTATCCCAAACCTACTAATGGGGAAAAGCGTCGAAGATTCAACTTTCCCTGTCACCCTCCCTTGAAGGAACACCTTTCTGAACATGCTCTTTGCTCTCTGAACTAGAAAGAAAAGAAAACCCTTTGGAAAAGAAATGCTCAGAGCTGGGGAAGATGATGGGAGGTTTGAATCCTCTGTTCTCTTCAGTGGAAATGGCGGTCTGCACCCATAGCTCCAGATTCCTAAGGCTCCCATCTGTCCACACATCCCGTTGGTGTTTCCACCTATTTCATTGCTGCCAGCATCTGAGAAGCAGGTAACGTCCCCCACCCCACCCCCCACCCCATAGCCTTCTCACAAAAGGATTGGCCCAAATTTAAGCTAAATAAGTCAGGGGCTTATGGAGCTGGGTAGCTTCTTTGATAACCTTCAGCCAGGGGGATGTTAGCTGCTCACAGATGCAAAATGGCCACGTTTCCGCTTGCTTTCCAATGGACTGTTCGTGTTGGCTTCACTTGCGTGGGTGACCAGAGATAAGTCTTTTCTTTCCTCCATGGATTGCTGAAACCTATCAGTAAAACTGCTCCTTGGCTCCATTACGTGGAAGTCTGTATGAAAGAAATTCATTCAGGGAGCTATAAGGTGCCCTCGCTTGCTTCGTGAGGGATCCCACCTCTGCCCTCCGTCTCCGGTTGTCTTCCTGGGCTTCTGATCTGGTTCTTCCCCTGCCCCCAGCCTCCTAGTTCCTACCCCAGTTTCCTGCCTCGTAATCTTTTCCTTCTAGGACTGTTGCTCAGTCTCTCTTCGAGAACTCTGGTCCTGAGGCTGAGGCTTGGTTGAGAGCCCTATCAGACTCCCCTTGCCTCCTCCCTTCCTGTGAAATCGGTCCACCCCGACTTCTTACTGTGGCGTTCTGCCCGTATTTTCAAGAGTTCTTTTCCTTCATTTTCGTCTCGTGTCCCCACCGCTGATTAATTTCTTGGGCCTGGACTAAAGAGTATGATGATCTCTGGGCACCCCTCCGACATGAACATCCATCCTGGGCAGGGACAGATGGTCTCGGCCTCAGCTTTCTTCCTTTCTGGGCTTTGCTTTCCTTCATTGGCTTCAGCTTATCAGGAGTGTCTGACCATTTCCCCATTGGACCCGGTGACAGCTCGAACCTTTCTGCAAAGGAGGCACGTTTAAATGAAAACACAAAAATCAATAGACGGTCAGAGTTAGGGCACCTGAAAAAAATAGCAGCATGTGCCTCGCACCGAGACTTGAAATACTGTGGGAGTTGCAAGCACCTTGCAGGTTTCAGTCTGCAAGGCCAGATTCCAAGCCTGTTTACTTCCTCCTGGGTAATCTGCTCACATTTTAGGCAGGCTGCCATCTGGAGAGCCGCGGTACCTTAGATTTTTCAAATGGCTGGATTCTCCCACAAGTTTGATTCACCGAGTCCAAGAATGACTCAGCCTTTACGAGCCACATGCCTTTAATGAATTACACCATATAAAAGAAAAGTCATCTAATGGAGAAACGCTTGGTGTAGTAAATATTCTTTAAAAATCTTAAACGTGAATATTTAAGAGCAGTACGCGGACCTCCTAGTGTCAGTAGCTTATAATATTTTAAATTTTCATCTAAATGACTCTACCCTGTCCTGAGCAGTTTGTGTTCCATGAGTAGATTTCAACTTATTTTATGACTTAGAACATGATTTAATTAAGACATCTGGATAAAAAAAATTCTATGACTTTGTCACCAGTCTCCAGTTGTATTTAGTGCCTGGCCCTATGTGTATGTATTTGAGTGGAAAACATCTTTTTTAAAAAAAAATGTGTATTTATTTTTGAGAGAGAGTGAGCAGGGGAGAGGCAGAGAGAGAGAGGGAATAGAAGATCTGAAGCAGGCTCTGCGCTGACAGCAGTGAGCTTGATACGAGGCTTGAACTTATGAACCGTGACCTGTGCTGAAGTCCTACGTTCAACCAACTGAGCCCCCCAGGTGTCCCTGGAAAACATCTTTTTAACTCACTCCAAACTTTTCAGGCCCTATTTCCACCTCTCCCACCAGCCTTTTTCCTGTATTAACTCTGGGTTCATAGTAACGGAAAGCCTGTCCTTCACCAATGGAAATGGAACGTTTTTATTAAAATGCCTGCTTTGCCTCTCGCCCTCTTTGTTTCCCTCCTAAGGGCCCTGAATGAAGGAGAAAAAGTGAAATGACAGGTGACTCACCAGCATCAGGAACGCCATTGGTCACCTTTCTTCTTTGTAATCAGAAGAATTTACATTCTGGCCATCTTTGTTAACTAGGCTCTTTGCCCGTTGAAGTCAGAGTTCATGTTCAGACATCAGACACGCTGGCATACCTCTCCACTCACGTGCATGCATACACACACACACACACACACACACGTTCACACACGCACATCTATGCATACACGCCTCGTCACCCCGTCCAGGGCAAACCAATCCACAGGGTAGACTGGGCCAGCAAGACTGAATCTCCTAGAAATTTAAATCATTAAGAGATACAGGCAGAGTAAGTAGGTTGACAAATGAATCATTTTAATGGGGAAGCCCTACTGAGCACTTAGAATGGGCTGAGAACCGTGTTAAGTACAAACATGCCCTTTCCTTGCCACAGCCCTAGGAGGTATGTAACTGTTTTTAAATGTAAATCTAAATCCCTACCACCCCCACCTCCTCTGCCACTTTTGTACCTGACCCAGTTGTTTCGGTTCTAAGAAACTTTCAGAGCTGTCCTAGAGAATCCTACTCTGTCCTAGAGAATCCTACTCTGTCCTAGAGAAGCCTACTCTGTGTCTCAAGAACTAAAAAGTCTTTTACACTTTCCTAAATATAGAGATGAAAACATTAAGGCGAATTTAGGAAAGAAGCATACGAAACGAAGGAGATTCAGTAAAGGAAACTCCCAAGATGAATGAAGAGTAACTATTGTCACACAATGGAATTGACAGGAAAAAGATTAGGGATCAAGATTACTTCAATGTTACAGTACCTGTAATCTACAAATAGTGACAACTGTATATATGATGTAGTTTTCCTTAAATTGCTAAATTAATCACTGCTTTTTTTTTTGGTTTGTTTTTGAAAGAGAGGGAGAGTGCACACTCATGAGAGTGAGGGAGGAACTAAAGGGAAGGGAGAGAGAGAATCTTAAGCAGGCTGCATGCTGAGCTCGACCCCAGGATCCTGAGATGATGGCCTGAGCTGAAATCAAGGTGCTTAACTGACTTGAGTCACCAGGGCGCCCCGATCACCACTTTAAGGCTAATGTTTTCCTGTTTTCACTCAGGTACCTTCCCACCTATGCTTCAAAGTTTTTTCTAAACATATAACAACATCATGTAACTTTCATGGTAGTGATACCTAGTTGTACCTGACAGGCAGACACTGGGAAATAGTGAACAAAATTAGGATTCGGATTTCTGTGAGTGCTAAACATAGTAAAGAGCCAAGTTTGCAATACCCACAATTAGTGAACCAAGAATCTGAAGATTCTTGGGGCGCCTGGGTGGCTCAGTCGGTTAAGTGTCCGACTTCAGCTCAGGTCATGATCTCGCGGTCTGTGAGTTCGAGCCCTGCGTCGGGCTCTGGGCTGACAGCTCGGAGCCTGGAGCCTGCTTCAGATTCTGTGTCTTCCTCTCTCTCTGACCCTTCCCCGCTCTTGCTCTGTCTCCCCCCACCCCCAAGAATAAACATTAAAAATTTACAAAAAAGAATCTGAAGGTTTATTTGTAAAAAATAGGTTAAAAATTTTTCTAATAGATTTTAATTTTTTTAATGTTTTAAGTTGATGTATCCTTGACACACAGTTGTTATATTAGCTCCGGGTGTACAACATAGTGATGCAACAAGTTTATACATTACGCTGTGCTCACCATAAGTGTAGGTACCATCTGTGACCACACAACGCTATGACAGGATCACAGATTGTATTCCCTTTGCTGTACTTTTCATCCGTATGGTTTATTCACTCCGTAACTGGAAACCTGTGTCTCCCACTGTTCACCCATCTTGCCTATCCCCACCACCCCGTGTGACAACCATCAGGTTGTTCTTTGTATTTGTGGGCCTGTTGCTGCTTTTTATTTATTTGTTCTGTTTTTGGATTCCACATATAAGTGAAATTATATGGTATTTTTCTTTCTCCGTCTTATTTCACTTAGCACAGTACCTTCTAGGTCCATCCATGTTGTCACAAATGGCAAAATCTCCTCCTTTCTTATGGCTGAGTAATAGTCCATTTGTGCGTGTGTGTGTGTGTGTGTGTGTGCGCGTGCATGCGTGACATCTTCTTTATCCTTTCATCTATCTATGGATACTCCGGTTGCTTCCATATCTCGGCTATTGTAAATAATGCCGCAATAAATATATGTGTAGGGGGGGCACATATCTTTTGGAATTACTGTTTTCATTTTCTTTGGGTAAATACCCAGAGTGGAATTTCTGGATCCTATGGTGTTTCTATTTTTCATTGTTCGAGGCGGCTCCATACTGTCTTCCACAGAGACTGTAGCAGTTCGCATCCCCACCCACAGGACGTAAGTATTCCTTTTCCTCCACATCCTCGCCAACACTTGTTGTTTCTTGTCTTTTTAATTCTACACATTCTGGCAGGTGGAAGGCTGTATCTCATTGTGATTTGGATTTGTGCTTCCCTGAGGATGATGTTGGGCATCTTTTCATGTGTCTGTTGGGCGGCTGTATGCCTTCTTGGGAAAAAATGTCTATTCAGGTCGTCTGCCCGTCTTTAAACTGGATTATTTTTCTTTTGGTGTTGAGTTGTATAAGTTCTTTATATAATTTGAATATGAACCCCTTATCAGATATATCAATTACAAGTACTTCTCTCATTCCATAGGTTACCTTTTTATTTTGTTGATGATTTCTTTGGCTGTGCAAAAGTTACTTATTTTGGTGTAGTCCCAATAGTATATTTTTGCTTTTGTCTCCCTTGCCGGAGGAGACATATCTAGAAACATGTTGCTATGGCAGATATCAAAGACTTCAGTGCCTTTGTTTTTTTCTAAGAATTTTATGGTTTCAGGTCTCCCATTTAGGTCTTTAGTCCATTATGAGTTTATTTTTGTGAATGGTATAAAAAAGTGGTGTGGGTTCATTCTTTTGCGTATAGCTGTTCAGTTTTCCCAGCACCATTTATTAAAGAGACTGCCTTTTTCCCATTGTATACTCTTGCCTCCTTTGTCGCAGATTAATTGACCATATAATTGTGGGTTTATTTCTGGGCTCTCCATTCTGTTCCATTGATTTATGTGTCTATTTTGGTGCCAATACCATACTGTTTTGATAACTGTGGCTTTGTAGTATATCTTCAAATCTGGAATTGTGACACCTCAAGCTTTGTTCTTTTTCAAGATTGCTTTGGCTATCCAGGGTCCCTTGTAGTTTCATACAAATGTTAGCATTATTTGTTCTAGTTCTGTGAAATTACGCTGTTGGTATTTTGATAGGGATTGCATTGGATCTATAGATTCAATGGATATTTTAGCAATATTAGTTCTTCCAAAATCCATGAGCATTTTTCTATTTATGTCATCTTCAGTTTCTTTCATCAGTATTTTATAGTTTTCAGAGTACAGGCTTTTCACCTCCTTCATTAAATAGGTATTTTATTCTTTTTGGTGCAGTTGTAAATGCAATTGTTCTCTTCATTTCTCTTTCTTCTACTTGTTATTATTATATAGAAATACAACTGATTTTTGCGAATTAATTTTGTATCCTGCAACTTAATGAATTCGTTCATTACTTCTGATTGCTTTTTTGGTGGAGTAGAGTTTTCTATGTATAGCATCATGTTGACAGTTTAACTTCTTCCTTACCAATATGGATGGTGTTTATTGCTTTTTCTTCTCTGATTGCTATGGCAAGGACTTCTGGTACTATGTTGAAAAGTAGTGAGAGTTGAAACCCTTGTCTTGTTCCTGAACTTAGAGGAAAAAGCCTAATAGACTTTATTTTTAAGAACAGTTTTAGGTTCACAGCCAAATCAAGCAGAAATGATAGAGAGGTCCTATGGACCTCCTAACACACGTGCACACACACACACACACACACACAGAGCCTCTTCTACTATCTACGTTAGTAGATCGTGTGGATGTACTACCTACAAAAGTGATACGTTCGTTATAAGTGATGAACATACACTGACATCAAAATTACCCCAAATCCACAGCTTATAATAGGGTTCACCCTTGGTGTTATACATACCATGGGTTTGAACAGATAATGATACATCGCTACCATTATGGTTTCACTACCCCCAGAATCCTCTCTTCTCTGTGATTCATTCCTCCCTCCCAGCTAACACCTGGCAACAGCTGATCTTTTTACTGTCTCCATAGTTTTGCCTTTTCCAGAATGCAATATAGTTGGAACCATACAGTATGTAGCCTTTTCAGAATGGCTTCTTTCACTGTGTAAAGGTTAACTCTTTTTTTAATGTTTATTTATATTTGAGAGACAGAGAGACAGAGAGACAGAGTGCCAGCAGGGATGGGGCAGAGAGAGAGGGAGACATAGAATCCAAAGCAGGCTCCAGGCTCTGAGATGTCAGCACAGAGCCCCATGTGGGGCTTGAACTCACAAACTGAGAGATGGTAAACTGAGCCGAAGTCACATGCTTAACTGACTGAGCCACCCAGGTGCCCCTAATGTTTATTTATTTTTGAGAGACAGACAGACAGAGTGTGAGTGTGGGAGGGGCAGTGAGAGGGAGACACAGAATCTGAAGCAGGCTCCAGGCCCCGAGCTGTCAGCACAGAGCCTGATGCAGGGCTTGAACTCATGAACCGTGAGATGATGACCCGAGCTGAAGTCTGATGCTTAACCGGCTGAGCCACCCAGGCGCCCCTAGAAAATTTTAAATAGAAAAAAAAAATTAAATACAGTAAAAGATTCCATTAATTTTGGTATTTTCTGAAAATTTCTTCTCAAGCCTCAGTCCAACTCCAGAGCACCAGAGTTTCACAAAATGTTAATAACTTTTGGGCTAAACTATAGAAAGAAAAAAAATACTTCCTACTCATTTCCTAATGTCCAAATAACTATATATATTTTTTGGGTTATCCTCTCCCATTGAAAAATATTTTTAAATTCCCTAAATGTTGTCATTTTCTATTTAAGTGTACAACTCTAATATAGAGTAATTTGGACATTGTAAAACACGATTTAAATTGAATACCAATTTAAATTGAACACCTAGTTCAGTAAAGTGTACTATGGGAGAAGAGAGTGATAAAAAGAAGGGAGAGAGAGGAGCTTCTGGGTGGCTCAGTCAGTTGAGCGTCTGACTCTAGATTTAGGCTCAGATCATGATCTCATGGTTCGTGAGTTCAAGCCCTGTGTCGGGCTCTGCGATGATGGCGTGGAACCTGCTTGAGATTCTACCTCCCTCTCTCTCTGCCCCTCCCCTGCTCTCTCGCTGTCTCTCTCTCTCAAAAATAAATAAATAGACATTTTTTAAAAAGGAGAAAGGAAATGAAATTGGGAAGATTTTTTTAAGTGAATAGTATGCAGATAGATGCTCATTACGTTGTTCCTTTTACCCTTATTTTGATCATTTTTGGATGATTAACATACAGTGTTATATTAGTTTCAGGTGTGCTATATAGTGATTCAAGTCCGTGCACCACTCAGTGCTCATCAAGGTAAGTGTACTCTTAATCCCCTTCACCTGTTTCCGGTTTCCCCCTCCCCCCCCCACCTGCCCCTCCCCCCCTCCTCTGGTAACCATGTTTGTTCCCTGTATTTAAGAGTCTGTTTTGGGGGCACGTGGGTGGCTCAGTCAGTTAAGCAACCAACTCTTGATTTGGGCTTGGGTCAGGAATCCCAGGGTCATGGGTTCAAGCCCCACATCAGACTCCATGCTCTTAGTGTGCTTGGGATTCTCCCCCTCCCTCTCTCTCTGCCCCCTCCCTTGCTCTCTCTCTCTCTCTCTCTCTGCTCCTCCCCTGCTCTCTCCCTCTCTCCAAGTAAGTAAATAAACTTTAAAACTTTAAAAAAAATTTTTGGTTTGTCTGCTTTTGGTTTGTCTCTTTTTTCCTTTGCTATCTGTTTTGGGGTTTTTTAGTTTCTTTTTTTTTAGAGAGAGAGGGCGTGCAAGTAGGGGAGAGAGGCAAAGCGAGAGACAGAGAATCCTAAGCAGACTCCACATTCAGCGTGGAGCCCGATGTGGGGCTCGATCCCACGACTCTGGGACTTATTTATTTTATAGCTGGAAGTTTGTACCTTTTGGCCCTCCTCACCCATTTCACCCACCTACCACTGCCTCTGGCAACTACCAATTTGTTCTTGGCATCTGTGAGCTTGGTTTTTTGTTGTTGTTGTTGTTGTTTAGATTCCCTATGTACGTGACATCTTACAGCATTTGTCTTTCTCTGTCTGACTTATTGCATTTAGCAGAATGCCCTCAAGGTCCATCTGTGTTGTTGCAGATGGCAGGATTTCCCTTTTGATGGCTGAGTGATATTCCATTGTATATCCACACCACATTTTCTTTATTCATTCATCCATCCGTGCACTTAGGTTGTTTCCAAGTCTTTGCTGTTATGATGCTGCAGTAAACATAGGGGCACGGATATCTTTTCAAGTTAGTCTTTTCTTCCCCCCCCCCCCCACCCCCGGATAAATACCCAGAAGTGGAATTGTTTGGATAATATGATAGTTCTATTTTTCATTTTTTGAGGATGATAATGTTTGAATTTTGGAACTTTAATTTCTGTGTGAGACCAAAGGAGAAGAGATGTATTGTGTTCAACTTGAAATGTTATATAACATACTATCTGATGCATCCTATCTGCTCAGTCTGTTTGGATAACGGACTCAGCTTTATCTGGCATTGAACCTAATATGGGAGAAAAGATCTTGGTAGTCTGTACAAGTTGATATAATACCCTGGTGCATTTCAGGGGACTCTGGAACATAAAGTGAAAAAGGCATGTGCAGAGGCCTTTGAGGGGCTTGGGAAAGAAAGCAAGGTCTGTCTTCATTGGATCCTAAGGTGGACAGCAACTAGGGATCTTCAAGGTTCCTAAGTTGTCCAGCTACAAGCTCATTTGAGGAGCAGACCTGACCGGCGTTTGAGGTCAGAGCCTTACCCTCTATAAACAAAACAAATATTTATCATGTTAATAAAAGTATGCATTTGCTCGAAAAAAAAAACCAGAAAACAAAACAAAAGAAGAGGAGAAGAGAAAAGAGAAAGATAAGACTCAGTTTTCTTTATCCATGAGTTATGCCTAGAGACTTCCTAGTTTGGTGTTAAGTTCTCTTTTTTTATCCCAAATACCCTCTGATATCAAAATACCTTTGAAAATATGTCTATACAACCTTTCAGGGCAAGGCATTCCATATGCTTACTGTTAATTCGGAGTATTGATGTTTTATTTAGCAGACAGAGCCATCCATAGGGTGGATTGGATTGATTTAGGCTCTCACTGCTTCTTTTCTCATCGTTGAGGACTGGGCACTGAAGAGTCTGGGTGTGGGGGGAGTTGGTGTTGTGGGAACATAACATGGTTGGTTCAGACACGCCTTGTGTCCTCATCCCTCCATCACGTGGTACATCTTTATAACGTGTTCCTCTTCAAGTTAATGCTTCATAGTGTGTGTAGCTTGATTCGGGGTTAAAATATTGAGAGTAGGAATAGTTTGAGTTGCTCAATGGCATATAGTCATATAGACTCAATGAGTCATATATGCTCAATGGCATATACAGGAATAGCCTTCTAGCCTCTATGCTGCCGGACAAGTCTTCGTCATAAAATTTCCACCTCCAAGTTTCATGGTGGAGACAAGATGGTAAAAAGTCTATGGGCACACCGACTACGCTCTTCACGTCTTAATGGATTTGAATCATGTCCCTATTGTCTTCTTTCCAGCTTGAGGAACGCTCATTGTCTCAGTACACTTCCCAGGCCAACAGAGCTCATTGGTTGACTGCTTTAGTTACCCTTCTGTACAGCGTCAGCTATAGAATTTGCAAGGCCCAATGCAAAGTGAAAATGTGGAGCCCCTTCTCCAAAAAGTGTTAGGGATTTCAGGATGGCAACAGCAGGGAATTAAACCAGGTGTGTGGCCCTTCTGAGCATGGGGACTCAGGTTGCATGCCCCTACAGCGAGCCCCAGTCCTCAGGACTTCCCTTTGCTGCCTATGCCTTTTGGGGGCTTGTCAACAGAATTACTGATGATGATATTTTGAGTGAAAGGTAATGTGTTTGGTTTTTTAACGATAATAAACCCATACTTTCTGTTACTTTTTTCTTTTTTTTTAAATTTTTTTAATGTTTATTCATTTTTTGAGAGACTGAGCATGAGCAGGGGAGGGGCAGAGAGAGAGGGAGGCACAGAATCCGAAGCAGGCTCCAAGCTCTGAGCTGCCAGCACAGAGCCCGATGTGGGGCTTGAACTTACTCACGAGCGGTGAGATCATGACCTGAGCCGAAGTCGGATGCTTAACCGACTGAGCCACCCAGGCGCCCCTTACTTTTTTCTTTTTAACTCAACTATATCCTCTTATATTAAGAGGATACCAAATAATCCTCTGGTATTTTGTCTTTCTGAGTCAGTAAATGGCCTTTAAAAAAAAAATCAGAGCACATATTTTTCTATCCTCTTAATCATTTTACGGTGGAAGAGTCTCTAAATTATCTCTAATAATCTACGTTTTAAAATGATAAAAACCAAAATTAGAGACAGTATTCAGGTATACCACGAAGACTGACAAGGACTTAGGACAGTAGAAACAATCAATCCATAGGAGTGCAACACCAAACTATGTGATTTTTCTTTCTTTGACTTGCTAATATTTCATTTCGAATTTCTGCATCTAACGGAGAAAGGCAAATGCTCTTGCACTGACCGCAGGAATGCAAACTGGTGCAGCCACTGGAAAACAGTATGGAGGTTCCTCAAACGTTAAAAATAGAACTACCCCATGATCCCACAATTGCACTACTAGGTATTTACCCAAAGGATCCAAAAAGAACAGATTCGAAGGGATACATGGCACCCCAATGTTTATAGCATTATCAACAATTGTCAAACTATGGAAAGAGCCCATATGTCCATTGACTGATGAATGGATAAAGAAGATGGGGTATATATCTACAATGGAGTATTACTCAACCATCAAAAGGAATGAAATCTTGCCATTTGTGACAATGTGAATGGAGGTAAAGTGTATTGTGCTGAGTGGAGTTAAGTCAGGCAGAGAAAGACCTCATACGACTGCAACTCATCTGTGAATTTAAGAAACGAGACAGATAAACACATGGGAAGGTGAGGGAAAAAAGAAGTAAGAGGGAAACAAACCATAAGAGGTTCTTTACAGTAGAGAACACACTGAGGGTTGATGGAGGGAGGTCCATGGGGGATGGGCTAAATGGGTAATGGGCATTAAGGGAGGGCACTTGTTGTGTTGAGCACTGGGTGTTATATGTAAGTGATGAATCACTAAATTGTACTCCTGAAAACAATATTCCCTGTATGTTAACTAACTAGAATTAAAAAAAAAAGAAACTTGAAGAAAAAAAGAATTTCTGCCTGCAATATTCATAAGTGAAATCAGTTTATAGCTTTAATTCTTGCACTTTCTTTATTTGGCTTTGGAATCAAGGTTATGGTAACCTTATAAAACAAATTAGTTAGCTTTTTCTTCTTTAGGTCAGCTTTATGAGGCAGATGAGCTGACATTGGAATATGTATTAAAACATACCTGGGAAACTATGTGTGATACACATTTTGGGTAGGGGAGTGCGTGGGAAGGAGATGATTTGGGGCGAGGCATTAATTCAATCTCTTTAATGGTTATTGATCTATTTGAGTTTTCTGATTTCTCTTGAGTCACAAAGTTTTAGTTTCAGTTTTTAAATTAAAAGGAAAGTAGACAGAAATTACAATAATTCCAGTTTCACCATTTTAAATACTCTGATATATATGTTCAACTGTTTTTGAGGGAAAAAAGCATCATGTCAATTTTGTCAAGGTGATAAATGCACAAAGTATAAGAGTGGAAGTCTTTTGACTTTTTTTACTGTTTTATTTATTAAGTTTTTAATTTTTATTATTTTTAATGTTTGTTTATTTTTCAGAGAGAGCAAGAGGGGGACGGGCAGAGAGAGAGGGAGACACAGAATCCAAAGCAGGCTCCAGGCTCTGAGCTGTCAGCACAGAGCCGGATGCAGGGCTGGAACCCACGAACTACAAGATCATGACCTGAGCCAAAATCGGTCACTCAACTGACTGAGCCACCCAGGCTCCGCTTGGGTTTTCTATTTTAATTCCAGTGTAGTTCACGTACAGTGTTATATTAGTTTCAGGTGTCCAATATAGTGATTCAACAATTCTATATATTACTTGGTGCTCGTTATAATACCTGTACCCTTAATCCCCTTCACCTGTTTCACCCATCCCCCCCCACCTCCCGTCTGGTAACTATCAGTTTGTTCTCTCCAGTTAAGAGTCTGTTTCTTTGTTTCTTCCTCCCTCTCTTTTTCCCCATTTCGTTTGTTTTGTTTCTTACCTTCCGCATATCATGCGGTATTTGTCTTTCTCTGACTTACTTATTTCACTTAGCATTATACTCTCTAGCTCTGTCCAGGTTGTGGCAAATGGCAATATTTCATTCCTTTTTATGGCTGAATAATATTCCAGTGTGTGTGTGTGTGTGTGTGTGTGTGTACCACCTCTTCTTTATCCATTCATTTGTCGATGGACCCTCGGGCTGCTTCCATAATTTAGCTATTGTAAATAATGCTGCAATAAACATAGGGGTGCACGTATCCCTTTGAATTAGTGTTTTGGTATTCTTCGGGGAAAAAACCCAGTAGTGCAATTGCTGGATGTAGGCTAGTTCTATTTTTAACTTTTTGAGGAATCTGTGCACTGTCTTCCACAATGGCTGTACCAGTTTGCATTCCCACCAACACTGCACGAAGGTTTCTTTATTTTCTCTATCTCTTTATCTCTAGTGCAAGATCTACACCTTGCCAACACTTGTTTCTTGTGTTTTTGATTTTAGCCATTCTGGCTGGCTTGAGGTAATATCTCATTGTAGTTTTGATTTGCATTTTCCTGATGATGAGTGATGTTGAGCATCTTTTTACGTGTAAAAATGAAAGTTTTTTTTTTAAAGTTACTCCAAACCTCACCTTTAAGAAAAAAAAAAATGACTAACTAAATCAACATTTATTCCAGACCGTGTTTAATGCATTCATACAAATAAAATGCAGATAGAAAGATGGATGAATGATGGAGGAATGAATATTTATAAATCTATTTTAGATAGATAGATAGGAATATTTATAAATACTGTTCATTTTATTTGAATTTATCCAAGAAAAAAGTTAAAGTGAAACTGAACTGCAGATAAATGAGAGAGATAATTCCTTTAAGTTTTGTCTATAGGTTAAGAAGAAAAAAAAATTTTCAGGTTTTATTTTTAAGTAATCTCTACACACTTAGGGTTGAACTCACAACCCTAAATCAAGAGTCATATGCTCTGACTAAACCAGCCAATGGCCCCAAGAAGAAAATTAAAAAAAAAATTTTTTTTTTTTTAGAAGAGAGGGAGTGTGAGCAGAGAAGAGGGGTGGAGGGAAAGAGAGCGTCCTAAGCAGGCTCCACTCTCAACAATAAGCCTGATGCAGGGCTTGATCTCATGACCCTGGGATCATGACCTACACAGAAATCAACATCACTCAAGTGACTGAGCCACCCAGGCACCCCAAGAAGAAATTTTTTAAAAATTAAGCTATTACATCCATTGCAATCTTTAAAAATTACCTCTTTTTTTTTTTTTTCAAATTTTAGGCAGTATTACTCCCCACCATGAGAGCAGAGGACGATAGTATTTTATTTCCTCCCATTTTCTTCCCCTCCTGCTCTTTGCCCCAATTTACAATGTGTACATTCTAGTAAGTAACATACACCCAGGAGTTGTTTACGACGCATGTGTATATGTATTTGTGTCTTCAGATGGATTTAGTGTTCATTTTAAATCCTTTACCATGGCTTCCTCATTCCTGAGTTCTTATATTTGATAAATTTTTTTAATTGGCTGGAATTTGTTGTTGAGTCATCCAGCTTTTCCATGAAGGGCCAGAGCATTGTATTCCCCAAATTCCGCGATTTTTGAGAAATGTCCACCAGGACATCCTGGCCTGGTCCAATATCCCTTTCCTCAGAGCCTTGAAGGCAGTGCCCCTGAAGGTCACGAGGAGAACCCTGTGGCCAGTCTAATTTCTCTCTTTGGAGGTAATTTGCTTTTCTGCCCTAATACCTGATAAATCCTTCCTTTATCCTTAGCGTTCAATAGTTTAATTAGACTATATCTCTTTGGTATTGCGCTATCTTAAAATCTCCTGAAATAGGATTTGTTATTTTGGTCTGTGGAGTCAGGTTTTTTTTTATTTTTTTATTTTATAGAATTTGTCTCGCAAAATTTGAATAAATATTCTCTTTAATTTTAATAAGTTTCTTTGTTGATTTTTGAGAGAGAGAGAGAGAGAGAAAGAATGAGTGGAGGAAGGGCAGAGAAAGCAGGAGAGAGAGAATCCCAAACAGACTCTGTACTGTCAGCACAGAGCCCAACGTGAGGCTTGATCTCATAAACTGTGAGATCGTGACCTGAGCCGAAGTCATGAGGCGGACGGCCACTTAACCGACTGGGCCACCCAAGTGCCCCTCTTTAATTTTTAAAGATTACTTTAATTTTTAATCTTTCAAACACTTTCTACTTCAGGGACATCAACTGTCTTACGTTGGAATCGGTTAATCTTTTCACTTCCCTGTGTTCTCATCAGTTGCTCTCATATGGTTGTCCTGTTACATATATATTTTTTCCCACTATTTCAAGACTTTCCTTTATGTTAACAATTAGGTTTTCAATGGTATCGGTCTGTTCTTTTCGTTCCTAATGTATATACCTATTTATGTGATGATGTTGTTGGTTTTCTTGTGTGGGCAGATTCTTTTTAAATTTCATTCTGTTGTTTCAAGAATATTAGGCTGGGCTAGGTCACGCTACTGACTAACTAATTAACTAAGTAACTAACTGGCCACAGCTTCTCCTAAGTTGATCACATATAGGTTTCTTTCTTTCTCATGCAAAGTTAGCTGAAGGCTGACAGCTTTCCAGGGTGGTTCCTTTCCGGAGAGAACTCAGAGCCCAAGATATTCTGCATCTAAGAAGCCTTGTCCTAGGCTAAGTTGCTGTGGCCAGAGAAATGACAGCGTGAAGAACTCCTATCTGCTGACCTCCAATTCTCTGCAATTGGCCTGGAATGGACGTTTACATTTGCTATTTAGAATGTACACTTCTCACCCAGAACTTGTCAGATGGCCGTAGTGGCTACAAGAAAGGCAAAGGAATGCGAAACGCCTGTGTGCTGGGAAGAAGGAAATGACCCGAGATTTGGTGAACATCTAGCATTATCTTCTCCACGCTTCCCGTATGATCTGTGAGCCCTTGTTTTATTGATTCACAGGCTTAAAAAAGAATTATTCCCTTGTGTAAAGAGATCAGGAAGAGTTTTCTTCTTCTATTTGAGGGAAGTTTTCTCCTAATTTTGGTTCTTTGCTGGTCTTGTGCCTGCTTGTTGCCTCTCTTCCTCTTGCTTTTTTTTCTTTCCTTCCCTCATGCAGCAAATTTGCATAGTGGTCACGCTGGGTTTGTTGTTGTTGTTTTTTTTTAATCTTGAGCGATTCTGTCCAGACCTTGTATTTTCTCTGTTACAAAGTGGGTGACTTTTTTGCTCCTTCTCCACTGTATCTAAAAACAGTTTTTCTCCTCCAAATTATAGTTTGACGGTGAGCTTTGCATATTTGTTTGTTTGTTTGTTTGTTTGTTTAACAGGAATGAGAGGAGAGTGGGAAAGGAAGAGTTTCTCTGGGGTGCTAAATAGTATTTGTTAGGCTATGAGATCGGTTCCTCTCTTCTGAGCTCTTGTTAAAATGCCGGTACCAGGAATCCCAAGGCCCATGAGGAGAATGTTCTCAGATTTGAGACTGTTTCTTGTGATGTGCTCACTTGTTTCCCTATTGTCGCTGTTTGTCAGACAGAAGGGGGAAAAGGTGAAGGTGTTTGTGTAGCTTGTCCTCCCCGGTGGGTATTCACGGGGGTTATCAGTAAGAATTCTTAGGATTTCTCTACTCACTGGTATGGTTTTGCACTTGATCTTAGCCAAAAGGCCGAGAAGCGATCACTGGTATGGTTTTGGGTGGAGGGGTGGAATTAGAAGTCTAGGCTTGCTGGCTTCTCTGTCATGCTCCAGAAGGTCCCACCTCTCCCCCCTTACTGATAGTTGAAGTGTATTTCAGTAAGTTGTAATTCTGTCCTTGCCTGTCTGCTGTTACCACATATTTTGGGGATGGTTTTCATGGTTTCTTTCCTCTAGGTATTAAAGGAGGGACATGCTTTGCTATAAATCTCATCTCTCATTTTAACCAAGACATCGCCATGCAAAACTGGTCCAAGTTTGTATTTTTTCCCTGCAAGTAATTGCTTAATCACGTAAAAGCTTAAGCTTTCAAAATGATTTGCATACTGTAGTTCAGAATTTTCTTATGATTTTTTTAAAACTCCAGACTGTACCTGTATATTTAGCCACTTTGTGGAGCCCCTTGTCATTACTATTACTAATATATATATATATTAAATTATTATTTATTTAAAACATTTAAGGGGCGCCTGGGTGGCGCAGTCGGTTACGCGTCCGACTTCAGCCAGGTCACGATCTCGCGGTCCGGGAGTTCGAGCCCCGCGTCGGGCTCTGGGCTGATGGCTCGGAGCCTGGAGCCTGTTTCCGATTCTGTGTCTCCCTCTCTCTCTGCCCCTCCCCCGTTCATGCTCTGTCTCTCTCTGTCCCAAAAATAAATAAACGTTGAAAAAAAAAATTAAAAAAAAAAACATTTAAAAAATATAATATAATATATAAATATATAAAAATAAATATATTACATATAATATATATATATATATATTTGTCCTGTCTTTTTTTTCATTACTAATTCTGCTAAAGGATTGTCTAGTTTTTAGTTTCAAAATTACAATAGCAACAGAAGGTCTATAAAAGTTTAAGGTATGTTCCCTACCCTTAGTGAAATTTTAACAAAGGTGTGAACATTAGAAAATTAAGATTTATGTTGTGTGTTATTAACTAGAAGATAAAATTGTAGTTTTAAGAATTAAGAAAGAGTCAGGGAAGAGTAGTATTAGTCTAGTGGGGCCCCCGTAACAAGGTAACACAGACTGGGTGGCTTAAACAACCGACATTTATTTTCTCATAGCTCTGGAGGTCAGAAGTCCAAGATCAAGGTTTTCTTGGAAAACCTTCGGTTGGTTTCTTCCTCTCTCATTGGCTCATAGTTGGCCGTCTTCTCTCCTTGTGTCTTTGCATGGCCTTGCTTCTGTGTCCAATCCTTTTTTTCTTCTAAGGACACACGTTGTATTGTTTAGGGCTACCCTAATAACCTCATTTAACTTTAGTTACCTCTTTAAAGACCTTATCTTCCAGTATAATCACATTCTGAGATACTGGAAGTCAGGATTTCAACACATGAATGTTGAGGGACCGCCATTCAGCCTGTGACGAGTAATCTGGAGGGACTTTTATAGTAGTTAGGGCCTAGGCTAAGAGATTCAAAACTACAGTGGCTCAATAAAAGAAAAAAAGGTGTGTTATTTTTTCTCATGAAACAATCTAGAAGAAGTAGATAGTTCAGGGCTTCCTTTGTGTCGTCCAGAGACAGGTCTCTCTTGGTTGTTGTTCTACCATTTTCTTTCTTTCTTTCTTTCTTTCTTTCTCTTTTTTTTAGTTTATTTATTTACTTTGAGAGAGACAGAGACAGCTTGAACAGGGAAGGGGCAGAGAGAAAGAGAGAGAGAGAGAAGCCCAGGCAGACTCTGTGCTGCCAGCACAGATCCAGATGTGGGGCTTGAACTCACGGAAACTGTGAGGTCATGACCTGAGCCAAAACCCAGAGTCAGATGCTTAACCAGCCGAGCCACCCGGGTGCCCTTGCACTACCATTTTCTAGAGAATAGCTCTCATCTAATGCCCAGAACTTGACAGGCGTTCAATGAATGCTCATGGAATGCCTATGGAATAAATGAATGAACGACCTAGTGTGTTCTGGGGCAATGAATGGGCTAGCATAGAGGAAGTAGGAATCTTGATGGAAGTAAATAAACAGGAGATACGATGACATATGTATGTCTGGCTAGATTTGAGGAAGGCTTGAAAGTCAAAAGGCATTCACAGGGGTTAGGAAGGTCAATTGTTATGGCTCTCATGTGTCATATATCAGTGGCTATCCATGTACTTACTCTAGCTGAGGTTGATGCTTACACAAAAGATAATTTGTCTCCCTCCTGGTCACTAAGAGATCTCTGATCTTGGTCTAGCTGGTGGCAGCCTAGAGGAGATCCTTTGTTCTAGGAGAGGGACAGAGCCCTACGCAGAGCTCGAACTCCCCAACCCTGAGATCGTGACCTGAGCTGGAGGCTTAAGCGACTGAGCCACCCAAGCACCCCCTGACCAGTAGTTTTTGTTGGGCAGACAGGGGTGAGGGTGGTAATTAATCTTGATTGGCCAAAGCCAGTGAAGTGAACGCTATTCCCCGTTGCCAATGATCGGTCTAAATGTTGACATATGACCCGGTTCTGGCCAATGAGACATAAAGGGGATTCTTCTGGGTAGCTGATGGGAGATTGTTTCTTAATTGATAAGAGCCTGGCAAGGAGAAGACCGCTTTGCCCCACTGCCTGCTTTGACTATAGTTTAACAAATCAATTTATAACCATCAAGCAACATCAGAGATAGCAGGGCAGAAAGACAGAGGCAGCTTGCTTGGGCGCTTTGTAGCATTGTGGATCATCACATCCAACTGCCTTCCCCAGACTCCTTGCTCTGTGAGATAAATAAATTTTGCCTTCATCTCATTAACGTTAGTCAGGTACATTGTTCCTTGCAACCAAAGCATGCCTAACTGTATATCCATTATATTTGCTTTTTGTTTATTTATTTTTATTTTATTTATTTATTTTTATTTTATTTATTTATTTTTAATTTTCTTCAATGCTTATTTTTGAGAGAAAGAGACAGAGCGTGAGCAGGGAGGAGCAGAGAGAGGGAGACACAGAATCCGAAGCGGGCTCCAGGCTCCGAGCTGTCAGCACAGGGCCCGACGCGGGGCTCGAGCTCACCGACCGTGAGATCGTGACCTGAGCCGAAGTCGGACGCTCAACCGACGGAGCCACCCAGGCACCCCTATTTTATTTTTTTTTAATATTTTATTTTTAAGCCATCTCTACGCCCAATGTGGGGCTCGAGCTCACCACCCCGAGATCAAGAGTCACCTGCTCCTCCATCTAAGCCAGCCAGGAACCCCTATATTTGCTTTTTAAACAAGCATTTAAATCCTAAAAGCATCCTCTCGTTGTTTCCCTATAGTCTCTAAACAAGAAGGTGCAACATAAAAGCTCAGAGCTGGGTGTTCTGGGGTGGGGGAGCGGGGTCCAGCTGACTGGGGTGCTCGGGAAAGTCTTCAGAGCGCAGATGGCACTTGGGCCACGAACTGTCTAGGGGGTGAGAGCTTAACAGGCAGATGGGGATTGTCAGGGCGTGTCACACGCAGGTGGAAGGTCCCAGCATGAGGAAATAATGACAAGTCCTTTGGACACACTAGAGGACCTGAGGGTTACACGTCTCGTCTCAGGGATCGCACCGAAACCCTGTCTTCCAGCACTCCCTGAGGTCGAGTCGCAGTTAAGCCAAGCACCTGTGGAGGTAGGGGGCCGCACATCAGCAGTCCTCAGGGACTCCAACTCCAGGCTGGGGTGTGTGCCTTTGCTCTTGGCGGGGTGGGTCCCCTGCCTTCCTAATACACCTTCCTCCTAAGACTGAGATCTTCGTGTCCTCCTTTGCGGTCAGAGGCGGTCTTCCTTTTTTTTTTTTTTTTTGAAGTTTTTAAATTTATTTTTGAGAGAGAGAAAGAGTGCATGGGCAAGTGGGGGAGGGGCAGAGAGAGAGAGAGAGAGAGAGAGAGAATTCCAAGCAGGCTCCACATCGCCAGCACACAGCCGGATGTGGTGTGCGAACTCATGAACCATGAGATCATGACCCGAGCCCAAGTCAAGAGCCGACGCTCAACCGAATGAGCCCCCCGGGCGCCCCAGAGTTGGTCTTCCTTTTGGTGTCAAGGGACCAGACCGGCAGTCTGGAAATTTCCTGCATGGTCCTAGAGGGTTCTCCTAAGCAGCGAATGGTGCACTTTCTGACTTTTAGGTGTGGTCAGGCTCCTTGAATTGCCTAACACTATTAATGTTGACAAATACCATACAAGACAAAATACAAGACCTTCTTTTTTAAGTGACTCCTTATCTGCAAAGCTGCACACCATGGCTGTAGAGGAAAACCCGGTGTCTCCTACTGATGTACCACTAACTTGGTGACGTGGCTTTAGTCACGCCAAATATAAAATATAAAATCGCTTAATATTTTGGGACTTCGTTTTCTTCGTTTATAAGAGATGAGTCATTGGGGCTTTTCTAAACTCAAATCATACTTTAAGTGGTTGTTTATAATCGCTGCTCCTTCTAGACACTGAAGTCACAGGATTCCAACTCTTTCCTCCTATACTACCATTTTTAAAGTGGGAGAACATTTTAAGCACAGAGAACCAAATAAACAAAAGCAAAAGCAAGCTGCAGCCTGCCCAGGCCAGCAAGAGGGATTGTGGCCACGGAGGTCCAGGCAGGTCAGCAGCCCGTCACCTCCTGCCCTGTCTGGATTTTTTACTGAAGCCTTTTACCTGTGGATTCCCTCCGGTCCCAGAGCTCAGTCGGATCACGTGGGATGATTGAACGGGGGCAGGAGGAGAGTGTCCCAAGGGTTCTGGAGGGGCAGGCCACATCCACCGCTGGCCTGCCTGAGCCTTCCCGAGGGTCCTCATAATGACTCCGGTCAGTTTCCGCTCTGCTGAAGGAAGTTAAAGGAAGCTTGCTTCCCCACTCGTGGAGTGCTACAGGGCAGCACTGGGTCCTCGAGGACCAGCTCCACGGTGGTGGTGGCGATTCGTAGAAAACCCAAGGAAAGAAGATCTCAGGACGAGAGGAGAATGGGGGTGGGGGTGGGAGTTTCTCCCAGAGGAGATTCTCCCTTCACGGTCGACTGTGGTGGGTGAAGGTTTTTGCTTATTAAAGGAGCTGGTGGGTTTTCTTACAGAAAGCTTAGGATTTTGTGCTGGGACTTCAGTAGCAGAGGCCCATGGAGAAAGGATGGGCAGCCGGACCAGGACAGGATGGAAAGGAAAGGAGGCAGGGAAACAGTGTGACCTGATCCCTGCAGGGATGGCCATGAAATGGAACAGTTATTAGGGTCAGATCCCCGCAGACAGCCAGCCAAGTGCTCCCAGTCCAGAGGATGAGGCCAGCTACTGGAGGCTCTAAGCATCAAGGGACACTTGAAGTTGGACAAGAAGCAGGCTCTCCAATACCGTCTTGGAGTAAGGAGAAGAGAGTCTACCTTTAAGGACAAAGCTAGTAAGTCTAAACAACGGGTTGGGCCATTCAAGGCCCAGGCCCAAGGGAGACCTGGAATTTGAGGCCAAAAGTACAGTCAACCTCCATGGAGACAGGTGTGGGAGGGTTAGGGAAGGAACGTGCAAAGAGTCATGCCAAACATTACTAAGGTAATGACAGCTAACATCTACTCGGTATTTATTTCAATCGGGCACTATTATCAATTCTTTTCTGGATTCCTCTTTTAACCTTCCCAACAGCCATATTATGTCATCCCTGCTATGCAGAGTAAGGCGGGGTCCCAAAGACCCCAAAGACGTTAAGTGCTTTGCTCAAGGTCATATCTCCAGCAAGGAGCAGGGAACCCTGGGCAGGTGGCCCCGGGAAGCCGCACGCAACATACCCCCCATACGAGTAGGAGCTCCTTGCTCTCGCTTAGTTTTATGTTGCTGTCTGAGTTTGGGTGACCTTCATCTGACTGACATACGAACTTGCAGGCAGAATCATTCTTCCTTTCACTGGGTTGTCACATCATCTCACACTGACCCGGTGGATGAAGCCATGGGTCTTCTCTCCTTCTGTCTGATAGGCTTGGTTTTATGAGACCAGAAGGGTGAGGTGAGTGTCAGGGGACAGTCCGAGCCCATCACCTCTCTGCCTATTTCCTCACCATCAGATCAGACAGCTGGAGTAAATCACCTGTCTGTTTGTACCTTAATATTTTATGTTAAGTTTATTGTAAAATTACAATTTTATGTTTTCTCTCCACCAGTCAGTCTTGTGGGGTTCCTTTCTCCATTGGAACCTCTTTTTTTTTTCTTCATACGTTCTAGAACAATTGGCCAATTGTCTTGCAATATTGTCTTCCTGTTTCTAAAATTGTCTCGGATGCTTGCCAACAGATCCTTTTCTTTAAAAACATGGTGTTAGATGTCTTTTCAATAATATCACTATCCACAATTTTTAATAAATATCAGGAGGAAAAGGGATTTTGTCAAAGCGTGTGCATTTCCTCTCTGTCATTTGACGGTATTTTCCTTTTAAAGCAATGTTCCTATTTTCTTTCTTCTTTTTTCACTTTTGACCTTGTTTCTACTTATCTGTTACTTCTTAGCACCGTACTACCTTTCAAATTAAGTGGATTTTTAAAACTGTGAGTTGTCTCCCCCGTGATTGCTTTCCACTCATTCATACCTCTTCATCAGCAAACTTTGGATTTGCTGAAAATTCATACGAAGGACACAGGTCCTCACGGCTAGCCATGAAACCTAGCCTCAGGTCCCGGCAATATTTCACTGTCCCTCTTTTCCCTCTAGCTTCACTTTTTTCCTAGGCTCAGATCCTAAAACTTACTTTGGGCTGAGAGTTTGGGTTTTCAATGTCAGACAAAGAAAGAAAAAGGAGTTTTATTGAGAAACATTTATCAAGAAACATTTAAGAAAGGTACCCGGGTGGCTGAGTCGTTTAAGCATCCTGCCCTTGATTGCGGCTCAGGTCACGGATCTCACGGTTCTTGGGGCTTTGGACACCGACGAGCTTTAAGTCCAAAACCCAAGATTTGTTTGTCATATCTTGACACTAACGTTTTTCTTCTCTTCTGTTGACAGAGTTGTACTCCAAAATACAGAAACAGTGAGAGTGAGGAAATTTTTAATATAGAAGTCTAGACACAAAGTTATCTAGCAATCTGAAAATTACCGAAGGCCGTTCCTGATGTGTCTTTCAGGTACTGATTGGAAACTGTGTTTCAATTTAGCTAGAACTCGATTTTAGGGACGATTCTTTTTGTCAACAGAAAGAGCCCGAAGCCACTGACGACACTCAATTCTTCCCTCCACAGTAGGGTTAGGTGAGATGGGGGGGGATCTCTCTGTCTCACAAATGGCCGATTTGCCAGATTGTGCCTCTGATGATGACTTAGAAAACTGCAGAGTTTCTGCATTCCAGCCGACTGGTTCACATGGGCCCGTGGGCTGGGGCAGGGTGGCCCCGGCGTCCTGGGCTGCAGCTGAGACTGAAGTACGGCTGGGAGGAGCCTGGAAGAGACGCAGGAAGGAAAGGGATGGTCTTCCACTGGCGACGCCAGCAGACCTGCCCCGAGGCTGTGCCTGGGGTTAGGAGAACTTTTGAAAAATGGAAGGCTTGAAGACCTGTAACTCTGCCCATCACCCCTACGCACCCACAAGTGGACGTTCGATTCAGGGCTTTCGGTAAACTCCCTAGCCGTAGCCCAGCCACTAGACGAACCTCAGACATTACGTTGAGATAGAAGAGATTTTTGTTCAGTGTTAGGGCACAGCAATCTGATGATGAATTCCACTTCCTTCAAAGGTCTGGACCCGAGCCGGACTATCACTTCAAACCCTGCCTTGGCTCAGGAGGAAATGAAGTACGTTGCTTTCAATTGCCCACTCACCTCAGCCTGGCTAAAGGCAAGTCCTCTCCACCCCTCCCCTCCTTCCTCTCCCTCTTCTCCCCCTCCCTTTCTTTCCCCTCCCCTCTTCTCTCCTTTATCCCCACCCCTCCCCTTCCTCCTTCCTTCCTCTTTTCTCCCCCTAGCCTCCTTCTCCTTTCCCCCTTCTCTCCTTTAACCTTCCTCCTCCCCTCTTCCCTCCTTCCCCTCCTCTCCTTTACCCCTGCCCCTCGCCTTCCTCTCTCCTCCCCCTCCCCTCCCTCTCTCCTCCCCCTCCCTCTCTCCTCCCCCTCCTCATCCCCTTCTTTCTCCTCCCCACTCCTCTCGGTTACCCTCCCCCCTTGCTCTCCCTCTTTCCGTCCTCCTCCCCCCCCCCATGTCCCATCCTGGCAAGGCTCAGCCACTTCCAAGTCCTCCTGGAAGCCCTGGAGTTCTCTTTGGCCCCTCCGTCTCCCTCACCTCCACCCCAGAGTTAATCTCCCTCTCCATCCCTTCTCTGAACGGTTAACCAGCCTCAAAAAGAAGCGGAAACCCTGAGTAAATCAAAAGGAGAAAACCAGCAGCAGCATCAACCTACGTGAGGAGCAGGTGATCAGGAAGAGAGTGAAGCAAGGGTAGTGGAAAGGAGAGGAGCCAGGATGTTGGCCTCGGCCAGTGTCCCCCGGGGAACCCCGTCAGAACTTAGAAGCATCTGTCAAATCAAACCCTAAATGTGCCTGCCTGGTGTGCTTAGCCAAGGAGCTTGCTACGTGTGGTGTGTGAGTATGTGCTTCTCAGACCCAGCAAACTGGAGTGAATATGCCCTGTGAGGTGGGGCGGTGGGGGGGGGGAGGTTCATATAACACAGAGGGTTTTATAAGATCATTTGGTCCTTGTAGACAACCATACCCGTTGCTGCTGTGCAGTGTGCAGCCAAGGAATATCATTTCTCTTTGCTCTGAAGCTACCCAGCA
Organism: Lynx rufus; assembly: GCF_022079265.1. Classification (NCBI taxonomy): domain Eukaryota; kingdom Metazoa; phylum Chordata; class Mammalia; order Carnivora; family Felidae; genus Lynx; species Lynx rufus. The sequence goes on along the minus strand of NW_025814823.1, from coordinate 8,000,043 downwards.
CAGGTAAGGATGAAATTCCTGATGAAGCCCCAGTGCCGATAAGCTGAGCAGCTCCACACTTGGTCCCCGACGAGAAGATGAGGCCTTGGCTACCCTCCTGCCACTCACACTGGTGCCACCACACTCTTATGCAGTCTTGAATATTAAAGCTGTTGGTTTTACCAACACTGAGCCTCTGAATAGGGACTGGAAAGAATCCTCAAGAGAATGTTTGTAGCTGATAACGAGAGAGAGTGTCTGGTTTTGCAGGAGGTGAAATGTTCTTTTGTGTGTGAGCAGGAAGCAAGCAGATCGCCCACTTCAATAGCTTTTTATACCCACCAGGCATGTTGAAATTGATCTTCTCCATCCCGATTATCTAGAAAACCGCTTTCGTTACTGGTTTAGTTAGAAGAGTGCCGGTAACCCATCCTCCTTCAAAGGCATTATCTCTTTGGAGGGAGGGGAGCTGAGAGCCATACCTTTATTCCCCATCATTTTTGCTTTTGTCTAAATGTTAAAATGTGAGCTGAAATGAAATCATGAGCAAACCTTTGTCGCGTCCTGAATTCTTTGTGAGGAGGCTAGCCCAGCTACCGAAATAAAGAAGCAGGGGAAAAAAAATTGCCGACTATAATTAAAAGCCTGCAACTTTCCCAAAAAACAGTTGAGGAATTTGTGGAGGACCACTTTTCAGGCAGAATGATTCTGGAACACATGAAGGTGTATTGATTTGACCAGGACTCCCTTAACTTTAAATAATTATGCAACGTGTCTTAAGATGACGAAGGTAGTTTCGGCTGTCCAACCAACACCTGTTCCGGCTTCACAAATAAACTCGAGATCAACTTATTTCTGGCGGCAGGCATGTAGAGTGCTGTCTCTCTGGGTGTTTGAAAAACCAAATGGCATTTTTAAAGCTGAATGAAAGGTTCGCAGGTTGTATTATGCACTAGTCTGCTCCAGAGTCAGCTCAGCGTCTGTCCTGGAGACGCTCTCCTGAACTCTCAGGACAGACCACCGCTCCTCTGTGCCCGTGGAGGATCCCTGCACAGGGTGATCTCTGCAATGTGTTGTCATGGCCTCTCGATCTATCAACCTCCTCTCCGAGTTCTAAGCTCCTTAGAAGGCAGAGATGACATCTTCCCATCTGGATGTTTTCGCACGATGCCTGCGCTCTGGGTGGTGCTGCAGAAGGGGGTCAAGTCTGAATGCTTCTCCTCGGGAGGGGGCCTGGGAGTGACCAGCAGATGTGAAGTGGGGCAGAGGGACACCTTGGCTCTCCCAGTGTGTCCAGGACTGGGACCAGGGCTGGGAGACTTGTTGCAGAAGGATCAGGGGTCAACTTCCAGCAATCCGTATTTATTAACTGCTCACGCAATGAATAATCCGTGGTTTTCCAGGAGTCGGGCTTGGGCGACGCAGAGGGAGACAAAAAAAAAGGAGTGGGGGAGAGTGGTGAGGAACATTGGCAACACAGAAGGGGCTGGTGAGGCTGGCACAGAGCTGTGACTCCACGCCGCCTTTCTTTCTTCTGAAGCACCAGGGACTGCGGCTCGCCAGGTGCGGCTTTGAGCGATTCCTGCACCCAGGGCGGCGGGTGTCCGGGGACCTGTCCTCGCTCGGCCGCCCACAGGTGTGGCAACCTCGGGTTGCCCAACCTTCCCAGGAGGGGAGGTAGTCCAGTCCTACTGAAGGAGTCGCTGGTCCCCGTTTAGGGGCCACCACAGTCCCTTTGACCAAGACCGGCTCTCTGGCAGGTTCCGATAGAACCAACCAGAACCAACCAGCGGCATCTACAAAGACAAGACCCGGCCGTTCCCGTAGAGTCTGGGGCGATTTCGGCCGGCCTTGGAGGTAATGGGGACCTAATTGGTGTCATGGCAAATGATCTGGTGCCTCAAGTTAATGTCGGGTTTTGCTCCAAGAGCCGCAGTCACTCATCTGGCGGAGCAAGCTGCCATCAGAAAGATTCTTTTTTTTTTTTTTTTTTTTTTCTCGAGCGTTTAGGAAATAAAGCCCAAGAGCTCGGCCCACACGAGTTGCAGGAGCAGTTTCACGCCTCAGCTTTTAAAAAGGTATCATGATGTTATTCCTTGTTTTGCTTCTAGGAAGCAAGGGGTTTAGGAAATGACTTGGGCGGGTGCATCCCTGCGGCCGAGAAAGACACAGACGCACTCCCCAGGGATCGGAGAGGGCTCTCCGTCTTCCCGAAGATGCCGGGCCAGCGTCCGGTCCCCTCGGATGCTCCCGGTCCAGTCCCTCGTGCCCGAGGGTCTCCGGCGCCTTCCTAGACGCCTGGGGACGTGCAGGGGGGCCTGGGGCGGCTAGAAAGGGCGGGAAGAACAAGGAAGAGGAGGGAGCCGGACTGCGCCTCGCTCCTCCGTGCCAAGGACACCGTCGCGGAGGCGCGGCCAGCTTCCCACGGATCGGACTTTCCGCCCCCGGGGCCGGCCGGCGGAGCTCCAGCCCCGTCCCCCTTCCCAGCTCCGGGCGGCCCCCAGGGCTGAGTAAGCCGAGAGGAGGGAGGGAGGCTGCAAGGATTTCCTGAGCGCTAAGGGAAGGAGGAGGGGACCGGGGCCGGAGGGACGGGAGCAAGGACCCTGAACCTGCCGCGGCCGCCGCCCCGCGAGCACTCGCACGCCGTCCCGACGCGCGCCCGGCCCCCGGCTGCCCGCCCCCCGGCGGCCCCCGCCCCCCTCGGGAGCCGCAGGGAATCAGGTCCCGGAGGAAGAGGGTAGGTGGGGAGGCGGATGAGGGGTGGGGGACCCCTTGACGTCACTGGAAGGAGGTGCCGGGGTAGGAAGTGGGCTGGGGAAAGTTTATAAATCGCCCCCGCCCTCGGCTCCTTCTAATCGAGGTCCGCCGAAGGCTCGGAGCGCTCGGGACGGACACTCCCCGGCGGCGGCGGCGGCGGCGGCGGCGGCGGCTCGGAGCGGGCTCCGGGACTGGAGCGCAGCGGCCAGGGGACGCCGAGCTGCGAGGATTACCCGCGGACGTGGTGGTCTCCCCGGCCGGAGCCGGACAGGCGCTCTCGGGGCGGAGGACCGGAGTGCGACACGACAGATCCGCGCGGCTGGGTCCGTGGCCCGCGAGCCGCGCGGGGACCGGGCGAGCAGGCCGCGTCGCGCTCACCATGGGCAGCTGCCGGGACGCCGGGGTCCTGCTGTGCGCGCTGCTCGGCGGTCTGCTGCTTACAGGTGAGGCGGGGCCGCGGCCGGAGGCCCGCGCGGGGCTGGGGTGGGGCGGCAGGCGGGCGCACCCTGGGGGCCGGGGCCGGGTGCCCGCGGGGAGGTGAGGCTGCAGCCCGGGGGAGCGAGCCCCGCCGGGGAACCTGGGACGCCGGTGGCGGCGGGCACGCCTGGGGGCCGCGGCGCCCTTCCCTTCCGCCGGGCAGGCGGGACGGGCGCCTGGGAGAGGAGAGCGCCTGGCGGGGGGCCGCTGGCACCGCGCCGGGGTCCGCGCCCCTTTGCGGCTGCTGCAGTCGCCCATCCTCTCCGCCCGGCTCCCGGGTCGGGTCTCCCCGCCCAGGCTCCGGGCTCGGGGAGCGCCGCGCGCTCGGACCTGCCTGACCCCCCCGCCCCCCCCCCCACAACAGCCCGCTCCCAGGCGGCCCGGCGGGGGGTCGGCAGGGCCCATCGGAGCCCGGAGCAGCGGCTCCCGGAACGCCCGCCAGTCTGCCCGGGGGCTGGGCTGAGGCCCGGGCGTTGGCGATGTTGGGCACCGGCTACTGCGTCGCACCTCCGGAGGGGAGGAGGAGAGCCCACTCGGAGGGGGTCACGTGCCAGCCGCGAGCGGACAGATCCCGGGAGACGGCAAAAGCTGGTGCCCTTGGGCCCACGTCGGGTCCCCGGGCGCGAACGGCCCCGGGAACGTTCCACCAGCTTCCACTCCTCCCAGCTTCCACTCCTATCGCCGGGCCCCGAGCGCGCGGCGCGCAGCCACCGGGTGGGGCCTCCGCCGCGGGCGCAGCCCCAGGTCGCCGACCTGAGTGAACCTGACCGACCAGGGCCGTCGAGAACCCGAATCCCGTTACGTTTCGGAATTGCGAGCCTAGCCTTTAAATCCCGAGAGAAGGGAGGGAGGACGATTTGGACCAAAAGGTGCGGTTGGAGGAATTGGCGAGGTCCGCCCCTTTGCCGGGAGTTAAGGATGCCCGCGGCCGACCCGTTGGGACCCACGAGGTCATGCCGCTGTGAGTGTGGAGGTCGCCCCCCACCAAGGCGTCAAAGCCCGAGCGGACGTAGGGGCCTGGACTCGCCTTTTCTGCCCAGAGGGGCGGAGAGGCCGAGCCACTGGTTCAGACCCTCCGGCGTGGGCGGGGGGCAGAGAGCCATTTTTCGGGCTCTTTTTCTTTTCAGCATCCCAGAGAAAAGGTAAAATATGAAACAAAATACAGTAACATCAAAAAAGGTATTGCAGTGATTCCAGGGAAGGAAAAGGTAGGGTTGAGCATCCTTTTTTTAAATGCTTGTTAAACCCAAAAGGCAGTAACTTAAAAAATATTCTCTCTCGGTGGGAAGGACTAATTAGATCGTCGGTTTCTAAATAACCAGTAACAGTTCCAATTAGGTTGGTGAAAGTATTAGACTGAGAGTCAAGGCGAAGTCCTGATGTCTGAGAACTCGCTGTAAGTTGGGGAAGTCGCTAACATAACTGTGTAAAATGAAATACTGCTTTTCTATTTCAAAAGTATTGTTTTTTGTTTTGAAAAGTCACTTAATATTGAAGTAGAGTTGTTCAGAGCACTTAACGTCTGAAGTCCATTCACCTGTTACAGATTTCATTGGCTTTTCTGCATCACACACGGCACATCTTTACTTTTGTTTCAAAACCGTGGTTGACCAGTGAAGTATATAGTTCTGTTCGTGATTAGGAGCAAGTTAGATTGGTAGATTTTCAGAAACCTGGGTAAGAGTTTCTTGAGACAACAGATTCTATTTTACTTAAACGAGGCAGACATCTTGGAAGTCTTTTGTTATTTAAAAAAATGTCTATGCGTTATAGCAAGAAAGCGAGACAAAACATTAGCCATGTGAGAACTCCTCTACCTGCTGGTTTAAGGACTGTTGTTTCAGGGGTTGGGGCGAGGGATTGTTGAAGCATGGCTTTGTAAACCACAAGCTTCTGGACTGGTTAACAGACGGCTCACAGTAAAACAATCAGCTGCCTGCTTTGTAAATTGCATCAGGAGTTTTCAGATTTTCCGGAGAGGGGCTGCTTCTCTGGGGCGTGGTGTCCAGAAAGAGGCCAAGTTTCTGCCCCCCCCCCCATCCCCCCGGGGTTTACCAGGAGTCTGCTCATCTTCAGGTGCCGTATAGCCCTTGAGTATTTGTGAGTTAGTAATATTTTGTGCATGTGTGTGAGTATGTGTGCGTGCGCCGAGGTATAAAATAACCAGAGGCGCAGTCAGACAAAAAGATAATGCATTTCCCCCTAAAGATTACATTTACCTTCTTCCAAATGTCCTGAGAAAGAAAAGGGTAACAGTAATTCAAATATTTTCAAGTCCTCTATGTTGCGGTCTTTCCCCCTACAAAGAGTACCTCCCTTACTCTGGCTCAAAGTCTCATTTTCTTACTTTTAAGGCACAATGTCCATGATTAAGGACACAAACCCCTTTTTATCTGCCCCCATTTTTCTTGAGATTTTGAGCGACTGACATTCACAATTTGCTCGAATTGCAAATGCATCCCTTAATGAATCTTGTGAGGGAAGTCTGCATTAGTAATACAAAGTTAAAATTGTGCATGAGTAGAATACTCATTTCCAAATAGAATGCCATGAACCTTTCCTAATGAAGCTAATTTGACACGACAGTTTTTGTTGTTTTCTCACAGGTTTAGGAAACCATGCTTTTTTGGTAGTGTTTTCCGTATTGCATATTTGAAACGTCAGTTATCACCTTTGGCAGTCCACAAAGGGAGTTTTCCACTTGATGGATTGTGTTGCAGATGAAATGTAGGTGGTCACCTGCTATAGTTTCGTTCATATTTTTACCTTATTTATTTATTGTTATTTTAAGTTTTTTTTTCTTTCCCTGTTGAAAGTTCTAGGACAGGCTAGCCAGTTTCTTTTCTAGCGATCACTAAGTGGGTTGTTTTCATATTTGAAAGTCAGAAGTTAGAATAGATGCCTATTTCAAGGCCCCTTTCGGATTCTTCAAGACTCAGTGAATGATTCCAAGAAACAGACTGAACGTGGTGTTTTTTTCTCTCTCCCTTTTATATTTGCATAGAGAATGGATGATGAGCCCCGTGATGTCAGAGCCGCGGCTATAATGATGAGCTGGCTTTCACCTGCTATCAGTAATCACACTGCATTTGCTTTTTCATCCACCAGCTGGCTAACTTGGTCTTTAATGGGTTGCACGAGCTAAGCTGTTAGAGGCTGTCTGAACCAGTCATAGTCAGGGGCCTATTTTTCTTTTTACAAGCAGAATGTGTAACTCTATGAAGCAAACTCGACTTCCTAACTCTGGTTACATTACCTCTTCTAAGGAGGACGGTCATTTTCAACTCGGAAGAATCTCTTGGTTTTTAAAACATTCTCACTGACTTGATTCAAAGATAACTTTCTTCTAAAAATTTCAGATTTCAACAGGGATACTAAACCTCTATGTAAAAATTGGATCTATTTTGTGTAATTTTTTTTTTAGAACAAACTAAATAATCACTTTGTTCTCCTTACCAAAGACTGTTGAGTCATTCTACATCTACTTTGAATGCATGTAATAGGGCAGTTGAAAATATGTTGCAAACAATTGGTTTTATAGTGACCAAAAAAAAAAAAAAGAAAGAAAGCAACGTCCTTGAGGAAGGTTATCCAACATATTGCCTGGTTGTCTCTGATGTTTACCCGGGCTTAGGAAGTTCTGCAAAGCAGGAACAAATAACAAAGTAAGTACCTTCTGTGGTGCTTTAAACTGAGATGTGTATGTGAGCGGGCATAAGAGTGGAGAGAAAGTGAAAGAAACTCTTCGCACTTGGGTGTTAAACGCAAAGCTCACTGGCGTTAGGTCCAGTTGCGTGGTCAGGAGTTGATGGGATATCAAGTAAACATCACCTTGCAGAGTGCTTGTCATTGTGGACAGGAGAGGAAGGACCTGTGAAACAACACATACGTTGTTAGGAATTTGTTATTAGCGATGGTTGAAAGCATTGAAAGCATCTGTTGCATTGCTTTAAATAATTAAGAGAACAGGATGGTCCATTCCATCCCACTGGTTTTAGGACACTAGTGAGGCTTGTAAGGAATGACAAGATCTGCCAACTGCTTTCCAGGATCACTGTTGATTCCTCACACACTTGGGTGCCTTGGAAATTGCATGCTGCTGATGGAATTACTGGATTTTATACCAGATTGAGGGAGGGGAAGGAAACGGGAGGAATGGGGTAATTGAGGGAGGGATTGAAAGGAAAGCCTCTGGCTTAGCATCTGGGACCGCAGGGGGGTTTCATTAAGGAAATGGTTCCATTGAGTCTGCTGAAGATAGTGGACTAGATTTCCTGCATTGCTGCTGGGGCGGATGTGGGGGGATGTCAAGAATTCCTGGGGATTTCCCATCAGTCTCGGTAAGCTGGATGCCTGAGGGCCATATCTGATGATTGCTCCTTTCCTTGATTTTGAGCTCCTTGCGAGATCTGATCTGGTCTCTCAGACACATGCATCGGGAGAGCTAGGTGTTGAACCTCGTAGATCCAACCTGCTCATTTCAGAGATGAGAAAACCCACCCAGAACAGTTCAGTGTTCCCGCCCCCCCCACCCCCAAAGTCAGCTGGCTAGTGGCAGACCCAGGAACGGATCCTGACGTTCACAGTAAAGATCACATTTCTTCATTTCTGTGTTTCCTCCACCCCAAGCGGAGTAGAGATGTTCAGATGTTAGTTGAATGACATTTTTATAGCGCTAACGTTTCTTTTTAAGCGCTGGCATCTGTTTTTTGAATATGAAGTTTTCTCCTATCTTCTTAAAGAAGGGATTTAGGTGAAGAATATCAAAATTACGGGGCGTCTGGGTGGCTCCGTTGGTTAAGCAGCCAACTCTTGATTTTGGCTCAGGTCACGATCTCACGATTCTCGAGACGGAGCCCCTCCTTGGGCTCTGTGCTCACAGCATGGAGCCTGCTTGGGATTCATTCTCTCTCTGCCCCTCCCCTGCTTGCACCCTCACTCTCTCTCAAAATGAACATTTAAAAAAAAAAGGAATATCAAAATCACGGCTGCTCGCTAGTACACGGATAGATCTGGTGAGCGAGTCGATTTTCCTTGTGAGCTGTTAGAACCCTTCTTTTGAACTGCTGTGGCTGAAACAGCTACAGCCTCCCTTACTGGCCTCATCTCTCACCACTTCCCTCCACACCCCCTGTGACCCGGCTACACGCAGCCTTGCCCACTCAAACAAATGACCCACCGTTCTTAACGTGGGCCTCGTGCATTCATCACTCTGCATTCGTGCCGTTTGCCTGCAACGCCCTTTCCCTGTCTCTGCATGGCCTCCTCCCCTGCCTTCGAAGTCCTTCAAGAGCTCAGAAATCACCATCTCTTTGAGTTTTCCTTAGAGCTGCAGACAGAATTTATGGTTCCTTCTGCTCCTGGATGCACGCTCCTCTCTGCGACCCCTAGATAGACCCCCACCCACCCACACAGCTGTTCTCACCTGCATCGTTGCTGTTCCGCTTACGTGTCTGTCCCCTTGTTCCCTTTTCTTTGGCGCCTAGTGTAATGCCTGGTATGGGGGCCCTCAGTAAGTATTGGAATCCAGGAAAGATGTAGCCACCCTGCCATTTCAAGGAAGAGATCTCTCCGGGCCAGACGTGAACTCATTCCAGTACATTAATGGACTTCTGCCTGTCTAACCGGCCTCGGCTCCCATGGATTCCTTAGAGGGACTGTTCTCAAGAGATAATGTTGTCTGCAATGATGATGTCATAGTAAGCGAGTGCGACTAAGATGGAGGAAATGGGCTCTGATTGTCAACTCTCCGAGATGCCTATCTCCTGTAATCCCCTCCCGTTTCGTGCTGGGGCCTCACTGGGTGCTCTGAGCTACCGAAGCCGGGTTTCAGTCCACACAGAAGTTCTGTCTTAGCCTCTGTGGGTGCGGTACCCAGCACCGAGGCTTTGCCCTCCAGTGTATTCTACAATTGTTTGGAACAACCGTGCTCTCCTGTTTTATGGTGTGACTTCCTCATCCTTCCGTAGACTCCGAGCTGAGTCCATGGTGCTGGGCTGTGATACAAACCCAAAGAGAGACCTGGCCACACGCGGAACTGACATTGTGTTTCCACTGGGGCCTTTGTTACTGGATCAGGCTCGTCGGCCTGAATTCCCCTTTCCATAGAATAGGTTCTCTTCGACCCTCCGTGTAAATCGGTTCCTGCCAGGACCACCGTGCTACGTAGGTGTGAGACATGTTCTTAGAAACCTGCATCTCCTGGGCTGGGACCACAGTGGTGCCCCCTTTCCTCCCTCTCCGGCCCCACACTTTGCACATGCCCCCCAAATGATCCAAAACGAGCTTCTCAGAGTGTGGTCCGTGGTCCAGCAACAGCAGCATCCCCTGGGAACTTCATGCATCGGAGAGTCTGTCTTTTAATAAAGTCCACTGATGTTTTGTTTGCACAGTAAAAACTGAGAAGCACATTAAAAGGTGGTGTCAGGATCTAATTCCTCTTGGTCTACAGCCTCGACCTTTGACCTGTGTGGCTAAGGGACTAGATGGGGGGATGGGGGGCCAGCCGGGATCCTCTTCTGCCTCCTGCATTGTTCTTGTGCCCTTTCTTCTGCTGGGACACCTGTGTCCTACTTCGAGACTCTTTTCATAAGATCTTAGACTTGGCTTGGACCTATAACCGAAGTAGACAGAGGTCGTCGTCTTGAAGAAGACCATCGTTAACCACCAAACCATGGGTGGCAAGATCAGGTTCTTAGAAAATGCGGACTTGGTGCGAAATAGTAAAAATGGCATGAAATAGATAGGTTTCAGTCATAAATGAAAGCTGCACGAAGCATTTGCTTTCAGAACAAAGTCACTTGGTGATCCCAAGCAGCGGAGGCATGTGTCCTTCTCCGGAATCTTTGTTGTCACGGAGGTGTCCCTGTCTCACTGTGTCGTGCTACTATTGACGAGAGGTTTTTGTGTGTGCTTCTCGCTGGCTTGAAACGTAACGTGTTTTACACTCATGTTCTTCCTTGTTTCGTATCGCAAATCTTGGCAAACGCCTTTGTCTTTTCACAGACTGCCACGGTGCTTACAGGCACTTTTTCTCCGCCTGGTTTCTAGCCTTCTATTTAACTGCTGGAGCATGAGAGGGTTTCCTTTCGAGCTACAGACCCACCCATGCGGTCCACGCCAGCAAAGCTATCCCAATGATCAGATGCTTCTGTGGAAAGGGGCCTGAAGTGAACCTTGTATAAATGAAAAGCCTCGGCTTTTGGAGTCATTTAAACTCAAGGCCACCATGGGGCGCCTGGGTGGCGCAGTCGGTTGAGCGTCCGACTTCAGCCAGGTCACGATCTCGCGGTCCGTGGGTTCGAGCCCCGCGTCAGGCTCTGGGCTGATGGCTCAGAGCCTGGAGCCTGTTTCCGATTCTGTGTCTCCCTCTCTCTCTGCCCCTCCCCCGTTCATGCTCTGTCTCTCTCTGTCCCAAAAATAAATAAAAAAAACATTGAAAAAAAAAAATAAATAAACTCAAGGCCACCTTTGTAGCAAAATCCTGATCAGTAATTAGTCCGCCAGCTGGTTTCTGTGAAACCCTTTGCCTCTTGCTACGGACATGGTCCCCCACGTTGGCTCTACGTTAGAATCATCTGGAGGCTTTTAAACATCCTCTTGTCCTGGCTGCACCCCTTACCAATTCAATCACGCTCTCTCCCGTGGGACCCAGGCGTCAGTAATTTTGAAAGCTCCCGTGGCCGGCTGAGGTTAAGAGCCTCCTATTTTTGTCATCCCTCGAATCACTGGAAAGCTTGTTACCCTAGAGTGCTGGGCCCCACCCCAGAGTTTCTGATTCAGTGCGTCTGGGGCGGGGCCGAGAATTTGCGTTTCGAACAAGTTCCCAAGTGTTGCTGATGCCTCTAATCCAGAGACCACGCTTTGAGAGCCACTGTCCTAGGGGCTGATTTGAGAGGCCTGGCCACCTGGGAGGCCCAGGTGCCAATCTGTGAAAGGTTCTAGGTCATCGCGAGGTAGAGGAAACGATTTCTCAGAATTTCTGCTAGGAACAGTATGCGTCAGCAGTGTGGCAGAAGGAATATCAGGGTAAAGCTTGGGGGCATGTAATCAGTAGAAGTGGCCGAGTTGCCTTCTGAGGAAAGCGGGTCTGGTTTCCGGGTGGGATATGTGAGTTTGGAGCCGGAACTGAATGGCAGGTGCGGACAATAGAGCTAGTAGTCGTCATTCTCTGCTCCCCGACGGAGCGCTCAGCCTTTCCTCTCTCTAAATATTGGTAAACGTCCACAGAGTCCTTTTGAAAGGCGTCCTGGGCACCCGTGTACCTCGGGCCAGCCCTGCTACCCTCCGGGATCCCCACACAATGCTCTGCCCTCTGTAACTGAGCTGGGATCAGGGTCCCCCACTTGGGTGGCTGAATCCTCCTTGTTGGTTCTGCTGACTCTCGTGCTGTGCCTGGGGGTCTGTCCCCATTGCTGAGAAGAGTCGCTGCGTGGCTGGAAACAGAGCTGGCCTCCTGTGCTACGGAACTATGTGCCGGAAACTTTCTCGTGAAACCCCAAGAACCCGAGGGGGAGAGGCTCCATGAGGCATTCAAGGCCTCATGTTAGGTGTGCTCCACTTGGATACCAAGTTCAAATATAGAACACGTTCTTTACCCGCTACTGAATCACTGCTTCTGCAGGGCTGAGTCATGGTAACAGTTGTATCCATCATCTGTTACTGTGTAATGGGCTGGCCCAAAAGTCCAAGGCCTTCAAGAGTAATTCATTACGTCTCCATGAGTCTGTGGGTTAGGAATTTGGGCTGGGCTGGGCTGACGGATGTTTCTGGGGTCTCGTCTCTGGATCCCTCACGCAGCTGCAGCCCCCTGGCATTTCGACCAGGACCTTGGCACCGGCTATCACCGGGCCTCCTTCCACATGTGGTTTTTTGCCATTCGGTAGTAGAGCCCAGGCTTCTTTACTTGGGGGGGGGGGGTGCAAGAGGGTGTCCGTGGAAGCCTCGAGGCCCTTTGAGGCCTGGACTTTGCAACTCCTGCGACACCACTCTGCCACATTGGGTTGGTCAAGAGCAGGTCCTGACCCAGAGTCGCGGGGCGAGGAGACGGGCGCCTGTCTCGGAGGGAGCAGCTGCACAACACTGCGGCCACGGTTGTCAACCTGCCACACCACTGTTAGCTCGGTTAGCTTTTTCTCTTCCGTCTAGACATCGAGGCTGGCGTTTGGCCAAGAAAATACTAGTGAAGGATGCCTTGACCGTCTGAATGGTCTCCCGGGTTGAGACAGCTTTTCTAAGAGCTTCCGAGTCCTCAATCGTACGATTAGGGAACAGGTCATGGTTAAGGTGACACACAGTGTTGGGGCTGCTGGCCTCTCACGAATACCGTGATACCAGCGAGAAAGCACAGCCGACCCTCAGATTCGGAGTGGGGGCGGCTCTGAACTTCTCTGACTTGTATCACGGGGTCTCTGGTGGAACACCTTCTGGAGGATGGGGTGAGGCTGCACCCCTTGAGGAAGGGAGAAAGGAGGAACCTAACCCCTGTGGATTGTCGGGCGCTTGGATACGTATCTGTGATTTGACTCCGTCCTGAGAGGCAGGCACAGTCCTCTTAAATACGAGGGGCCCGAGGCTTCCATAAATTAAATTCTGAAGCGCACAGAAATGGTAAGTAAAGCTGGGATTATTCTGGTCTGATGTGGCTGACTCCCCAGTCCCCTCCCCCCGCCCCCATGCCTTACAGCCTAAATGAAAAGGGGACAAGGGAAAGAGCGTGGATGAGAATGTGCTGGTCTTTCCCTTCTGTCAAAACTATCTCTCCTTGGAGGTTTGCCATCTCCAAAGAATGTGAGACGCCACCGCTACTCGAGCCTGAAGCAGCCTCGGGAGATTCCACTCCTGAATGTGGCAGGCTCCAGTCAAGTCTCCATTGAGACGGGATTTTAATCGTGTGGGTTTTCTTATCTTGGGGATGCAAGGCCCCTCCAAAACACGCAAGTCGAGAAAGGATCCCGAAAGCCAGTAAGGACATGATTTTTGTTTGTTTGCTAAGAACATGACTTGGGGTGAGTTTCCAAACTGCTTTCCTGTCTGTGACTTTCTGTAATTCAGATTACGGGGAAGGACTGGTGAGCCACACCAGCATTGTGATTCTAGCAGGTCCTCTGAAAAAGCCGGGGGCCGCCCTCTGCCAGACTGCTTCCAGGAATTAAATGTCTACTTCTCTGTGCACCTTTTAGATCCCGGAAACCTCAAAGACTTGGGAGTTTTTTCCTATGAGACTGGAGCACAGGGAAGGACCCTGATGTGTGTTTGACCCCAAAGGCAGATGTCACATGCCCTGGGGGAGGGGAAGGGGGACGATGGGTGGACTAAGCCCCTCCCAGGCACAGGCTCTACATCTGGTGAACTTCTTCACAACCGTCCAACAAGCGCACTTTTAACTTTGCTCTTCACAGATTGAAACCCTGAGGGTTTGCTGACGGTCACACACTTATGGAGTGCCCAGGCCAGGATTCAAACCAGGTCATTCTGATTTTGAAATTGGTGGCTCTTTCCACCGGCATGTACCCTACATATCTTGAATGACAAAATCGGGGAATTAAGGAAGACCAAAGAGTTTGGCTTCTGGTGTCTAGAATGAAAATCTCTATGTGTGTGAGAAAAACACAACTGTCTGAGAGCATCTTCGAGAGGGAGTTACTTTTCAGTTGAGGATGGACAGAGCACAAGTTTCCTTCCTTCCTTCCTTCCTTCCTTCCTTCCTTCCTTCCTTCCTTCCTTCCTTCCTTCCTGGCAACTTGCAAATATACTATGCAGCAGCATTAACTATAGTCATCCTGTTGTACGTTGTATCTCTAGATGATTTACCTTGCTGATTACCATTATCAAAAATGGACGCATCTTTTTCAAGCCCTGTTGTGTTTTGGGCCTCTCCTCCCCAGCTAGATCATTCTTTTCAGGTATTCAAACCTGCAAGAAATCGAGAAAGAGGGAAAAGTGTTCTGCTTCTTCCTTGATCGACCACTTGAGAGAATCTTTTCAATACCAGAATATGGCCACGTTCATCCAAATCTGAGAAAAACCCTGTCCTGCCACCTATGGAGGCGTTTTAGTGTTTGTTCCAAGCAAACAGTGGAAAATGTAGCCAAATGGATATATACCTTGGATGAAAATTATAAGGACTGGTGATACATATACTCTTTGATTTTTTTTTTGTTTTCTTTTTCTAAGTTGGCACTAGAGAAGCGAAAAGTAGATGTGAACAATTGGAAAGGCAAGGTTGTATTAGAAGAGATTGCAGACAACTTGAAAATGCATTGTAAACTCTAGTTATGGAATTTTGCCTGTGATTAATGGCATTGTTTTCTTTTGGGAAAACACTGGATAACCCTCTTTTCCACATAACATCTCCTGCTGGATCGGATTTTTGTTCTCTGTTGTTCTTTGGAAATGTTTATAGCTTTGAAATCTTTTCCATAGGGAATTCTTTAAAAAAATTTTTTTTCAATGTTTGTTTATTTTTGACAGAGAGAGAGAGACGGAGCATGAGCAGGGGAGGGGCAGAGAGAGAGGGAGACGCAGAATCCTAATCAGGCCCCAGGCTCTGAGCTGTTAGCACAGAGCACAGAGCCCGACGCGGGGCTCGAACCCACGAACCCTGAGGTCATGACCTGAGCCGAAGTTGGACGCTCAACCGACTGAGCCACCCAGGCACCCTTCCATAGGGAATTCGACTAGAACTAAGAGAAAAAAAGAAATGCATGGGGACTGAGTAATTGGATGGTCCTAGAATGGACCTTATGTACCTCTAACTTCTTGGGGGCTAGAGAATATTTGACACACGTTGTTGATGTGCAAATCAGAACCGGTTGTTCCGCACGCTCCCCAATCCCATTTCCTGTCCTGGCACCTGGTAAATGAGAAATAGCCTATGCAAAGTATTTGTCACACAGAGTCACTTAGAAGGCAAATGAGAAATTCAGGAAACTCACATAAATGCTAATTTGCAGGAACTTCTAACTCACCTTAGCCTCTTTGGATTGACGTTAAACTTAGCGATTCTGTGTCCAGGTATGTCTTTTTAGGGGCGACGGAATCCCAAAACGCAGAGACAGTTGTTTTGGGTTTTGAATGTGTTTTACAGGCCAAGCAGGTGGGCAGAGGATTGCCTTGCTAGAAGAATTCACTCACCATTTGGGGGGAATGTTAAGTCTAAACGTGGGATGGGAAATTTCTTTTAAGGAGTATATTTTCTTGGAATGTTTTGGAATGCTGTACTTTCTGCTGTGATTACATGAGGGGAACCATGGATCATCTCAAATTTAATTCTCCTGATGCCTATTTCATAACCGGTCTTCTTTCTAAGTATATGTGCAACTTCCCCTGTGAATCCAGGCATGCGAAGAAGACTTATTTTAGAACATTGTAACATACTCGCTGAAGTAAGGTGCTCAAGCAGTTGTCGTCCATGAACCCATTGTATCTTATTTCAAGATGCAAACATAGTTGTGATTGTTGTGCTCCGTGTTGGCCACTGAAGATATGTCTTATTTTGTGAAGTTAGTGGAATTTTCCTGACGTGAATCCCTTAAGTTAGTGAAGAGTTTAGGACTCCCTACGGTCAAAAATATGTTCTTTAAAAACAAGGTATACGTAGTTAGGAGGTGATCTCTGTGTGTTGACTTAGATAATCTCCTACGTTTCTTGGTATTCACCTAATCTGCTTCTAGATGATTCATGACCTGAGGGGCCCCCCAGGGCTGAGAGCCCTGATTCATCTTCCCAGCTATGAGTTCATTACGGTACCTGGCACACAGTAGTCACTCAATAAATGCTGGTGGACCTGAATGAAACTGTATCATAGCCATTCTTCTGGGTTTCAGAGGCCCTTGTAGGAATCACGGTTCCACATTGGTTCACTTTCTAAGAACCTGTGTGGGCGTGTGGAGAGGAGGTTGGCAGAAATCTTCCCAAGAGCTGGTAGTCGGTCAGTCTCCCAGCACACCTGTAATGTTTGTTCCTTCCGTGCGGGCCATTCTCTGATTCCAGTGACCCCTTTCTTTGTCTGAGCTGGCCATGTTCTCTTGAATTGAATCTAAACTCAGGATTCAAGGTGAGGATTTAAGCTGCTCAGCCACTAGAGAAATGATTCCCAAGAGCTGTTTTCTTCAGATGAGCCCTCCCTCTGGAAAACTCTTAGCTGGTCAAGGTTCCCAAGCCCGGCACAGAAGGGAGACAGTTGACTGGCAATCCTAATTTTTAGGTACACCAATTCAGCCTGATGACATTAGGTAATGTTACCGCCACTGCTGTTGTTTTTGCCATCTTGGATCAAGACATTTGGGTTGAAGACAGTTTCCTCTTGGCTCTGGACCGTCCCCAGGGTAGGCTAGGAGGACAAGACAGGTGAGGAGGAGAGACAAGTCCCGACTAATGTAATCCTACAAGTGAAAACTGATCTTTTTTTGTTTTTTATTCCTCTCATTGCTTCACCTCCACCCTAGACCTCTTCCAGGATTTCCAAAAGCGCAGCATGACCTGGGCAGATCTTCTAGCGAATGTTCCCTGTGGCTTTTATTCTAGTGGCCAGTAAAGCCAGATAAATCCCAGATTTTAAAAAATATGCAAACCAGAGCATTGGAAGAAGACAGTACGGCTCTCTCCTCTCAGCAAAGAGGTCAAGGAAAGCAGAGTTGTTCAGGGAAGAGCATTAAGGGTAGTTGATAAAGGAAAACAGTTGTCTGAAGGAAAGACGAAGCTTCAGAGGGTTTGAAGGTTTGGAAGTCTTCGAAGGAGAGAGGGAACCAAACGTTACCTTTAGCGAACACACACTCATTCTTCAGGTCTTACCATCAACACTGTTCTTCTGTGAGAACGTCCCTCAGTCCCTGGGCTGGGCTAGCTGCCCCACATCTCGTACTTTGCTGTGATAACGCAGAGATATTATGTAGTTTTATATTTATATGTGAATTAATTAGCAAGTATGAAATTTTATAATCTACACACACTTGTATATACGATATTACATACGTGTATCTTTATCTCTCGTGCAGCCTGATTTACAAGCACTTTACAGAAAGTGATCTTGTTCGTCTTATTCTGGCCTTCTTTTCGTATATGTTTAAGATATTAAATGGAGGAATAAACCTCTTAAATGAGGTTTAAGATCAGAGAAATCACCAAGGTGAGGGGTGAGAGAAAGGGGTCATATCGGGAATGTAGTAGGAAAAAAAACCAGGGCTGGCTGGCAGTGAGAGAGAGATAAGAAGCATAGATAAATGAGAGAAACCAGTTCCCAGATTCCTAGGATCGTGGTTGAGAGCCCAGCGCTTAACCCAGTGCATCAGTCTCCTGTCCGGGAATTGGTGGCTTAACTTTCCTAGGGACTGGGGACCTTCCTACCTCTCTACAGAGTTCTTCCTTCCGGTTTTATGTAACTTCTGCTTATGGGTTTTGGGCTTGTCCTCCAGCGTCAGCTGATTCGTAAGTTATTTTAAAGCCCGTTAGGTTGTGCTCGCTTCGGCAGCACATATACTAAAAGCCCGTTAGGTTGATGGCCAACAGGTAGCGGAAGTTGGTGTTTTGTTTTATTTTTTTCTTCCATCAGAGGTGTGATATCTTGGATAGTATCAAAACTGCTGATTCTAGAAATGAAATTCTAGCTAGGTTAATGAGAGTGTATGAGTAAAAATGCCCTGAGAACTAAAATCAGTATTCTCCCAGTTTGGGGTATAAATGACTGTAAAGTCTTTTATGGATATTTGTGAGGAAGGCCTTGTTATCATCTACTGAAGTGAGCAAAAGCCATTCAGTAAATTATTTCTTTAAAAACTGAACTAATGCAGGAGGTGGGTTACTTTCCCTTCTAGAACCTTGGCTCTCAGCAAAACGTGTAGAACATTAGTTCCACCTGAGACAAGATTTATTTTTAAGTTTGTGAATCCGTAAGAAGATTGCCTATATTTACTGTGTAAATTAAGCGAGTCTTAAGAAAACGTGGAAATTAAAGGAAGCCAGAATTAAAAAGAACAATTCAGTCGGCATAGCCGTCCCGTCGTCTAAGCGGGATTAGTCTCCAAAAAATGCGTGATGAAAAGCAAGTGTATTTCAAATTGTTTAATTTAGAAGGAAACTGATTTTGACAACAGAAACACAATGGTCAAGAATAGTGTTTTAACGAGCCTTAGAAAGTATGCTAACATAGCTTTCAAAAACTCAATTCCCCTATGATGGATAACTTCATTGCACACACTTGGCCATTAGATCACAAGGGTCAGAGGGTTTGTATATATTACTGGTTACAAAGGCAGAGATCTCTCAACTCGCCTCTTAGCGAGGGAATTTATAAAGCACCTCTGTTACAGACCATTTAAAGTACTCCAGAAGAAAGTTCTCGATGTAGCTTAGGCTTCCGAAGCTGGACCAGTGTGAGTCTACAATGAACACGAGAACCGTATCACACTCAGGCTGCCACGCTTTTGTTTTTCCCGTTTTTATGTGCAAAGCAAGTGGTACTTTGTCATTCTTAGTAATAGATTATAAGGTTGAAGAATATGTGAAAAGAGACCAAACGTTGGTAGACTGTGGTGACGTTTTTGGCTTTTCCTTGCTGGATAGTAGAGTTAAGGTGCACTCTTGGCTGCCTTCCTACTTGCTTTCTAGCATTCCTCATTTTATGACACACAGATCTTAAGGTGTTATTCTGGATTCAAAATTAAATCTTCAGGGGCGCCTGGGTGGCTCAGTCGGTTTAAGCGTCCGACTTCGGCTCGGGTCATGATCTTGCGGTTTGTGAGTTCGAGCCCCACGTCGGGCTCTGTGCTGACAGCTCGGAGCCTGCAGCTTGCTTTGGATTCTGTGTCTCCCTCTCTCTCTGCCGCTCCCCTGCTCACGCTCTGTCTCTGTCTCTCAATAATAAAGAAGCATTAAAAAATTTTTTTTAATTAAATCTTCAGCATCGTGCATTTTTTTATGGCTATTTAATATAATCACAATATACAACTCCATGATATATTCATTTTTTTTTCCCAGAAAGAACTGTGTGTGAATCTGCAGTTTATTTGTGTTACATAACAGATTATAGGCAGTGACTACACATAATTTAAAAGTTCCGGGGCGCCTGGGTGGCTCAGTCGGTTAAACGTCCAACTTCAGCCAGGTCACGATCTCGCGGTCCGTGGGTTCGAGCCCCGCGTCGGGCTCTGGGCTGATGGCTCGGAGCCTGGAGCCTGTTTCCGATTCTGTGTCTCCCTCTCTCTCTGACCCTCCCCCGTTCATGCTCTGTCTCTCTCTGTCTCAAAAATAAATAAACGTTGAAAAAAAAAAAAAAAGTTCCAAGGTGTCTGTGTGGCTCAGTTGGTTAAGCATCCAACTCTTGATTTCAGTTCAGGTCATGATCTCATGGTGATGAGATCGAGCCCCATGGAAAGCTCTGTTCTGAGCGTGGAGCCTGCTTAAGATTCTCTCTGCCCCGGGGCGCCTGGGTGGCGCAGTCGGTTGGGCGTCCGACTTCAGCCAGGTCACGATCTCGCGGTCCGTGAGTTCGAGCCCCGCGTCGGGCTCTGGGCTGATGGCTCAGAGCCTGGAGCCTGCTTCCGATTCTGTGTCTCCCTCTCTCTCTGCTCCTCCCCCGTTCATGCTCTGTCTCTCTCTGTCCCAAAAATAAATAAACGTTGAAAAAAAAAATTAAAAAAAAAAGATTCTCTCTGCCCCTTTCCCCCACTGGCGCAAGCATGCTTTCATAAATGAATGAGTGAATGAATGGATGGATGGGTGGATGAATAATCCAATCCTGTTCATATGCTTTAACCATTCTTTGGCAAGCTCCTACGTGGAATTGACTAAATATTCCCCATATCTTCTCTGGGATGCTTTCCTTCCTGATAGAACCCACAGGGATCCGCGTAAATAACCTGGCCCTGAAATTCAGATACCTGCTCCCATCATCTCCGTAGATGCCTGGCCCTTTGGGGTTGAACAGTTAATAGACACAGAGCACTCGGTAAAATATTTGGTGGTAGGCCCAACTGTAATCCTAATGCCATGCAGAAGGGAGAAAACTTTAGGTTTAAAATTGTGGGTTGCATACACGCTGTACTATGCTTCTAGACTGATAATTGTTTGGATTTGTATGAAGGTTTTAATCATTAAAAAAATTTTTTTTTCGTGACGTGTAGTTGACATACAATGTTGGATTAGTTTCAGGAATAGTTGTCTATTTAAAAATGACATGGAGGGTGCCTTTGGCAGAACTGAAACTTGTGCTCTAGACAAGAGATTAGAGATTAGAAGGCTGATGGTAAGGCATTCCGTGCATTCTGTTAATACTGCCACCATTTCTAATAACGCAGCTCTATCCAAATGTTCTCTTGGCAGTAAGCATTCTGTCACCGCGTTGTGTTGTTTCAGAGCACTGTGATTCTGAAGAGGACGTAGCAAGTTCTGAAAGATGAACAAAACCGTTGCTTCCATTAAACCAAGTGCTGTATACTTAATCTTACACGTACTGCATGCGTTTTTATTGAAACGGCACTTCGACTTTTCAGGTGTGCATACGCTGAAATTTAATACATTCTGAATCTCAGGCACTCATAACCTGAAAACTAATACATTCTGACCTGAATTAACTTGCGATTCGACGTGAGCGACAGCAGAACACTGTCGGTGACTGTGATCCATCCTATACGAGGTGGCTCTGGGCCCCGTTTCCCCACAGTCCTCGGAACGGTAACAACTGGGCGAGAACAGAGGCCAACGGGGTTACGCCCCAAATGTACTGGGTTTCCTGCTATTGGTAGAGAAGCACTACCTAACAGACAAAACCTTCCTCTGTGCATTTTTAGAGTGTGAAGATTGTTTGTTCCTCTCCCTTTGCATAACCAGATGCAGGTCTCCCAGACTTCTCTACTAAATACTTTACGAGCTACGTCTCGTGCCTTGTCAACCAGATCTTAACCCTGGCTCCGAGCAGCTCAGATCACTTCCGTGACATCGTATGGTAAATTGAAATGACATGTTGTTAGACAGCTCTGTGGAGGTGGTTTTTGACCTCCTTCAATAAAAGAGCAGCGGTGTGGGAGTAGAGCCTTTTTTGGGAAAAGGTAACTTCTTGGTCGGCAGGAGATTTCTCACTGACCAACCTTAATTAACTCTGATGTCACATGAAAAGGAGCTGTGCACGGGTACAGGTCACTGGGAGGGTAGGCTCCTGACGGTAGTGCAGTGACAGGCCTAATGATAAATGAAGGCTCCCTGTTAAACCATGACCCTCCGAGAAGCCAGCGTTAAGTAAAAAGCTCGGAGAGGAACGCTGAAGACGTGCCCCCTCGTAAACATTGATAGTAGGAATGTCGGTGTTACGAGAGTACGTCTCTCTTGGTAAACATCTTAAACCATGCAGAATTCTTTCTTTTAAATAACTTTTGTAAAAGGAAAATGAAGGCGGCCAGTGACTCACGCGTGGGTAGAGTGAAGACTGTTCAAGTTCTGATTATTTTAGACATCGGCCACATCAGAGGCTAATAGCGTGTCCTCTGTGCCTTGCGCTGCAAAAACTATTTATGAATTTTGTTGACGGACAGTTAAAACACAAATGGTAAGGCAGCTTTAAAACACACCATGGCAGAATTATTCAAGCGGACGTATCTATGGGGTATGTGCCAACACTAACTGCTGAAATTAACATTTAAATAATTTCATAATCTCTTCCCTTATTTTTTTCCCATTGAATTCAAGGCACAAATGCCATGTAAACGACGATTTAAAACTTTCTGCTAAAGCATGGGGATCAGACACTCGACATTTAAAGTCTAAAGATTTGGGGGTTACTTCGAATAGTAAAATCTCTAAAGCCAGAAGCCAGTGAATTCTTTTTTGTGGATCTGTGTGGTAAAATCGAGAGCTTAACATCACGTAAGACGTAAAGGACGATAGCCAACCCCTGGGATTAGCAGCTTTCTACAAATTAAACGTGTGGTTGTTGGACAGCAGCTACTTCAACATTCAGACCTTTGTAGACCCCGAGATCCATCACACGATTACTCTAATGTAAAATATCCTGTATTTGTCCATCCAAAAGTTGCAAATAATCTTATCAACATAAGGGATTAGTCAGCAGTAAGTCAGCAGGAGCTCCGTGCCATTGCCAAATACATGTCGGCTTCTAAATCCCAGCCAAAAAGAGCTCTCCCTGTGTCTAAAACAATGAAGGAAACAATGCAAACATTCACCCCCCCGGACCTTTTACACAGCTACACCCGCTTCCCCCCCATACCTAAAACAACGTTGACCTTTTCACAGAGAGAGGTGTATGCATCCGAGTCAGGAGGTGTGTATGTGTGCATGTATTTAGGTTAACATCCTTTTTTTCTTTCGGAGTTTCCTTGACCTAATGCCAGTTGTTTGGGGGGGGAAAACTAACATTTTGAAAATTAACGTTTGGCTAACCGTGGACTCAAGCTATGCCGCTGTTGTGCAGATCCCCATGGCTTTCCTGTCTTCCATGTGGTCCGTTGATAGAGGGAATATGAACCCTTGGGTCTTTCTCCCATCATGCTGGAAATATGCATTATATGTATAAATACATTTATAATGCCCTCGTGCTGCCAGCTTTGCGGGCGGTGGGGTCTTAAGACTGTCATTCTCATGGTGCACTCGCTTATAATGTACCCTTCATGTTACCTGTTCAGTACTTTAATAAAGGCACAACACGGAGGTTGAGACTAAGGTTCAGCTTCTTTTTTCTTTTTTCTTTTTTATTAAGCACTAGAGCCCCGCAGGAATTAGATCCCAATCAAAAACTTTGGTAGTTTCTAGAAATTTGGTTCATCTGCAGTTGCATTCGTAACCTTTCTCCCACCCTTGCCTCCAACCAGAAAGATTCTATAAAACTTAGTCTATGAGACTTACGCTTTTAATAAAGTGCATCTTGGGGAAAGACTATCTTCCTTTATTATGAATTATGCTTAATTAACCTCATACAACCTTGGTAAAGGCTCATGGTCTTAAAATCAAATTTTGGAAACATGATACTTGGGGATTTATACTTAGATAAAGAGGTCATTTATCATGTAGGATTATGTACTGTTGAAAACATGCAAAATCAAAGACAGATGCATCTCATTTGAAATAAATCTGATATACAAAGCTTTGCATTAAAAAAGTAAATTAGAATTCAATTTTAATATGAAAGGAAACACCGCTAGGTTTCTACAGAGAGCTCTAACAGCAGTTTTCAATGTGACTCAGTTTGTTACAATTCCAATTTCAATGGTTACAATTCAAAATCCACCATTAGAAGTGACTTAACATCGAATCAAATTAAAAAGGTTGTCATTCGGGGGAACAGTGAGGTTTTTTTTGCAATATGTTTGTAAAACTTCTAACACATAAAGAGTGATGTTACTGAGCATGAAGGAAAAAAATCAGCCTTCTGCAGCTTTAAGCTGGAAAAATAGTATAAAATCTAATAGTGCTAGAGAAGTATGTAGCAATGAAGTTCAAAACAGCTCCATATTCCGTGTCTTCAACTTACCTGATTACTTTAGTCATAAGATTTTATTTTATTTTATTTTATTTTATTTTATTTTATTTTATTTTATTTATTTATTTTATTAATTTAATTTAATCTTATCATGTTATTTTGCTTTAGGCTTCAAGCCCAGCCCGGAGCCCATAAATGGGGGTTGAGCTCAGAATCCTGAGATTAACACCTGAGCTGAGATCAAGAGTTGGACGCTTAACCGATTGAGCCACTCAGGCTCCCCATAAGTTCTTTATTTAAAAAAAAAAAAAAAAAAAAGTTTTGAGATAAAATTCACGTACCATGAAACTCACCATTTTAAATCGTATAATTTGGTGCGGTTTTAAAAAATGCTTGCTTATTGATTGATTGATTGATTGATTGATTGATTTAGAGAAAGAGGGAGAATGTGGGAGAGGCAGAGAGAGAGGGAAAGCGAGAACCCCAAGCAGGCCCCATGCTGTCAGCCCTGCATGGGGCTTGATCCCACGAACTGTGAGATCCTATAATTCGGTGTTTTTTTTTTAACGTATTCAGCATTGAGCAGCCATCGCTGTAGCAGGATTCCGGCGCAGAGGGTCGGGACACTGAGACTCTCCTCTCCAGGAAGCAACTTGATCTGTGCCGGGACTGCTCCGTTGGGTTCGTAGCCGAAGACCCGAAGAGCTGGATGCCACGTGGCGTAGTTTTTTTAATACGTTTTCTCTTTCTCTGTCTCCCATGTTTGGTAACACAGAAACATGCAGTCTGATAAAAAGTGGTCTCGTGGTACGAGGTCATGAGGGATGTTATCACGTACGCGTCGAGTCAGGTTGCCTTGAGGTTGTTTTTGTTTTTGTTTATTTTCGATCCTTAGGGAGAGGACCCTACCACACCACCGCTATCTAATTTTAGAACATTTTCACCACCCCAGGAAGAAGCCCCGTACTCTCCATTTTCTTCTTCCCCTGCCCCTAGCCACCACTAATGTATTTTCTGTGGATTTGCCTACGCTAGACATTTCAGACAATTGGAAGCATACGGTGTGTGGCCATTTGTGACAGGCTGCTTTCCCTTAGCAGTGGTCTTTTTGCTTTGGGTTCTCAAATGAGAGACATTTCTTTTCTCACAGTCTGGAAGCTGGAAGTCCAAATCTGAGGCATCGACAGGTTTGGTTTCTCCTGAGGCCTTTCTCTGTGGCTTGTAGACGGCCGGCTTCTCCCTATGTTCTAATACGGCCTTTTCCTTTTTTGTGCACCTGCATGGTATTTTCAAGGGCCATCTAGGTTGTAGTGTGTATAAGTACTTCATTCCTCATGAGTATTTTTGACGTGATTTCTGACTTGTACATGGGTATCAGTGACTGTAATCTCCAGATCATAGAACTTTTAGGCTGGAAGGAATTCTGAAATTCTCAGGCCACCCCCCTCTGTTGGCAGATGAGGCACCTGAGGCTTCCGTGGTATGCCCGTGGCTACCACAGAGCTAGTTAGTAGCTAAGCTGGAGAGACCAATGATGCTAAACAAAAACTGGAAAAATCTGGATGTTTCATGATTTCTATCTGAGTAAGGCCCCTTTCTTCCAGAGAATAACCCTTTGACTTCAGTATCGTAGAAGCAAAGGAAAGGGCAGGGGGGCGTCTGGAAGAAAGAGGAGCTGAGAGGTTTATCTTGAAACTGCATTCAGCCAACAAGAACACTATTTTTACTCAGAACACTAAAAACAGCAGTTTTCCAAGGCTACTTTTAGTCAGACTTTATGTAAGCGTCTCTCTCAGTCTTAAAAGTGATGGGCCAGGCTAGCTGGTTCATCGTGACCCGTGGTGGAAGTTTGGTGTGTTAGTATCCAGCAGGGTTAGCTTTGAAGAAAGAACCTCAATCGTTGGGGCCTTGGCTTTGATTGCAAAATAAAGCCGTACTTTACTTGGAATTGTACTCACTCTTCCCACTGAAGTCCAAGAAGGCGCTCCATTTTGCCTAAGACGTGAAGGTGGGGAATGGAGAGCGCGTTTTAGAGTAGTCTGTGTGTGGGCTTTCAACCAGAGGTTTGGCGTGTGGGAAGGGAAGGGGTTTTTGTCAGAGAGTCATGCAGTTCTCTTCTTTCTACCTGCCAGACAAAAGAGAACAAACAATGAAGAAAATATTCAGACAAGAATAATATAAAGTGTCCCTATTCACCTAAGTCCGTATACACCTACTGGTTTTAAGTTTTTTTATTTAAGTAAACCATATACCCAGTGTGGGGCTTAAACTCATGGCCCCGAAATCCAGAGTCACATGCTCTTCTCGCTGAACCAGCCAGGTACCCCCCATGGTAGTTTTTTAACACTATTACGGCACAACGCTTGATAGCTTATTCTAATAAAGGAGCATGTGATAAACCCATTTCCATGGTCTGCAATGTTTTTTGTTTTGTTATTTAAATGATGATTTTCCTGACAGAACTGGATCTCTTTGCCTCTCATGATTACAGTAGTCCCCCCATATGTCTGGTTTTGCTTTCCACGGTTTCAGTCATCTGTGGCCTAGAAGCACTCATCATCTTTCTGACGTACGGGCAGAAAGTCATTAATAGCCTCACGCTCTGTCACCGTGCCTGCGTCACTGACCTCACTTCACCTCATCACGTGGCCATTGTGTCATCTCACATCATCAGAAGGAGAACGGTGGGTGCAAGTACAGTGAGATATCTTGCGAGAAAGACCACACCCGCGTGACGTTTATTGCAGTGTATTCTAATAATTGGCCTGTTTTATTATTCTTGTTCATCTCTTACTGAGATGAATCACGGGTGTGTATGCGTGGGAAAAAACATAGTATATGTAGGGTTTGGTGCTGTTGTGGTTTCGGGCATCCACTGGGGGTCTTGGTCCCTTGCAGATAAGGTGAGACTGCTGTCTATTGTAGTTGAGTTGGACAGAAACAGTAGTTCACAGACCACCTAATTCACTGAGGGGACCATAATTTGTTTAAACCAGGTTTCTGGGCCACCGTGGCCAACGGTGGGAAGTTCGGGTCCCCGTGTGAGCTTCACACGGGGAGAATCCTTGTTAAATTCTAGCACTCCCTCTTTGGAAATAAAGTATCCTGGGGATCTGTTTCCAACTGGGCAGTGTGATTCTGAGCCGTCACTGAGAAGAGCCAGCTGATTTTCACTTGCTGTGACAATGGATATGGGATAGGTACATATTTATATCTTTATTATTTTTTTTTTTACGTTTATTTATTTATTTGGAGAGAGAGGCGGAAGGAGAGAGCGTCCCGAGCAGGCTCCGCGCTCAGTGCGGAGCTCGACGTGGGGCTCAAATTCATGAACCATGAGATCTTGACCAGAGCCAAAATCAAGAGTCAGACGCTTAACCGACAGAGCCCCCCACGAAGCGCCCCCATATTTATATATCTTGACATACATCACTAGTGAAATGGAGAAAGGGCTGACCTACAGTAGAGACTCAAAGAATGTTAGTCAGATCTTCACTACTCAAGTAGGCGTATGGGCGTTAAATTGCTTTAAAAAATGTTTTCAGGCCTAATGTGTTTTCCAAGCATTTGAGGAATAAATATTTCACTTTCCTTTTCCCTGTTAGTTTTCCTGTTAAACTATAGTCTTGGCACGTCCGTTAATCTTTATGAGATTCTGGTTTCCTATTAACTGAAGAATGATGGGATACTCAGAGTGTCCAGTTCCTTGGAGATCTTTTCCTCCTACTCCTCCTTTCCTTTGTTTTAATCAACTACTTCTATCTAGCTTCCTCATTCCGAGTGCAAAATTCATTGATGTCGGGGGGAGACTGATTATATAGCAAGTTATTTTTCTTAGCATTTTCCCCCCTAAACTTTCCAAGAACCCTGTCGTTTTCTGTGTCTTATTTAACTGCTCAGTTGTGTTGCTTTCTTTCAGTGGGACGATGGGATGGGAAGTGCCGAGGAGAGTGTGTGGATGGCGTATTCGGGTTGTTTTTTTTTTTAATTTTGTTTTTCATTTTAGAGCAAGAGGGAGTTGGGGAGAGGGGCAGAGGTGGGGGGGGGGGGAGAGAGAGAATCCCAAGCAGGCTCCGTGCTCAGTGCAGAGCCCGACACAGGTCCCGATCCAACGACCCTGGGATCATGACCTGAGCCAAAATCTAGAGTTGGACACTCAACTGACTGAGCCTCCAGGTGCCCCTGGATGGCATGTTCTTTAAGGGCCTCTTCTCTGTATAGCACTTCCCTCAGCTGTGATTTGGGTGGGTCTTTGAGGTCCAAGCTTCCTTCTGATGAATGTCAGGAGTGCTGTTTTTTGGGGGGTGCTGATAAAGACTCATATGATATGGAAACCAAAGTGGTAGGCAGTGGGGTTCACCTCATGTCACGAAAAGGGAGGCTTTCCCCTGGCCTCTCCTGGGTGAGAAAGCTCATCATCTCCACGTCAGCCGTAGAGATATTTCCACGTACTGGCAGAATTTTCTGCAGGAGTCTTCGCTGGATTTTTTCCAGCACATGAACAACTGCTTAATTAAATCTCCAGAATTCCGTGCCATAAAGTAGGGCAGCAAGTATCCTGGCCCGGACGTTTTTCAGGATAGGTGTTATCAGTTGCTGACTGTGGCTTGAGAAAACCTTAGTGTTCCCACGGATCACTGGTTTTGAGCTACATGTTGCCTCAGGAAACTCGTGAAGATAAATAAATAAAGTACAAAGTGCTTCCCTAGGTACCTGAATGGGTTGACGTGTTCTGTGGGGTTATTGGATAGACCGATTGCATCCATAAAATAAAATAAAATCCATTGATTTTAACTTAAATTAGTTCATATGGAGCCCTTTTTTCCTAGTAGCAATCTGATACCAGGACCTATGGTGTATAAAAGTTGCTTTTACAACATTAACATATATCACCAGCAAACACCGGAAATGCAGATTAAGTTCACGTAATGTCTTGGCAATTACATCTCAACATAATACTCGGTGACACAAGTCGGGGAGAGCAAGTCTGCGAGATGGCAGCGATTGGGTATCTGCCCCATGTCAGGCAGCACCCACCACTTAGATGACACAGCACTGAAACCACACGCCATGCCTGCAAGGTAGGTCATGGGTTTTCCGGTTTTACACACGAGGATACTAAGGAGCAACAGTACAGAATGCCAAGACCATGCACTTAGTAAATGGAGAACTTAAGCTTCAAATGCAGGCCTTTTAACTAAGTCTAGTTTTCTTTGCGATAATAGGACCCACGAGTAACGCTAGAGAGTACTGCTAGCCTTAACCGTGGAGTTTGACGTGTGTATCTCATCTCCCTGATCTGTGATCTGACATGAAAACCTAGAAGATTGTTCAGCTCAGCCATCTATCTTGAACTCCACCGCGTGAGCCTATTTCTTAAGAGAAAAAATATTTTTAAGATTGGCTCCAGTTTTCCTCCAAGAATATCCATTCTCCACCCCCCTAACCCTTATCCCTGCCAATCCTGGGCCCTGATGTCCTGCTTTTACCAGGCATCTGCAGCTGCCTCCACTGGGAGGGAGGGGGGGGGGGGAGCAGGAGGCAGGAGAGATCCTTCTTGATATTTATTGTGATGAGTCAGTGCCCAACGCCGCTTCAGGAGAGGATCACCCTCCAAGAACACCAATGGTTCCAAGGAGCATGGGACTGGAGATGTCAGAAATGGAGTCAGATACCCAAGGTCATCTAGCCCAGTCTCTCGGTTTGCAGATAAGAGAACTGAGGTCTGGAGAGAGAGGTGGCTTGGCTAGTGGCACACAGAGTCCCTCAGGTGGATGCCATTATCGTGTTGTATGGAGATGTGTAGATGTCCAGGCACTTTCGTGTGGCTTATTTCATTGTCTCGCAACATGCCCCATGAAGTGTGCTTGTCGAATGTCACGTAGAGGTGAATAGTTCCTTTTTTCTGTTCCATTATAGAGGGAACTTGGAGATTATGTAAGACAAACCAAGGGCTTCTAAAACCGATTTTGGTCTATAATTGGTTTTCCAAATGAGGAAACTCGTTCAGAAAGAGAAATGACTCACCCAAAATATCATGACCTTACTAATCACCGAGCTATGTCTATAACCCAGGAAGTGCGTATACTTTGTATTTGAGAAAAAAAGATCAGCCAAGCCCGTACGACCAGATTATCCACCAGGGTGGAAGTTCAGTTCTGAAGGACGCTGACATTTAATCCTGAGAGTTTTTGGTGCTACTTTGTATTCTTAACGTGGCTGCATTTAGAAACGTGCGTGAATCTATTAATGTTCTAAATGTAATGGTTTGGGGATCTTACTTAAATCATCTGGTATAATAGGGCATGTAATATTTGTGAATGAGGCTAGGACTGGGAAAAAAAATTGTGAGTTAAAAGAATTTAATATGACATGTACCCTTTTGCACGGGCAAGCAAGTTAAAGGTTCGAAGTGATCTTCGTGGAAAGATAGGACTTACGGAAAATGAGAAGGCGATTTGCGAATAATACATTTCCAAAATTTGTTTTCCAGGATCTAGTTCAGGTTCGAAATTAAAAGGTCCTGAACTGAGTTTAAAAGGCTCCCAGCACATCATGCAAGCAGGCCAGACACTGTATCTCAAATGTAGGTAAGTGACTGTGTTGGTTCGGGGATACCCTGGTTGCCTTTCGTAAGGCAAAAATCATTCCCTGGCGGAGTAGAAACGTGGCCTCTCAGGGAACAAAGGTGGGGACTTCAGTGGTCTCTTGTGATCTGCAAAGTGCAAGCTGCATATGCTCCAGCTTCACAAGGAGAGATTCACTCGGTCAAGGAGAAACACGGAAGGGATGCCCCTAGCCTTTTTTTTTTTTTTCTTTTTTGCATTTTGCTTCCGAGTTGTTTAAAAGCTTTCTAAACGCCAAGTTGTGTCTCTGTCCAGAAGATGACCACCTTTCAAGGCCCTCACAACAGCGCTTCCTAACGAGATGGATGCTTGGGACCTGGCCCCAGCCCTCACTGTGTTGTGTTTCCTTATCTGTGATTGCAGAGGGGAAGCAGCCCATTCATGGTCTTTGCCTGAAACGGTGAGAAAGGAAAGCAAAAGGCTGAGCATAACTAAATCTGCCTGTGGAAGGAATGATAAACAGTTCTGCAGTACTTTGACCTTGAACATGGCTCAAGCAAACCACACTGGCTTCTATAGCTGCAAATATCTATCTACACCCACTTCAAAGAAGAAGAAAACAGAATCTACAATCTATATATTTATTAATGGTAAGATCTCCGTTTTCTACATTCTGTTTCCCGTGAGATATAAATTCACCCTGGTCCCTTGGAAAGTGGGCATTCCTAGTGGTGAAGGACATGAACCAGGAAAGAGATTCTGCCCCCAGAAACTGGTGGAATGCATTTTCAGTGCATTTCTTGAGTGTCCGCTTCAATCACGGTCCTCAAGGCCCGGTAGTCAATGATGTGCTCCCTGCAAGGAGGGACTCTTGTCTAGTTCGTTCACCGCCGTATCCATAGCACCGAGAGTAAATGGGTGGCCCATTGCACAGTTGGATCAATAAATGAGCGACAAGATTTTAGTTCAATTAAGAGCAAAATAGAATGTAAGATTTTTTTTGTCCTTTAACACAACTGTATTCTCTTACATGTCAGAATTGTAAAATACTGTTCTTTCTACCAAATTACAAAGGTAATGTTGCTAATGTCCCTTGAATGTTACAAAATTGGTTCCAGTTGATGATGTTGAATTATTTCGTGTTCATCGAGCGAGTGTTGTAATGACAGTAGGAGCTGGCGTGTATCATTCCGTAGTAGAATGGGCAAAAGGTAAAAATGAATTGTTTTCCAGTTATAATTTTTATGGCACTGTTTTTCACTCCTTGGAGAGCGAACAAACCAAGTGATACTCCAAGGCGAGAAATGCAAAATCCTTAAAGAAATATACGTTGACGGTAGAAACGGGTCCCCAAGAAAGAATCAGGAAAATGGCCCATCATTTTGTTCTTCCTTGCTCAGTTCCAACCAATTTCCAAAACTTGTTGAGTGGGATTTAAAGCAACAACAACAACAAACCCCCAAGGCTCTAGAGAACACAAAGCAAAATTAGTTGGCATCTGGCACAAAATCAAGTTAAAAAACCCGAACAAGCAACCATTGCTGTCGATAGTCTAAATATACATGGTGGGTCTGCCTTCTGGTGAGTCCTTGCATTGGAGCGAGTTTGGGCAGGATTCTTTTTTTTTTTTTTTAACGTTTTGAAATGAGACAACTAGACCGTGTTTTACCGAGCATAACATGTGATCGCCCAGATTCAGAACTAGTTTTAGGAGACAGTAGAACAGTTGTGTGATACAGTCAGTAACATCTTTCTAGCTTTGATCAACCTGATTGAGACTCAGCTGCTTCTCTGCTCCTGTTTTTACATGTTGCACTTTTCCAAGGGGGTAGATAACAACTTACTAGCAGTTTGCCATCACAGGAATGGAGCAAGTGTACTTCAAAGTAAGAGGGGGGAGTAGGCCTGGGATCTTGGCTTGGGGAAGTCAGCCCACTTCCCACAGGAGGGACGTGAGGGTGACAGGCAGAAAACGCTGGAGTGGGGAGCGGCGCAGAGTAGGGACGGAGACTTCCAGAGAGGTACCTTTGCAGCCCACGGAAAAAGCAGACACAACCTTCGATAGTGGTGCAAAAAAGTCACGGACCCAGCCACCCGTTCTCTTTTTCTAGTTCCGCATAGTGTGTTATGTTCTTTCTGGCGCTCGTGGAGGAAAAGAAAACGCTTTTATTCCCATCTCTCCAGAGGAATGGGAGAAGATTCATTCGTACTAAAATTCTCCTAAGAAACTTTTTCTCCTGTGGGTTTATCAGAATCTGACTTGCAAATCAGATACTCAGATGGGTAAAAAACAACCCCAAAAACATCTCTCTTATTTTTATCCGAAAAAATAACGTTCAGCTCTTTTCACTTTTACCTCCTACACACCTATTAAACTGTACTCTGAATAGTAACACCAGTTTTGTGGTCTTTCCTGATAGTGATGTTGATCTCATAACACTCATAACACGCTTCATTGAAGTCCAAGGTAGCTGCGATATAGTTTAGGAAGCAATTGTAACTTTTCCAAATCGTGTAACATTTTACGCATTTCCTATTTTCATTTGTTTTTTCAATTCCTTTGAAAAAATGCAGTCGTATGCTTCCATGGTAATGGAATACATACTACGTTGCGGGTTTAATTTCTTTCGGGGGCACGAAACCTACCTCTGATGAGTCAGAATTGTCTCTGGGATTAATAAAACTCCAACCAGTTCCTGATACACAGCTGTGATTACTCACTAGTCGTTCACTGGTTGTCACTTATTTATTATTGTTGAATGTTTACTTCAGAGCACATTATTCTGTCTGGAGGACTTCTCTCCTGAGAAGCATCTGGAGACGTATTGGCATTTGATTTTGGTTTTCTCTAAAGATGAGAAATGGTGTGAGACACATCTTCTGAGAGAGACTTAGGTTTGTGGTCCGATGGGGTGCCAAGGAAAAGAACCGGGCCGTGTAGCTTTGTCCGTGGAGAGCCAGCACGTGAATTATAACCCAAACCATTATGTAGGCATTGTTGATTCCCTGCTGTGTAACCGGCAGTCTTCCCCCTTCCCAACTGGGCACTGATTCGCACACCACATCTCATCCGTGGTATACAGAAAGATCAACATTGCCACTTTGGCATTACAGCTTGTTCAGATCCCCCAAGCCTCTGACATAATACGTTACGTCAATTTAATTATTGGAGTAATTAACGTTAAGTACCTTAATTACTGAATGGTCTGGTAAATTACAATTTCCTTTAACGTAATAACTCCTTAACGTTTGTATTTTCTTTGCGTTTAAACCAACGGGTTTGTTTGCGTCGTGCCATTTTGTTCTCGCCACCGCCCCTCGAAGCACTCCTTTTCGTTTTCCAAGCGAAGGACCTGAGACCCACTTCACGTTGAGGCTACGTGGGGAGTGACCAGAAGAGTATTAGCAGCAGAGTAAGGGAGTCAGGTTTTTCCCTTCCGAGTCTCCGTGGTGGGAGGACATCCAGAGAGGGCAAGACAGAGGCGGGGGGACCAGGGAGGGGGTTGTTGAGTGCACTGAGGCAGGAGAGCTGGTGGTCCCAGGTCGCTTTGGCAGCCACGGGGAGGTGGAGGAGTCGGTGGGTTGGAGGGATTCAGTTGACCTTGGTGAGTGGTTAGGTCGTGGCGGGTGAGGGAGAACAGTCAGAGACCCTCGGATTTCCGGAGGGGACCTGGGCACCTTGTTCCCAGACCCATACTCAGGGAGAGCTTTGTCTCACTAAATGACACCGATGCAAAGACAGTCATCCTCCTCTCCCGATACACCCTGGGCTTGGGCTTGATAAAATGGCTGCTGAGTGGGAGTAGTTGAAAGACACTAAATGCATTTTAAAAAATTGTTCCCGCAAAATGAATGGATCCCACCCCCGCCCCCCCCCCAGACTCCCCGCATAGTTATAGCTACAAAATTCTGGGTCACAAAGAAAAGCAAATTGTAAAGCGCTCCTTCATGCTTTGCTACTTGCAAACTAAGATTTCTAGATGACTAGTAATGTAAGGGCTACTTAGGTGGTGTTCACCCGCCCCTTTGCAGAGAGGAAGGAATGCGTTTGCATGGCTTTTCTGCCGCTGGTATACACAAGAAATTGGCTCCAGCTCAACCTTTCCTAAAAGGAGGATTTCATTGAAACTATTACGGTAATATGTGAGTTGGGGCCATAAAGTAAGAAAATGGAGCAGAAGTTTTTAATGGCATCTCTGAAGTATTTAATATTTTGTCAGCGTCTCCGGTTTAGTTACGAAGACCTTGAACTTAGCATGATGAGTTCCCCACACTGTGAAGTCATCCTGGATTCCTCCTCTCTCCACGACTGAGCCTTTCCGGGCTATTTAAGAATAATGTCCTCTGTTGAAAAATTAGAATGGAAAAGGGGGAAAAAATGGATGTGCATGTGTTACCTGCTGGGTGAATATCTCCTACCTCTTCCCTGTAGAAGAAACTCATCTTTTTTTTATCCTGCTTCTCTTTACCTGATTGCTTTTCTCTCCGAGACTATGGAAACAAAGTGGAGAATTTTCGTAACAGATTCTCTCCTATGTGTAAAACTCATGAGACGTGCATAGCAGCTTAATTTCAGGTAAAAAAAAAAAAAAAAGATGATCAGACACGCTGGGTACATCAATGAAAAGTAGTAGAGGTTCTAATAACTCTGATATTCTGGGAGAGATGGGACACCTGGCTGGCTCATTCAGTGGAGCATGTGACTCTCGCTCTTGGGGTCATGAGTTCGAACCCCATGTTGGGCACAGAAATTACTTAAAAGCATTTTCCAGATACTCTGGGAGGGAATGATCATCACGCCTTCACGGAAAATGAGAAAGAGCTCTACCTGGCTATGGGACGCCCAGCAAATAAAAATACTAATGGCACAGACATTCTGAGAAGGGTCCAATTACTCACTTGTTTTTGTTTTTATTTTTTAAATGTTTATTTTTGCGAGAGAGAGAGAGAGAGCGCACAAGGAGGAAAGGGGCAGAGGGAGAGGGAGACAGAGAATCCAAAGCAGGCTGCATACTGTCAGTGCAGAGCCTGATGCAGGACACAGGGCTTGAAGTCACAAGCCGTGAGATCATGACCTGAGCCAACGTCTTAACGACTGAGTCACTAGGGCACAGCCCGATGTACTCGTTTGTACAGTACTTCAGTTTCCTGAAGAGCTTTTACATAATTATCTCTGAGATAAACTATGCGGGTCTTATTTCTTCCCTTTTCTGGATGAGAGAGCAGCTTCAGCGACCTTCATGAGACAGAGCTAATAAAATGACAAGCCAGGATGGGGATCCGGGTGATCCCCGGGTGTTGTCACGACCCTGGCGTTTCAGCTGCTGACTTCAGACAACACTAATTGTCATTCGGTGGATTGTCTCGTTCTTAAAATTTTTTAAATTTCAAATTCAATTTCTTTTTCTCTCGAGGAGTGATCGGCTAAGCTGGTTTCAGAGTGTTTTTCCGAGCGACAGATAGACCTTAGAGAAACTTCTCTTGATCCCAGAGAGCCTTGTGTTGTCGCCTGTTGGGAAGAGTCACCTGTTTGGGTGCCAGTCGCACGCCCGGTGCTCCGTTACC
Source organism: Lynx rufus (assembly GCF_022079265.1). Lineage (NCBI taxonomy): Eukaryota > Metazoa > Chordata > Mammalia > Carnivora > Felidae > Lynx > Lynx rufus. The sequence continues at coordinate 7,964,274 of NW_025814823.1, read as the reverse complement.
CTGCTGTGTTCTAGCTCACGCGACATGGGAAGGAGACGTCACTCTATTTACCAAGTTGATCAGGGCTTTTTATCTTTTATTTAATTTAATTAATTTTTTTATTAAAATTTTTAATGTTTATTTTTGAAAGAGAGAGACAGAGCACGAGCAGGGGAGGGGCAGAGAGTGAGGGAGACAACCGAATCTGAAGCAGGCTCCAGGCTCTGAGCTGTCAAAACAGAGCCCAACACGGGGCTCAAACTCACGGACCATGAGATCATGACCTGAGCCCAAGTCGGCTGCCTCGCCGACTGAGCCACCCAGGTGTGGTCAGAGCTTTTTAAAACGTACATCCCAACCTGCTAATGGTCTGTGGAAGCAAATTAATGGGTTGTAATCGGCATTAAAACAGTAACAATAAAGCAGAATAGAATGGAAAATATCCAAGTATATTGCAAAACGCAAGGGTCAGTGTTATTTAGGGAAACTTTTTTTTTTTAACTTTTTTTTTTAATGTTTATTTTGGGGACAGAGAGAGACAGAGCATGAACGGGGGAGGGGCAGAGAGAGAGGGAGACACAGAATCGGAAATAGGCTCCAGGCTCTGAGCCATCAGCCCAGAGCCTGACGTGGGGCTCGAACTCGGGGACCGCGAGATCGTGACCTGAGTTGAAGTCGGACGCTTAACCGACTGAGCCACCCAGGCGCCCCATAGGGAAACTTTTAAATAAAACTTTTGTTTCCACGTTATGCACATACGCATACACACATGTACACACTTGTATTTTACGTGTGTGTGCGTGCGCATATGTGGATCAAACGGAAACAAAAGTTTAAAGAGTCTCATGTAAAATGTATGTCTTATTATGGAGCTCAGTAGAGTCAGTTAAAAATTTCAAACTTCCCCAAGTTTAAGCAAGTAAACTTAGTAAAGTGTTAGCTAGTGTAGACAGCGTAGGTCATCCCTATACTTTGTGTTGAGGGAAACAGCACCAGTTATAAGCACGACGGTGTTTTTGGCACCGTGCTGACGCAGAGGCGTGGGGACAGCTCCGTGGTGGAGAGAACCGCTCTCCTCCCGTGGATGTGACCGCCCCGCTGCTGAGTGCTCCTGTACAGGACAGTCACCGCGTTCCCGAAACGCGTCTCCCGCAAATCGGTGTGACCCCGGAGGGGCCGTCGGCAGACGGAGGTGATCTGCAGACGTGGGTCACACATCTGCTCCGTGCAAGGCCCCGTCGCCTGTTCTGTGGGAGGCACGGAGAGCAAAGTTCAGGGGTCTTAACGATTTTGGAGTCCCCCTGGGCTAGGACCATGACTCAAAATAGATTTGGGAGCATTTTAAGATGCACAAGTTTAGCTTTCTTCGAGAACAACTGTTGTTCAAAAGTGGGTCTTTTAAAAAAAAATGTTTTTTAACCTTTATTTTCTGAGAGAGAGATGGCATGAGTTGGGGAGGGGCAGAGACAGAGAGAGAGAGAGAGAGGGAGAGAGAGAGAGGGAGAGAATGTGAAGTAGGCTCCAGGCTCTGAGCTGTCAGCACAGAGCTTGACACGGGGCTCGAGCCCACAAACCACGGGATCAGGACCTGAGCAGAAGTCGGACGTTTAACTGACTGAGCCACCCAGGTGCCCAAAGAGTGGGTCTTTCTAAGGAGTGAAGACGAATCTTCAGCGGTCCTTCTTGAGTCCCCCGTGCCAGTGTCCCGTGAAGCGTGGATGTTCTAACACTGCCCTCCATTGGGTTCCTACCCGGGTCTCACGCACAGCGGGTCCCTCGCCGGCTGCTCAGGTGACACAGCTCAGCCGGGTGATGTCTGGGCAGTTAGCATTTGTTGCCCAGTTTGCTCTCCTGGTGTGGCCAATCCAACCAGCCGAGCTGCCCTTACACGCAGGGACATCAGTGAAAACAGTAGTGGTCTGCATGCAGATTTACTTACGGAGCCTCGTGGCTTCCACCTTTTCCCCCGCGGTGATGACAACATTTGTAAGGTGGCACGCGCAAAGGCTGTTGGGATTGCATCCTCTGGCCTGCCCGGTCAGATCCACCGCGCCGTGTGGGCCAGGACCGTGATGCGCGGGGAGGGCATCGCGGGGCCGGGCAGACTCTCAGAGCTTCTAAAATCCTTTCAGCGGAATCGCTGGCATGTTTTCGTGAGAGAAACTTTAAAGAGAAAATCCCGTTCCTCTTCGTCAGAATTCTCCTCCAAGGGGAGAGAGGCTTAAACAGTTTACATTCTGTAGAACGAAAGAAAATTCAGAGACCGACTCTGACAAACAAAACTCTTACCCGGACTAGCTGGCTGAATTCTTTAGGTCTGGATTTCCTGGCAAAAATCTATGACGTTATCTGTTATTGCTTGGTTAATGTTGAAGGGCATCTCCGGTTTTAAAAGTCAGTTTTCATTTGTTGCCATTTTAACATCGTTGCCTCATGTGTTTGTTCAGGAGACAGATGATCACATGGGGGTGAACAAAGTTGGGGCTCTCGGCCTCCTGGAAACCCAGGTGGGCTTCCAAAAACGATAGCACTTTCAGGCTCATTTGCATTTCCGGAATTCTACCACAAATGATCTTCTTTAAGGAATTCCTGGGAACATTCTGGCCTGTCTCTGCATACAGCTTCATCAGAAATCTAGTGCAAGGTCAGATTTTGCCAGTTGGGTTTTTTTTTTTTTTTCTTTTTTGCATGTTGATGAGGTTGTGTAAAAAGGGAAGGAAATATCTCTAGGATTTAAAATATACACTGATGACACTGTTGATTGGAATGGCAGAATTTTTTCCTTGGGAAACAGACCCCTCTACACCCTAGGTCTGTACTCCCTCTAGGGCCCAAGCATGAAGGAGATTATCCATTCTATCCATCACTGGGGACAGCTGATTAGGACCACATGGAGAGAGTTTAGAGAAGAGTAACTTAACTCTTATCCATTCTCCTTTCCAGCTATGTGAAATTTTGATAGAAGGCCTTCTTGGTATCTTTAAGCCCTGACATTTCACATTTCCTTTCTAGAAACATTTTTGTCATTAGACGCCAAGGGTCTTTGGCCATAGAAAACACTTCCATGTGACTGGGATAGAAACCACTCATGTTGGTAGATCTGTTGATAGTCGAGAGCATTGCATTCTCTTTCCTTAGCCCCTGCCCCAGACCTTGGGTTCACCTAGCATATTCCTAGGGATTCGGCCTGAGCACTTGATGGTACCTGCCAAAAGTTTGGGCCGTTCCTTCAGAAAGAGAGCATTTCCCAACACTCCCTAGGCTCCCTACCAGAAAATATGGGCATGCCGGCCTGCTAAGCTTTACTAGCAACTGCACACTTGGGTATCACCAGGCCTTGAGTACAGCTACATAAATACTAAAAAATAATCAGAATGAACATAGTCTCGATTGAGCCATTTGGACACAACCTAAGACTTCGAGACGTTAACGATTGAGGTACGATCGTGAAATCTCAGGATGGCAGTGAAGTCCAAAGGCAATAAAACTGACCATACCCTGTCATTTTCCTTCTACGGTGAAGAAGCGTGGAAAACAGTACCTCAAAACTTTATGGTTTTAAGGATTTTTAAAAATCTCCTTTAAGTAATCTTTTAAGAAAAACGAGCAAGGGACTTTTTCAAGGAGAAATCCCCTTAAGCTGAAAAGGCTTTAAGTTTCTGACATTTTGTAACGTTCTTTAACAATGATAACAAAATGCCTGCCCTGCCCGGAGACCAAGAGAAGATCTGTTTTGATCTTTATGGTCCTTGCGGGTCTGATACTCTTAAGTTTTCCTTTACTCTTGAAAAGATCCGTTGTTTGGTCGTCTGTGGCATGCTTTCTGGGTTACCTGGGCATCCTCGTGGCTCACCGATGGTGCTGCTTAAAAATCGGTGACTTACTGGGACCGTAAACACCCTCCCTGCTTTCCCTCATCACATGTCCACCACGTCAACGACATGCTCGGATTCCAATTAGGTTCAAATCCCTGTTCTGATTCCGGCTAAGTCTTTGACTTTGGACAAATTCCTTAGTAAGAACGATCGTTAACCCCAAGGTCTTACCCGGCTGGACGCCATGCTAAGCACTTCGCATATGGTGAAGCCCTGCGAGTGACGCTGTCATTCTTGTCTCCATTTCACAGAAGGGCCAGGGAACTTGCTGCCACAAGTCCCGCATGTGGTACATGGTAGAGAAGGCAGGAAAGTGCTTGCCCTTCCCCACCTCCAACGGTCGAGAGGTCGTACCCGTGAACTTGCGAGGTGAGGGTGAAACATTGCGTTTTAGCGTTGGGCCTGCCGTGTGGACCACCTGCGTGTCTACTGTGACGACGCCTCCTGTTGTTCATTCGACCAGCTGCTGAGCCTCAGCTTCCTTGCCTGTAAGATGGGGAGAGTATTACTTCTGGCGTCATTAGGAGATTAAATGAGATAATAGACACAGCCCTGTGCCTGCACTTGGGAGGACCAATTGGCGGTAATCACTCTGTGTGAAAGGCGGCATGCTGGGCAGAGTAGAAATCACAGAGATGAGGCCCTCAACTCTCAAGGGGCCGGTAATTGTTCGAGCAAATGAAATAGGTTATGATGAGCCAAGGAACACAGACTAGGGACCTTCTGCCTGGGGTGCTTCCCCCCGCCCCGCCTTCCCATGCCTCCCTCCAGCTCTTCTGTACCAGCAGGTCTCGAGTTAAACACCCCCCCCCATTCTGGAAACCTCCTCAGGGTCCCCCGAACTAGCTTTGGAACATTCCTTTCACATGGGACGCCCCCCCCCCGCCCCCCAGCCTCTGGGAGGACCAGGGCTGACAGTGCGAGCTTAAGCACCCGGTGCAGGGTCCAGTGACGGGAAGTGCTCAAGAATGTTCGCCAAATAAAAGAGACCGATGTGGGATTTTTCAGTTACGCTAGCCTTACCTCACCTCCCGGACTTGGACAAGGAAATTGAGGGCACGCTGAGCAAATGAGTAAAACCTTGGGAGCAAGAACTCACCTGTCATGTGACGGGATCACGATCCAAAAAGTCTCCTGCAGACAGAATAGAGAGCTGGGATTAACAAAATGAGATGTGACAGTAATTAGTGTGAAGGACTATGTGTGGCTTGCAAAACCCACTGGCCGCCCTAGGGCCGTCTGGGAGAGGCTGTGGCTGAACGAGCGCGCACGAGGGAGACTCCACATCGGCCAAGGCAATGAATCCAGTCTCGGGCTGCATTAGTAAATACGTGGCATTCGGAATAAAGGCGGTGCCCGTCTTGCCGTTTAGTTTGTGCTTCAGGACGGACCACGAAAACGGGAATTTTAAGCAAGTTGCTCGACCCCTCCAAACTGCATTGTCACCATCTGTAAAATGGGCACCCGCCTCAAAGGGTTGGGGGCTTTAAATAATTGGATGACTTTATGATCTTCGCTGGCAAGGAACAACCCGAGAAAGGAACTGAAATGTTTGAAGAGGTAAAGAATTGCACGGGGGAAAATAGGAGGCACTATGTGATAGCCCCTTTCAAAGTTTTCTTTTTTTAAAAAAAAAATTTTTTTTTTAATGTTTTTATTTATTTTTGAGACAGAGAGAGACAGAGCATGAACGGGGGGAGGGCCAGAGAGAGAGGGAGACACAGAATCTGAAGCAGGCTCCAGGCTCTGAGCCATCAGCACAGAGCCCGATGCGGGGCTCGAACTCACGGACCGTGAGATCGTGACCTGAGCCGAAGTCGGACGCGTAACCGACTGAGCCACCCAGGCGCCCCCAAAGTTTTCTTATATGAGGAAGAGACCAAGCTTCTTCAGCTCTATGACCCTAGATGACAGAGCTGCTATCTAAGAACGAAAGAAGTCAAGATAGGCAGCTTTCAGCTTGACATAAGGAAACACTTTCTAACGTCCAAAGCTGTCCAAAATGAAGTGTCTCGGGACGTGGTGAGTTCCCCGTGTGTCTGGCTATTCAAACATAGGGCAGGTGCTCACTGGGTGGGTTTGGACGAGATGATGCCTCAGCGTCCTCCCGCTGTTGAGACTCACCGGGGACTTGGCACGTGTCGCTGTCACTTACCGACATGTGGCTCAGGTTCGTTACGTGCTTCGTACAAACAGCCCACTGGAATAAATTCCATCGTAGGTCGCCTTTTACGGAAAAGTTGCAGAAATCTGATACGGTGCTCGAGGTGGCGCACGTCCGGCTTTGGACCCAGATCGGGGTGATTCCGAAGCCCCCGCTCTTTTCCAACATGACCCTGCCCGGGCTTCTGCCCCAGCCCCCTCGGGGCTTTGTGTGCAATGTAAACCGGAGCTGGGGGGGGGGGGGAGGTGCAGCGTGGCACAGGACTGTGGACTGCAAGCGTGGGGGCCACATTCAGCCGACATACGTTTTGACTGGCAGGCACAGTGCTTTTGGCTGCCAATATTTAATAATTAGAGGACTTCGCATCAAAACCCGATTCCCTGCTTGTCTTTGCAAACTGGAAATTAGCCCTCCTGGCCCCTGTTCCACTTGGCAACCGCCGGCCACCCCGAGTAAGGATTGCCTCTCTCAGACCTGGTCCCCACGCGCCCAACGGCCAGCTTTCTCACCGTCTCTCATCCTGCTGCTCCGTTCGTTTGCCTCCCCCGCCCGGCCCGCAGAGGGATGTCACTGTGCGACGCCCAGTGGGAACCTTTCAAGTGAATGAACGACGGATCATCAGCGTGGGTGTGGGAGAGTGCTTGCTGCATTTCCTAGGTGAGGAGGCTGTGGCCGGAGAGTCCCGTGGTGGCACAGGTTGCCCGTGTAGGATGTGAACAGAGCCCTGGCTGCTGACTCCCTGTGCCCTCGACTGTGGAAGGAACGCTAGCCCGATCGCTGCCCCCTGGGAGAACCCGTGTCCTGTACTTGCTGGCTGTACCCTTGGCAGGATTTCCAGCCCTGGTAAAACAGGGCTTTCTCTGACCGCCCTGGGTGGGGACGGGGCTGTCGCAGAGATGACCACAGGGGCGCTGGCACCTTACAGCAGAGAGAGCTAACTCAGCTGGATCTTAATAGTGAGAATTACTTACCAGTCTCTTGTTTTGTATTTTTAACTTCTGTCAGAAGCTCCGTGTCACCCCTCCTCTGTGCCACCATTTCTCCCATTGAGGTGGGTATTTGAAGGTGGTGTTGCTCCCGAGTCACTCAGGAGGGTTAGGGCCAGATTTTGATTTGGTGGAGAGAGAATGGTCTAGAATCAGGAAACCTGAATCCAGTTTTGGCTCAGCCATTAATACTATTCCTGTGCTTGTGGGAAGGCCTCTCCTCTCTGGGCCTCTGTTTCCTCTTCTTTAACATGAGAGACTGGGATAGGATATCGTAAAAGCCTGTTAACAGTTTTGCAACTGATGATTCAGAGGTAGAACTGGGAATAATAGGACTTGGGACCATGGCCAAGATCTTGGCGGTAGAAGAAAGAGTCACAGTAGTCCTTCAGAGCTCCTTGTTTTTTCCTCTCCTCTCTCCTTCATTTCCATTTCATTTCTTTCCTTGCTTCCTGCCATCTGTCCTTTCTTCCATCTTTCCATCTGTCCATCCTTCCTTCCATCTTTCCTTCTTTTCTTCCTTCCTTCCTCCCTCCCTCCCTTCCTTCCTTCTTTCCTTCCTTCCATCTTTCCTTCTTCCCTTCCTTCCTTCCTTCCTTCCTTCCTTCCCTCCCTCGCTCCTTCCCTCCCTCCCTCCCTTCTTCCCTTCCTTCCTTCCTTTGCCACTCTTCCTCTCTTCCTTCTTACCATCTTTTCTGTCCTTCTCTTTTCCTTTTCTTTTTGGGATGCTACAGTTGATGAAGATGAAGAGCTTGACAAAGGTCACTCATTCGGTGAACCCCAAAATCCGCTAAGCAGCTCGGTGTGAACACCCAGTGAGCGGGGTTCCAGGGCACAGGGGAAGCCTGAGACCTTGGCCTGCCTTGATCTTGTGGTCGGGTCGAGATTTCCGTCTACCCAGCGCTGCACTCTTGTTTAGATCTTCAACTAACTTATCTAGATCTTAGCTGTGGTTTTTAAAGAATGATATTCCCATTCTCCTTTAAAGCAGCATTTAGTACTTTTTCCTGTAGTCAGTCTGAGCACGTCTGTGTGGGAGAAGCATGTGCCTTGACCGTACGGCTAGACTACAGCATAAGGACCTTGAGTTCACAGACTGCTTCATGCACAGTGCTGGGTACGTGATGTGTCCTGATTTCACCTTTTTTCTTGCTGCTCCTGACATCTTCTCCAGAAACATTAGCTGGCTCTGTCCAGCCAGTGCTGGACACGGGGCTGAGAGGTGGTTGATTACCCTGATCTACAGCTAGCCACCCATGTTTCAAAGAGCGAGTTCGTGGAAACGCAAGAGGAAGGAACAAGGGCGGACTGTCTTCTGTGTTCTCTTCTCTCCTTTCTAACCCTCGCCCTTTTCTCCTCTCTTGCTATATCCAGTTAGCTGCTGTAATTAGGTCAGTGGGGCCTCGATGTGAGACCAGGCAAAACCTGTTTCTCTTCTGAAGAAGGGTAGTCAGGAAAGAGCTTTTGTACACGGAGGTGTTTCTTATTTTGTACCGCATGCATAATACATTTAAAAATCGTTGAAAGTTTAGGATAGCAGCTTGAGTCTGGAACATGAGGAGCTTTCTGGGTTTGCCTTGCTGTAACAGAAAGATCTGTGTACCGTATCTGACCTAACTGGCAGAAACCTCCAGGCTCTGAGCTGTCAGCACAGAGCCCCATGTGGGGCTCGAACTCAGGAACCGTGAGATCATGACCTGAGCGGAAGTTGGACGCTCCACCGACTGAATTTCAGAAATACCACCATTTATCCCTCCTTCCCTCCTGGCCCGAAGCGACCACTAATCTCCTTCTGTCCTGATCGGTTTGCCTCGTCTGGATATTTCATATAAAGAGAATAACGAAATACGTGGCATTTCGTCATTAAATATATCAATACATGCTGGCTTTTTTCACTCAGCACGTTTCAAAGCTTATCCACGTTACGTTGTGCCACGTGTCAGCGTTTCATTTCTTTTTGTTCCCTGGATGGCATCCCACTGTATGGGTTTACCACCTTTTAGCTCTCCGTTTATCAGTACACGGACATCTGAGTTGTTCCCACCTTTTGGCCATGACATTCGTATACAAGTTTTTGTGCGGACGTAAGTCTTCGCTTTCTTGGGAAGGTACCTAGGGGAGGAATTGCCGGGTCATATGGTAACTCTACGTTTAGCCACGTGAAGAAATGCCAGACTGTTTTTCCGAAGGGCTACACCATTTTACGTTCCCACCAACAGTACATGAGCGTTCCAGTTTCTCCAAATCCTGGCCAGTACTTGTTAGTGTGGGTTGTTTTATTATTGTTGTTGTTGTTGTTGTTGTTGTTGTTGTTGTTGTTGCCATCCTACTGGATGTGAAGCAGGATCTTGTTGTGGTTTGGATTTGAATTTTGCTGATGGTTCATGATGTTGAGCATCTCTTTTTGTGCTTCTTAGCCACTGGTGTATCTTCTTTGGAGAAAGGTCTATTCAGAGCCTTTTTCCAGGCTGTGAAAAAATAGCCTTTTTCAAAATTTTTTTAATGTTTATTTTTGACACAGAGAGAGACAGAGCATGAGGGGAGAGGGGCAGAGAGAGAGAGAGGGAGACACAGAATCCGAAGCAGGCTCCAGGCTCTGCGCTGTCAACACAGAGCCCGACATGGGGCTTGAACTCATCGACCGTGAGATCATGACCTGAACTGAAGTCGGACGCTCAACCGACTGAGCCACCCAGGAGCCCCAAAAATAGCCTTTTTCATTAGGCTATTTGTCTTTATTAATGAGTTGTAAGAGTTCCTCAATTTTTTATTATATTAATAAATTTTATATAATTATAGAAGTATACTTAATATCACCTAGGCATAAAATATTGTGCTGTATGTTGTAGATACATGTATATGTCTAGGTTTTAATGTATTCTAGATATGTATAAACATATTCTAGATATTCTAGATACAAATCCCTTATCAGATCTATAATTTGCAAATATTTTCTCTCATTCCGTGAGTTCTTTTCACTTTCCTGATAGTACTGTTTGAAGCACAAAAGTTTTAAATTTTGATGAAGCACAATTCATCTATTGTTTTTCTTTTGTTGCTTGTATTGTATGTAAGAACCCAATGCCAAAGCTGAGATCACGAAGATTTACCTCTGTGGCTCTTTTTAAGTTTTAAAGTTTTAGTTTTAGCGTTTAGGGCTTCCATCCATTTTGAGTTAATATCTGTGTATGGTGTGATGTAAAGTACAACCCCATTTCCTTGCATGTGAAGTTACTTCACCATTTGTTGGAAAGCCCATGCTTTTCCCACTGAATGATCTTGGCACCCTTGCCAAAGCTCAATTGACTGTAGACTCATTGACTTATTTCTGGAGTCTTAGTTCTACTCCATTGATCTGTGTGTCTGTCCTTATGCCAGTATCACACTGTCTTAGTCGCTGTCATTTACAGGCTTAGTAGTAACTTCTGAAATTGAGAAGTGAAAGTCTTCCGACTTTAGTCTTCTTTTTCAAGATTATTTTGGCTGCTCTGGATTCTTCGCAATTTTGAAGTTTAGAATCAGCTTGTCAGGTTAGCTGGAATGCTGATAGGGATTGCATGGAATCTATAGAATAATTTGGGGAGCAGTGCCATCGTTTTTGAAAATTTAAATTCTAGTTAGGTAACAAACACTGTTGTCTTGGCTTTAGTAGAACCCAGTGGTTTATCTCTTACACATGACACCCAGTGTTTATCCTGGAAAGTGCCTCCTTAATGCCCATCATCCATTTAACCCATGCCCCACCCACCTCCCCTCCAGCAACCCTAAGTTTGTTCTCTGTATTTAAGAGTCTCTTATGGTTTGCCTCCCTTTCTGTTTTCATCTTATTTTTCTTTCCCTTCCCCTATGTTCATTTGAGTTTCTCAAATTCCACATATGAGTGAAATCATATATCTTTTTCTGACTGACTTATTTTGCTTAGCATAATATTCTCTAGTTCCATCCACATTGTTGCAAATGGCAGGATTTCATTATTTTTCATCGCTGAGTAACATTCCGCTGAATATATATACACCACATCTTCTTTGTCCATTCATCAGTCAGGGACATTCAGGTTCTTTCCATACTTTGGCTCCATCTTAATATCAATCCATGAACATGGGATGCTTCAAAAATTTATTTGTATCTTTTAATTTCTTTCCACAATGTTTTTATAGTTTCAAAGTATAAGTTTTACACTTCTTGTGCTAAACGTATTCTTGAGTACTTTTTTCTTTATGATGCTGTGGGAATTGTTTTCTTAATTTCATTTTCAGATTGTTCATTGCAAGTATATAGAAATATAACTCATTTTTGTATGTTGATCTTGGATCCTGCAATCTTATTTACTGTTCTAATAGTTTTTTTTAGTGAATTCCTTAGGATTTTCTAAATAGAAGAGTATGTCATCTGAAAACAAAATTTTACCTCTTCTTTTCAAATATGGGTGCCTTTTATTTTTTCTTCTTCTTGCCTAATTGTGCTGGCTAGGATATTGCATTATTTATGATAGCCATTGAGCCTCTAGTGCAGTGTTGAATCGAAATAGTGACCTTGCCTTGCTCCTAATCTTAAGGGGAAAGCATCCAGTATTTCATCATTAGTATGACATTGGTTGTTGGTTGTTAGGTTTTGTTTTGTCTTGGTTTGTTTGTTTGTTTGTTTGTTTGTTTGTTTTTGCAGACGCCCTTAGCAGGTTGAGGAAGTTCTTTTCTATTACCGGTTTGTTGAGTGTTTTTATCATGAAAGGGGTTTGGCTTTTGTCAAATGCTTTTTCTGCATCTATTGAAATGATCGTGTGCCTTTTGTTTTTTATTCTACTGATATGGTATATTAACGATGTTGATTTTTGGATATTAAACCAGTCTTGCATTCCTGGAACAAATCCCACTTAGTTATGATGTATAAGTCTCTTTATATATATTCAATGTGCTAGTGTTTTATTGAGGTTTTTTTCTGTCCACATTCACAAAAGATACTGATCTGTGGTTTCCTTGTGATATCTTTGGTTTCGGTATCAGGGTAACACTACCCTCATCGAATGAATTGGGAAGTTTTCCCTTCTGTTTTAGAAAAGTTTTTTGAAGAGTTGGTGTTAGTTATTTAAATGTTTGATAAAATTCTCTTGCCATCTGGGCCTGGGCTTTTCTTTGTTGGTAATATTTGGGTTACTAATTCAGTCTCTTTATTTACTATGGGTCTATTTGGGTGGTCCCTTTCTCGTTGAGTTAGTTTCTGTAGTACATGTCTTTGTAGGAACTTGTCCATTTCATGTTATCGAACTTACTGGCAAACAATTACAATGTTCCTTTATAATGCTTTTTATTTTAGTAATTTAGACATTTAGTAATGCCTACTGTTTCATCTCTGATTTATTGATTTGTCTTCTCTTTTTCTTGTCTTGGTTTGTCTGTTTAAAGGTTTTCCAATTTGTTCATCTTTTCAAAGAACTAGCTCTCGGTTTCACGGATTTTGCTTTATTGTTTTCCTGTTCTCTATTTCATTAATTTCTACTCTAATCTTCATTCTTTCCTCCCTATTGCTCCCTTTCGATTTAGTCTCCTGTTCTTTCCCTAGAGTTCTAAGGTGGAAGAGTGGGTTATTGGTTTGAGATCTCTTACTCCTTTTTCAAGTTGTAGGCATGCAACTATAAATTTCCCTCAACACAGCTATAAATTTTAGCTCCATCCCATAAGTTTTGGAATGTGATGTCTTCATTTTCATTCATCTCAAGGTATTTTCTAATTTCCCTTTTGATTTCTTCTTTGCTTCGTTTGCTGGTTAGGAATGTGTTGTTTAATGTGTGCTCCTTCCAAGTTTCTTGCTGTTACTGACTTCTGTTTTCATTCCACAGTAGTTGGAGAACACGCTTTGTCTTATTCCTATCCTTTTATCCATGGTTTGTTCCATGGCCTAGCATACAATTTATCCTAGAGAATGTTCGCTGTGTACTTGAGAGGAATGTATATACTACTGTGATGGATCTCTTACAGGTGTCTGTTTGGTCTGGTTGGTTAGTAGTGTTGTTCGAGTCCTCTTTTTTATTTTCTGTCTAGTTGTTCTGCCGTTATTGAAAGTGGGATATTGAGATTTTCATCTATGACTGTTGAGTTGTCTATTTCTGTCTTCGTTTCTGTCAGTTTTTGCCTCCTGTATTTTGGTACCTGTTGTTAGTTGCATATGTTTATAATTATATCTTCCTGATACATTGACCCCATTCTTATTATAAAGTATCCTTCTTTATCTCTAGCAACATTTCTTGTTTTAGAGTATATTTTATCTAATATTAGTATAGCAACTTCAGCTTTCTTCTGGTTGCTCCAAAGCTCTGCTTCGAATTTGCAAAGGCTTTGATGGGCCCTATAAGTCAGTGTGGGAATTGCATCCCCCGGCCCCACAATTTTTTTTTTTTGCTTGTATTTCAAATGAAATATTTTCCTGATCAACCGACTCTCCTTGGGCACTAAGTATGGGCCACAATATGAAGGACCCGTGTGATATGAAGACTCCTGTGTCTAGAGGGAGCCCTTTTCATGGGATTGGTTCATCCTCCTCACTTCGTCCTCAATCAATTAAAATCACATCCTTCTTTAAAATAATGAGGCGTCCTCATGACCAGGAATTAGAGGTAAAGAAACTGAAATGAAAGGAAATTAGGAAAAATCTCATAAAAATCATACAAATGAGAAGGTGCTCGGAAATAAGAGATTTACTTTTGAGCTCCTCTCCAACTCCGCAGAGCTTCCTTGAATTTTTTGAGTCCTTTGCTTGCTCCGAACCCAGTGGAAGAACTACCAGGCGAAGCCGGTGGAGATGGAGTGGAATGAGGACGGCATGCTGGGGCTTCTGTGTCTGTGTGCCTTAATGTGCCAGAACGAGTACATATTTCAAAAGGAAAAACGAAAAACCCGTTTAAAAAATAGATGTAATACCATTCAGAGCAAGGGTCCCTGTTTGATCTTTCTCTGTGTCCGAGCCCGCTCGTTGTCCTGAAGGATGTAGCCCAGATACTCGCATTGGATGAGAAAACCTCCTATTCTGTGCCAGTTTCCTCTCATGGCTTTGAGCTCTGAGGGCTCAGAGAGGGGAGGGTGGCATGACCTCTACCTAGCTGTGCGTCGGAGCGAGTCCCTGGTGACAGCATGTCTGCACTGCCAGAACACCGACAATCTTTGGAGCAGCTCTTCCTCACTCGACAACCAGCCAATTTGGCCTCAGGAAACCACTCTGCAGTGCTGGCGGGGTTTAGAAGTCATTTTTAATTTTGTGACAAAGACAAATGCGTCCTATGGGAGTTGTAAGTGGTTTTACTGGTGATATTAATGGAACCGTGACCTCTTCTGTATCTATGGTCCTACAAAACAAAAAATGTTTGTATTAGAATATGTCAGGCAAGTTCATTCTTGGCCCTTCCTTGAAGCAAATTGCAGAGGAAGTATATACTATTAATAAGCCCAGAGCATATTGTGTGCGTGTGTGTGCGCGCGCGTGTGTGTGTATCCGCAGTCATCAGCCGATTTGCAAACACAGTGGATTTTAATGCTGCTGTTGACTTGATACAAATGATGTGTCTTGCATTGTGTTGGGACGGACGCAATTCACTGAAGTTTTGAACAGAACCGTAGTGCGCCCAGAGCTGGTATGGGTATTGGCTTTTAAAGGCCAATAGCTGTAGTAAAATTCAAGCGTTTGGGCGACCCAAAGTGACAAAAGGAAAGGAGAAATTCAAAGGCACGGTGAGTTTACCTCTTCTGTTTTCATTTGGGATTGGCATTCATTAGCCTAGAAATGACTGCACTGATGTTTACTGTTTCCTGCACAAACTTTTTATGCCAGGGCCCTTTGTTGAAAACTATTGCTTAAGGAGACCGCAAATTAAATGTGAAGGATCTACAGTTCAGTTACATGAATTAAACCATTTCCTGGTGTTTGTGTTTACCTTGGGACTCACAAAGAAGACAAAAATACAGACTCACGGGAGGAAGGAAAGGAATGATCAAATCCCAATAGTTTCTGGCTGAAAGTCTAGCTCAGCAACTTTATTTAGGGGAGGAATTTTGTGCTGATAAGTGAATCTTTGTCTCTGCATAATTAACTTTTCCTCCCTCCGTATGTCACTACGCCCACTGAGCTCTCCCGGTAGAAATATCATATTAACTGTGCAGTTAACGTCCCATTCTGTTGTGCAAAGCTGAAATAAATCCAATGCAGAATTGATAGTTTTCCTCAAGTAAAAATGGACGCTGCTTTAGAATTCGAGACCTACCTTCAATAATTCAAAATGTTATTGTAAAATAACATATGCTCGTTCTAGACCGTCTGACAGTCTATAAAAAGGTAAAAAAGAAAATAATCTGTAAAGCCACTCCTCAAACATTTTAGTGTAATCATTTGTCTTTTTCCTACGCCATATATGAATGTGTATTTCTGCCTTTTATCGTTAAGATCATGGGTATAATTTGCGATTTTTGTATACCCTAACACCTGTCCCTAAGTTCAAATCTCTCATAATAATAAGAAAAGCCACGCCTATAGTGGTCACTGTCTGCCAGGTAAGTGTTCTTCATGTAACCCTCATAAGAACCCTTTGAAGTTCATTTTGCAGATGAAGGACAGAGGCTAAAATGATTGGCCTGTGTGCTCTTAACCACCATGATCTGTTGCTTCCCTCCGACTCAGCCTCGTAAGGGCCTTGTGCCCAGGCTTCCCCTCACCGCCCTGGCCCCTTGGTGATTGTCCTCTTCTCAGAACTGCTTCATTGCCAGACAGTAGGACACAGGGCACATCCTTTCCCCACTGAATGTCTGAGAATTAGCCTCAGTCTCTGAGGAGCGATTGCCAGATGCAGCCCTTCCTGAGCAGGGGGGGGGGGGGGGGGAGCAGGGGGAAGGAGGGAGGGGAGGGGGAATGCCAGCCCTGAGGGTGGGGACGGGGGAAGGAGGTCAGGAGGCCTCCAGGCCTGGCTCTGTTCACGTCACTTCACGTATTTACACCTCCGTCTTCTCATCTGTGAAAGGAGGGTTGTTGGGTAGCCCTTCATCCATTTTGTTCATTTGTTCGCTCGTTTGATCATTCGTTCGTTCAGTGCACGTCAGATGGGGATGACTACAGTCTGTTTCTTCTCTAGGAATTCTCCATCCAACGTGTAGCCAGAGAAGTAACCTGCCCGTTCAGCATCCAGTATTTGAAGTGGGATAGCCCAGGGGAAAGCCCAGAGGGTGGGCTGGGCGGAGAAAGGGTGTAAGGAAGGGGCCGGCCCAGCACGCTTCCCAGAGGACAAGGAGGAATTATTTAGAAATCTAGGGCATGTGAGCTGGGCTGTGATAATAGGGTCTTTCTAGTATCTAGTGTGTACCAAATGATTCCATCTTAAGCAGGCTACAGCAGTATCATCTTTTTTGCAGGGGTTGGGGGATTAAAACTACAGGAATTTATTGTCTCACGTTCTAGAAACTAGAAGTTGAAGCCAAGGTGTCAGAGGGCCACGCTACCTCGGACACCGGCAGGGGGACCCTCCCTGGCTTCTTCCTACCTTGTGGTGGTTGCTGGTGATCCTTGGCCTCCCCTGACTTGCACCTGCGGCTCTCCAGTCTCTCCCTGGGTCTTCATGTGGCTTCTCCCTCCGACGTCTGTCAATGTAGGCCCGTCTTCTTATGGCCACCAGTCGCACCAGAGTAGGGGCCCGCCGTACGTAACTGATAATTTCATGGGCAGTGGTTCCATTTGACCCAAACGAGGTCACATTCTGAAGTCCTGGGGGTCAGGACTTCAACCTTGTGTTTTTTGGGGGGACACGGTTCTACCCATGACAACCTCATAGCCACCAGCTAGTCTAGGCAACCACTGCCTACTTCTTGCTCTGTTTCTTTCCATTCTCCATCCGGCATCCAGAGTGAGCTTCCTAAAGTACAGCAAGCAGGTGGGGACCTAGTTGGGTCTTTCAGGCCCAGATGGAGAGAGTAGACACTGGGGTTCTTTCCATCTGGGCGTGTGGGCTGGAGTCAAGGGCAGAAGATGGGAGCACAGCGACTCCTGAAGAGGTCATGAAATGGCAGCGGGCTCTTGAGGGCAAGGGCAAGGTAGACCGTGCAAATGTTTCTAAGACATATGACGCCTTTCTGGTCCCCAGAGGAACCACAGGGAAGCTGAACAGGTGGTTTGAATCTTTCTGGCCTCTGAGACTTGGCCAGATGCCATACTTTTTAAGGGTGGTATCTGGGTGATGGTTTAAAGCCTTTTCCAGTCCTTTTGCATGCACTGGGACACGTTATGCCATTCGTAGG
Organism: Lynx rufus; assembly: GCF_022079265.1. Taxonomy (NCBI): domain Eukaryota; kingdom Metazoa; phylum Chordata; class Mammalia; order Carnivora; family Felidae; genus Lynx; species Lynx rufus. Next base: position 7,947,008 of record NW_025814823.1, on the reverse strand, counting down.
TATGTAGTGCGTGCCAGAGACCTCTGATGTGCCTGTGAAGTGAATGTGGTCTTCAACACTGCTTCTCCAACCTTTCCCCTTGTCCTAAGCAGCTCAGAGCTTCTCATTCATGATTAGTCTGCTGGGGATGGTCTTGAAGTCAGGCTTCTGTCATTCAAATGCGAATCCTGTCTCCCAAGTTGATACGTCTGCATTACCTCTATCTGCCAGTCATCTGTGCTCCAAAGTCAACGGACCATCGCATCCAGGGCCCTTTGACTCCTTACAAAGGCTCCGGAGGGCGCTTCCTGAGGCACTTAGCGTAGCTGTGGCAAGAAGTTCATGCAGAATACTCTCCTTGCTTTTTCCCTGCACTTTCACGGTTTCTTTCCCATAGTGACCTAAACCCACCGCCACCCCGCCCGTTTCACAATTGCAATATCGGGGCATCAGGGGCAATCTGACCCCAGGCCAGGAACAGAAGAAGGAACCTGGTTCGCTATAGAGGCATTCTTTTCCTGGGCAAAAACAGAGGGCCAAATTCAGAGACGAGAATGTGTGAATTTATGGGTCACGTGATGGGGGACCTTTGACATGACCATACTGTTTCACCAGCCATAATGTCTACACGTTCTTCATACAACCACTTATATGTATGTTTTGTTTTGTTTTTTTTTTTGCATTTTCTTCTCATTCAGATACAGATAGACCTTTCTTAGAGATGCACAGTGAAATACCTGAAATTATATATATGACTGAAGGAAGGGAGGTCGTCATCCCCTGCCGGGTCACGTCACCTAACATCACTGTTACTTTAAAAAAGGTAAAGCCGAGCAATGCTTCTCTCAGAATACCTTTACTGCAAATGAGCACGGTGAATTCGTCATTTTATCGCTCTGGAATGGTTTTCTTACAGACATTCGGGCTGCTCAGTGGACTTTTCTGGAGTGTCTTTTGACTATAAAGGATAAGTGCTAGACGTCGTACCCATGCATGTATTTAAATGAAATAAAATGATAACGTGGGCATAAATGTGTGTGAATATAATGAAAGAACTAAAATTGTGGGAATGTTTCTGTATTGCCACAAATCCAAATGTCTGCAGATGTGGGGGAAAAAAACCCAGTTCTCTTGCTTCTGTGAGTCAGTAGCTTGGCAGAGAGCGGTTAATCTAGAGTTTTGCTGAGGACGGAACGATGAGACAAGTGCCTAGGGAGCCACCACCGTGGGTTTGAGTCGCGAAGTTCCTGGTAACAACAAGCTTATCTCCTGCTGGGCATCCAAACTTAGCTGCTTAGGAAAAGGGAAGAGAGGGGGAGAGAAAGTTATGCTTGAGATTTTTTTATTCTTTATACCGTGTTATAAATTATGCACGTGGAGAAGGAAAAAGATTTGGAGTCGAATCCAATAAAGACAAGGACTAAAATGTGACATTCCGGCTAATTCATCGGCAATACGAGTTTGGGAGTGGACTAGGGTTGAAAGTCGGACAAGAACTCCCCAGGCGGAAAGCTGTGGTGACTCCTAAGAGCTTTGAGCTTTAAAGGAAGAAGTTAAGGCTGTCCCAAGGCAGCACCAAGGCAGCACCCAGCACGACGGCTCACACTGTGGGTACTCCGGAGGAGTTTGGTGATGGTGGTAGTCGAGTTGGAAAAGTTCAGAGTGATTTTCGCTATCACTGTTGACCTTGAATCCTGGAGTATGATGGAAGCGTCTTCTTCCCTTGCCTTCACATTCCTACATTACTGATTTGATAGAAGCCCTCGATATAGTCCATCGGTGACAGGTCTTGGCTTCCATTATATCCGTGTGTCACCACCCATGTTGAAAAGCAGTATATTTCAGCGCTGGAAATGGCCAGAGGAGCTAACCCAACTGGTGGAAGGAAAAACTGAGGTTCTGGAGGAGTTGAAGACCCTCCCACCACAGGCCACAATGGCCATCGGAATCCGTATCTTGACTCCTCCTTCCATGACCTTGCCACCTTTGCTAATGGTTTAGTTGGTACAGGAGAAAGGCCAGCATGGTTAAGAGCAGAGCCCTGTGGCACGCTGCCTGGATTCTTACCACCCGACCACTTAACCTGCTGGGCAAACTGGCTAGTTATCAGAGCTCCCTCCACCTCAGTTTCCTCACTGGAGAGATAGGAGTGATTACAGTAGCACCCGCCTCACGTGGATGTCAGGAAGTAGCTGAGGTGATACATTAAAAGCCCTTGGAACTGTTCCTGGCCCAAACTGAGCCCCCATTCGAGGGTATCTGTCTAACACTTTAATACTCAATGCTTGATTGATTATCCAGTGATATTTCTTATCAAGCATGGTGTCCATTCCTCTTAGTTTGACGTAATCATCTCTCTGTGATTAATATAGAACGTCTCTGTTTCGTGCAAGCCCCTTGCCTTTTTGCTCTAACGCAGATCGCTGGTCTGTTGTAAGAAACACTCCCAGATTCCCACGTGTACAAATTTGAGGAGGAAGTTTTTCTACCTAAGATCTCTAATACACACAAGCAAGAGAGCAAGGCATAGTGTTCTAATAGGGGTTTGGGTTTGCCCCGTATATACTGGAACGAGTCTGTGTTGCCCTAAAGTTGCTCTAAGATCTCCGCGCCCCCCGCCCCCCGCTTCTCCTCTTAACCCTTTTAACTTGCTGTCCCCTCCCTCTCCTCTCCCCATGGCCAGCGGTGGCAGAGCCAAGGTCACCTGAAGACAGCCTCCCGTACAGTCCTTTCTTTCGAGGCCGCTCATCCTCCTGTCCCTTTACGACACACATAGCCACCACCGTAGCTGATGAGCTCTTGTCACCTCTGAACAAAGTTTCTTTGTCAGTGGAATACTATTAGTGGCGGTAAGGGTAGATGAGAGTAAGAGAATCTTAGTCGAAAACCTTAAAGGAAACTTCAGTATATTTTTCAGTTGGGCTGAGGAAGTCCATCAACAAACCTTCCTTTTACATTCCTTTTACATTCAGCAAAAAGCTATGCTGTTTTAGCTTTATTTATTGGACAGAGAGAGCGAGCGAGCCCGAGTAGGGGAGGAGCAGAGAGAGGGAGAGGGAGAGAGAGCATCCCAAGCAAGCCCGGCACTGTCAGCACGGAGCGCGATGCAGGGCTCGGACCCACGAACCGGGAGATCACGACCTGGGCCGAAACCCAGAGTCAGACGCTTAACCGACTGAGCCACCCAGGCGCCCCTGCGTTCACCTGCTGTTAAGGCATCAGAAATTTCAATCCCTGACTTCAGTTTTCCCGAGCTTTTCCCTTCATCGTGTGCACCGAATTAGAGGAGAAGGTTCTTTCTCTTCCACCTAGCATTCCTAAGTTTGCAGATGGACTCACGATTTACTGAAACACGAAGTGCGTCCCTCACTTGCGTGCAGGTCTTCAGAAACAGGCTGCAGTTCCTCTCAGAGTTAAGAAACACAGACATAGACCAACACAGACGTGCTCTCGGAGACAGGGCACTGGTGACTTTTCACATAGGAATTTCTGCCATAGAGTCACAAATCCCGGCCAGATTAGCTCCTTCAGCAAGCAATATAAATAATTGATAAACAGAGGAGCGAACGCAAGGTGCACTTTCTTAAAAGAAGACAGAAAAGATCTGAAACTTCTTCAGGGCAGTTTGGCCTTTTCCTTTATAATCTGTTGTGGGAAGGTAGTCTGGTTCTTTTTCCTTTTTTAGCGGGAGATAAGTCACAGTGGTAGCCAGGGTGCTCTGCCTCTGAAATTGGGCTGGCGATCTGGCATCGGGGGAATTTGGCTGGACCACTCAGTATGCAGCAATGCCCCTTAGTAAAGCCTGACCTCGAGGCGGGTTGTTTATATCGCCGTCTTCAAAAATAAAGTTCTTGGCGTCCAGCAGAAGGCATAAGGGCCAATCAAATCATGGATTCCTTCCTTCCGTTTGGACTCACTGTGTTTGGGAATGCTTCTGAGAATTTGAGAGCACTTCATTCATGACAGCACTCTGCATCTGTTTGCAGCTGTGTCTGCTGTCCGTTTCATTGGCATTTTCCCTCCCAGACGATAACCCCAGCGAGAGCCAAGTCAATGGTGTGCATCTCCAAGGACTTGGAATTATCTACGGTCCTCCTAGGACAGCCACCTCTTTACTAAGTCATGCAAAAATGGGAGGACAAGTTATGGCTTATTAAAAGCTCCAGATGATGGGACTCGGGAGGGTAACCTGGCAGCCCCAGAGGAAAAATTCCTCAGTGGTTTCTCTACCGAATATCAGGCCAGTCTATTGCAAGGCTGATTCCCGGAGGCCAAGTGACAAGGGCTCCCACTGGAAGTCTGATGTGACAGCTGGGTCCGTCCTCGGTGGGTGCGGCTCGTCACTGAGGCTGATAATGAATTCTTATAATAATTACTATAATTTGTCATCATCGTGTGTTTCTTGCTACATGCGAAGAAAACAAAAAAGCCAATTAGCACAAACTAGAGTTTTTACCTATACTGTTTGCATCTTCGGTGAAAATTATGTTTTCAGAAGCCATCGGTGAAGCCGTATCGCCACGGTGCTGGTGCGATTTTGTTCAAGCCCATCTCTTTCTTTTCAGTTTCCACATGATACTCTGATCCCTGATGGAAAACGAATAACCTGGGACAGCAGGAAGGGTTTCATAATAGCAAACGCCACATACAGAGAAATAGGGCTTCTGGTGTGTGAAACAACAGTCAACGGACATCTGTACAAGACAAACTATCTTACCTATCGACAAAGTAAGTGGTGTTCCAGAGGCATGGACGTGATCCAAAATGCTCCAGCGTGTATCTGCTTAATGAAACTTTGATTTAAAAAATTTTTTTTAACGTTTATTTATTTTTGAGACAGAGAGAGAGAGAGCATGAACGGGGGAGGGGCAGAGAGAGAGGGAGACACAGAATCTGAAACAGGCTCCAGGCTCTGGGCTGTCAGCACAGAGCCCGACGCGGGGCTCGAACTCACGGGCCGTGAGATCATGACCTGAGCCGAAGTCGGACGCTTAACCGACTGAGCCACCCGGGCGCCCCTGAAACTTTGATTTAAAAAAAAAATCTCATTTCTTGTGCTTGCAGCCAATACAATCATAGATGCCCAAATAAGCACTCCAAGCCCAGTCAAGTTGCTACGAGGTCGCACTCTTACTCTCAACTGTACAACTACCACTGCCTTGAACACAAGAGTTCAAATGACCTGGAGTTATCCCGGTGAAGTGAGTGACGTTTTTTTCTATTTCTCCCGTAGGGCGATATTTATTTTTGGCGAGTGAAACGCCACTGCGTTTTTGAGGTGGGAAAAATCAGGATATTCCGACTCCTGTGGCCGTTGGAGTCAACAGGGAAGCTGTGGGTTTGCTGGGATGCTTTCCTGGTCTGACTTTTGGGAGTATGTGTGCACAGATACGGTCTTTTGATGTCTGGAGGTTTTGTTTTGAAGTGTCTAGGCTGGTATTTCTATCGCATGATTCCGGGTGGAAGAGGGGATTGTCTCATCCCTGGAAACTTTCTCTGGGGTTTAGAGATGAGAGAGAAATTTATCACTAGATGCCAGGCAGGGACTGTCTTTTGTAAGAACAACAACAAAAAGTTGTTGTCAGCGCATTAATTGAAGATACTGGCCGACAGTCAGGCACCTGATCGGAGCGTGTTTGGAAAGGGGAGATATTACAGCCCAGCCATCCCCTACTCCGTCTGTGAAGTGACAAAGGGGCAGTGCTGTCCTTCAGAAAAACGAGAAGAACAAAGGCCAAGTCAGGTTTCCTCATTCAAAGCAAACATCCTTGCAAACAATCGTCTGAAAATGTGTAGATGGGGAGTCTGTGATCAACGGTTAAGAAACTCGAACTGTCCCCGCGGCACCCGCTTGCCGTGTGTTAGTATGATTGACGCGGCACAGCCCAAGCTCGGTGATGTTTCTGGGTTTTGGTAGAAATCAAATATTCTCAATAAACGCCAGGAGGGAAGAAACTCTTGCCCTGCTAGTGGCTCTACTCTCAGAGTGTGATGATACATCTACTGACGCCCAGTTACCTTCTAAGATGGCACTGTCTAGCAGAACTTTCTGTGATTGAAATATCTTTGCTGCCTAATATAGTAACCACTAGCCCCATATGACTAATGAGCACCTAGAATGTGGCTGGTGTGAGTAAGGAATTGGATTTTTAAACTTTATTTTATTTTTTCAAAATTTTTATGTATGTCTTACTTTTTGAGAGAGAGAGAGAGAGAGAGAGAGAGAGAGAGAGAGAGAGAGAGAAGCAGCTCCAGACTCTGAGCCCTGAGCACAGAGCCCGACATGGGACTCAAACTCAAAAACTGTGAGATCATGACCTGAGCCACAGAAGTCAGACGCTCGGCTGATGGAGCCACCCAGGCGCCCCTTTTATTTTAATTTTGATAGCTAGGTGTGGCTGATGGCTGCAGTGTTAGACCAAAGCAGATATCTGAACCCCAGGATCAGCTGTTTTCCAAAGACAGAAACAATACCAATGTTATTCAACTTTGAGAAGGCAAGAGTTCTCTAAGCGAGAAGACGGAAGTAATACCTACAAAGAGCGAGGGCTTTTCCGTAACTCTATTTAGGGGACCGACTGTCTGATTTTTGACGGTGGTGATTGCCATCTTCCTTCTGGTTTCTGCTGAGAAGGAAGACAGTGGCCTAACCGTGTGTCTGTTTCAACAGGGCAATGCAAGGACAGGTGGGTAGAAGTTTCTTAAACATGGCACAGACGAGTGCTAAGTTTAACACCCAAAGACCAGTTCTGCACAACTTCCAAAGTCTTTCTTTTCCATGCCTCCTCATGGGGAAGGATGGAGAGGGAGAAAAAACATATTATGTGTTATAAAATGTAATGCTAAAACACGGGGGCGGGGAAGGAACAATGAAAGGAAAAGGCAATGTGATCTCATCTTCTCAAAACCAGGAAGGAGTCATTGTGGCCAATTTACACCCGCTGAGCCCCGGGGCCTGCTCTTGGTGTTCAGTGAGGCAAACACGGGACAACATCCCACCGCTGCCACCACTGGTGGGTAGGTGGCTTTGCACGTCCTCAGATCCGTTTGGTGTGATTTGGCCGAAGTTGGAGAGCATCGCCCAAAGAGCGAGATCGCGAGGCCAGGACGGTTACAGCTTAGTGCGTGCAGCCAGGACTCGGGACTGTCTCCTTCATTTCTAGGAAGAGAGCAAAAGGAAACCCACGTGGTGTTCTATTCGAGAAGCAGTCATTACGCCAGGCACTAAAGATAACGATTGCCTGAGTTAGTGATATCTACGCGCAGAGAACTGGAGACTGTTTAGAGGGCTGTGTGCTTAGAGGGAAGGCACGAGATTGACACTCAGAAGGCCTGAGTTTCCAGCCCATCGTGGTCTCTGACACTTCAGTTTCTTCACCTGTCAAAGGGCAGCAAGGCTGCCCGTCTCCCTGGGTTGTTGGGAGAAACCGTTGAGATAACGCACATGAACGTCCGTCTGGAGAAAACCAAGTGCTAACAAATGTTACTGGGGCAGGTATTTGAAACGCATGGAGACAGAGAGTTTCCAAACATCTTGCCATTAGATGGGTTTGCTTCTTGGCATAAAATGTTGCTCTCCGTCATAACCTGAGAAATGCTGTACCCTTGTGCGTGAACAAGACTGTTTCTACATTTGTCATACATTTTCTTTCTAGGCAAAGAAGAGAGCTTCTATAAGGCAACGAATTGGCCGACGCAGTTCCGACGCTAATGTGTTCTACAGTGTTCTTATGATATACAATGTGCAGAACAGAGACAAAGGACTTTATACTTGTCATGTGAAGAGTGGCCCGTCATTCAAATCCGTTAACACCTCAGTGCACGTATATGGTAAGCAAATTCATCCTCGACTTTCTGATCATGGTGGGTTTGGGGCAGGCGCTATAAAAATGTACGTTCTCTTTTGGCCAAGAGGCACCCTATCATGAGCGATATAGTTTGCTCCCCCTCCTAGCCTCTGCCAAAAAGCAAATCGCTTTAAGTGCTCTTTAAATTTAATATTTTCGAATTGGACAGAGGATCTTTTCCTTTCCAGTAAACTGTGGTTAATAATTCAGTAAGATCATGTTATAATCTCTATTAAATTCTTTTTCTCATCTTCCATATGAACAAACCAGAAAAACATGGACAGATTTTCCTTTATTCTCTGGGGGAAATCTCTCAGGTACCCCTAGGATTTAGGGAAATGAAAATGTGGTGTGATAAATTACTTAGAATTGATGTGATTTTTTTATCCCTGGTTTTAGTCTCATGAAATCCTAATGTTGTCGCTTAATTCCAACAGGCAAATTCTGTAAAGAAAATACTTAACAGTCCCTGAAAACCTTACTTATTTCCACTGTTGAAAAACGGTGAGGGGCAGAATCTATGGAACAATGCTGACAGTGGCCTTTGATATTCTTTTTCCTTTAATTTTTTTAATGTTTATTTTATTTTTGAGAGAGATAGAGAGGGAGAGAGGGAGGGAGGGAGGCAGAGAGAGGGAGACAGAATCCGAAGCAGACTCCAGGCTCTGAGCTGTCAGCACAGAGCCCGACGCAGGGCTCGAACTCACGAACCGCGAGGTCATGACCTGAGCCGAAGTCGGCCGCTTAACCGACTGAGCCACCCAGGCACCCCTTTTGGGATTCTTTTGACTTTCTCCAGTCAGTTTTTGAAATCAGATCGGTTATTTTCAGGTGCCCGAAGACTTTCTTCCATCATACTCACGTTGGGCAAGCAGGTTTTTAGAAGTCTCTGTACTCTTCTCTTACTGTGATGTGGATATGTGAGGTGTTCTGCTTTCTGTTGCCCTGCTCTGCTTTTCTGTTTTGCTTGTAGCCATTTGATGCAAAGTGTTTTCACCGGTGAGAGTGCTTCTAAATTATTTTATTCCTGGATCGATATTGGGACTCATCGATAGGCTTGGTCAGAATTCAGTGCCATTGGGTCATTGCTCGCAACCGTCCTTGAATGAGGCAGTGAGTTGGGTTGTTTTTGTTCTGGTCAAGATAAACATAGTCTTTTCTAATCTATTTTATCACCTCTCCTTTCAAAGATAAAGCATTCATCACTGTGAAACATCGAAAACAGCAAGTGTTGGAAACTGTTGCCGGCAAGCGGTCTTACAGGCTGTCTATGAAAGTGAAGGCATTTCCCTCGCCAGAAGTCCTGTGGTAGGATCATAATTATTTTCCTATCAGTTTAAGATATGCCGTGTTAAGTAGGAAGATGCAGGAGCCCAGTGACTTGAATTCCTGAAAAAAGTAGCAAGATAATAAGTTCCCCAGACAGCGGTAGAAAGCAGAGAACTCTGTGGATTTCTGGGCCAGGAGGGAAGGAGGTAGACTGGGCCGGAGGGGAGGCGACACGGTGTGTCACAGGACAGAGCAAGGGATTCGGTGTTTCTGAGTTCTCAGTTCAGGTTAGCCGTTCACTCCCTGTGACTAAATTTCTGCAACTCTAAGCCTCTCTATGATGTCAACGTCCTTTGAATGGAGTGTGTTGGGCAATGGATAGGAAGCATCTTGAATATGTAACATGCTCTAGTAACCCTGAAGAAGCAGGCCCTTGTAATGAGGATAATAATTCTTTTATTATCTGAAAATAATTCTTTTATACACAGCTGGGATGAAAGTTCCAGTCTTGTTTTAAAATTAAACAAACATTAATAGAGACAAGACTTATTCAGTTGCAGGGGCAGACGAATGGACCTACTTGAACTAATTAAGGGGTTTTTTTTGGCTCGAAGTTTGCATATTCAGAAACTCCTGAAGCAGGTTTTTTGTTTTTTTTTAATGTTCGCACAACACCTGATGTAAAACAATGTAATCTGTTGATAATCTGCAGTCATTCTGTGAAATCATTTCTGAACACCAGTATCTTTGGCCCAGACCGTTACATTTTAAACAAAGAGTCCGGTGTGAAACCGATTAGGAAAACAACCCAGACAATATAGAAGCGGTACCACCGTAGAATCACCTTCACCAGCCCTTATTTTGCTGGTGCGTGATTGCGTGATTTGTTCTCCGTTTCCTCAAATAGTTAATAGGGAGTTAAAGAGAACGTTAAACTCTGCTTTGCCCCTCCATGCCGTCGCAGTAAAAGAGAGATTTCCGTTTGTTCTATGATGTACCGTAAGTCCAAAAGTCCATTTCCCATGAGTGTCCGTTATTCCCTAAGAGGAACTGAATCACTCTAGGCACTACATTCGCTCTTTCCAAAGGATCTGAGAGTATCCCCGCCTGTTAAACAGTGCTACTTTCTTCGGTAACTCTGAAGCTGGGACTGAAAACACACACACAGCCCATCTTCGAAACCACCGACTGGCTAATGGGAAATAAAAGTAAACTAAGATCGTAGTTGCAGTCATAAAGTCGAGCATAGCCATTTGGACTGTCTTAGAACTGAGACTCTCTAGTGATGAGAATTTGCCTGCAGAACTTGCATGGGTATGAACTATTGGCATCTACCTTTATGCAGAACACAGTAAACTAAGAGATTTTAAAATGGCCAGCTGAAGAACCGTGCAATGTAATGAAATCGTAGAATTTTTTAGAGTTAAGTCTTTGAGAAAGTCTAGAACACTTGAAGAAACGGGATGTCCGAACGGATGAGTCGGGGGCACAGCACAGGGTGGCATTCAGTCTCCCGACTCTCAGTTCTGTTTGCAATTGCAGGATGTCTAGGCGTTGATATATTTAAAGTAAAAAAAAAAATTTAAGTTTTGTACCTTTTGTTTGCGAGTTTTGTGCCTTAACTGTTCTCCCTCGGGGGAAAGATCTTGATAATCTTGGTTTCACTATAGTTTATGAAAGGGACAACTGGTGTGACCATTTATACAACTAATAAGAACTCCACATGAGACCACAATAGAAAAGTCTATTTTTATTTTTTATCTGGAGAAATGATCTACTTGATCTGACCTACAATGGCCCTTGTGCTGCCGATGAAGCGTCGTGGAAAACTCTGAAAAACATCTGGAGGGAATCAGCCAGTGCTTCTGGGTTAATACTTAAGTCACATGGTGACCAGCAGCACCCCTGTGGGTACCTTAAACCATCACTTTTTCTTTCTTCCTTCAAGGCACTTCTTCCTCCTTGCCAATAAATGTGAAGTGTGTCTCAGTTTAGGTTTTTTTTTTTTTTTTAAGTTTTTTCTTCATTTAAGTAATCTCCACACCCAGCGTGGGGCTTGAACTCACGACCCTGAGATCAAGAGTCAGGCACCCTTCCAAGTGAGCCACCCCAGGGGCTCTGTGTGTCTGAGCTTAAAAACCCCACCTGGTTTCCCTGGAAACTTAGTGTCTAAATTTTTTAAATGAACGTTGAGACCAACGTATGTATCACCTTGAGCTCACAAGCGTAAATGGCAGTGTTAAAGTGCTATCGGAGAGGCAGTGTGGAATGACTTCCTGATCATGCCCTTAACCGCAGGTTAAAAGATGGGTTCCCTGTGACCGAGAAATCGGCTCGCTATTTGGTTCTTGGCTACTCATTAATCATCAAAGACGTTGCTGCGGAAGATGCAGGGGATTACACAATCTTGCTGGCCATAAAGCAGTCAAATGTGTTTAAAAACCTTACCACCACCTTAATTGTAAATGGTAAGTTGACCGTTCACGCTTCCTTCTGGTTTCGGGGAGGGGTGAAGGTCAGGAAAACTTGTAAATCAAAAGTCGATATAACAACATCAAGTTAAACCAACTTTTTAAGTAATTATTTTATTTATTTCTTTTTAAATGTTTATTTTTGAGAGAGAGAGAGAGAGAGAGAGTAGGGGAGGAGCAGACAGAGGGAGACAGAGGCTTAGAGGCGGGCTCTGTGCGGTCAGTGCGGAGCCCGATGTGGGGCTCAAACTCACCAGCTGTGAAATCATGACCTGAGCTGAAGTCGGATGCTGAACTGACTGAGCCACCCAGGCGCCCCTTTTAAGTAATTATTTTAAAAATCACATATGCCCCCATCAAAACGATTTCATGTCTGCTTGTTATCTTCCATAAGCAATAAATGTTTTTGTTATAACTGTAGTCATGATGTCCATACCATGGAATCAATTCTCTACTGTTACCAAAGCGATTCTACTTTAAAAAAAAAAAAAAATAGCTGTAATGCCAGCAAATATGTGTTTGTTTCTCTGACATCAAAACCAGTGGGAATGTGGTCCTTCAGGCTGTGGCCCGGGAGAAAGTCACCGTACAGCTCTTGACTTCTTTCCTGTTCATCTCCCTTCCAGTGAAACCCCAGATTTATGAAAAGGCCGTGTCGTCCTTTCCAGACCCGACCCTCTACCCCCTGGGCAGCAGACAGACCCTGACTTGTACCATTTATGGTGTCCCTCAACCTACAGTCAGGTGGTTCTGGCGTCCCTGTCACCATAATCATTCCAAAGCAAGGTAAGGACAGTTTGTTTCCTGACTAACTTTCAAGTACTTGTTATACCTGGACTCGCGACTCTTTAATGGACAGAGATGGAAGTTTGCAAACGGAATACGCAGCCGTATTTGGCGCAAAGACTTTCCCTCCCGTGGGAAAAAGGGGGCAATATCTACTCTTCTTCCTTACTCAGTGCTAACCATGTCATCATTTTTCTCTCTAGTTTATAGTTTGGGGAGCACAGGGACAGGTTATCTTCGCCTTTTTTGACACTCAGGTTTGAACTCCAGTCTCTTGTTTTCAACTGAGAATCCCTAGACTTTGGCTAATTCAGCTGCTTCGTGTTTTGTGAACGTTGGACATGATGGGAGACCATCCCTGCCCTGATGATCGCTACCCATGCTCTTCCATTCATCTGAAATGCGCTCCCACCCATTTGCTGCCCCCCCTCCAGAAGTCCTTCCTTATCCCCCAAGGCTCAGTTCGTGTGTCAGCTTCTCTGCCGCGAGCACTCCTAACTGCCGCATTCAGACCCCTTTCTCCCTCTTCAGTATGAACCACACCTCGTACACCATCGTGACTTTGCCAGGCTTGCGTACATGTGTCGTTTCTCTTAACCACGAGCCGGCTGAGAGCTTCTCTGTGTCTTCAGGGCGTGGTGCACGTGGTAGTCGACGCTCACCGTGTATTTGCTGAACGGTACATCCCTCCCTTCTGGTCATTGTATGGTGTTTCCTTGCATCCTGTTGGTGACAGTCCTGCCTGCCCTTTTCCCACTTTTGTTTAGTCTAGTGGGATGATGCTAAGGACAGTTGGTGGGAGCCGATTTGAAGAACAGGAATAGAATCGATAAGTGCAACAAGAAGGTATTATTGAGACTGCCCAAGAATGATCATCATGCCATAATGTTTGTTTCACCCCACTTGCGGAGTGTTGGGGGAAATTGCTATTCAACAAAAACGAAAACAAAAGCAAAATCGGCTTGCTAAAAAAATAAGAAAGACACAATTCTAGCATAAACAGAAGTGGCTGTTTGGTTTTCTAGATTCTTCCTGCAATGTCAGCGTTTCTTCAGCGTGTGTTTCAATCCTTTGTCTAAGGCCTTGGATTCTGACAGTGAAAGTTAGCTCATGAACTCTAGGGTTCCGAAGAAGTAGCTATTGCCACACACGTCTGATTTCTCATCTGAATATCATTTCAATTTTCTTTTCTTTTTTTTTTTTCAACATTTATTTATTTTTGGGACAGAGAGAGACAGAGCATGAACGGGGGAGGAGCAGAGAGAGAGGGAGACACAGAATCGGAAACAGGCTCCAGGCTCTGAGCCGTCAGCCCAGAGCCTGACGCGGGGCTCGAACTCACGGACCGCAAGATCGTGACCTGGCTGAAGTCTGATGCTTAACCGACTGCGCCACCCAGGCGCCCCACATTTCAATTTTCTAAGAACAGAAGTATGGAGAAGTTACTAAGCTCAAATATCTTCTTTACCACTGTGGATATTTAGCCCCAAACACAGTGAGATCTACTGAGATTTTGTATGATTTTGCTCATTTAGGGGTAGGTATACCCATTTGTGGATCTATTCCCGTATTTGTGCTAACCTGACGTGCAAATACGTGAAAAATAACTAAGCTATTCAGAGAAAAGTATAAAGTTCAATGTTTGTAGAAAACATAGTTTTTTTATAGATGTTTTTAATTTTTGTTTTGATAATAATGAATCTAAAATTTCAGTTCTACTTAGGATAGACCTAGGAACTCTGAGAAAATAATTGTGTGGGAATATAATAGTATGAAGTTGGGTTTGAATAATGCTGTTAAAATGTGGTTTGGGGAGGGTGCCTGAATGACTCAGTCAGTGAAGCGTCAGACTCTCGGTTTCGGCTGAGGTCATGATCTCACAGTTCATGAGTTTGAGCCCCACGTTGGGCTCCGCACTGGCAGTGTGGAGTTTGCTTGGGATTCTCTTTCTCTCTCCCCCTCTCTCTGCTCAGCTTGTGTTCTCACTCTCCCTCCCTCTCTCTCTGTCTCTCAAATAAACTTAAAAGATTTAAAATAGGGTTTGGGGAATGAGGTCAACCAAAGTAAAACTATGGAGACATTAACTCTCTTGCTGTCTTTTTCTGATTTCTTCGGTGGTACCTGAACTCCTTCTCCCGTGTTACTTACAGAGTAAGTTTACTGAGCTCTGTCTCCTCCTGGACTACTCTCAAGTCTCAGAGAGTGCCTCAACTCTTCAGTAGATGTTTGTTGACCATTTGACTTATTCTCCGTTTGAGACATTTTTTAAACCAATCACAGATCAGAAACGAAAGCTTTAACTTTTTCAGTGATGCTTCATTTATAAAAAAATATGTTGTTGCTTGAAATTATCTGCTACAAAATGTGCATATCCATCAGAAGTTCTCTTTTTTTTTTTTTTTCTTCAGTCAACAGACCAAGTGGCTTACCTGTGTCGGGCCCAGATTGGGTGTTTGCTGGTTAAAACAGTACGTCTAACTTAGAAATAGTTCAGAAAGATATATGGGAGTTATGTGCACTAGGACACAAATAGAATAATTCTACTTCACACTGTCAGACAGAAGCTAAAATTGGAAGATACGTGGATCTTTCTTTAATTACTAGAAGTTTGAAATACGTTTTTAATTTTTTTTAACGTTTATTTATTTTTGAGACAGAGAGAGAGCATGAATGGGAGAGGGTCAGAGAGAGAGGGAGACACAGAATCCGAAACAGGCTCCAGGCTCTGAGCTGTCCGCACAGAGCCCGACGCGGGGCTCGAACTCATGGACCGCGAGATCGTGATCTGAGCCGAAGTCGGACGCTTAACCGACTGAGCCACCCAGGCGCCCCATGAAATATGTTTTTATATAAATGTATTTTGGGTACCTGACACCTAGATTCCGTTGTAGATAGGAATTTTAGTTAGTGACATTTGAATAAAGGGCGTTCTATTGCATGAATTTTTAGAATCTTATCTTGAGTTACATAGTAACATATTTGCATGGTGGCATCTATGCGTGGCCGTCAAGAGTTTAGGTGATTGATATGCACATTACTCTTGAATATGTAGGATAATTCTTGGTATTTAAGTTTTAGGCTCTAGGTAAAGGACATGTCTGCGTATGGACACAACCAAAGCGTGAGTTTAGTTTCGAGGTTTGAATGTGTTTTAAGGAGCTCCAACTTCTTAATTGGCTTGATATGGCCGACTGGCTCATGTATCTAAGTTAGAGAGGTTCAGACTTAAATTGTATAGTTTCCTGGAGCCCAATAAATACATAAATGTATTTTAAAACTGTCAGAACTACGGCTCAGCTAATTCATCTTTGTTGAACTTAAGAACCATAAATAAAATGCACAGAAATTTCTTCTTTTTTTTTTTTTTTAATGTGATCCACTCCTGAGCCGTGTTTTAGCTATGCTTTTGATTCATCTCAAGTTAGTTCTTAGAAAACGTTAGGAATAAAAGAAAGGAGGAAAAGGGTGGTTGGGTCCTTTTTGACTCAAATTCCTAACGAGCTGAGAGGAAATAGCAGAATCTTTTCCCCTTTTACTCTTCGGCACATTCGGAGGCTAAGGTAGTAGAACTGGAACATTTCTTTTGAATTAAAAAAAATTTTTTTTCAGTGTTGGTGTATTTTTTTTTTAATTTTTTTTTCAACGTTTTTTATTTATTTTTGGGACAGAGAGAGACAGAGCATGAATGGGGGAGGGGCAGAGAGAGAGGGAGACACAGAATCGGAAACAGGCTCCAGGCTCCGAGCCATCAGCCCAGAGCCTGACGCGGGGCTCGAACCCATGAACCGTGAGATCATGACCGGAAGTCGGACACTTAACCCACTGAGCCCCTCCAGGGCGCTCCTCTTTTGAATTTTTAATAGCATGAAAATAACTGATGAATACCAGATGAAGTGGAATTTTGGATTCCTTCTTATCCTCAGCAACTGGCAAAGACTTCTAAGTGGATATTCCTAAACTTGTCCCTTGTTCGTGTGGGCATCACCTAGGCAGTGTGCACCAGGGTGTTAAGCTTACGGCATCTTTCACATGTGTGTAGTTTGTAGCCTCTGTTCATATAAAATACAGATAATTACACACGCTTCACAGAGACACGATGAGGATCAAGTGAGATAACGTGTTTGGCAAAAGGTACAGAGTGTCCTAGGAAGGCAAGGTTGTGATTACCGCTAGCAGTGGGGTAAAATTCTCTAAATAAGCCTCCAAACTTTTAAGGAACTTGAGAAGAATTTTCTGCCTACTTATAGAGCTAGTTTCCCAACAGTGACCATTTCTAACCCAACGCTTCCGAGAAGGGAACCCAAGTCTTGGAAAGTAAAATGTGACTTTTCCTGTGCTTGAGCGATGGAAAAGTAGTAGATCTGGGCTGTAGAATTGAGGAAAACGGAACATGATTTTTCTCAGAAGAAAAATGAAGGACATACAGGCGAGTTCGGTAACAGTAAAAGCACACAAAACTGTGCCGTGGGGGGGGGGGGGGGTGAAGTAACCGTCCCAGCCTGTGGCCTGTCTCGTTCACTCGTTTCGGTCATGGAGGGAAGTGATCCTGACCTGTGGGTTGGCAAAGGCCAGGGTGGGGCAGAGTAGGATGTGGGAGAGCTGACTCCTACTCGGCAAGCCCGTGATAGATTCTAGAACTTCACCTCCCCCCCTGGATTTTGAAGAACTAAGTAGGACTCCTGACCCGCCCATGCGATGGGCTGGTCTGGCTTGCGTGGTCCTTCGCCACATGCCGCCCTGGGACTAGTTGGGACGAGGTTGCCTGCTGTGTGGAGGTTGGTCTGTCAAGGAACGAGTAACAGTCTTGGGCTGGAGGGAAGGGAACCCTCTTTGGGAAGCGGAAGAGACGGATTTAGGGGGCCCAGGAGGAAACAAGGAACAGACAGGACAGCCTTGGTGTGATGTTGGTACTCCAGATCAACCGGTTACATTTTCGCAGGAAGAGTCTGACGTGTTGCAAGTCGGCTTTTATTCGCACGTGCTTGAGCACCAAGGGGGCCTGCCAGTAACCCGACTGGAGAATTCTAGGCCTGGCTGGCCCCTCTGCCCCCCACAAACAGGAGGCTGGTGAGTGGCGGTTAGCCGCTGCCGGGTCATCCTTCCTGACACTCGCCGTTAGCCCATTAACGCAGCTCGCCTTCCTGTCAGCGCCCAGGGTCTACCCAGTTGTTTCTGGGGTGGCCTTTTCTTCTTTTTAGAACTAAGGCCCACTTTTCGAATAATGAGTGTGTTTGGGTCTTTTCTCCAGGGAAGGTGAAGGCCTGTGACCATTGATGACCACGGCTTTGTTTTCAGAGTGCGCGTTCTTTCCGTCACAGGCTGCTTTAGTTCTCTGTCTCCATCTAACTATCAAGGTCACCAGTAACACTGATTATAATAGAGTCGCAGCACCGACTACCCTGGTGTCCTTTAGTGGAACGAATTGTTAAGTGTTTTGAGTTCTTTGTGAAAAACCTCCTTTTCTTTTACTGGCTGTCCGTGATGACCGAGAGAAACTTGGGCTCCTTCCCGTGCATTAAACGTTGCTTGCCTCTTTTTAAAAAAGTACACGTCTCTTAATGTTTATTTAAGAGAGGGGTCGCGCACATGCACGTGCTCACGAGATGGGGAGGGACGGAAAGGGAGGGAGAGAGAAAGAGAAATTTCAAGCAGGCGCCACGGTGGCAGCGCAGAGCCTGATGCAGGGCTCAGACTCACGAACTGTGAGATCATGACCTGAGCCGAAACCGAGAGTCTGTCGCTCGACTGGCTGAGCCGCCCAGGTGCCCCAAACATCGCTTGCATCTTGCAAATGCATTTTGCTCATCATCAGTATTCGACCCAAATGCACTGGCAGTCACCTGCTTTTCACGCCAGCCGTGTACAAAACAAAGATCCCCACCATTGGCCGCTAGCATTTATGTTTTAATTCTGTAAGATCCAGCATATTTGGGAATTACTTACTTTATCTATACGTATTCCCTCGTCTCAGGGACAGAGACCTGGGAAGCGAGGAAGTGGGTTCTATTCTTGGCACAGGCCCTGACTTCTGTGTGACCTTGGCCGGCTATTTAATCTGTGCTTCAATTTCCCCTTCTGTAGATGGTAACTGCCCCGCTTCCCCTTTCCTATAATACACAGCTATTCATGAGTGAAATGAGAAAATCACTTAAAAATGACGTTTTCTCCATTCAAAAAAGCTTGAAATGATTTCCTAGTTGTTGCACACTGACGGTTCCCTTCTGCTTCTTACAAATCACGAAGCAATTTGATCTGAGGATTAACTCTGAGGATCAATGCCAAACTCACTGAAAAAATCAGCTCGTGAAAATACAGTGGTTGTTAGGAAAAGTCTGACGGGTAAGCATGTGTTCTGTGCTACAGAGAACCGCCTCGGTAATTATAATGCCGGTAATTACCCATTAAAAAAGAAAACCCCACAGCTTCCCCACTACTGGTGTCAACCCACATTTGCCTCACGGCCAACCTGGACTACCTTCTCCAGTCCTCGTCCAGCCCACCCAGGCAAAGGCATTATCGTTCTTTGCCCAGTTAGCCCTCAGACTGTGCTTGTTTTGTTTGGTCTTCGGCCAGCGAGCCCCTCGGAATGTGAGACGTGTAATTGGATTCTCAGCTCATGGAAGGTGAAGGGGGCAGAGTGCTCTGCCTGAGCGAAAATGGTGGATTTTGGAAGAAACACCCCGTAGACGGAGGTGGAATTTCGAGGAACTGCTTCCAAAACCCTAAAGCCAGTCCCGTCTGCTGGAGTCTCCCCATAATTACGTGCTTTAGAAGTTTCATGGGAAGTAATAATTCCGGTCACACAGTTTGATGTCCCATTTCTGAACACTCTCCACCTGCCCAGCAGTAGAGGACTGGGTGGGGGAGGGGGCGGTCTAGGGAAAGCAGACCACTCTGGGGCTGAGTGTGGTTCGCAGGCCTCCTTGGTAGGGGTGGGGATGGGAGGCAGCCTACAAAACGAGGGAAGGCAGAGGCATCTAGGAACTCCGAGAAGAGCTTGCTTAATTGCATCTCTCTATTGTTTCCATCAGCAAATTGGCAAAAAGAGGAAGGCCTGAATCATTAGGGATGTGTGAGGGGTAGATCGTTTGAGAGAAGCATAATTCTCCATACCCCACTGATGCACACAACGAACAGGACCAAAACAAAACAGTTGTTAATGGTAGTTAATTAGAAACGCACTCAAGGATTTAATTGACCGCCAGCTTGAATGTCTATTATTATTATTTATTATTATTACTATTGAAAGAGTTTTATGTCCCATATTCTGTCTTCTAGCTACAAAATGGAAGTGTTAACAATTTAAACATTGAAAAGGTCAACATCTTTCCTGGGGGCCAAACATAGATCAGGTGTGAGAGGGAAGCATAATTTAAGAAGACCCCTTCTTTTGGAAATACCACACACTGCATGTTTTAATATTTACCACGTTCCTCTAGGGTATACGTGCGATTTGCATCCATGTGTCTCTTGACATGTTTTCTGTGCAGCGTGTGTATGGATCTGTGGACTCAAGCCAGCCGTGCTATCGAGAATTTTAATTTGCCATATACAAGACCTCGAATCGAAACGGGGGCTTTTAAAGACTAATGCGCCAAAGACCATCGTGGCAGCACTTTGAGCTTGAACACACAAGTTCAAATAAATCTGGCCATCTTATACAGGAGGCTTTCATCACAAGCGAAAAGTGAACGTTCACTTACTAATGAGAAACTTCTTGCTTTCTATTATATAATTGCTGGACGAGGAAGTGTGTGTTGTCCAATGTGAATGTTTGGACAACAGCCCTTGTTAATATTTCATGCAAAGTCCTGAGAACAGAGCACGAGTTTGTTTGCCAAATGCCTCTCTGCCACTTTCCTGTGCTTTGTGAGATGTTCCTCTTTTTCCCACTCCTCGTGGTAATACAGCGAGTCTGATGAATAATTGTTTCTAATGAATTAACTGTCTCCTGTAATTGCTATCAAGCATTTCATTATGTGTTTAAATTAAACCAAAAGGCTGAGTCATAGGAAGTCTACGCAGAATGATTTCTATAGGGATCTTTTGAGCAAAATTCAGCGTAGCGTCCCGGGATTAGGACTACCAGAAGGCAACGACACGCAGTTTGGGAAGGTTCCTTGCAAAGATCGGCAGAGTCTCTCAAATTATTTCGGGCCGTGCTCACAGATTTTTAAGAATCGAGTGGGCGTTTTCATGACCGAATCTACAAATTCCTGTCCTGACACAGGAGCCTTAGGTCATGGATAAACAGGACAAATTACTTATAAAACATGCACCTGCTCTTAGAAATCTACATTTTGATTAGATCTCCACTGACTTAGTAGACTGTTTTTCCCCCCACACTGTGTAGCACAAAGAATAAAATCAGTAGACTGTTTCTTGAAACACGGACTCTAGTCTGTGGTTTTAATGTAATTTCACTGCCCTTTTAGGTGAAAAGGTAGAGCCTGATGTATTGTGTAGAAAGGATGTGATGGATTTAGACTATGGCCAGGTGGTATCTTACAATGCACTTCAAGTCGCTGGAACTTGTTTCTTCATACTTTCTCTAGAAGCCTTGGGGATGTCTTGTCACCTTGAGTGCCACTGTCTACTTAATGGTAACAGCTATAATAGATGGAATCAATGAGCCCTCCCTGGTGCCAGAGTTGCCCTCATCCCTTTACACATATTATCCCTAATCTGTACAGTTCTACATAATGGACATAATTTCCCCATTAGGAAACTGAAGCTCAGAAAGTTCTTTCTTGGGGTGCCTGGGTGGCTGAGTCGATTAAGCCTCCCACTGTTGATTTTGGCTCAAGTCATGATCTCATGGTTTGTAAGATCAAGCCCCGAGTTGGGCTCTGTGCTGATAGTGCCTGCCTAAAATATTCTCTCTCTCTCTCTCTCTCTCTCTTTCTTCCCCGCCCCCACCCTTGCACTCTGTCTCTCTCAAAACAAATAAACTTAAAAAAAATTCTTTCTCAGGTGTTTTCAGGTAATAAGAGAGGCTAAGTAGTTTGGCATTTCAGAAGGTTACTTTCCATTGGTATCCCACGGGACTCCTCTAAGTGTACCCCTATGGGTTCCCAGAGGAAGGAGCAGAAATCCTTGAGGGGACGGGTTTGGGGAGGCACTGGCTTAAGCCCACTGGGTTTACTCTTGTCACCAGTGATCCCACAAAGTCTACCCGTTGAGTCAGAGTCACACCGAGGATGGGAGGGGAGAGGAGAAAGAGGTTAGCAGCAGATGGGAGAAGTGGATTCACATTTCACAATTACTTGGGGAACTGGTGACCAGACCACCTGCTCTGGTTTGGGCCCCAGACCTACAGGTGGGAATAGACCCTTTGAGGGGGCATGAACCCCAGTGGGATGAGCAGGTCTAAATCAGACCAACCTGAAGAGGGTAGCAAGTCAAACGGTCCACTTGACACTTTGACTCTGGTGGCACTGGCCCTCTCTGGGACTTTCTCCCCATGCAGGGGTATTTATTTGATCCTTTGCAAGGAAGTTGCATTCCCTTATTTGTTGTTCAGGATTGATTTTCCAGATCAGGATTCAGCAAGCACTCAGCCCTCAGGGGGCTCACAAAGCTGTGGATTTTTGCAAGAGGCACAGGAAGGCAAAGGAGTTGAAGAATAAGGGGGGACAAAAGACCATGAAGGAGAGAGCATAGGGTTTGCAGTTGATGACTGAATAAAATAAAAACATGGTGGCTGCAAATCTGAGCCTCAGCAGGCCCTGATCTAGTCACTTTGAATGCTTAATTCAGTTAGAATTGGGGAATTTCAGCGATTAAAAAGAGTTTTATAGAGGAGAAACTGGCTCAAAGATAAAGAATTATCCCTCACCTCACAGCTAGTTAATGGCAAACCCAGGACTAGACCCAAGTCTCTGATTTCCTGTTTATTATTCCCTTTTATTATTTCCACCATAACATTGCATCGAGTCTCCATGGAAGGTGCCTGTAATCTGGTTGAATAAATGAAGCATCATGGCTTCAGTGGAGGTCGGTGGTGAGGAATGCGGTTTAGAGGAAACCGCGCGGAGGAAATAAGATCTGAATCCTCAAGATGGCGGGGAGGTCCTAGAATGTCAAATGGAAGGAACATAGATGTGACAGAGTAGCATGAGGATGGGAGTAGGTTGAAGAGTTGAAAAGGCCATGCTTGGAGAGGAATTGGGCCGGATCATCAGAGTTGGGTGCAGAAAAATTAAAGCCAAAAATTGGCAAAGTGAATCCGGATCTGATGTGGAATTCTTTGAGTGAGGGGCTAAACAATTGAGCCGGCCAGTCATTCCCTTTCCTGGCTAATGCCTGGCTGTTTTGTCTCCTTCCCACAGACCCACCCTGTAACTCTTACAGACCGATAGACTTTCATAGGCTCCTTTTTTGGTCGTCTTCCTCCTGTGGCTCGTCATTAACATGTGTCATGTACATGCTGTCCTGCATGTCTGAAGACCAAAGCCTTAAACTCCAAGAACGTTGGTTTTCACTCGAGCTTTTTAAAAAATGAGCTGGAGGCATGTTATCGCCTTTCCTTAGGCTTTTAATGTTCCATATGCCTTGCCTTCATCATTGAAAATGATGTAAGACGATCACTAATTGCTACCTTGTTGAGAAATTCTGTCTTGTGAGGGTGAAAAAGTAAGGTGAGGAAAATAAAAGTGGGTATTTAGAGACCACGTAGAGCCAGATAGAAGAGTATGTCCAGTAGAAGACCCTCTGGCCTAGGTCTTCTGTGTTTATTTCTTTTATAGCTGAAAATTATTGAGCGCTTATCTAGAGGATGTTAAGTGCTCAATTTGTGCTCTGTGTGTGTTGTCTCATTTAATTATTACAGAGCTTCTATGAGGCAGCTACTGTAATTATTACCATTTACAGAAAGTTTAAGTACCTTCTTAGGAAACCAGCCCTGGTTGACATGTCAGAGTCTATCGTTGAGCGTCTTCTAGCACATTGTCAACCAGTCACTTCATTTTCACTACTAGGATTGGTTCTACAACAAGTATTTAGACCTTAAGTTGAGTAATTTGGGGCCAAAAGCTCATGATCCAGAAAGCAAATATGTTTAGAGGGGCCGATGTTCATGATATCAAGAACCAATTTTAAGAAGCGTTAGGATGCAGAAAAATATAGTCTAGGGTTAAACGTCATGGCCTCTGGAGCCCGAACCCTGGCTGTGCCACCTGCTACTGTCTACCAGCTTCTGGGTAAAATAAACTACCTCTGTGGGTCCAAGTTTCCTGATCTGCACAGTAGAGATAATAGCACTGACATCATAAGATTGTTTGGGGGGATTAAAGGAGCTAATGCATATCAAGTATTTAACTCCGTGGCTGGTGCATTGCACGTAAGTTTATTTGCTGGCAGTCGTCCAGTAGTTTCGGATTGCTCTGGGGCTGCCCGGTGCAAAGCAGTTTCCTTTCGAGGTGGCATCATGCATATATTAGTACGCTGTGAAAGCTGACAGTCTTCTGACAAAATGGTCCCATGCCATTAGGGTAATGTCCTCCCAGGAAACATGCTTGCGTCTTTAGACAGGTCTTCTGACGAAGGTGATTTACTCCAAAGAAATTAAGATGGGACCAGAAATGGCAGAATTTTCAGATTGTTTTAGGAAATTAAAGGAGCTATGATATCCTGAATCTCCTCGCATTTGTGAGTTCTGCCTCAGCAATTCAAACGTTCATTGACCCCAAGTCTTGTCCAGCGATGGCACCACATGGGCTCTTGGCATTTCACTCGCCTGCACTCAATTATATTCAGGTATTTTTTTTTTTTTAATTTTTTTTTTCAACATTTATTTATTTTTGGGACAGAGAGAGACAGAGCATGAACGGGGGAGGGGCAGAGAGAGAGGGAGACATAGAGTCAGAAACAGGCTCCAGGCTCTGAGCCATCAGCCCAGAGCGCGACGCGGGGCTCGAACTCACGGACCGCGAGATCATGACCTGGCTGAAGTCTGACGCTTAACCGACTGCGCCACCCAGGCGCCCCTCAGGTATTTTTTTTTAAATATTCTGATACGTGAGCATGCATTTGACTTGCCTCTTCAATAGATGTGTATGTTCCTTAATAACAGAAGGAACTAGGTCTTCCACTTTTTTCAGAGGACACAATTCTACTTCTTAAATGGAGTACGTATGAATATGTATCTTTTTGTTTTAATCGAATGGGACTAATACTTATGAGCCAATATTTTTGTCCACCCTTGAGGAAAGGCGAAGACCATTGCTGGTTGGTCTTCTATTTTCTGTTAGACCAGAAGATGCTTCTCCACATGTCAGCGTCACTGTCTTAGTTGAGATTGTCCATGAGTGTCCGTTTGTCACGTATGGATAATGCGGTGAGGAGTTCGTCCGGGTCCCAGGCAGACCCTCTGTCTCCATTAACACTCCTCGCCGTGAATGGACAGACACTGATGGTGGTGACACGGTGCTTAGTTGAGGGGATACATGTGAGGTCATTTGAGGGTCAGCAGTGCCCCGTTTTTCAGCGCGTTTGAGGTAAGTGATGGATGGCAGGGTTGACGCCTGACACAGGGTTGAGTCCACATCTAGTCAGGCCATCGTCAGGGGTCACTCTTCTCATCAGACAGCCAACTGAGCCAGAGACGGGTGTTCCCCTCTCGTGTTCACGGGGTGGCTGGGTTAGGCCCTGATGTCATCATCACGAACAGGACATAGCCCTTGCTCTTAAGTAGTTCTTAACCTAGGGAGATAATAAAATGACAAGTAACGTTATCAATCCATCTACCGTGTGCCAGGCACGGTGGTAAGCAGTTGCATCGATTGACTCGTTGAGTGCCACCCTGGTGTTCACCGATGCAAAGGATCTTCTGTGAATTATCTCCCTGCTGTTCGCCTTTTAACCCCTGTAAGAAAACTAGTAAGACGTAGGAACATGGGGTGGCTTCTTTTGAGTCGGGGAGGCCAAGAGCACATCCGTTTCCCAAGGGATTTGAGGCGGTTCACAAAGAGTACAACAAATAATCTGAATGAAAGGAGAAAATGCCGTCAGGCTAGTGCAGAGATAGGGCCCGTGTGCTTTTACTTTCTAGTTGTGGAGAGAGAGAAAGAGAAATGAAATCGACGTTCGCAAGGTGAAGGGGCCCATCGGATGAAAACAAACCAAGAGAGGTACAGCCTTCCAGAGAACTGAAATCTGAGAAAAGCGGTTTCTCCTGTCCTAATCCTTGGGACGTGGAATACACAGACTCCGCAACGTTTCTCCTGTAGTGAGTGTCACGGGACCGGAAATCATCAGAACCCTTAGCGCTGATCAGTGGCGTTAACACCAAAGCAACATTTATGACAGGTGATACGATCCCTCTATTTCAGAACTGTTCAAAGGACCGAAAAGACTGGGAGTCCTATGAGCAGTTTGCTGGGACTGTGGTTCTCTAGGTTGGGCTTTTGCCGTCCAGGGCAACCGAACTAGGAAGTTGTAAAAGCGTGATTGGAACTCGGATCAGACTAGCTGCACGTTCTACGTTCCTAATGTCGTGCTTCCCCGCTTCTCCCCGTGAAGCCTCTCTGGACATTTGCACGTTGACAGCTATGTGACCAGTAATGCTCTCTTCTTTTCTGTGAAATCAAAAGGCAACAACAGTTTGAAATATTTAGAGGTAACGCTTTAAGACTCCTTAAGTTAAAAGACGTTGTCGGTGGCCACTCTGGAGATCTCGCTAAAGATTTCTTATTTATCAGATCACCCTTCCTCAGCTGACCAGCCTTCCACTCAGGAGAAAAAGGAATGAACAAAGTAGGCGTTCCTGTTAAGACCCACATCCGGGTGTGGCCACATGAGTATTTACCCTCTGTCACCCGGGTGATAGGGTTGCAAGGATGCCTTGGCCCTGGCTCAGATTCTGTAAAAGAGGGACGGAATCAGGGAGAGCCTGGAGTTCTTGATGGAAGCAAGCAGGGAGAGAGAAGGAAGGAAGGAAGGCAGAGCCTGGAAAGACAGGCCCTGTCCTGAGTGTGAATGGACCAGGAGACCCTGGAGAGCAGGAAGTGGCCCAGGCCAAGACGCTCACGGAAAAGCTCTTATCGAAACAGAGGTGGTCAGGGCTCTGGGTCACCTCCACCATTGTCCAAGGAGCTGGGCCGGAGCCTTCAATCCCTGAAAAGCCGCCTCCACCCCCCCCTCTCCGTGCAGACCAGAAGTAGTTTTCAGTATGGGCTCCGAGGCGTCACAAGGTCTCTCCGTGCGCAAGAGTCGTCACTCGCCCCGAATCCCCTCGGCGTGACCCTGTGACCACCCCCAAGGCCCAGGCCCTTTTCCTAGAGCACGAGGAGCAGGAACCATTCTGTCTCAACACCCCTTCCAACTCCACACCTTTTTTCCGCCAGCGGCCCCTCCCCTATATTGTTGTATTTGTTTGGAGAGAACGTGAGAGGAGGGGAGCAGAGAGTGTTTGCAGATTCTGTTCATCGGCTGGCTCAGGCACACCGTCACTAATGTTTTGACACAACACGCACAGTAGCGGAGGAAAGTTTACATCAGGCTCTTCTACAGGAGGGTGCGCCACAACGG
The DNA here is from genome assembly GCF_022079265.1 of Lynx rufus. Taxonomy (NCBI): domain Eukaryota; kingdom Metazoa; phylum Chordata; class Mammalia; order Carnivora; family Felidae; genus Lynx; species Lynx rufus. The sequence goes on along the minus strand of NW_025814823.1, from coordinate 7,920,127 downwards.
GCAACCGGTCCTGGCCGTGACCTCTGGCAGGCTGCCAGGTGGTCTTTTTTTTTCCTTTCTGGGTTTTTTTTTCTTCTTTAAAGACACTTTGCGGCCTCGATTTGCTCTTCGTTACTGCTCTCCCCCTTTGTTTCCTAACTTGAAATGATCAGTATTCTGTACAGATTCTAATCAGAGTTAGCACGTGCAGTCAGACCCCATTAAACAGAGAAGCAGGGTCCACCCCACCAGGAGTCCTCCGATTTCATCGTCCAAAGAAGGAAAAAAAGAGAGAGGGAGGTTATTCTCCGTCCTGAGACTTCATAGAGCTTTCTAGAGCCTCTTTTCCAACTAATTGTGCTTTAATTATAAACTGAGGCATACATTCATTCCTAGGCATGACTCGGGCTCGAATAGGCAGCCCATCGCTGCACACCCCCACCCCAGAGGCCCTCTTTAAAGTCAGCTGCCCGCCACGAGTGTATTGGAGTTCATAGTCGAACAGGCCAGCTTCATCCTGGAACATCCTAGAACATGTCCTTCACCCTAGGGCATCCTAGAACATGTCCAGCAATCGTGCCCACACAAGTAGGTCACAGGGGAAGACAGAGATGGTGATGAAAGTTGGATTTGTTCTTTTGTTGCGCGTTTTTTTTTAAGTGATAAAATTCAGCCAGTAGGAGCCCAAGAGTTCCTATAATTTTAGCATCAGAACATTTTTATGATCAAAACAAAGCGGAATTTATGTCAAAAGTGTAATTATAAAACATCCCTCTGCCCCTTTCACCCTCCACCAAAGGACTAGGTGCTTTTGAAAGCCAATTTTTCACTTTCTCTTGGTGTCTGACTTTGCACCAGTTAGATTCCGAGGACCCCCAGAGTTTTCCTCTCACCCGTGACTCTGAGCCAGATTCACCCTGTGAAGCATGGTGAGAAGGGTTTGGGGAGGTTTCTTGGGAACAGAACGTGTCATGTGTGACGGATTGAATTCTGGTGTGATAGAAAGATTTGAGACCGTCTGGGGTCTGATGTCAGGTCTGCTACTTCTGAGTCCCGGTTTCCTTCGTAGTAAAGCAATTTTTGAAACCGGCATGATAATGCCTGTTTCGCCGAAGGGGGGCTGTGAGAATTAGTTGGACTTAAATGTCTGTAGCTCCCTAGCTCAGGCACAGTAGTATCAGCCCAGTAACTGCCAGTTTCCCTTCACCAACCGAGAGTCAGGATTTAGCAGAAGCGAAATGTGGAAAGAAAGGTCAGCGAATCAGTTATTTACCATGGGGTGAAAGGCAGTCCAAAACAAACCACACCCATGTGTCTTCATCTTGAGAGTCAGGCTGTGGAGTAGACCTTCCGGAATTGGGGTGGTTCCTAAATTTGGTAGAAATCATTTAAGAAATGAGAAGTTGTACTAGATAACCATAGGAGGCTTGGGTACCATTACAGGCCCCAAACACGTGGTCAGTTTCTAGAAAGGCTCAGTGAAGCGTCGGGCCGTTAGGAGAGCGCCACAACAAAGAATACACAGATACTGACCATCCGCGGCTAAAGCCCACCCAGCTGGACTCTCCCTTCTCATTCCAGGAGATGTGACAGTCCATCCTCTAAAGAAAGCGTGGGCTCTGCCTTTGAGGTCGGGGGGAGGGGAAAGAGAGGCAGGAGGAACGAAGACAGTCTGAAAATCGGAACTGCTCAAAGCCAGCACTAAGAAATGCACAGGTGAACACAAAGGGACACCTTGGGATACAGTCTGTACGGCATTTCCTGTCAAGGTGACTTAAAGGATTTGTAAAGGTGAATAGGAGCCGAGTTCGGAGACTCGGATCACAAAAGGAGGTCTGACAGAAGCTGTAATCGTGGAACGTGCACACTTGGGCGCGTAACATGTCTTGGTTGTGTGATGAGGGTGTTTGCCAAATTTTGGAAAGAAGCTGACCCTTAAAAGAACCAAAACAAAACGAAGCAAAACAACCCGTTACATCCCCAGCGCAGTAACGCAGTTTGTGTAGTGAGTATTTGAGAAGCCTTTTCTTCCTGTACGCAAAGAGGCACTGAAGTATAGCAATTTCTTGGTGTGTGGGGACAGTTGATGGATGTTGTGTTGCATATGGAGTAAGGGTTAAGTGCGCAGATTCTGGAATGAGTCAGAACTAATTTGTAATCCGTTTACTAATCAGATTACTGACTTGTAATCTGCCTCCGCCATTTACTAGCTCTTTGACCTTGGGTAATAATGTACTTAACCTCTCTAATCTTCAATTTCCCTATCCGTTAAAGGGGGGATGATAGTACCTACTTTTTAGGATGTTGTATGAATTAAGGAGATAGAGTATACGAATCACTCGGCGTGGTGCTTAGCATGTAGGAAATACCCTTATTATAGTAGAGTATAACATTGCATACTGTGTGTTCTAGCCTGTGGCCGGTTAGCTTGCCTGTGAGGACCAGCAGTGAAGATTGTGGCTTTGACCTCGGTGTTGGCTTTGCCTTTGTCTGTGGCCCCAGACTGGCTTCATCTGTCCTTGGTCACGGAGGAGCCAGATATTTATGAATGTGAAGGGAACAGGGCACATCCGTCACCCCTACAGGAAACCTCAACCCAAAGCCTGCGGGTCTGTAGAGTCCTGCACATCTCTGGAGGGTGGTGTTTTCCCATGACGTGCGGAAAGAACCCACCCGGTTACTTAGACCAGGTGGGAGAGTCTCACAGATGGTTCCTTCTTGCAGTTAGACTGACGTGTCACACGGAGGGATCTCCAGCGCCGTGTGTTGGGTACATAATCGGCCCTTTGGGTCTAACGTCTTGACATCGATCTCTAGTCCAAGGCGAATTTGTTTCACCTCCAGGGCAATTGATGAGATGACACAGAGTACACTCTTACCCCGGAAATCGTTTGCGACTCGATGGTTATAAATACCCCCCCCGTGCTCTTGTATTTGGCGCGCTGTATGCAAATGGAGGCAGGAGTCCGAAAGCTCATTAGGCAAGGGACAGAGGCTGGGCGCATGGAGAGGACCGCGCGGAGCTGAAGCTGATAACCGTGGCCTTGTCCAGAATAGTGCCTGGGAGCTTTCTTATCTCCCTTTGACAGGAGGTGCCGTGGGCTTCCTGTGCGAAATCAGGAGTGAACGCTGCTTTCCTCTTGTTGTTCGGCTTCCTCCCCCCTCAAGACGGTTCCCAGCACAGTGATTATCTTTGCATCTTCAAACATGGCACAATCTACTTCCTCAAGAGCTTGATGTATTCTTAAGGCTTCGGCAAATTCCCCTCCCCCCCCCCCAAATCTCTTTTCAAGTGCTGTTATATAGTCAGGCTCCTAAATGACCTTCTATTTTTATGGTTCCAATTACAAAGAGGGAAAAAGGAAAAAAAAAAAAAAAAGCAGTCCCCAAATTAGAAAACAGCCACAGAATCTGTCCTGTGCACTCGGAGGACCTTTGCACCGGGGCCGGCCTGTGGTGTCCATAGGAGGGCTGGTGCCACTGTCAGCGCCCTCAGAGTTTGGGGGCGGGGGTGGGGGTCAGAGGCTGACAGCCCCACGTGAACTCGGCAGACCGCGCTTCCCTCGGGAAATGCCTAGACTTGCTGGGCTCCAACATATTTCTCTGCCTTTTCCTGAAGACCAAAAGGATGCAATTAAGATCTCCGCGTGAGGCGTCCCTGGATCTTTGTCCCCTCTTTGGGGGGAAAAGAAAGAATGAAATGCAGAGCTTTTTTTCCAGGTACAAGAGAACTTCAGCCCTTCGATGGGAACGGTACCAAGTACACACGCACTGGCCTGATACAGGTGTGCACGAAACCCCAGCTACGTGGGGGGCAGATGTCCCGTGTATATACCCGTGTGCGTACTGAGTGTGTGTGAGAGATGAGAGGGCATGGATGTTACAGTCTAGAGAACGGAGAATACCGATCGCGGAAAAGAGCGCGATGACGTGTGATTTCAAAACCGTGGCATTAACGTGTTTCAAGTTAGAGGAGAAAGGATATCATTCCTCTTGGGTTCGTTTTCTTCTGCTAATCAGTAACAGTTCAGACGTTGACCGATTTTCCCTGATGATGATCAGGCATATCTGGCAGAAATCGCTTACACTCCGTACGGAACGGCCAGTCCTTACTGTTCTTTTTTATTTTAAATCTTCCAATCTAACTTGTGTAGAAGAGAGACGTTTTATTTTATTTTATATATATTTTTTAATTAATTTATTTTTTAAAAAACAACATGAGCATAATTTTATTTAGCCTCCGTATTAGGCATGTTTTTTTTTTATGTCTTAAATATCTCCTGCCATTTTATTTTTTTTCCAATATATGAAATTTATAGTCAAATTGGTTTCCATACAACACCCAGTGCTCATCCCCAAAGGTGCCCTCCTCAATACCCATCACCCACCCTCTCCTCCCTCCCACCCCCCCATCAACCCTCAGTTTGTTCTCAATTTTTAAGAGTCTAGAAGAGAGACATTTTAAAAACATCTGGGCAAGTCTGATACACGGAGCTGGTACAGTTAGGCGTGATGATGGCGTCGTTATCGTAGAAGGTGTGCGCTCTTTTAGGGATACGTAGGGCTGAAATGACACGATGTCTGAGATTTGCTTCAAAATACTTCACAGAAGAGAAAACGGAAAGAAATAAGGATAGACCCGAACAGCTGTGGCAAAATCTTGATAACTTCAGTCTGGGCGGTGAGTCTGTGTGTACATTAGGTTTCTACTTAACCAGTATGTTTGAAAATAACAAGCAGTTAAATGAAAGCTCTTACTAGAAACAGCGTATCTGTCCCCCGTGCAGGTGTGGTTAATGGAGTGCCAATTACACGCTAGGCCCCTGCCTTACTGTGAGGACGGAGTGACTAAGCAGATGGGGCCCCATCCCCTGTAGCGGCTGGCCCAGGGGGGCCACTTAGAAAGTGGTCAGTGCTCTAGGGGAGGACTTGACAGGCCCGGAGGGGAGACCACCCAGAGAGACTCAGTGGTTTAACAGTCCGGAGCCCCTTCTCAGCTCAAGGAGAGGGATAATCACAGAACTTTTTCCTGGTCGTCACAGTCCCATCTATCCGACCTTCTTCCTCACCTACTTTATTCTCTATCATCTTATGTCAGTCGTTGCTGCCATTGGCTACCCTGGGTCAACAGCTCATTCTTTCTGGAACTGGGCTGTTCCTCCTGGAACAGCCTGGAGGCTGAAGTTCCTCCTGGTTGGAAAAGCTCCATAATCTGCCCACAACACGTATAAATTAGAGCCCAGCAGGCTCTCTGCTCACCACAAATTCTGGGTAGGGAATGCGTTGTGGACGATCTTGACTGTCAGACAAGGAAGCCTGGGCTTTCTTCAGTATGCCCTTTGGAACTTTGGAGCAGAAAGGTTTCCACTAAAAATGCGAACATTCGGGGGATGGTCTGAGGTGGGAAAAGCCAGCGGGCAGCAGGGCCAGTGAAGATACTCCTGACTGGGTCAGAGTGGACGGAAGTGTCTTTTTTGTTGTTGGGATTTTTTTTAATTCACGCAGAACCTGGGTTATATAGAACATGATACATGGCAAGTAAATATTTACACCAAAATTTGAGTAGTAAACCATACGAAAACCGTAGTTTGCTGATAATAATGTGTGTTTGAGAGAGCATGTTACCTTCTGTCTTTAAAAGGGTACTCTAGGGGCGCCTGGCTGGCGCAGTCGGTTAAGCATCCGACTTCAGCCAGGTCACGATCTCGCGGTCCGTGAGTTCGAGCCCCGCGTCGGGCTCTGGGCTGATGGCTCAGAGCCTGGAGCCCGTTTCCGATTCTGTGTCTCCCTCTCTCTCTGCCCCTCGCCCATTCATGCTCTGTCTCTCTCTGTCCCAAAAATAAATAAACGTTGGAAAAAAAAAAAATTAAAAGGGTACTCTACTAGCTAGCTTAATAAGAGATTTCATGGACTTTTAGAAACAGAGGAGATTGTTTTATAATTGAACACTCGAGGCCTAAGCAGTTAAAGAGCTTCTCATGATCTCCCCAAACTTGGAAAGAAATAGACTGCATTTAATAACTGCTTCATGCTGTGTGTTTCCGTATACACTTAATTAGCCCTGGAAAAAAATCAGCTGTATAATGGAATATTCTGATTAAAAGCCAACCTTTTATAGATGTGAAATGCTATTATTTCCTTGAGGTTTCCATTCATTAACGTAACTTCTTTTTTTCCCCCCTGTGTTTGCATGTTTCCTCTTCCATGAACTCATTAAAATCTAGATATTCAGTTTCCTAATTTTTGCATTTTTACTTAGTATTTAACATTTAGGACAGGAAGGATGTACGAAGATACGCTGGTGTGGGTTTCTTTCAGTTCAAGCAAAATGTGTTTTCTGTTTGTAAGGTCTAAGGGTGGATGGGGGGGGACACTCCAAGGGAAAGAAGAGAATGTGTTTTGTTATCTTGTTATCTCAGGACTTAACCAGTGATGATTTTGATTCCACCTGTCACCCTGGACTGGACCATGCTACCATGCTACAAAGCAACATAGTAATGACCTACTTTTTTTTTTTTTTAAATAGATATGACTTCTGCTCCAATAATGATGAGCCCCTGATCCTGGATCCTGACAGCAACGTAGGAAACAGGATTGAGAGCATCACTCGGCGCACGGCAATAATAGAAGGAAAGAATAAGGTACTGTCTGCAAAAATGTGCATTTGGGATATTTATTTTAAAAACACACGCTCAGCTCCCGGTTCTAGGTTGACTAGAGCCAGAAGTCATTCGAATGCTCAAACAAAAATTCAAAGAGAAGAAAGACGAGATCTGAGACAGGTCTTCGTGCACAGATACTCTGAGACTTTTCGCACTCGGTTCTCCAGTGGCCCACCACTTCCAAAGGAATGAGTACTAGGTCCCAAAGGAGCTGCCTCTCAAATATCAATGGCTCTCGACCCTAGCTGAGTGTTAGAATACTCCACGAATTATTAATTGCATTTGAATCTCTGGAGTAGAGCCTAAGGTTCATAACAAATTACCTGGGAGATTCTAGCATGGACCCAGGACTGAGAATCCCTGATAACCCATAAAGTAGGGTGTCGATAAGCATAAGCTGGTACGAGACTTAGGGCTCGAGTGGAATGTTTCCATTTCACAAAATATGTTGTTTTTCCCCCTCTGTCTTTGCAAGGGCAAAACCTTACTCAGGGTATGCAAACACATACAGTATGTTAGGATTCCCTGACCTAAGAAATGCAAATCAAAACCACGATGAGCTATTGCCTGACACCTGTCAGAATGGCCATTATCAAAAAGACAAGAAATAATAAGTATTGGGGAGGATGTGGAGAAAAGGGAACCCTTGTGCCCTGTTGGCGAAACTCTAAATTTACACAGCTACTATGGACGACATGGAGGTTTTTGGAGGTTCCTCCAAAAGTTACAAATGGAACTACCAAGTAATCCAGCAGTTTGACTCTGGATATGTATCCAAAAGAAAACAAAACCACCATGTCAAAGATACGTGCCCCCTCAAGTTCATAGCAGCATTACTTACAGTAGCCCATTTATGGAAGCTAATTAAGTGTCCATCAGTGAATGAATGAAGACTATGTGGCCTGTGTAGACACAAAGGAATATTACTGAGCCACGAAAATGAATGAAGTCCTGCCACTTGGGACATTGATGGACTCGGAGGGCATTATGCAAAGTGAAAGACGTCAGGCAGAAAAAGACAAACACTGTCTGATCTCACTTACACATGCAATCCAAAGCAAAACCCCAAGCTTATCGATAACAGAGAACAGATTGGTGGTGGGGTGAGGGGTGTGAAAAATAAGTGAAGGTGATCAAGCCAAGTTCCAGTGATAAAGTAACTGAGTCCTGGGGATGTAATGCACGACATAGGGACTATCGTTGATAATACCGTATCGCATATTTGAAAGTTGCTAAGAGAATAGACGTTGGTAGTGCTCATCACAAGAAAAAAAAAAGTTGCTTAACTATGTATGATGACAGATGTTAACTAGACTTATTTTGGTGATTGTATGGTAATACATGCAAATTACGCTCTCCATTTGAAACGAATACAATGTTATGTATCAATTATACCCCACCTTTAAAAAAATAGACTTCTAACCAAAAAAAAAAAAAGTTCCCTGACCTACTGAGAGCCTAGTAGGCATCGTTGCTGGTGCTCTTTTTAGTATTAAAAAATTTTTATTGAGGTATGATTGATGTACAAAACACTGTACAGATTTGACGTATACAGTTTAATGACTTTGGAGGTAAACACACAGCCATGAAACCATCACCACAGTCAATGCCATAAATTCACCCGTCGCCTCCAAGAGTTTCCTCCCATTGAATATATGAATGCATGAATGAATGATACCACTTAGCAGATGTTTCCATATAGGCCACAGCATGTGTCCTATGGTGGATCTCGAGGACTTACCTAGCATAACTGAAACTTTGTACCCAGTGACCAATGTTGGAAATCCAACTCCTCCTCTAAAAAAGGATGCCAAGAACTGGAAAGGCTCAGAGATTTTACCCTACTTCTAGGCTACCACAGTTTTATGTTTGGTGGTTGAAAACCTGCTACTCGTGGGCCAGATGCAATGGATTTTATTACTCTCAGCAAATCTCCTGAGCTTCATGTTGGCCTTGGTCCCCCCAGCCCTCAAGTGTCCAGGTAGAAATTGTGCACGCAGTGGATTTGCATAAGAGCGGAGGAACCTTGAACTTAGGGAACGCACGTTGGGTTGCCTTTGCTGCCGTCTCTGCAAAAACACTGTGCGTTTGCTGTGCCCCTGACCTCCACTGAGCCTCAGCAGTAGCTGATACCTTCTGAACTGGGCACATCTCAGTAGACCTGAGACCTGGTGACTTTTGTCTGTTGACATTAGTGAAAAATACACTTAAAAATCTGCTCTTATCAGGCACAGGGGGAGCGATGCTTTAAAAAGGAGAAACCTATCAACCCATTGCCAAGTTGTCTATTTATATATGCATATCTTGATTTGGAGCCGTTCATTCGTATGGATACTGTCGGCTGGAGTGTGATTATGCTTATGTTATCTGTGTGTCCAGCTGTATTTTTTGCATTTGAAGGCAACAAAATAGATAACATCATTCCCCCCACATAAGGTTGAACAATAACAACAAATAACATCTGAATTCCTCGTGCTGTAAAACTTTTTGACATTCGCCAGTCTTTGGGCAGAGTGCTTATCTCCTTTTTAAAGATGAGAGGGGCCCCTGGGTGGCTCAGTGGGTTAAGCATCTGACTTCGGCTCAGGTCATGATCTCACTCACGGTTGTGGGTTCGAGCCCCGCGTCGGGCTCTGTGCTGACAGCTTGGAGCCTGGGACCTGCTTCAGATTCTGTGTCTCCCCCTCTCTCTGCCCCTCCCCCCCCCTCTCTCTCTCTCTCTCTCTCTCTCTCAAAAATAAACATTAAAAACAATTTTTTTAAATAAAGATAAGAAAAATGGGGGTGACGAGATGAACTCAAACAGCTTAAATGTGGTAAATGAGAAACTCAAAGCAAAGTGTTCCTGTTCCCAAAACCATTGCTCTACCAACTAGGTACAGAAATTACGGTGGTGACGGCTTGCAACAAAATGTGAACCACTTGTCAAGGACTTAGGAAAAGTTTTTATGACCACAGCGGTGGTTAAAATTCCTTTTCTCTAATAGAAATGAACAGTAGTTGAAAACGTCCCATGATGGATAGCATGGGCAAGAGCGCTTCAATGAGATGCTTTGAAAAGAGGAAATTCTGTAAACTTGGGAGTTGGAGTGACACCCCGTTTTTTTTTTTTAAAGGAAACGCCTCAGAGTAGAAAGCAAGGCGGTTGTCAAAAAGTTACTAGAAAACTCTAAGATGCCATTGATTGTGTCAGTTTGTTTTGCCTTCTGACCACGTCAGGTACACGTACCGTTGGCTGCCGGGTATTAACACGAGCATGTATGAGCCTAATTTGAGCGGCAGCTTCTGGTCCTGTTGGGGCATCCTACCCACAAAAATACACGATAGGAAAAAAAAAAAGTGAAAAATGAAAAAGCCAGATGAGGTTTCGAATTAGTCTGAATGAACCCTGAAGCAGCAACCTGACTCCGTACAGGATACCTGGAAAGCACAGGGCGAGTTAAGGCCCAAGCCCTGAAGGAGAGAAGAGCTTCCCTGATTGTCTGTCATGTGGCTTGAAACAACTTTATCGTTTCGTAATTTTGTACTTCTGCAAAGGTTTTGTTTTTAATTTTTTTTAATGTGTATTTATTTTTGAGAGAGGGAGAGACAGTGTGCAAGCTGGGGAGGGGCAGAGAGAGAGAGGGAGACAGAGAATCCAAAGCAGGCTCCAGGCTCCGAGCTGTCCGCACAGAGCCCGACGCGGGGCTCGAACCCACGACCCGTGAGATCATGACCTGAGCCGAAGTCGGACGCTGAACCGACTGAGCCACCCGGGCGCCCCTGCAAAGGTTTTAAATATAGACCTCCAGACCCAGTGGGCGCTTGTGTCCACAAAACTGCTTTTCTGTCCATGTTTAGCAAGCATAGTAAAGTCCCAGCTTAGACTATAAATGACCCTTTTACCTACAGTCACATAACGAGCCTGCCCAGCGACACCCCTCCTCCCCACAGATCAAGAGAATGGAGGGCTCACTGGAGCATCTGTAAGATTCCAGGCGTTTCCTTTTTTTCCCTTTTTTTTTTTTTGTTTAACTCCTAGAAGGGTGCAGAGGACAATCAAATTTAGTTTCCTTATTGGCAAGTTTTGGCCTAGATCTGTGAAAAATGAGTCATCAATTGGAGTAGCTGATAACAAGTGAGGAGTTTTAGTATTGTTTAATGGGGTTGCCAGACTGTTGGGGTTGCAACTATGGAGTAGGAAGTCGAAGGGACCCTGGGTTAGAAAACACAGTCAGGAAATACATATTACGGCGTTAACTCCGTGAGGCTGGAGAGTTGCGACAATTTTACCGTTCTGGTGACATTTCCGGTGAGGTAGTTTGCTAGTTTGGAGGTTACCTTGAGAAGTGTGCCATATGGGACCGATCCACGAAAGAGGCATGAAACCTAATCACAGAATTGCAGTTCGGGTCTCATTTCCCACATTCCTCCAGGCTTCTTTTTTTTTTTTTTTTGAATTCTCCTGTTCTATTTTCCCATCACTTGGCTCGAACGTGCCACCCGAGGTTAATTTTAGATTCTTCCATGGCCTTTATATATCTACTCTTATGTCCTCCTGACACACTTAAAAGGAAACGATATTAGAAACATCCCGAGATTAAAATCACCGTTCCATATTTAGACCTTTTAAAATGAGTTCTGGAAATTAGGCAGAATTACACATCATCCCATCCATTCTCTTCCATGAGGTTCAAACCGCATTGTAGTAGGGAGTTACTAATGCTTGGGGAGAGGGAAGGAAGGAAGGGGTATGAATAACTTCCCACTTCACAGTACCTGACAACACATTTCATCAGCATTCTTGGGTCGTGTAAGAGAACCCGGAGAATGACGTTAAGGGTCTTTTTCTACTGTCTAAATCCTTGGGGTCTTGGCAGGGCAAGTTAAAGGCACCCTCAAAGTGTAGATTCCACATGTAACAACTCAAATTCTTGGCACTTGCCCTTTTCAAGTATTAAGTTAATATTTGGTGTTCCAACTGTTGGGCTATTTTCATTTTTTTCCCCCCTTTGAAACAATAGTATTTGGTTACAGGCACCGGGGAAAGGATTTGTCCCTTTCACTCAGAAGACTCCTCCGTTTAGACTTAACGCCCTAGGAGAAGTTGTCTTCTGCCCAGAAAAACCGCACCCATCTACAATTCACACTTGAGCTTTTTCTGACCCTATAAAGTTTCTACTTCCGTTACCAAACATCTTTTGTTTTTCATGAAAATACGTTTCCGTTTGTAATTTAAAAATACATTATCTGGAAAAACAAGTGCTCTAGAATCAGATAATTTTTAATAAAGTTGATCATAGGGTATTAATTTCATCTTATCTTTAAATTTCCTTCTTAATAACTTTTTCATTCATCCGTCCTGTGTTCAAACCTTATAATAATGGATCAGTTGAAAAACGGCTTGCAGCTTGTGTCAAATAATAAGAAAGAACCGAGTATTTCTGTCCCTAGGAAGATTTCAGCTTATGTGACCCATCTCTGCCAATTTAAGGATGTATTCTTCAAGAAAAATTCAATCCGAAGAGTAGACAGAACACTACCAATAGATCTGTGCTTTTCCACCTAAAGAGTTTTAAGGCAAAAAGCAGTTTCATGTAGAGATCAAGGGTAATATACCCACCTCACGGGGCTATCGGGAGGAGTAAATGAGATAATACCTCACACGTTGGCACACAGCTAGAGGGCTACATAAATGTACCCAGAAACAAATAATGTAAACCCCCATCAATGTCATTTTCTCATTCGATTTTAATAGAAACTTGGGAGAGGTGAGTTCTGGAGCAGACTTGCCTATGGCTAAGGTGTTGGTTTGGGGAGGGCTCATTCAAGCAAAATAAGAGAGACTCGGATGCATTTGTATCTCTGTGGCTCATCGTGTGACCTGTATTCCTTTCATTGCTAGGTATCTCGATTTTATTCTCTGATTATACAAGGGTTTTGAGCTATCCATCTGTTCATTGGAATTATCGCCAGATTGCCTGCCCAAGTCTTAACTATGGCAGATGTGCACGTCTGAATTGACTTTCCCTTGCTCATTTGCTTTGAGTTCAGTGAAATCAAAGTAATTTTAATAGAAACGCAGATAGAACTTTCAGATTCAGGTAATCACTGTCCCTAATATCAGCATTCTCGGTACAGACAGAAATGAGTTCCTCACTTATTTATTGAGCAACAAATCAAAGCACGTAGATAGGATTGTGCCGAAGCCCGCGAGGATAAACACTTGAGAGCTAACGTCATAAGAAAAGCAGTGCTTGAGTGGGGGTGGGGGGGGGTGGGAAGGACCTTCATTGGTGTCCCTTGGGTCTGAACTGGCTGCGTCTGGGCCCAAGTTTCCAGAGACCAAATAAAGAAGTCAGAGTCTTACTTGACAGTCTGCATTGTCCCAGCGGCCACGAGCTAACACTTCTTTTCACGTTGCTGCCTGCAAGCTTCTCTTCGAAGTATTTCCATGTTCTTCCATGGCTTTTAAGTGGGGGGTGCGATAATTCAAAAGAAATATTCTGGAGAGCTCTTTCCTCTTACTTGCCACCTCTTATATCGATTAATAATTAACATAGAGAAAAAAAATAATTAACATAGAGAAAAAGACCCCTGAGCTCCTTCAGGGTCTTCTCTACTGGTTATTTGCCTGCATGGGAGTATTTTCTCTGCAGAAGAGAGAATAATACATACTTGGCCATCAAGTAGGGAATTTCGTCTCTATCACCTTAAAGTAGGCCTTCAAGGACTCTTCAAGATTAAGGATAGGGATTGTGTCACGTTCATCTCTGTTTCCCCTACAACATCTGCTCAGTGCCTCGATGAACACCCAATCAGTGAGGGCGAAGTTGAATGAGAATTGCCACAAATTGCAGATGTTTTCGTTGCCAATAATGTCAACGACATACAGGATATATGAGCAGATGTAATTAAACAGATCCAACAAACAGAAGAGGAAACAACATGTAACATACACTCTACCATAGTGAAAATTACAGAAAATTCGCTGGCCAAAACAAACAAAAAAACTAGGAGTGTAGTTTTCAGTCGTCTTGATCTGTAGATAAAAGACAGAAACATGTCCGTTTATTGGCTGGGATAGGAGAACATAAGTGAAGTGACGAGCCCATTACTTAGCAACTCAGAAAAATGTTAGGACCCTTTGTAGAGTTTGTGTTCATCGTCTTAGCATGCCCACTGTCACATTTTAGTCTATATATTACTTTAGCCTGTGAGTCACTGGGTCTAAATAACACTTCGGCGAGGACACCCCTCTCATCCGGAGGCATCACTACAGGCAGCCTCTGTAATTTCAAAGCCTCTGACCAGTGATTTGTGTTCTAGAGCAAGAGCTGCAACAATCTAGAAATAATGGGATAAATTCTTTTTTTTTGTCCTTTTGAATATAAAAAACTTAACTAGCTTTTTTCATTTTTTTTTAATGTGTAAGTATGTATTTTTTGCCAGGCTGGGTTAAATTTTAAAACTAACCATCTGTTGCGTATTACTAATTTTTATCTTTATTCTTTTTTAATCGATCTTTAAAAGACAGCAAAGCGGGTCTTGAAGCTGTGTAAATGTGTGTCGCGCTACTCTTTGAGACATCACAGCTTAGATCGTGCCTTCACACTCACCCCGGTGTCTCTTTCAGGGCTCATTAGTCAAATAGCACTAAAATCTAGTGAAACGATACTGTCGTATTCACAACTTTGGTCTTCATTTCCTAGACTGGGAATTGGCAGGCGAAGAAGTTGAGTAATTTGTGCGCGCGCGCGCGCACACACACACACACACACACACACACACTGACAACCTCAGTGAACTTTCCAGCCTCTCCCTCAGCACCTTCGGAGCTATGAGGCTACATTCTTTGAGTGCCTACAAGAAAGGGTTCAGCCAGCCTTTCTCCACTGTCCCTGCCCACTGGACATGCCCATTACAGAAGCAAACAGCAAAGAGACCTCCTGTTACCAAACGCATCCATAATCTCAGGTCATCCGAACAAAAGGGAAGGCCTCGGCCTCACCTGTTCCTCTCATTGACGTGGAAGTGACCACCTCACAGAGTAGGACGTGCCGTCCCGCATCTCGGCTTTAGGTCTATAATTGTTACGCCAGCAGCACGAGATAAATAAGCCTGAAACCCTCATACGAGTCGGATGTCATAGCCCCTGGTCTCCTGAGGACCTGCTTTCCTGTTATTTTTCCATTCTTGCTGGGGCTCGGCGGAGGGAGAGCCTTCTGGTAAACCACCGTGCGTGCAATAGTACCCTTGCTGAATGAATGGAATAGCTGAATCATTTCAGCCCTCAGAAGAATCTTCGGGATGTTCAAATGGTTCTTTGCTCTCGCTAAAGTTTCCTTTTCTTTCACAGACGGCTAGTACCTTGGTTGTGGCGGACGCTAGGATTTCTGGAATCTACAGTTGCGTGGCTTCTAATAAAGTAGGGACTGTGGAAAGAAACATAAACTTTTATATCACAGGTAAGCGATATACCCTATACTCACAAAGATAGCCTGGTGACCTTGATGTCCTTACAATTTGCTTCTTGGTGCACTTAGAGCTGGAAGGATTTTTGTTTTTAAAAAATTCCATAGAATTGTTAAACGTTGAGTAACTTCATCCTTGCTCTCGGGAATAGAATTTGGCGTCACTGGATCTAACAAGTTATTTCTCCGAGTTCCCTTGTAGAGCTGTCTGTGTGCATCTTCCTCCCCAGATTGGGTCGTGAGGTTAGGATCTTGTCGTACTCGTTTTTAAACTCTTTTCCGCACCTGGCACGGGGTCTGGTACATAGCAGTTGTTTGGTAATAATCAAGGAAACCAAACCTTTGATGACGTGTTTTTTTTTTTTTTAATTAAAAAGCTAATTGTCTCACAACGTAAGTCATTTCTGCTTTTGAGGAATGAGGCTCTCCTATAGAACTCTGAAACTGAGTTTGTTGATGGTAACTCATGTGCTGTTTTTTGGTAGCATTTACTGATTTTCAGCCTCAAATATGATGGTCTCTGCAAATCTTAAAATGTCCAAGGGACACAAATGGCACTCCCTATGTCCCTCCATGGGTACAGGAAGGAAGTAAGTAGCTCAAAGTATAAAAACAATTGCCTGGCTCCACACTCCCCCAATTTTCTGAGGAAACCCGGGCAGTTTGCCAGCTTTCTGGAAACTTCGCGCTGCATGGGGCAGGCTGCAGCAGTTGCCTAGAGTTCTCTAGAAAGAAATAGGTAGGTCTGATTGCATGAGACATATGGGATGTCAGATCACAGGGAGCCTTCCGGCAAGTTAGCCAATCCTCAGAGAAGCTGTGTCGTGGGAGATCTCCTGAGGTAGATTCTCACAGAATGTGAGAGCCGGAAGAGACTTGAGAAGCTATTCAGCCTGATAGCCCCCACACTTTCCAGGTGAGGAAATGGGGTTTGGAGAGGTGAAGAGGGACACAGCAGAGCCACTCCTAGACCGGGTCAGCCCCTGTCCCCTTACAGCTGAGAAGTATAAGGGAAATCGTGTTTGTATCTACTCCAAGTTGGAAAATTCCTTTATTTAGAGAAGGATTCAGATAGCCATTGCACACAATATTGGTTCTCTTATCAGCGTTGGATGATTTGGACCACTTAGGAACAAAGGTTTGTACTGTCCTTTATGTTTGATTGGAAACAAATTCCTATGCAAATCCTTAGTCACCGTACGTATGATTTAAAGTTTAAAAGATTGAGCAATCCTGTGCTGAACGTTCAACAAGTTTATACAAGTTTAGTGGGCACTCCCCATTGAATAGAACAGTTCAGCGCTGCCCTGAGCACTTGAACGGCTCTCCGTGAAGCCCCGTCTTTATAGGAAGACAGTTTTAACACAAAAAAGAAATGTCACATCCTCATATCAAGAGGCATGTGTAGCAGCAAGGTGGCAGGTGCATTTACCGACGCTAAGCCAATGCTGTCCGACAGAAATACAAGCCACACACGTAATTTAGAATTTTCCAGTAAAACTACATTTTTGAAGAATAAAAAGTAAGATGAATTTTATGTAAGCCAGTGTATCCGAAATACCATCATCTTGACATGCGATCGATATTTTTAAAACCTTGTTCGGCTTCAGTGTTTAAAATTTAAAGTAATTGAGATAAAACGGAATACAATTCAGTTCTTGGCCGTCACACTCGCCCCATTCGAAGGGCTCGGTAGCCACACGTGGCCAGTGGGTACCGTGTGGTCCGGTGGTGCTCTGAGCCTCTGAGAAGGAAGGGCTGAGGTGGTCCGGGGGAAGGAGGGCATGAAATCTGAACAGGTAGAAAGAAGAGGCTAGCCTTGCCCTGACGTTCTCAGAGCCCAGACCGGATACCATGCTATGGTTCGGCTTCTCATGGGCAGGTAGACCTCTCCGCGATGGCCCGAAATGTGAGACGCGGATGCCGAATTCGGGGACTACTCACAGGTCCACAGGGGGATGTGACAGTGCCTGAAGGTGCAAAAGGAACTGACCCCCCTCTTCTCTTTCTGTTCCTGGCTGTGCCCCACTAGTGCCCCCACGTGTATGGTCAGCCAAGTACTGTCCACACCCCTAACAGTCTTCCCTGGGACCTACAAGTGTGCACACTCGTGAGCAGTCTGACCTCAGGAGGACTTTTTCAGTCTGTAAGCAGACTTGAGGCCATCTTTACAGGGAATTCTGGGATCCCCAGGACCGCCCCCCCCCAAAAAAAAGACATGGAACGGGGGGTGGCACAGGCTTGGGGTGGCATGCTTTCCTGACCCCACAGACTCTTTATATTGGGGCGGGGGTGGGGGGAAGGACAGCCAGCATAGAGCCAAGTAAAGGCCCAGGGCAGGGACCCCTCTGGCCTGGATCTGAAGGCAATACCGGAAGAGGAGTTACCAAGAGTGGAGGGGAAGGTTGTGTTCGTTTCCTTGTTGTTCGGAGTCCCCCGAAATGATTAATTTGATGACCAGCCTCAACTGCAACACCAATATCTAGCCCATCCTACTGAACTTTGCACTGTTGTGTGTCTGTCTGTGGCCAGCATGTCTGTTGAACGCAGACAGAGATTCCCTCCTACTCCTTCCACATTATACAGTTTTTAACCAATGGGATGGCTGAAATCCTTTCTAGATCTCCAGGCTTGTCCTCAGAAAGGGGCGATGAGAATTCAAGTCAAACGTACGTACTTGAGGCTTACGGTGTTTTCCTCTAGAAATTCAAGAGCTTTAATCTTACACTGAATAGAATTGCTCTGAATTATTTTCTGCCAGTCCTGAAAAGTTCTAGTTTTGGTAATTATAATTTGCTTATATTCATTGTTTTTTTTTTTAATTATGACTCTTTTCTTTCTTTAATCCTTGTCATGAGATTTATTCTCAACTAGAGAGAGAGAGCTAAATACTCAGGAATGTTGCCCCTTCCATGTCTATTTTCTGAAAGATGAATGCATATTGGCTTGGTGTTTATACTTAACGTAGTGCAAACACTGGTTTAAAAGATCTGTCTAAAAGTCACCTGTTCTAAATCAAAAGATCTGGATTTGGGTCCTTACTGGTCCTCATTTCAGTCCTGTTGCCCGTTCGTTAAAATATAATAACAATTTAACACAGTTGCCTTCCAAACTAATGAAAACAAGTTGGCCTTGGCCTTTAGAATTCCCCACCCCTTCTGCTCTAAACTTTGCCATTCCCTTGCACGTAGTAGCTACTTGAAACAAACAAACAACTTTCTAGTAACCACTCACTTCTTAGGGAATGTCATTTCTGTTCTTCAGCAGAAGGAAAGCCTTCTTTATTAGGACCTGACGAGCCATACCCCTCAACCTGTGTGCATTTCTATGCTTGTCTGTTTCGTGAGCTTGATTCACATGTTTGATCCAACTGAGTCAAAATGTCCATCCCCTAATACACACCCGTGTAAATAGATTACTCTTGCACCTACCCCTAGATCAGATATCTCTTCCGAGCAAGGATTGATTCTTGTCCATGACGTCCCATAAGATGCCATGGATGTGATACGCATTAGTTGGTGCCGACGAGGGTTGTGCCGAAATCTGCAACAGATACGCCAGTGTGGGAAGGTCGCCTGCTTTCGCTTCATTAGAAGGCAGTTCTTTTCTGGGTCTGTTTTTGTACTCCATCTAAAAAAAAAAAATCCCTCTGGGTTCGTTAACTAGTGTTAGGACGTTTTACTTATCATCTTCTGTGGATGAGAGGAGAATGCCTGAGAAAGGGTCGTTTCTAAGAGGCTGTCCGGTGACATGAACTAAAGTGACTTCGCTAACGGTGTGAGAAGCAGACCTCAAAACCCAGCTGGTTCTTTTCTTTGCCTCCGCGGGTGTGTTTTTGCCATTTGCTGGCACTCCGCGGGACTGGGGCTGGGTGTGTTAGCAATTACTGGGGGTGAAGCAGGAACAGCACTGCCTTATCTCCCTGGTTTCCCAGTGTCACTAAATGCATTTTATTTTGAGATTCCTCGTGGTGCTTGGCGAAGATAAACAAAATCTTCCATCAGGAAACCTGTGAGCTATTTCCACAGGAAGTTTCAAATCACTAAAGTAAATAGAAACTCTGCATGATCTCAGTGGTGTTACTTGGGCTCGCTTGGGTTCTAACCGCCAGGACGGGACCTCATAAATGGCAAGCCCGGGGTCTTTGAAGAAATGATTCGACTGTGGCCCGTGTGCACACGACGGCCGGTATCTGTGAAGAAGGTGACGGCTGACGTTTTACTCCTCAGGCTCGGAAAATGTCCCAATGTAAAAAGATGCTGAGTTAGAGGGGCTATTTCTGACACCTTATTGTTATGTTGAAAATGAGTGTTTGGGGCGCCTGGGTGGCGCAGTCGGTTAAGCGTCCGACTTCAGCCAGGTCACGATCTCGCGGTCCGGGAGTTCGAGCCCCGCGTCGGGCTCTGGGCTGATGGCTCGGAGCCTGGAGCCTGTTTCCCATTCTGTGTCTCCCTCTCTCTCTGGCCCTCCCCCGTTCATGCTCTGTCTCTCTCTCTGTCCCAAAAATAAATAAACGTTGAAAAAAAAAAATTAAAAAAAATAAAAAAAATAAAAAAAAAAAAAAGAAAATGAGTGTTAGCTGCTTTGGCATCTTCTGACCCATTCTTAGCTTTTCGTTTTGAAAGCAGGAAAACCTTTGCTGGTCTCCTCTCCAGCCACTGACCGCTTCACAAGCCACTGTTACCCCCTGCTCCCAGGTTTCAAATGAATACTTTGGCATTTCTTCAGACGTGACACTTTATAATAAAGTCAAAGCCCAGAAAAATCAGAAAAACAAGCAAAGTCCGATTTAGGAAAGAGTTGCTATGATATCTAATTTTGGACTATTGTCCCCCTAAGGTTTAAAGGTTTCTTTATAGCTTTGTGTGCAACGGATAATAATAATAATAGCAGAACATAATGCTTTTCATCTTCAAAGTACTTTGTAAAATGTTGGCCCAAATTCTTTGCTCAAATACAGACATGCCACCAAGTGACAAGCAATGGGAGGGTTTTGAGAGCAGGTCAGTTCGGGGCCAGTGACCAATGATTCCTTTTTCTTTTCTTTTTTTTTTTTTTTAAATCCTCCGGGGAAATGCTCCCAAATGAGACCAGGGAGCTTGAGCGCAAAAAGCTGAGTGAAGGTCAAGGTTAAGAAAGCAGAGGAGGCACGCTCCTGAGGTGTTGCTGCGGACAGAGATGGTTAGCTGGGGATTGACAGGAGAGAAATGGCTTTCGATGGCACGGTAGCTCTCAGAAGGTGTTCCCTACGTTTTTGAGAGTAAACTTGATTTTTAGAAATTACTCTCCCCCTCCCCCATCGGAGCATCCGGCGGCTCTTCCAGATGAGTTGACTGCATTTTGTTCTCGTATGTCCAAGTAGGACCGTCCCCCTGAAAGGGTACCTGAGCGTGTGCCGTGGCTCTTTGCCCACTGTGCCAGCCAAGGGCAGGCAAGGTAGATAGCACCCCAGCAGGGTGGGTACTACCCATCCGATTGTAGGAAACTGGGGAGGCCAGTTGGGTTCTTTACTGGAAAAGTCTAGGCTTAAAGCGGTGTTGACCGGCACGGCTCAAGTCTCCTACCACGTACCTGGGACTTCCTCACTTATTTTGGAGAAGTTTGACCATTAAACTACCCTTGGGTTTTTTTTGTGGTTTTTGTTTTTTGTTTTTTGGTTTTTTGTGGTTAAAAAGAAACAGAGGCACGAGGAGAAACCATGAGAGAGAGGAATGCTTTTAAATACTTATTTTTTGAGAGAGATGGTGCGCAGGGGAGGGGCAGAGAGAGGGAGACAGAAGATGAGAAGCAGGCTCTGTGCAAATAGCGGGATTCGAACTCGTGAACCATGAGACCGTGATCTGAGCTACAGACGGACATTTAACCTACTGAGCCACCCAAGTCCCCCCCATCCTTGGTTTTTAGTACAAATGGCTCTTTTACGACTTGCCCATTTCGCCCAGTCGCCAGGAGGAGTCCTGTGCAGACTAAAGAAATGGGAAATGTGGTCATCATTCCAAGTGGTAAAACAAATTCCACTCTGTTGCCCCAAACAAGGAAAATGTCCCAGCCGAATCAGCCTGCTTTGCATTTCCTGCCTCGCTTCTGATGGGCTGCCCTTAGGTGGCTCTCACCTGTGTTGGATCAGTTCCCCAGAAAGGAAGAGACACATACTCATCCTTTTAAGGCTGATGCCGAGAGAATTCGTGTAGGAACGGTTGTTAAGATCTGTGACTGTCTCCGGATGAGACGCCTTGAGTTTTCTACGGACTGAAGCTCTTTGTTCTTGTTTTACAGACGTGCCCAACGGATTTCACGTTGACTTGGAAAAAATGCCGACGGAAGGAGAGGACCTGAAACTGTCTTGCACAGTTAACAAGTTCTTATACAGAGACATTACTTGGCTTTTGCTGCGGACAGTTAAAAACCGCACAATGCATCACAGTATCAGCAAGCAAAAAATGGCCGTCGCTAAGGAATACTCTGTTACTCTCGATCTCACCGTCAAGAATGCTTCCCTGGAAGATTCAGGCACATATGCCTGCAGAGCCAGGAACGTATACACAGGGGAAGAAATCCTCCAGAAGAAAGAAGTTACAATTAGAGGTGAGCACTGCAGCAAAAAGGCTGTTTTCTCTCGGATCTCCAAATTTAAAAGCACAAGGAATGATTGTACCGCACAAAATAATGTAAAACATTAAAGGACTCATTAAAAAGTAACAGTTGTCTCATATCATCTTGATTTATTGTCACTGTTGCTAACTCTCCGGCTCAGAGGAGATGCTCCTCCCAAAATGAGTTTGGAGATGATAGTGATGTTGAGCTCCCAAGGTCCCAGCCCGGGGCTCCCCACTCAGGCTGAGGGGCTCTGCTCTCTGGGGCCGACTTGGTGCGCGTTTGGATTTGGAGGATCCCTGCGGCGCATTCTCTGTTTTGTTTTTTGTTTTTTGTTTTTTTGGTCAGTCTTTGCTGTCTCCTCCTGCCTGATAAACAACAACCTGGGACTGATCCTTTCCTCCCACTCTGATGCCAGCCTCTTTGTATTTTTAAGTGTCGAAGCTACGCAGACTGAATAATTTAAACACGTGCGCTGGTTTCTGCCAAAGATGGACGTGAATAAGTTAATCTTCCAGCTCAGAACGAGTACAGTTGAACTTGAGACTCTGTCGGACCTCCGCCTGGTTTTATTTTGTACTATTTCCTCCGCTCTTGATTTGTAAATGGCACCTGGATAGCAAGTTATAATGCTTATTTATTTGAAAATGCTTTTTATTATTATTATTATTATTATTATTATTATTTTTACATTAAGCACATTAATCTTAAACTGGAGTTCTAAAATGGGCCCCAGGAGTGCAAGGTGTTGGTGTAGTTCAGAGGTATTAAAGCTTTATCACAGTATGAATTAAGAATGCCCACCGGAGTCCAGCCGGTTCGTAATCCGGGTAACCAGGCCACTGGTCAGCACGGGGCCTCTGAGTGGGCCAGCAGCCACTGACCGCCTCTGACAAAAAGTGGGTCCTGGCTTCATTTTACGAGTATTTGTCCCCTGGTTATTCTTTTAAAGAACTCCCTTCTCTCTCGGTGATGGCATTCAGAGACAAACCACGATCCGTTTATCAAGGGAATCGAGGCTATCGTGACCGAAGGTTGAGTGCATTCTTCTAAATGCGCCCGTCAAACAAAGTCCACTTTCCCTGTATGCAGATGGTGATAGGATTTTTTTGGGGATTAAGAAATGGCAAAATCCCAGGAACAGAATTCAGGGAGCCGTGTTTAAATCAGGAGAGATTATAATCTCTTGTAGGCTTGCATTTGAGGGGAAAGTGATTTTTTCACCAATTTAATATGCATTGTTCTGTTGTTTTCATCAATGATCGATCATTATATGTGACTTGCATGGACTATTGGAAAACAACCTCCAGGGACCAAAATAGCCGGGGCTGAGAACACAGTGGCCGGGCAGCTCAACAGAAGGTGACATATGACAACTTTTCAGGCTTGGGAACTCACCAGACCGTTTCCTCCTTTAGGTAACAGACCCTGTCCCACGGGCTAAACTTGTCTTTCACGTGGGAATTGCTTTTGTCAAGTGTGAAGGAGTAAACAATAGCATTTCCCCAGAATGCCCGTTTCAGGGAGCCCCAAATGCTCTGAAAACAATTAGGAACCTGGAAGTTGTCAGCCCAGAGGAAAGAATAATCAATTGTATCTTGAAATTTTACCTATGGCTCTTTTCGCCTGGCGTCTTTGTTCATTATAAGTCAGCGTGTTCCTCCGGGAAACAATGCCTCGGTGCCCCAGATCGTGGGGACTCGATTTGGACTAAAGCTCAAAACACAAGGAAAACGGCTCAGGGATATCACTTCTGGAAAAGATGGCAAATCAGACGTGCAGAATCGATCATTTCCTTCCCCTTGAAATTGCAGTTGCGATCTTTGCGGGGAGGGGAAGGGTGCTAGTATTTGCAGGAGATGATCTTAAGAATTCCATCGAGTAATTCATTGTTCACTGTGGAATTCGTCCTTCCAGAGAGTTTCGGAAAGAAAGACCAACTGGGTGGGTTGTGTTTCGGATTAGTCACTCTTCTGGGTGTGGAGGAAGGGGAGGAGGAGAATGGGGGAAAGGGAAAGAAGAAAGAGCCTAATGTGGAGAATGATTGAGTTGGAGTAGAGGATGTGAGGCTGGTTCCTCAGTCCCCGTTCCAAGTGGAGGAGAGAAAACGAGATCTTTATGAAACCAGGCACATCTCTGGGGCCATAGCAGTGAAGAATCAGTGGGCAGTGATCTTTGTGCTTATTCTGCAGCCTTTGGCCACCTCTCTCTTGCCTGAAGTTTGTCCAGGGCAGATAGGGCCTTTGGGAATTCTCATGGCATTGTTTCCAGTACACCTGTCAGGGAAGCCAAATCCTGCCTGCGTTGGTGATGCTATAGTTTGTAGCTACGGTAATAATTTGGGTGTTGGGGGCCTTGTATCCAGACTTCCTTTTTGATAATAAGGCCTATGGGCGATGACAGATTGCTTTATCCTATTTAGTGCACGGGAAATCGTAAATACGGTAGGGGAAGCTATTAAAGGTGTAACTCAGTGAGGTGTGTCTGAGTTTTAAACGAGATCTGTCAAATTTGGCTTGCCACCTGAACTAGACTAAATAGTAATATGACCCCGTTCTTCGTTATCCTGTCTTGTTTCACCAATCTGTTTAGAATCTTTGCTGTGTAAAAAAAAAAAAAAAAAAAAATGTCGAAACTGTAACAATCAAGCACGTACAAGTGATCTGACTTGAAGATGTTGCTATCTGACTGCATTTTCTTTTGGGAAACACCACGTGACAGGTGGCCCAGAATGCCAACACAGAAATGTTGAAATGGTTCTGCCTGGGGGGCGGGTGCAGGAGAGATCAGGAAAGATACACCGACAGAAGGGGAAAGGGCCATGGCAATCATTCATTCCACTCTACGCTTGAAGAGTTTCTATGTCGGGGCTCTCCTCTCAACCCTCTTTTTAGCCTTCAGATCCCATGTTGTGTAAAGTGAGGAAAGACCAGCGAGAAGCGTGGAAATCAAAATTTAATGAGAACGCTGTTCCTCCCGCCAGATTAGTAACCCTGCCGGGTCAACGTGCTGTTCGAGTTACGTGATAATCTGCTTTTTCACCTGAGATTTCTAAATTGCTTCACCGAATGCTCATCCTGAGAGTTTCCCTGCAGGAACAAAAAGAGGTTGTGGGACCGGGCAGAACCCTGCAGGGCCGGGGGAATCAGGGCCACTGCAGTGTGTCACTTCTTAGAGCACTGTGATTACTCCCTGGCTGCTTTCACAGTGTTAGTACAATAAGATGAGGAAATGCAAAAGGGTCAGAGAAAGCTCCCTCTGTCTGATTGAAGACAGTGGCGCAGAATGCGTAAGTCACGCCAAAACTCTTGATTTCTGTTCCAGGAGTTGCAACACGGGCGGGGGTGGGGGGTGCGGGGGGAGAGGAGGTGGATTGGGGAGGGTTAGGACTTGTCTTCTTCGTCCTTTTCACCTTGGAAGCTTGAGCTACCCATGCAGCACTCGCCTAACTAGAATGTATACACATCAGCAGGACTGACTACTTTGTTACATAGAGACGCTGTACTCACTGGGGCCTCGGGGGTGCTGCTGTTCCAATGTGGGATTTTAATGTTGTAATGTATTGTATCCTAATGTATTAAATTCCTGTTGTTGTACTATATCGGTCGGCATTTTATTAAAATAAATTGTATTGTATCATATTTGTATGTTTTAAGAGAAAATAATATAAAATACAATACTTGTACTATTATATAGTGCAAAAACCACAAACCTTTGCCTCTGCCTCTTGAATTAATCCTTCGGTTGCTTGCACTGGGGAAGGGGTGAAGGAAGGAAGTAATCAATAAAGCTTCCAAAGTCCACGCAATTCTCCTGTTGGGTCTGCTACCTTACGATTTAGGTTACGGATAGCTGAGCAACACAGACGTGGCCTCACAAACACATCAAAAAAACTACACACAAAATTACATTAGCTCATCACGAGAATACTAGGATTTCTGGAAAGATTGGTTACGAGCCTGTATCCCAAATCGCCTTTTTCCTTTTTAAGCTCCTCAAACAGTAGGCAAAATCCTCAGGATTTTGAAAAGCTGCTCTCACAAAAGGAAAACTGGTTGGCCAGGCGAAAAAAAACAAAAACACCT
The DNA here is from genome assembly GCF_022079265.1 of Lynx rufus. Classification (NCBI taxonomy): domain Eukaryota; kingdom Metazoa; phylum Chordata; class Mammalia; order Carnivora; family Felidae; genus Lynx; species Lynx rufus. Next base: position 7,894,354 of record NW_025814823.1, on the reverse strand, counting down.
TGATCCTGAAACCTAAAAATATAGGGCTCTGTTCTTGATTTTACTCTGCGTGCTAACGAATTTCCATTGATCGTAGCAATTCAAGAAAGACGACGCAGTAGTTTAACGGTAGAAGGAGAACTTAGGGAACAAAATGTGAAGGAAACCTGACGATTGATTTTTGCTGCTTCTCTCTGTATGTGAAGTATTGATGTGCATTTGTAACAAGGAATACAGCTAATGAGTAGTAACAACCCCCTTTCTTTATTCACTAGATCAGGAAGCACCACGCCTCCTGACAAGCCTCAGTGACCGCACAGTGGCCATCAGCAGCTCCAGCACGTTCCGCTGTCATGTTACTGGTGTCCCAGAGCCTCAGATAACCTGGTTTAAAAACAACCACCAAATACAGCAGGAACCCGGTAAGAGATTGTTTTCCTCGAATTCCCTCTTTCTCATCATTCTCTTCTTCCTTTAACGTTCCTCTCAGCTCCGTTCTGTACATCGAGAAACACTTGCGGACAGAGCTCTGGGTCATGCTTCTATTAACAACTTCTTTTTTTTTAATGTTTATTTTTGAGAGACAGCGTGGGCGGGGGAGGGGCAGAGAGAGAGGGAGACAGAGAATCCGAAGCAGGCTCCAGGCTCCGAGCCATCAGCCCAGAGCCCAACGCGGGGCCCGAACCCACAGACCGCGAGATCATGACCTGAGCCGAAGTCGGCCGCTCAACCGACCGAGCCACCCAGGCGCCCCGTTGTTTATATTAACGTCTAACGAGGAATATTATTAAGAGTTAGTTCTTTTGCACACCATATTCCTAACCCTGTAGAAGGATCCATACAGAATCTGCTTTAAATGGTACATTCATAAAGAAATGGTAAGAGCCCCTCAGAAAACGTGTCAGTTCAGCTTAACAGAGAAAGTGAGGAGTTGGTTCCTTGGCTTGAGGTATGGCAGAACTTTGAACATCTGGTGTATATGAAGTTCAGGGTAGTTTTGTAAGCTTTTTTTTTTTTTTTTTTTTTTTTTTTTAGTTTTTATTTATTTTTGAAAGAGAGAGAGAGAGAGAGACAGCGTGTGAGCCAGGGAGGGGCAGAGCGGGAGACAGAATCTGAAGCAGGCTCCAGGCTGAGCTGTCAGCACAGAGCCGGATACGAGGCTCGAACCCGTGAACCGTGAGATCATGACCTGAGCCAAAGTCGATGCTCAGCTGACTGAGCCATCCAAGGCACCCCTAGAAGCTTTTTAATTCACCTATATCAGTTTTAATGACTTGGTAAAAAGAAGATTATTTTAAATGATAGAATACTGGTTTAAAAAAAAAAAAATCTAAGTTAGTGGTCACGTCTTAATTTTCTTTCAATAAAAAATATACCGAAAACCACCAGACTTAAATCAGTAAGTATCAACACTGTCTGTTGCCTGCCTGATAATTTTGTGGTTAAATAAGATTAAAAGGAACTCATTTATAATTTTACTTAATAATTCCACTTATATTAAAAGTAAAACTGCCATTTATTAATTTTTTTTTATCGTTTATTTATTTTTGAGACAGAGACAGACAGAGCATGAACGGGGGAGGGGCAGAGAGAGAGGGAGACACAGAATCCGAAGCAGGCTCGGGGCTCCGAGCTCTCAGCCCAGAGCCCAATGCAGGGCTCGAACTCACGGACTGCGAGATCGTGACCTGAGTTGAAGTCGGACGCTTAACCGACTGAGCCACCCAGGCGCCCCTGTAATTTTTTTTTCTAATGTTTATTTATTTTTGAGAGAGACAGAGACAGAGCATGAACGGGGGAGGGTCAGAGAGAGGGAGACACAGAATCTGAAACAGGCTCCAAGCTCCGAGCCGTCAGCCCAGAGCCCGACGCGGGGCTCGAACTCACGGACCGCGAGATCGTGACCTGAGTTGAAGTCGGACGCCCAACCGACTGAGCCACCCAGGCGCCCCAAAACTGCCGTTTGTTTACAATAGCCCAACAACCGAAATCAAATGACTGGCAGTACGGAATGGCCCTTAAATATGAGTCCTCCGCTCAAAACAGAATCTCCGTTTTAGCTTGATGCTCACAAAGGGGTTGTGGTAGACCATCTCCAATGTGAAGGTATCTTAGAAAGGCCTTCCTCTAGGCCAGTCCCAAACTCACCACGTCCCATCATTTTTCTCCATGAGCAGCGCCTCCTCTCGTACTACGTCGTCTGCTTCATGGTTGGTCCACACCAGAAGCGGATGACCTCCCCTCCGTCCTTCTCTGGTCTGTCACCAGGCTATCCGGGTTATGCACGTAAATAGGACATATGCCTCAAGTCCTCCCTTCCCTCCGCTGTCCTCTTGTCATTTTCTGGGTTCAGAGAACATCTCCTGACTGGTCTCTCCGCCTCTTTTTTCTCTCTTTGCATCTGTTTTCTACACAGCTGGATAAGAGGCGGCTATGAACCTGGCACTTCCCTGTTTGCAAGTCTTCACGGGCTCCCTATCCCAAGTTCAAGCGTCTGACCGAGGAGGCCCTCAACAACTGGCCCTCGCTACTTCCCCAACTCCAAGCTCACCCTCCCCTGTTGAACCTTATGTTCTAGCCGTCTCCAAGCTCTTGTAGATCCCGGGACTCCTTGTGCTGCTTCAACGCCCTCTGCTTCTTTTGTTCTTGTGTCCCCGCTGCCTGGAGTGCCTTGCCTTCATCGAACGCCTCCCTGTCCCTTAAGACCCAAGTCAGGTGTTCTTTCTCCAGAAAGCCTTACTCATCTCCTGCACAGAGGGGGCAGGTCCTCCCGGCGTCTTTATTATTCATGACTGCTTCTCTTCGCTCTTACTGAGTTGTTCTGTGATCATCGGTCCATCTGTGGATTATCTGTGCCTATTCCCACCGCTCTCTTACTGTGGGTCTGCTCTCTCACTCCATGTTTGCCATCATATCACATTCATCCTGAGGGCAGACAGTGCAACCTTCCTCTTATCTGTGTCTTCTCTATTTGTCCTCCAAGCTGGCATAGTGCTTGGCAACCGATAGATGTTTCGTGAGCGAAGCAACGGATGAATGTTTTTCAGAAAATTTTATTCTGTCCTTAGCGAGGTTCACCTGATAGCACAGATGTCTGGACTTCCGGGTGGTTGGGGAGACTCTATCTTAGGATTTTTAAAGCTAAAGGGACCGTTGGGGTATCTCTAGTTCCATTTGTAGAATAGAACATTTAGACCCAGCGAGGTAAAATGATTTGCCCAAAATGACACACTATTAAGATAGGTTGTTTCACAGAAAACGAATCCCTTGAGGCATTCTACCAAAACAAAAAGATGAATGAACACATGAATAAACACATACGTTTGTGTTGGGAAACAGTGCCTGGAATAGTCTCCCTTTAGCGATTCAGAGTCCACGTTAGTGTATCAAAGACCTCAAGAAGTCCTGTTTTAAAGAAACCAGGCAAACTTCTTTAAAGTATTCCCCCAACTAACTTGATCACCAAATACATTTTACAAAATACTAATCTAAGATGTTGGGTGTTTCTTTGAAAGACGTAAATTTGGCTGACGTTGAGTTTTCATACTTTGAATGTGGGTTAAAGAATTAGAGTTGAACTGGGGCACCTGGGCGGCTCCGTTGGTTAAGCATCCAACTCTTGATTTCAGCTCAGGTCATGATCTCGTAGTTCGTGGGTTCGAGCTCCACATCAGGCTCTGCCCTGACAGTGTGGAGCCTGCTTGGGATTCTAAGCCTTTGGAAAGCTGTACTGAGAGTAAATTTTAAAGCCTAAATAATACTTAAATGTATAATGAAATATATAATTATAAATGTATATTTACAAATATAAAACATATAATTAAGGGGCACCTGGGTGGCTCGGTCGGTTAAGTGTCCAGCTTCAGCTCAGGTCCCGATCTCACGGTTCGTGGTTCGAGCCCCGCGTCGGGCTCTGTGCCGACAGCTCAGAGCCTGGAGCCTGCTTCGGATTCTGTGTCTCCTCCTCTCTCTGCCCTTCCCCCGCTCACATTCTGTCTCTGTCTCTCTCTCTCTCAAAAACAAACATTAAAAAAAACTAAAATATACAATTAAATATATGTAATGAAATATATAACTATAAATACAACATTTACAAATAGAAAATATATAATCAAATATAAATAGATAATGGCTTGAAATCAGTTAAGCTGATTATTTCAAGTTTAAAGAGCCAGAAAATAAATTGCACGTCCTTTAAAGACTTGCGACACGTGGCGACTCAAAAAACATTTATATACCGAGAGGATTTCGGTGGCCTTGGGTCATTGATAGGATCTGGCCCATCATCATTGTCATTTGTTAAATGGCAACGCACCCGAGTCCAAAGAAAATATGAGGGAGGAAGCAGGGCACACGTGAGAGCTTGTGCTCAGGACGAGTGGCCATAAAATGCCTGCTGAAAGACCATAAGGGGAGAACTTTTCTCCTCCCTCCTCATTTCCTTTCAGGAAACCCTTCAGTGGGGCACAGCCATCCTAGAGAAGAAACGCAGTTTCGAGAAAGCCTGACGAAAGCTGAGCAGGACTTTCTTGGGCCACGGGGCATCTGCAGGAAAAAAGGGATGATAAGCACACAGGCCCCGGAAAGCGTGTGCACGGGGGACGCGAGGCAGCCTCCGCCAGGGCCACCCCGGGGAGAAGCAAGCAGGCACCTTGCAAACCACACGCCCACCACCCATGGGGCGGCCCTCCAGGCCAGCCCAGCTGCCGGCCCTCCAGGGCCTCTGGGGCCCCAAGTCACCCTGGACTCCCACCACTCCTGGAGGGTCTTTATTTCCCCTCCCGGGAACCACAGAGGCTGCCTCCACTGGAGATCCTTCTTTCTCATTCTAGTACTTCGGGACTCTTCCTTTCCTTCCATGTCTGGTTTATTTGCAGTTCGTGTCACAGAAGGGTTATTCTCTAGTTTTACGTGTGCCCGTTTTTAAAAGCTCTGAAGACCGAATAGCTTAACAGGTCTTCTTCATTAAATAAAAATGCCTTGAGCGCTCAACCAGGAACCAAGGCACTGTGTGACCTTGACAAAGACCTCATTCACTTTTCACAACTGTCATCAGAGGTAGGTACCGTTAGGAGATGCATTTGGCAGATGTAGTTTAACTTCACGAGCGCTGACTGGGTGCCTGTGCCTGTTCTGAGCGCGTCACTAAGGTCGATTAGTTTCCCCTTCATAACAATCTTAGGAGTCTTGCTAAATTACGACGCCTGTTTTCCAAAGGATGGAACGAGGACACAGACGCACAGAGAGGAGAAATAGCCGCCTCCAGATCACAGAGCCGGTGCCTGGTGGGCAGAGGCTGGGACCAGACCTTGACTCTGGGGCCCACATTCCGAACACTGGGCGTGTGGGGCTGACTGTGCCTGTGTATCACTCCCAAGTCACCAGTTTTAGTGACTCCGTGGACATTAACGTCATATTGGTCAAACAATATTTTCTCCTTTCTAACCCTTAAAGCTTAAGCTCCCCAAAGACTGCGGTTTATTTCTTAAATGTTAAAAATGTAAACCATATAAAAAAAATTTTAAACTTTTTTTTTTTTTTTAAAAGCAGGCATGCCCATGGGGCGCCTGGCCGGATCGGTGGAGCATGCGACTCTTGATCTCAGGGTTGTGGGTTCGAGCCCACGTTGGATATAGAGATTACTTAGAAATAAAATCTCAAGGGGCACCTGGGTGGCTCAGTCGGTTGAGCGTCCGACTTCGGCTCGGGTCATGATCTCGCGGTTTGTGAGTTCTAGCCCCGCTAGATGGCTGGGCTGATGGCTCAGAGCCCGGAGCCTGCTTTGGATTCTGTGTCTCCCTCTCTCTCTGCCCCTCTCCCGCTCCGTCTCTGTCTCTCCCGAAGAGTGTTGAAGAGAAAGGCAGTCTGAGACATATTTACTCTGAAAAGACAGGTGAAGAGAGAATTGATCAGCTAAAGTGAGTAGAATGTCCGGGACTGGACAGGAAAGACCAATATAACACGGAAGGACCGATGGCAAGTTAGGGGTGGATTCTACTGGCCACTGGCTGTTTCGAGTATGGTTTGATTCTCAGGAGTATACAGGCTGCAAAGCTCATCTAAGAAACATCCATTTCCATTGGGTTGAAAATTTAAAGGGTTTGCACCCAGCCTTGGGGCAATGGTCTGAAGTCACCGTGGAGGACATATGACCTCCTCCTCAGCACTGCTCCAGCCACCTTCTCAAGGGCCCGGCAGTTCCTCCAAAATGATCAGAAAGTCACCTTTCTACCTCACACACTTCCCAGATTCTCCACCGAGGTCCTAAAAATGTTCAGAGCTGTGACAGAGCTGAGCAAGCACGTAGGTGGGGCTGTTGGCACGGAGCGGATGGCACCGTGAGGACCCCAGATGAGGGTGCGAAGCGGATCCAGAAGGGCTGTCTAGCTTCGTTTTGCATCGATACAAGCGCAAACCTGGTTGTGCAGAGAAAAGTGGGATTGCTGAAAAAGTCATTAAAATCCTGGAAAAAGTAACAAACTTTCCTCCGAAAATATTTAAGAGAGCAGAAAACAGTGCCACCCTGAGACCTTTTTGGTAAAGCCTTCCCTAAACCGAGAAACCGTCAGCGGACCTATTGCGTAACTTACATTTCTATGGCAGCAAATCGTTTCAGACTATTTTAAGATTAGAGCTATTTTAAGTTTTAAGATTAGACTGTTTTAAGATTGGAAACAACAAAGAGCTGAGGAAGAATAGATTTGCTCTTAAGTAGCCTGAGGCTGGGGTGGGAGAGAATCACTCTGACCCGCTGATTAATACTGCTTCCTAAGTTGGATCTTGGTTACTAGGACTATGTATCTAATGACCTGAAAGGGACATCTTTCCTGTCACCACTAGATCCCTGATACGAAACATCTTCACCTGTAAAGTGCGTGTTCACATCAACGTGACCAGCTGCCCTCGGACTTCAGGGGGAACAGAATGATGGCTGAAATACAAAGTGGTTTTCATAGAGCTAGGAAAGATCTTGAGGAAGGTTGAGGAGAGAAGTGAGTGAGGGTGTTAATACCTAGGGGCAATAATGTGACTGTCACCCTCAGAATCCACAGCTTCGCTTGATGTCTTACAGAACATAAAATTCAGAAATGTTAATTATCTTTTGCAAAACCTGAGTGGTAATTGTCTTTTCTTATGAAATCCACCTTTATGGTGCATAATGAATGAAGAAACATTGCAGGAAAGCGTGTACAGGATTCCTGGAACACGTTGGGGAGTGCGTGGGAGGGGGAGCTGACTGCTCTATTTATCACCCCCACCGAGCCCCATCAGTCCACTGAGTGATTGGCTGAGCAGCTGCTCTCGGTGTCCTTTCTCTCCAATATGTGTCTTTAAGGTAAGGGGCGGGGGGTCCATGTACCCAGACCAAGAAGGGCCAAGCTTCACAAGTGACCATACCAGTAGCTTCTTTCCCCAGCCAGAATCTTCCAACAAATTCTCAAGGTTGAGTCGTATCCCCCGACGACAATATAAGCATAGGGGGCGTTCTGAATATGTTGCAGAGCCAAAACTTGGTTCTTTTCTAAGGATCGACTTCCATTTAGAAGGTGAGGAGAAAGGAGTGGAATTAAGGAAAGAGTACAGTGAGGTAACAGCAAGGAAAACGTCTTGATTGGTACTGCTGGAGTTCAGAGCTGCAGGCCCAACCCCAGACGAAAGAGGAACCCTGACTTTGATCACAGCCTTGACGTGGTGAAGAAATGGAGACTGACACTTTACGCAAGTCTGCGACTGCTTGTTGATGTCCGGCTGGTTCGGTGCGACCGTGGTTCACCCTCAGAAAAGTAAGATAACCCGTGGGTAGAGTCCCATTTTTGTATTCAAAATCGCCAGAAGTTATTTATGGAGAATCAATCTTGACACCCAAATATGACTCTTTACTGAAATACTGTCATTTATTTAGGTCTTGCACATACATACATATGTAGCTAATCATATCGTAACGCTTTGCCCAAAGAAAATTGCCTGGACGCGCCTTCCGGTACAGCATCCTTATCCCCATCCAGCCCAGAAAAGCCTCCTGAAACGTGTGAGCCACAGCAAGACCCAGCCGAGGGGATCACACGGCAGACCGCACAGACTCGCTCGTAAATAGCGGGGCTGTCTGCTGGTCATTTGAGTCTTTGGTGCTTCCTGAAAGTCCTCTTGATTTTCAAATGAAATGAAAAATTTAGACCATAAGAAATAAAAAACAAACCTGAGAATGTGAGCGTCACTTTAGAAAGGGCCTCCCCCCCCCGCCCCGGCTTTGTGTGTGTGTGCGTGTGTGTGTGGCAAAATGCACATGACGTAAATTTTACCATAAGCACAGTCACAAAGTTGTGCAACCATCACCACTATCTGGTTTCAGAACTTTTTCAGCACCTCAAACAGAAACCTTACACCCATTAAAGCTTTTTGACTGTGAATGAACCTCGTCTTTTGATTCTTTTTGTGACCTCTTGCAACGCACGGAACTGGAGTGTGAGCACGGCCAAGATCAGCAGCCTGTTTTGTTTGACGACCGGCCAGTGCTTGAGGGACCGGTAGCAGAGAAAAAGAACTTGGGAATGAAGAAAAACAAAGAGAAGAGATATCGAGACATATGGGGATGAGATGGGGGAAGAGAGAGGGCAGACCCTTCCAAGAGCTCGCCTCAGAGATCTCAGGACTGCACCCTGTCCAAAGTCACTAACCCCAAAACTAACAGCCGCTGTCTGGGCGCTTGGAGAGGGAAGAGGTCTCCACCCCCCAATCTGCAATTTGCTGCTTACACTGAAGACTGCCTGACGATCTACCTTAGATAATTGTGCACCTCTGTCTCTTAGCAGAACGATTCAGTGAGGTTTTTCTGTTTCACGTGTCCAGAATTTACACTGGAACCCCTCGTCCCCCCAAGTACAAACTTGAAACAGTTTGACCCGGACCTACAGTGACAGACAGCAATGCAGATACAGAAACAAACGTATTTGGAGATAACCTAGTCTATGAACTTGCCATTGCTTACGTGACTGAGTGGAGTCAAACTGAGGAAGTTCGTTCCTCGTCCAGCCCATATGCAAGCGATAGCTTCATTTTTGCATTATCTCCTGCTTCTAAGGAGCTTTAAACGATTCGATTGTATATTAGTTTAGCCATCTCATTCAACTCCGTCATAATTCAGCCGGCCACCACTGAAAAATGAAATAAAGCACAGCAAACGTATATCATGTACCCCAACACCCCCCCACACACACACACACACACTCACAAGCATTCTGTAGGGGGGCCAGTCTTCTGATGGAATAGATTTTGGTTTAGCCTCTTTTTTAAGTTTTTTTTTTTTAATGTTTGTTTATTTTTGAGGTGGGGGGGTTGGGACAGAAGATCTGAAGTGGTCTCTGTGCTAACAGCAGAGAGCCCGATGCGGGGCTCAAACTCACGAACAGTGAGATCATGACTTGAGTTCGTGGCTTGAGCCGAAGCCGGATGCTTAGCCGACTGAGCCACCCAGGCGACCCTTTAATCCAAAATTATACATTGTTGTGAAGTATAAACCTACTTTGCTTGCTTCGAAAATATTTCATCATTGCATACATAGTCAATGTGAAGTTTGGCAAACGGGGGCACCTGAGCGGCTCAGTCAGTTAAGCATCCAACTTTGGCTCAGGTCGTGATCTCACAGCTCAGCTCGTGAGTTCAAGCCCCACATCGGGCTCTGTGCTGACAGCTCAGGGTCTGGAACCTGCTTCGGATTCTGTGTCTTCCTCTCTCTCTGCCCCTCCCCTGCTCACGTTCTCTCTCTCAAAGATAAATAAACGTTAAAAAAAAATTTGAAAGTTTTGCAAATGTTAAACTATTTGGAGATGTGTGTGTGTGTGTATGTATATATATATATATAATATACCTTTTAAACTTCCATTCAGTGACTCTTTGCTGATGGTAAAGAGGCCCATAGTTCATTTTTTTTGAAGTTTATTATTTATTTTGAGAGAGAGCAAGTGAGCACGAGTGGGTGAGGGAAGAGAGAGAGAATCCTAAGCAGGCTCTGCACTATCAGCATAGAGCCTGATGCGAGGCTTAACCTCGTGAACCATGAGATCATGACCTGAGCCAAAATCAAGAGTTGGACGCTTAACCGACTGAGCCACCCAGGCACCCCCATAATTTCATTTGTAAGACTATCTTTTTTTAAATTCTATAATCCACGAATACGTTTTCATTGTGAAAGATCACGTGGCACGGAAAGAGCATAAGCTATAAAAAATGTCCTTACGGAGAGTTAACACACGTCAAGTATTTGATTTGTATTTTGTCAACAACTTTACCGCTTTTTGCCTATGTAAGGTGCAGGTATACACATGCAGGGCATCCGTATTTGTGGAGCAAATAATAAATGGGATTCAGTCATTCATTCATTCATTCAACAGCTATTCACTGAAAGCCAACCCTGTGCCGGTAAGAGAGGAGAGGGAGAGAGAGAGAGAAGCCAGCATCTCTAAGACAAATCTGAGTTGAGATCATGCAACGTGTTTTGTTTGATGACTTGCTTTGTTCACCGCGTATCTTGGAGGTCTTCCTGTATCAGCACATAATGTCCTGCTCCCGTCTTTTTAGCCTCCATACCCTTTAATATGGTATGTAGTCCCATAACTTAACTATTCCTATGCTGATGGAAAACACTTTCTAGACTTTGACCTCTATGCGAAGCAGTGCTAACACTTTACTGGTCATAGACACACTCCCTCACTCTACACAGAATGGCCACTTTGGATGAATGGCTCTATTCTGCAGTATAAATGCATCCGACCTCATCGAGGAGCTATGACAAATCTGAACATATCACAGGAATGTGTTGAAGCAGGAATGAGTGCATGTATGTGCCCGGGCACATGTGTGGGTTTATAATTTATAGATATGAACTCTAAAACCTTAGCTATCAGCTATGTACAACTATAGACTTAGCACCTCCTGACACGTTTTTCAAGTGCCTGAATCATCTTGAAATACTTCATTAGAACAACAGCCGAGTTCGCCGCGAAAGGGCGCAAGAATGCTTTTCATTTTTAAATGTTTAGAAATACATGTGTGTTTGGCACAGTTTCAAGGTGCTCACGTTAACTATAACCCCTTCAAGTCAACCAGTTTACAATTTCTTGGCAGCTTTTGGAAACTATTCTGTTAGCATAACCCAGATTTGCAACTTAAGCTAGTGAAGCAATAGACATTGTCCCAAATGAAAGGACCTTTGTTTATGGCTTTTCCCTTTTTCAGTGGTTTCATGAAGAGGAATATTATACAGCATTCCCCCCCACTGTTCTCAGTCTTATTCTTTTCCAAGAGCCCCTCTTTTCATGGCTAAAGAGCAAATCGTCTCACCAGGGATCACATTGCCCATCAGAACTCCTTCAGCCCATGTGTTTTAAGCATCTCATAGTTCTCTTCAACTTAACACGTATTATCGTAAGGCTGCTTTTCAGTCTGTCTCAAAGTATTCTACCCTTCCTCAACTTTTTGTTTTGTTTTGTTTTGTTTTGTTTTTTACATCTGCAAATGCTTTGCCCTGTGGCTTGACCTTAGGGTAAAATTCTCAACAGAGAAAGCAGCAGCCGCATGGTGACCATTTGAAAACACTGGAATCGTTTGCATTTTTAGTGCCGTTTAATGAGCCCATCATCCTTCACTTCCCAAACTTGTCAGCCTTTGCAGCGTACTAAACTTGGATTTCTCTCACCCATAGTTTTCTAAACCTCTGAAGTTTGACTGGATATGTAAACTCTCCTCTGTGTTCTTTGTGGGAAGTCAGTCAGACATCCAGTCTCTAGTGTTCTTGGATCACTTTAGCCATCTTTAATCTCTATTTTGCTTCTGGTGCTTTGTTCAGATACAGCTCTTAGCTAATCAGTTCCTTTAAGAGGTAGCAATCTAGGAGCGCCTGGGTGGCTCAGTTGGTGAGGCGTCCGACTTCGGCTCAGGTCATGATCTCACTCGTCAGTGGCTTCGAGCCCCACGTAGGGCTCTGTGCTGACAGCCCAGAGCCTTGGAGCCTGCTTCAGATTATGTGTCTTCTTCTCTCTCTGCCCCCCTCCCTCCCTCTCTCTCTGTCTCTCAAAAATAAATAGACATTAAAAAAAAAAAGAGGTATCAATCTAAAGGTATGATTTATCATAGACCTATAACTGGATGCATCATCATCCTCATGGCTACTGTTTATCAGAAATAGATCATGGGCTAATCTCAAAGAAATTATTTTGCTGGAGAGCCAACACTAGCATAACAATTTACTTTTTTCAAACGTTTTTAAATGTTTACTTATTTTTTAGTATTCTCTACACCCTATGTGGGGCTTGAACTCACAGCCTCAAGATCAAGGGTTGCGTGCTCTTCCGACTGAGCCAGCCAAGTGCCCCCCACCCCGTCGAATTTACTTTTTATTTTATTAAACCTAACATCTATTAACTCCCTATTCCATGAGCCAGACACTTTGTCATACTCTAGAGAAAATGAGAACGAGTGAAACTTAACCCTTACCTTTGAAAAACTTACACATAATGGGTACAAGTCAATTTGTAAGTACGCGATGTGAAGGGTATAAAATTCCATGCGCTGCCGATCAGCACCCCTGATTGGCATGATCCAAGGAGGCTTCATGGAGGAGGTGTCATCTGAACAGGCCTTTGATGGCTGAAGAAGAGAGTTTTGATTATGTCCATTAATTTGGCCAAACTGGACGGACATGTTCTGTCAGTCAGAAGTTAAGACGCTCAGCTGAGCATCAAAACAGGAGTCACTGATCAGACCAGCCGGCCAATTTAGGAAACAATGAGTCAGATTTTTGTGTAAACACCAGGAGAAAAACACATGGTATGCACTGATGTAGTCACACAGGTTAATTTAAAAGATCTACAGATGCATCTACTCAGTGGTGAATTGGATTAAAGTTCTATTTCATGCCCTTCCCTGGACAATGTGCTGCTTATATATAAAATGGCATGATTGTCCTTCACCTTATGGTATCAAGGAAAGAAAGAAAATTAATTATAAAATCCCTTGAAAATACTAAAAACTGAAGGGGTTGTGTATGTATGTATATGTGTGTGTGTGTGTGTATATATATATATATATGCATATATATATATATATATTTTTTTTTTTTGAGAGAGAGAGAGAGGTGGGAGGGGCAGAGAGAGAGAATCCCATGCAGGCTCCATGCTGTCAGCGCAGAGCCCGATGCGGGGCTTGAACTCCCAAACCATGAGATCATGACGTGAGCCCAAATCAAGAGTAGGAGGCTCAACTGACTGCCTCCCTTGGATACATATATAGGCCAGCATCGTCACAAACTCTGATCTAAAACCCTCAGCAGCAGCCAACATAGTAGATGCTTCAAGCCCTTACCCTGGGTGCCGTCACCAGATTTCCTTGGAGTACACGTCCCTGCAAAAACAACTCCGTGTAAAAATTTTACTCTAGCAGACCTATGAAACTGAGTTTACATTTCTAAGCTCTAGGATCTACAGCTCTTTGAATCTTAAGATAATAAAAAGTGACATACAGCTTTACAGCCCGGGGAGAGTTGGGTACGTAGGTCGTAAGTCAATACCGCCACACAGGGAGACCGCGTTAACTACTGCCTTCCTCGGCTTCATAATATTCAGCAAACGCTGCAGAGCTCATGCCTTTTCTCACCCCCTCAATTCCATTTTCCATGGTCTTGGTTTATTTGGCCGTGTCCTTGGATTCTGAGGGTCTGCTATCTGTTGGCACAGTGCTAGACCCTGAGGGCTCGGTAATGAATAAGGCAGTGGCGTGGGCACGGAAGGAAGTCAGCAAATTTACTACGAAATGTTAAGTGTCGGAGTAGAGGCATGTGCAAGGTGATGCCAGAGTAATAGAGAAGGGGCTCAGAAGATCTGGGATAGCCTTGAGCTAAATGTTAGTAAATGAATGCTCACTGGGGTGACTGGGTGGCTCGTACCATTCAAAGTCACGGAGACTTATCGTGAACTGCCAACAGATCAGTATGGCTCATACCAAGGATACGCTGAAGGACGTAGCAGGGTCAGAAGCTGGAAGAAGATAGGCAGGAGCCGGATCATGGAGGTCTTTGCTTCATTAAATATAATAGCGCCATCCCACGTACATCCTCTGAGTCAAAGCTGTGTCTAGCCTACGCAGCATACACATTGCTGTTGGCCCTCACAGCAAATGTACTTAAGTTGATTTGGTTGCCGACATTTAAAAATCATAAGCTTTAACATCGAAAATCCAGATTTCTCTCTTCTCTTTAAAACTCAAGAGACAACACTGGACTCAAATTCCCCAATTCCAACTGGTTGGAGCGAAGTTCATGCTTTCCATCTTTAGATGCGAGACAGTCCTTCAGCACTCCACACAACGCAGAGGGACACAGTCCCTCTCCCATGATCTCATCCCCAACGCATTTATGTTATGCGCCCGGCCCCTGAAGACATCTACTCTTGCAAATCCTGCTCTGTGCCCTGTTCGTCCAATCTGATACAGCTTCTCTCAGCGAAGGGAAATAAATCGTGTTTTGACAGGAATTTTTATTTTTAGTGGTCAGAAATTACTTAGGTGATCCCTCTAGAAGCAAGCAGGCCTACAATTAAATTATCTTATCTCAACAGCACAAAGTAGAACATCATGTTTCTAAGTGAGTTCTCCGTGTTCGTTCTAATGATTCACACCCAAGGGGGAACAAGAAAATTCATATATGGTGACCCTTCAGAGAACCCAATACCATTTTGCATCACAACAAAATGACAACCTATGTAGGAGTAAAAATAACTGAAAAGATATTTAAAGAGAAAAGCATAGAATTATCAGGTGACATAAAAGAATACCCAAACAACCCAAAGATATTTTATATTCTTGGATGGGAATGTTTATTATTAGTGGAACCTTTTTGGAGCCATTTTTGTAGGTCAAAAATATTGGCAATTTCATTTGTTTCAACCTAAAAATAAATATGCAAATTTCCCCACAATTATTACATAAATTCAATGGAATCCCCACCCACATCCCAATAGTACTTCTCCCAGAATTCGACTAGCTAAAACTGAAATCCATATTGACGTGTAAAGGGCTGAGATAATTATGAAGAAGAAGGAGTCACACTGTAGCAAATATCAAGACGCATTTTATCAAGCAGTCATAACTTATGTGGGATAAATGGGTCACTGTGAACAAAGAGCCTAAAAACAGAAACACAGATATATGGAAACTTAGTATCTTGACAGAACTGTTATCATAACTCAGTGGGAGAAGAATAGATTATTCAGTAAATGATGCTGGAATAACTGATTATTTATGTGGTAAAAATCAAATTCTTATACCACACGCATACCGCCCCCAAAAGAAAATCTAGATGGATTAAAGACCTAAATGAAAAAAGGCAAATCTCTAAGTAAATCTTCTTAAGAGATTTTATTTTTGGAAAAAAGTATATAAGGGAAATGCTGTAATATCAGTGTAGAAAAGCATCTTTTTAAAACAAGCAACAGGGGGCACTTGGGGGGCTCAGTCGGTTGAACGTCCAACTTCAGCTCAGGTCATGATCTCACGGTTCATGAGTTCGAGCCCCGAGTCGGGCTCTGTGCTGACAGCTCAGAGCCTGGAGCCTGCTTCAGATTCTGTGTGTTTGTGTCTCTCTCTGTCCTTCCTCCGCTCACAGTCTCTGTCTCTCAAAATAAATAAAAAATAAAATAGAACAAGCAGCACAAAGGATAATTGAGAATATTAACAAATTTGACTACATTAGAATTTTTTAAACTTTTGTATTAAAAATTCACAAAGTTTCAAAGACTGTTCGTAGAACGTTGGGGGGACCTTGCAGCATATTTAACCAATAAGGAATTAGTACCCAAAACGTATAGAGAACCTAAAATCGCTGCGAAAAAGACAAACAGGCTAATAGAAAAATGGGTGGGGGACATGAAGAGGTAATTCCCAGGAAAGGAAGCCTTCGTGGCCAAAAAAAAAAACGGAAAATGATGCTCCATGTTCCACCTACCTGGTAATCAGAGAAATGTAGGTTAACACCGCCGTGAGATGCCGTCTCACACCCGTCATTTTGCCCCCAATTAAAACATCTGACAGCTCCAAGTATCGGGAAGTATGGGGAAGGGCAGCTCTGAGTGTTAGTGAAAGTATAAATCAGTAGTATTTTGGAAGACATTCTGTAATTCTTGTGGAGTTGAAAATCGGTGGACTCTATAACCCAGCACAAGGAGATGTGTGCGTAACCATGTACAACTGTCTGGGACAGGTGCGCTGGCAGCCTTCTTCATGGGAGCAAAAAAGCGAAAACTACCTTATGGTAGAAAAGTGGATTTTTTTGTATACGATGAACTAAATATGAGTTTTATACATGAGTTAAAAATGAACGCCAGGGGCGCCTGGGTGGCTCAGTTGGTTAAGCGTTCGTTTCAGCTCAGGTCACGATCTCATGGTTTGTGAGGTTGAGCCCCATGTCCAGCTGTGCACGGATAGCGTAGTCTGCTTGGAATTCTCTCTCTCTCTCTCTCTCTCAATCTCTCTCTGCCCCACCCCCTCCTGCCCACTTGCCCTCTTGGGCTCTCTCACTCAGAATAAATAAACGTTTGAAAAACAATGAACTCTGTTCTACATGCATCAACCAGGATAAATATCAAAACATCATTAAATAGGAAAAGTTGAGAAAAGGCATCTACTGTATGGTGCCTTTTATTTAGAATTTTTAAAGGCACAAAACAATATTACCTCTTCTACGGAGGTACATACCTATGTGGAAAAAGCACAAATACATGCCTGAGGATGATAACACCCCACCTTTAGGATAGCGATGCCTCTGGAGAGAGGAGAGGGAAGGGGATGAGGTATCTGTGAGTTGTATTCGTATAAAAAGAGGGGGGGGGAGGGGGTCTAGAGCCAGTATGGCCAAAAGTTGACATCTGGCTCTCTTCGTGGTGGGCACATGGGTTCTAGTTTTCCTGTACTTTTAAATGTTTGAAACGGATCCCAATGAAAAAGCTAAAAAGAAAGCCCTTTGCAGAGGGTGTGCTCCTCAGTAGAATAAACAGCATCTATATCGTAGGGACCGGGTCGGGTGAAGTGAGCGGCATGAAGGTTAAGGCGTTAAAGAAACCAGGGGACACAACTACGCGTAAGTGCGAGCAGATCTGGGGGATGAGGAAGCATAGTAGAGGTAGTAACTGGCCTGTGTTGGCCAGAAGGGCAAGAAACATCGAGAGCAGAGAGTGAGAACGCGGCTGATGTTCCCATGTCTGCGCCGCTTGTCGGAGCGTAGCGTGAGGGCCGGTGGGAAAGAAGAGCTTCGCTGGGTGGCTTGGGACACCCCGTCACCCTGTCGCCTCCTCCGCGCGACCGAAACAGGAAACGGCCCGGTGGCGTTAGCTCCACGGCATCCTTGACACTGTCTTTTCACCTTGGCAACTACGCCCCTGTCTCCTCGAGTGACACCCAAGGTCTTGGGCCTTCCTTTGTTCGTTGTGTTAGCCTCAAACCAAGACCGGGGCGACAGAAAGTTGGTGGAGGTCAGGGCTGCTGCAGTGACACTCATGAGTAGGAGACCGCTGCTGCCATGAATGCTCGTCGCCCTTGGTAGCCCTCGCTCCAGCCACACGCTCTGACTTCCTGCGATTCCCACAGGTGCCCTGTCTTCCCCTTTCCAGAAGTCTCACTGCAGTTATCTCCATTGGCCCTCACGGCGATACCATAAAATAGGCAAAGCAGGTATTATTCTCATCGTACCCATGGGGAGACATACTCACAGGCGTGAAATGCTGTAGCCAAGGCTGTGGGGAGAGTCTCACGCATCCCCCCCACCCCACCCCACCCCCCATTTCCTGAGCTTAGAAGACCAGAACCGTCTCGCACTCCTCTCTGTCCACTCCTGCCTCCAGGAGGGGGCAACTCGTGCAGGTTGCTTCTGCCAAGTGTCTGTTTACGTTTCTTCCTCTTTGCTTCCTGTTCCTTCATCCGGATTTGGATGCCCCGTATTCCTTGCCCGGATTACAGCTGGTGAGCTGAACTCCAGATGCCGCTTTTCCCCCGCGGCGGCCTACCCCGTCTTCTCCCTCTAGACTAAACTTCCTCAAACATTGCTTTCCTTAGGTCATTTCCCTGCTCAAAAACCTCTGTGAGCCCCTCTCTTCCTTCTACACCGAAACGGAAACTCCTCGGCCAGGGGTTCAAAGCTCTCCTCAATCTGAACTCACTTTTTCTAGTCAAGCACCCCGGACGGGTGCTTTCAAAATAAAAATGGCTACCAAGTCCGCTTTCAAACCAGCAAAGGTTTGTGTTTTGTATTTTATCTTTTTATAATTTTTTTTTCAACGTTTTTTATTTATTTTGGGACAGAGAGAGACAGAGCATGAACGGGGGAGGGGCAGAGAGAGAGGGAGACACAGAATCGGAAACAGGCTCCAGGCTCCGAGCCATCAGCCCAGAGCCCGACGCGGGGCTCGAACTCACGGACCGCGAGATCGTGACCTGGCTGAAGTCGGACGCTTAACCGACTGCGCCACCCAGGCGCCCCTGTATTTTATCTTTTTAGATGGTCCCGCTCGTCACGGGCAGGAGAGACATAAGAGCCTCTTCTCTGCTGGTGGACACGTTAATGGGTATAATCTTTTTGGAAGGCAGTGCGGTTGTAAGAATCACGAGCTCTTGACCTAATACGCCTGTTTCTGAAAATATTTCCTAAGGAAGCAATCCGAAATAGAGAGTAATCTTTATGCCTAAAGATGTGTGAATTGCACTCTTATTTATAGTTACGAGCAGTTAGATATAACCCTCCAGTGGCTTTTTCCGGCACTTAGAACAAAACCTTAAATTCTTACCATGGCCTGTGGTCATTCATGGTCGGGCCTTGCGAACCCTCCCCTGTCCTGCTTGCCAGCTAAAGTCTGCAGTGGTCTTTTCCCTGTCCCTGAAACTCATTGCTGCCCCGGGGACTTTAGAGATCCTCCTCCCTATGTGCCTCAGATACCCCCTCCAGATCTCCAAATAGCTCATCTTCCGCCATCTTTCGGGTCTCGGGTCTCTGCTCAGATGTCATCTCCCAAGAGAGCTTCCCCTAACCCCTCCCCCCCCCATAACCCATGGTCCCCTTCACCTGGTTTAGTTTCTTTACGGACTTTATCGTTCCTTTAAATTACTTATTTGTAACTCTCTAAAACCATAATCAGAGCCCTTTGTAGGCGAGCGTTCGTGTGTCTCGCTCAGTCCGATATCGCCAGATCTAGAATAGCGGCTGGTGTGTAGTCGGGGCTCAAAAATAGTACACGAACGGGCGAATGGTTGTTAAAAAGTGCACTTTAAGAAGAATAAAGGGAAAATAGCTGGGAGGAAAGATTGTACGTTTGTTTTACATTTTCTTTATGCTTTCCAGTATTTCTCACGTTTTCTTTATTGGATGGCTCTCTTAATCAGGGGAAATGTAAACCATTTGACAAAATACAGCCTGTAGCCTGGGCAGGCCCATTGTATCGCCATTTCAGAACAAGCATGATTTCAGCGGCCTCTGTGAATCCTTTAAACCTCAGCTCAAGGCCCAGTTCCTCCATGGTGCCTTCCTGTGTATTCCGGTTCTCACTGGTCTCCCTCCCACCCCAGACTTTGCGTTTAATTGGGTATGCTGGGCTACATGTACTCATCCTCATTCAAGAAACACTTCCTGTTTGCTGGGGTGGGGGTGGGGGGGGGGAGGGATGATATATGTGTATTTGGTGGGGGTTCACCTCGCCAAATCTGTTTCCACATTTGCCAAATGGAGACACAAAGACCCTGCGGGCTGGCTGTAAATGTCAGGATGTGAAGTGGCCCGTGCGGTGCTAACACCCAGCAGACCCCCCGGTAAGTGGTGTTATTATTGGATGTGGTGCGCCCTTGACGTTGGCTCTTGAAAGATGCCCCACCTCCTTTCTCTCCACACGGTGAACGGCCTGGGTCCCATCACCTCCAGAAGAGGGGGGGGCGGTGTCCGAGCTCTGCTGTATGGCGAAGGTGCTGTTCAAAAGCCTGGACCCAGAAAACACAAACAGGCCGCCGGGCCCAAGGTTGCCTAGAGCTCGGATTTCCTCGTCTGAACGCATAACTATAGGCAAAGGGTAGTACGACAGAAGTAGCTGTTTTTGTCTGTCCCCCGGGGCCCGCTAATGTAAACATCTCTCCCTCCTCAGGAATTATCTTAGGACCGGGAAGCAGCACGCTGTTTCTTGAAAGAGTCACAGAAGACGACGAAGGTGCATATCACTGCAGAGCCACCAACCAGAAGGGGTCCGTGGAAAGCTCGGCATACCTCACTGTTCAAGGTAAACCGGCTTCAGAAAGCAACCAGAACCAGCTCAGACGGCTGTGTCCCTGTTCAACTTTCCACCTCCCGGTCTCCCGCTGCCGCCCCAGCCTGTTCCTTTCCCTGACCTCCTCGCCCCTTCCCTGTCGCTCTCCGGGAAGGGACCTGCTGGGTGGCCTGGCAAGGCAGAAGGGGAAGACACTGGCCGGCCACCCGAACACGGTCTCTGCAGGGAAGTAGTTCCCAGAAGGGAGGAAAGCCAGCTGCCGCCCGAGGGACGGCATTGACCCATAGAGAGTGACCGCAGTGGCCACACCTGTGACAAAGAAACCCAAGGAGGAAGAGGGGTGTAGGTAGAGGGGAAAACCCACAGTTCGTTCTTTTTCCTTTTCCGATTCCCACGAGTGAGATATCTGTACGCCTCTCTTGTGAGTGTCTTCGTAAGCTGGGTTTTTTTTTTTTTAACATGAAGTAGGCTGCAAAATATTATCAGGGAGAAGCAACACATAAAAAAACAGACCACATTTGAGAAAAATATTCCAAGTGCTTCCTCTTCGGAGGCCTCAGATAGTTCGCTGAGCAGCAAAATCCAAAGCGGCCTAATCCTACTCGGGGCTGTGGCCATGTGGCTCCCATTTGGAAACCAGTTTAGACGGCAATTGCAGTCCTCCGATGCCAGAAGTCATGCAAAACATAACATTTACAGCATCATAAAATATCAAATTGACACCTCCTTGGACCTAAATATCTATGGCCTATTGAGGTTTACAGGAAAAGATGCAATTTGTTGGGGACTCTGTTTCCAGGCTCCCCGGGAGACTTCAGACTATGGAAATACTCCTGGCAGGGGAAATAGATCAGTTCTTCTGCCCTGGAAACTTACATGGCTTAAAGATTATAATTCTGAGAATTCAGACTCCTTTAAAACAGAGCATCGTCCCCATTCTTTTATGAGGAGAGGATTTTATTTAGTTTATTTTTTTGAGTTTATTTTGAGAGAGAGAGAGCGTGCGCGCATTAATACGCGTGGGGGAGGGGCGGAAAGAGAGAGAAAATCCCACAGGCAGACTCCATGCTGTCAGCCCTGAGTCCGACTCGGGGCTCGAACCCACGAACCATGGGATCATGACCTGAGCTGAAATCAAGAGTCCAACACTGTAATGGCCGAGCCCCCCAGGTGCCCCAACGAGTAGATGATTTTAGACAGTCTCCTGAAAAATCCCAAAACCACGTTCCCACAAATCTATACTTCCAGGAAAAGTGGGGATTAGCATCCCCCAAATACTTACAGTAATGGTCCTGTTTCTCTCCCAAATAATCCTCATCTCAGAGTATTCTTTCGACTCGTCTGCTTACCCCTGGAGAGAACACCTCCCTCTTCAAAGGACCTTTCATTTACTTTTAAACAAGGACTCCAGATGTGGCCGTCGGGGAGTAACTGTGTCAGGCCAGGGAGGGCCACAGATCTGAGACAGGGGTGGCCGCAGAGGGCAAGGAGGTGCCCACTCCGCAGTCCAGAGGGCATTTCCCGCCCCGTGCTGACAACAGAGCAGTTATGAAGCCCCAGGCAGGAGTGAAATGACTGACCTTCATCCTGTAGCCAAGTGAGGGCAGACGAGCACGAGAGCCGGGTTCTTCTCATGTGCGCCCCAGCCCCGTACGCGCCCTCCTGCCGTGCATCCCTACTCTCCTCTGCCTCTACCAGGGAACCGGGGCTGGCATCTGACCCAACGGCCGGGCAGCTGATGGCTTGGGAGAAGGCCTTGCCCGGAGGGATATTGACACAAGTTTATGGGTCTCCCCAGAGACTTTCCTGCCTCTCCCTTCGCCTTTTCTGCCAGGCTGATCTGGGTTTCCCCGAAGCCACGTCGCTTCAAGGCATCCGTGCGTTTCTTCTGCCCACAGTCACGACCGCCCCCCTCCTATTTGTCACAAGTCTACCCTCTGGGCGTGGTCCCCCCTGCTGGGAGGCTTTTTCTGCCCACAGGCGGAGCCATGGCACCGTGGAGGCTCCCAGGCTGGCCTGGGAGCCCGCACTCCGGCCATCAGAGAGCCTGACTCACACCCGCTGCTGAGGGCGGCCCCATGCGAACACAGCCCAGAGTGTCTTGTGTCCGGCCGTCCTCCCCATGGCAGCCTGATGGTCCTTCTCCCCCGTGTCCAGTGTAGATTAGATACTTTGTAGTCAACAGCGTCCTCCAGGATCAACAGCTGACTCGGATACCCACCCTCTTCTCTGCCCTCGCTCTCCGTGGTTCTCGAATCTTCTCATCAGTACTTCCTGTATTCTGCCTTTGGGGGTTAATTAGGCGTCCCTAGGCCTGTCTTCCCTACTGAACTGTAGACCTTGTGAGGCGGGAGTGGGGTCTGACATACTTTTGTACCCCACGCCCGTGCCCAGCCCTTAGCAGGAGGCTTTATTCGGTATCTTTCTGTGCAGACGTAGCGCTACGTAACGGGCATCCCTGATCCCATGAGCGCCGTAAGAATCCAAAGAAGTAACCAGTATTATCTTCAGTCTACAGACGGGAAGATGGGCAGTCCAGAGGGTTAAGTTATTTGCCCAAAGTCACATGACACACGCAGGGTGAGGCTGACCGGGGGCCGTGTCCCGTAGCCGTGGAACACTGCCGCCCTCCCTCCGGGCTTCCCACCCCTGATGTGCCGCGGGGACTTGTCCTCGAGGCCTTGGCCTAAAATCGAGCTGTTGGACTTTTTCCATTACGTCCTGTTATTTGGGTTTCTCTCTACCTGGTTCTCATTTCCTGCAGTGATTCCTTTTCCCACTACACGCTCCTCTGGAAAGCCAGACAGCATTAAGAATCTGGCTGCCGCTGATCATTTCTACACGTTTCCATCGGCCTGGGTCATTTGCTTCTGAGGAAAGGGGAGACAGTTGCCCACGTCAGCTGCCGCTACGGAGGTCCTGACCCTGTCCTCTCCCGACGTCAATTCTCAGCCTCCCGGGCAGCCTACCTACTTCCCTCTCCTTCGATCGTCTTCCAATTCTAGAGGATCTTTTTTCTTTTCTTTTCTTTTCTGTATTTTTTTTTATTTTTGAGAGAGAGATCTGAAGCGGGCTCTGCGCTGACAGCAGCCAGCCTGATACGGGGCTCAGACTCCCAAACCTCGAGATCATGACCTGAGCCAGAGTCGGATACTCAACCGACTGAGCCACCGAGGCACCCCTACCGTGATCCTTTTGAATGACTAATCTTACGACAGATGACTCCCCTGCTTCAAATATGTAGTGGTTCCTGATGGCCTGTTATCCTCATCCAGGTCCTTCCTGGCCTCCTGCAGCCTCGTGGCTCATCCCTCCCTTCACACCTGAGCTCCCCAGCCGTGCACCTGCCCGGAACCCCCTGCAGATCCGCTGTCCCTCATCTGCCTGCCCACAGCACTTTCCTTTAGTCTCCACGGCCTTCCTTCCCGCCTCGTTCTCCCCCGGATGAGCCCTACTCATCCGGACAGCTCAGTTCTGCTCTTGCTACAGGGGGAGAGGAAGGGTGCTCCCGCCTTACCATCATCTCCCTCTGTGCTCCCAGAGCACTTGACGTACACCTTTGACGCGGTGCTTACCACGGCGTATCGTTCACTCCTCTGTCCCAGAGCGTCTGAAAAATGTATCCGCGGGTTGATCCACGTAGAAAACCACCACTGAATGTCTGAAAAGAGACATACGTCAATATCTTGCAATTTCTGGATATATATATATATTGCAATATCTGGCAATAGACTTAAGCCAATCCCAGTTCGCCGGTAACTCAGCAACGTATTTATGTGCCCAGGGCTGGGCAGCGTAAGGAAGTGTAAGCCATCTCCCCTCCCCTCCGGGGGCCTTGAAAACCTAGCTGGAAGGAGATTAAGGTGCACACGGAAACCATTAGAGCCGGATCAATAGGCACTTTGAGCTCCTCCCCAGGGTGAAGTCGAAGCGCTGGTTTGCAGCCAATACACCACCCAGGGCCACTAATCAGAGCTCAGGGAGGTCGCAGAGGCAAGAAGGGACGTGGGTAGCGAGCCGGGGTCTAAAGGAAGCCTCGGAGGACGTCGGATTGGCAAGGTGAACGGGGCAGTGAGCTATGAGGCAACAGTGCACCTTCTACGTTGTGTCCCTTGGCAACAACAAAGTCTAGGTGATTTTACCTCCTTCCTGGTGGCCAGCCCGCTGGGTTTTCTGAAGAACTGGTACTTTTGACTCATGACCTCTTTTCCCTGATGTGGCGTTGATCTTCAGTAGCGCCTGGGGAAATGATCACGTTTACGAGGTGCCTACAGACTTGACATACGTGGCTCTTTCTTTTCACCCGTCACTGTCCCCGGCTGCCGTGCTCTTTGAGTTCTTGTGTCTGCTTTTCATGTTTTTCTGCCTTCTTCCTTGCTCTCTTTTGTAGTCCCCCCACCCCGCCCCCTGCTCTCGGAGTGACGGCAAAACTCCCCTCTCCCCTTAAAAACAGATGGCCTGATCAAGCGGTCATCAAACTACCTGAAACACTGTACCCATTTATAAGAGGAGTGTAACATAAATGGGACCGTATCCTAATAGGGTAATGATAGAGCAGTGTAAGGAAATGAGGATTGTTAGTCTAAAAACTAAGGGGCGGTATTATTGTTTTCCGTAAATATTTAAAAAGCTTCACCCCCGGGGAGACTTTCTAACTCATTCTTTGGTACACCAGAAAAGATACCCGGAACCAAGGAAGGGAGGTGGTGGTGATGTGTCAGGAGGTAGGTTTCAGCTCCATACATAATTTTGGAGAAGGAGATTCCTAAAAAGTGGCTCTTGAGTGAATCTTATTAGTCAGATGCCGTATCTTGAGTGGAAGTCCTCGGGGCTCACTGAATGAAAAGTTGGTCCCCAGATGCTCTTCAGAATAGCTCGATGCCGTACCTGCTCGGTAATTTTATCACTGAAATTAGATCCTGGCTCTCTGGTGGCTGTGAAACGTTCCCTAGCTTCAGACTTGATCTCCTAAAATATGCACGCAGACCCTGCAAGCTGACCTATCTTGTCAGGTGGGGTTTAGGAAATGAAACCGAGCAAATGAGTTGTGTCTGTGGCTGTGTTTAACAGATTTGAAGAGGTTCGTGAATTAGCCAGGAAGGAAACTGTCTGCTCTTTTTATTTCCCTTGAAAAAGGATTCTTATACTCATAGATAAAACAATGTGTTATTTTTGTATCTGAAAAGGATGAGTGGACTGTGGAGTCAAAGTAGCTTCTTTAAATAATCCCAGGTCTTGTTTGCTTTGGACGGTCCAGGAGCACACGTGGAACTCTCAGAGGGGAAGTTCTGACATTAAAAACAACAACACAAAACTGTCAGTAACCAAAATAATTTCTGAAATTGACACAGCACTCAAGAGCCCATGGAACGCAGTGGGACCGTTTCAATGAAAGCGGGGCACGTTTTCACCCAAGGACCTAAGATAAACTCGACTTTAGAATTATTATTGCAAGTAAGAACCACAACGTGTGTGTAAATACATCCGGATAACAGATTTAAGCCTTGCTATTGAAGTACGGTTTCAGTAGCCCTTAGAATTACACAGGAGAAAATTCCACGTTAGACATTCTTTTGGGGACGACGGATGGATAGGAAAATCATGGAAAGCACCAAAGGACTGCCTCAGGGTCCTGCAGTCTAAATGGAAAGGCATCAGAGGTGAGATCTGTAAATGTTATGCCATAATGATTGCACATTAACACGTTTCAGGAAAGGACCCCCACAGCAGGAAACATACGCTGTGTTCCTTAATAAATTCTGAGAGTACAGAATAGGAAAAGCTCAAAATTATCTCAGGTATGCAGTGCCTCCCTTTTATCCCCCTTGGCCAGGCCAGTCTTCGGGTCTCGTTTCTTTTTGACACTCCTCTGAGGCTGGACGGTCCTGTGCTTTGGCTCCTCTCTTCCTGAATCCTGCCCCAAATTCACTACCCACCCCCCACCCCCCAAGCTAGCCTGGCACTAGGAAGGATGTGATAAACTAATTCACATGAAGATGTTGGTGATTGATGTTACTGTTCTCCTGGAGAGAGACATGGAGACATGAACTCTCTACTCACTGATTTCACACAGGAGGGCCAGAGGACGGGATGTGCGTGCCTTCGTACTTGAGTCTAAACAATGACATCAAGCTGGCCTTGATCAGGAATTCAAAATATGGTGATGGAATTCAGCCATGATATCTTCTGCTCATGGAACATGCGTTAGTCTAGCTAACTTTGGTGACAACCCGGTGGGGATTTTTTTTTTCCCATTGGTGGACAAGAATCTGAAGCACAGAAGGATTTAGTACTTGGTTCAGGGTTACGAAGCTAGGAGGGGTGGAGCTGAGCACCGAACGTGTGGGGCAGAACCATTCCGCTCTACTGCCTCTGGGTTGGAAGGCAGGAGAGGACCCCCCGCGTGAAGCCCGGTCATCACCCCTCCTGAGCGTGTGCCCTTGGGCCAATTACTCACCTTCCTGGTGCTTCCGTATGTTCATCTGCAAAACAGACGTTAGTAATGGTACACCAGCCTTGCTGGGGTGTAAGGATTAACACACTTAGAACACTATCTGCCATATAATAGAAGCTTTTTAAATATTAGCTAACATTGCTGTTTGTTAACATGTTAAACCACATTAACTTCAACAAAACTTTCTGCATTACAGTCTTCCGACACTTAACCAGTGAGTCACCCAAATGGTGTTCCAGACCACAAAATTCCTCTGTGGCCTAAGGAGTTTAGCTTTACTAGCTTTCCTAAAAATGTGTTGTCGAGCTGAAGGCACGTGATGGCAATCTTAAACACCTTTTACCTAGAACTATCCTTGAAAGCTCACTTCTGAAAGTTTAATTTGAATAGTCTTTCCATGTCACTCCGTCCTTAAGAGAGGTTCCAAATTGGTGTCCAAAGATTCCTCAAAAGCTTTATAAATAGTATGAAAGCCAATTTTATTAGTCCAATAAGCCTTAGAGAAATTAGCTGGGTTATTGGTTTTTGGATTTTAGATAACAAGGGGTAGCACTTTTTGCCCGGCTCACGTGGAGAATCAGGTCGACGTATGTCTGATCAATTTTCTTTTCATCCATAGAGAAATATTTATTGAGATTTCCACTGGGCCGGTGCTGGAGATGCAAATGAACACAAAACACACCCTTCTCTTGATGTCTTAAGAGCTTCATGGGCAAAAAACCCACATAAACAGTTTTCTAAAAATAATGATAGGACCAGAGAACAACTTCTAAGCCACCCTGGTAGGTACGAGGCGAATTTCTCAGGGAAGGTCGTGACTCGGTTGTCTGCAGAAAATGATCGCTATTTGGGTCAAAGTGTGACTAGTTTTAGGGGAAAAAAAAAATTGTGATATACGCAATAGGTTTGGATGAAAATGAAATCATCTCGTATAGTACTTGAAGCCCACAAGATAAGGATGTTTTAAAAAAGGAAAAGGGAGCGCTGGGACGGGGGGAGTGGGGGAGAACCTTCAAAAGAATAGCCCTCAGGGCACCTGGGTGGCTCAGTCGGAAAGCGTCTGACTTCTGATTTGGGCTCAGGTCGTGATCTCACTGTTCGTGGGATCGCGCCCCAAGTCGGGCTCTGCGTTGACAGCATGGAGCCGGCTTGGGATTCTCTCTCCCTCTCTCTCGCTCTCAAAATAAATAAACGTTAAAAAAAAAATAGCCCCTACTAGGTTCATACATTTCACCTGTGAGCCAGGGTCCTGTTGTGACCCCGCATTCGAAGGACGAGCAAGCCGGGGCCTAGGGTCCTGGGTCGAAGACATAGCTGCTCGCTTCCTGCCCTTTCCAGGTAGAACTTGTCCTGTCTCAAGTCAAGGCAGGTCCCCGAGCCGGAGGCCCTGGTCTTCTGCTTAGGGAGTTCTGCTAACCTCCTGGGAAGGACCACCGGTGCTGTGGTGCGAGTCGAGTGCCCTGGCCCTGCTACCTGTCGATTCCGGCAGCCTGGCACCACACCGTGCCACGTGTCAGGGTTGGCGTGTCACCGCCACAACACAGAGTCCGGGCCCCGTGCAGCGTGAACAGCCGCCACCATCAGAAAGGCGCAGGGCAAGGCAGCGGGACTCAGCAGGCGCGCAGCCTCTGGACGAGGTACCTCACCCCCCAGGAACCAGTGCGTCCCCTGGCTGGCGTCCCCCCTTCCTGTCCCGAGAGGGATGGTCCGAAGCTTGAAAGGTAACTGACATGGAACACTCTGTGCCCCAGGGTTAGCGGAGTCTGTAAGCTAAAAGTGCAGTCTTCCTAACTCTTCAGGTTGGCCCCATTCTTGTCAATATCCCATGTAAAACTAAGCTCGCGGCGTGCCCTGATGCTGGCTTTCACACACCCCATGTGACAGGAACGTCCCTGAGACCCAGTGCTAACTCCTAGTTGTTGTCAAATCCCACCCACGTTTCCTCTGGCCTCCTTTCCCCTGCCATGTACAGCTGGGCCGTTTCATGGGCTGAGCTCATCAGCTGTCACCAGCAAGTTGAAGCTGGGTCCCGCCAGGCCAGCGTGTGGATGTTTGACCTCTGAGAAAATATCCAAGAGCTGTATAGGAAGGGATGATGCTGACTTGAAGTCCGTCTACTCAACCTAAGGCTCTCCCGATGGTTACTTTGCAAACACAGCCTGAGATTGAGCTATATCAAGAGCGACAGGGATCGAGCACAGATACTACATCGTATCTGGTTAAATTCTTGGTTTTCAGTAAGCAGTCATAGAATGTTAAATAGACCTTTCTCCGGTAATAAATGTTCATCTTGAGGACGTTTTTTAATGAGTTGGTTCTTGAAATGTGTAAATGCACCCGAGCACGTTGGGTCCCACTGAAAGGAATTTTGCCTGAGTAAGGGCTGTGGAATTGCTTTGGGGGTCAACTTCCTGCCCCGTGGAATGCAGTGGGAAAGTTCCCACAGTGGGAGGGGGCCTCTCCCAGGGCATTCCAAGCAGGAGGCATCTGCAGAGCTTTTAGGCGGACAGTACTGTGTCTCAAGATGCTATCAGCATCTCCAACAGCCAAAGGCCACTGAGGCCTGAGCAGGTCTCAGGCTGTGTGTGTGTGTGTGTGTGTGTGTGTGTGTGCATGTGTGTGCGTGTGAATACAGCAAGGCAGCATTCGACCTTTCACATGGGGGAGGAAATCCAAACTCCTATTAACTCGAGCTTACAATATTCCCATCGAGAGGCTGCGTACGAAGAGAAAAGCTTATCATACTTTGAAACTTCTTCAAGGAGGCTGTTCTCATTCTCATGAGGTTCGGGGAAACTTAGCCACAGGCCAACAAAGCTAGGCGTCGTTGAGCCGAACTCATTCTTGCACTCACCCAGTATTCTCAGGATGCCTACTGGGGGCCAGGCCCCCTTCTAAACACCAGAGACATAGCAGCGAACGAGAGAACCCCGGTCCTACCCTCTGCTCCTCCGCTCGGAACGTTGAACGTATTTATCTGTTCAGACTGTGAGCTCTAGACCGTCCGTGCCTTTCATCCGCCACCACGTACTAGTATCTAGAACAGAGAGTGCCACGTAGGTGGTGTTCCGTGGGTTTCTTGGATTAATACGCACGAACAGGAATTGGACCTTGAACCCTCTGAAAGCTTCATGAGACGCTTTGGACTCAAAGCCAATCATAATTTATCTCCTCGCTCACCCAGTCCGATGAGGGGGGTATAAAGACGACGAGGAGGTGGCCGCAGCCCCCAGAAGCCGCCGTTCTGGTAGAGAAACAGAGTGCCGAAGCGCGGAGGTGCAGAAAGGGCTGGGAGGTGTGAGAAACTACCAATGTTTTGATGTGATCGGAGCAAGTGGGAGAGCGGCAGGGGACGAAGCTGAAGAGATAGGCGGGGTTGGGCGCGAAGGACCCAGGGGTGTGGATTTTTATCCCGGTCGCTGTGGGGAGCAGAGGTGGTGGTGATGGAATTTACACAGAGGCGAGATCACGCTGGCCCAGAGTGGAGGAGAGCCTGGCAGGGGGGCGGGGAGTCGAGCCTGGTCAGGAAGCCAGTGCTGCGGTCCAGGTGACAGCTGGCGGGGCCTCGATGTAGGCAGTGATAGCGGGGCAGGACAGGAGGTGACAATTTCCTGAGCCATGGGAGGAGAGCCGGCAGGACTTTGTGTTGGCCTGGACGGGGAGAGAATGTGGATTTCCCCTCTAGACTAAAAGGTTTGCCCAGCGGGGACTGTGGCAGGAAGTGCATGTGCTCGGTGGCTGGATGGATAAGAGGGGAGAAGGAAACGGCTCGGGTTTCTAGCTTGTGTGTTTTCTGCTCTTCACAGATATTTCACCGGCCCCAGCTGCCTGCATGCGGCTTGTAGTTTAAACCCTGCACGCCGACGCTCGAACTCTCTGCGGGCTGGTCCTGACCTGTCCTTGCCTTATACTGTCTGCTCTGGCCCCTCATGTCCCAGTTTTGGGTCTCCACTCATGCCGGCCCCTCTGCCTGTAGGCCCTCCCCTGCCTCGTCTCCGTGGGCCACCACCCATTTCAATGTCGCCTCTTCCAAAGAGCACTAGATTTCCTCCACCCTTGAAACTCTTACTCCGTGTCTTTGTGATTGGCCTTAAGTCTTTTTTTTTTTTTTTTTAACGTTTATTTATTTTTGAGACAGAGAGCATGAACAGGGGAGGGGCAGAGAGAGAGAGGGAGACACAGAGTCCGAAACAGGCTCCAGGCTCCGAGCTGTCAGCCCAGAGCCCGACGCGGGGCTCAAACTCCCGAACCGCGAGATCATGACCTGAGCCGAAGTCGGACGCTCGACCGACTGAGCCACCCAGGCGCCCCTGTATTGGCCCTAAGTCTTGGTTGGGTTGCGAGTGATGAGCTCCGGGAGAGTGACACCTTTCTCTTGCTCACCTTCCCGTCGCCTCCAGATGGAATGTCGCCTCCAGTAGGATTCAGGACCTCCTTGTTGAATCGAAACAAAGAGCCCACACGATGAATCCCTCATCTAGGAAACAAGGATATTATTGCTACCTACTCCTTACGGTGGTTGTAAGGGCTTGGCATATAGTAGGTGCTCAATAAATGATACCATTCATTGGGGCGCCCGGGTGGCTCGGTCGGTTAAGCATCCGACTCTTGGTTTGGGCTCAGGTCATAGGATCTCGCGGGTTGTGAGTCCGGGCCCCCCCTCAGGCTCTGTGCTGACAGTGTGGAGCCTGCTTGGGATTCTCTCTCTCCCTCTCTCTGCCCCTCCCCCGCTGGCACTGTCTCTGTGTCTCTCAAATTAAATACATAAACTTAAAAAAATGATACCAGTCACATCATTATTTCTAAAAAGAGTGCGTTCCATTTGTTCTTCCCTAGCTTAATACTAAGCCTCTGCCTCCTTGTAATGAGGTTCAAAGGCAGTCCTTTGAAATTCATGGGAAATTGTCCCCTGGAATCAGTAAGTAGGGGACCACTGTTCTGGCCCACTGGGGCATTCCTTTACAGATCCCAAAGATCTTCCTCTCTGGAGGCTTCTCTTGAACCCTTTGGGTCTTTTCTTGTCTGGTGCTGGAGGAACTGCTCAGCTTTAGACCTCTGCGTGATTCCGGGAAATGAGGTGCTTGGGAAGAACCCCCTTCTCGTCGCAGCCCCTGCAGGCTGGCTGCTGTTTCGAAGGTCAGAGACAGAGCCAGAAGCAAGGGGCAGGAGGTGGGCCAGTTGGCCGGCTGTCCCAAAAGGAGCGAGCAGGCAACGGTGACGGTCCTTGAGTTTTATTTTTATTTTTAAAATCAAAGTAGAAGAATTTTGTGAGTCCCAGAGGAGCCCTTTTGTGTCGTTTTTATTCTTAGGTATTTTTCTTTAGAATTTCCTCTAAAACTCATGAGGAAGAGCTCACATATTCCAGATTTAGCACTTTAATGGGCTTTTGTTCCCGCCTTCATTTTGTTCCTTTTTAAAAATTTCTCCTCGGGGGGCGCCTGGGTGGCTCAGTCGGTTGAGCGTCCGACTCTGGCTCAGGTCATGATCTCACAGCTCGTGGGTTCGAGCCCCGCGTCGGGCTCTGTGCGGACAGCTCGGAGCCTGGAGCCCGCTTCGGATTCTGTGTCTCCCTCTCTCTTCTGTGTCTCTCCCGTTCGCATTCTGTGTCTCTCAAAAATAAAATAAACATTAAAAAAATTGTTCTTTAATTTCTCCTCGGATTTTGAAGTAGCTATTTCTGGGATTACAGCGTTTGCGAGCTCAGCCACAGAATTTCTGAAACTCCCTTTAATTCCTGCGTGAGCTTAGGATGGTAAAATATCATGCACCCTGCTGGACTCGGAAGGTGAGGGAAGACCCGTCCTAGAGACCAACCCTTGAGCCGCCAGGCTGCATGCGCCATGGCGAACCATTTAGGGGCATTTGGACCTGTTCTGTAGAATCACAAAGACCCTCAGTTTGATGGTGCTTGTTGAGGACCATCTTGTTTTCCTCCCTCCAGGAACCTCGGACAAGTCTAACCTGGAGCTAATCACTCTGACGTGCACCTGTGTGGCCGCAACCCTCTTCTGGCTCCTGTTAACGCTCTTTATCCGAAAACTGAAAAGGGTAAGAACGGTTCGTATGAAGTTCTACGCTCCTGTTTCCGTAAAACTCTAAAACGCTCGTCTCGCATCTAGACCCGGCCCTAAACACACGTTAGCCTCTAGTCTCCTTCCCTCTTCTTTCGGTCTCTGACCTGGGGAACACCCAGAATGAATCGTTAAAATGCCTCTCAACCATCACCCGTAGTATCGAGAGAAAAAGCTCGAGCAGTGAATAGATGACTGTTTCCCAGGAACAGAGGGGACACCTTTGATACAAAAATGTGTGATAAAACCTTTAAATTCAACACGAGACCTGCGCAGTCTTTATTTCCTTATTCTCCGCTAAGACGTGCAAAGGCGAATGCAAACTAAAGACTGTCCTCCGACTTGCCTCTCCTCACATTGTAGAATTACCAACAAGTGCACTGTGGTTCCGAGCTCTCGGAGCCCCACCATACAACTCAGTTCTTCAGTGGGAGGGTCAGGCTGGAACGCAGGACGTCAGATTTCTATCATTCAGCCTGCAGCACCACGTGCTTCTCTGAAGTTCTATGGGCTAAGGAACCAACAGTCCTTCACCCATCCGTGCCTCAAATATTTACTGGAGAGGAGACTGGCTTTACTCCGTTTCACAGACAAATGTGAGACTGCCGTTAGAGGCAGCGGACTGAAAGATGTGTAAGGGGGTGGTCGGGCAGAGAAGGGAGGGAAGAGTGTTGCAGGCAGACAGAAGACCCTGTGAGAGGCCGGGGCAGGGCCGGGACCCCGCGGGAAAGAGAGACTCACGGAGGCCAGCGTGGCTGCAGCATGGGAACTGGGTAGGAGGTGAGGCCGGAGAGGAGGGGCTGTAAAGCTGGGTGAGACAGTAAGAAAGGTAGTCTGTATTCTGGAAGTAAAAGGAAGTCTGGAGGGCGTGAGGGCGAGGGCGGGGAGGGGTGTTGTTCAACAAAGGCAGGCAATCCTAAGTGTCAGAGATTTGCGTCTGGAAAGAGAATTTTGGCTGCTGTGAGAATGGACCAGAGGAGGCAAGAGTGGGTAGAGGAACTTCCGCAGAAGACTTTATAGGAGTCCAACTAAGAAATGGTATGAGCTTCGTCCAAGTGATTAGGACCCAGAGCTATTTTGCAGGTAAAACAGAACTTGAAAAGCATCAAGGAGGCCTCCTCCATTGCTAGAGACTTATCAGCCCTTATTATCGTGTCATGTCTTAGGACAAGCTTTTTTATGTGGTGTCTCCGGTAATTCTTCCAAAAAATGCAAAGAGGTAAGACATACTATTATTCCCATTTTATAGAGAGAGAAAGTGAGCCTCAGAGAGGTAAAATAACTTGTCCAAAGTCACAAAGCTGGTTAGAGTGGGAGCTGAGTTTTGAACCAAGGTCGTTCGACCTTACCTAGACTTGTAACCAAAACCAACAAGGTGTCCTTTATAGCCGTTGAAATGAGAGGCGAGGATAGTAGGCGTCCTCCGTGGTGAATAGGTACCATCAGGAGTCCGCCGTGTGGAATGATGGGTTTTGAGATGTGACAGCTAAGGCCACACTGCTTTAGGAGGAAACAGAGGCCACACAGTGGCATTGACAGGGGAGAGACATCATAAAGGGAAATGGATCAAACTTGCCAAATAGATTAGACCCGCCAAATCTGGAAGGCCCGTTCGGAGGCCACAAAGGAGGGACAGAGAGAAACAACTTCAGAGAAAGTGAGGTTTAGAGAAAGAGTTTGAAAGTTGCAGTTGGAAGGAAAGCAGCAGAAAAATGCAGCCCACCACACTCCTCCCCACGCCCCAGATTAGGGGAGGAGCACAGAGGGGCAGAGTGGAAATAAAACTGGAAAGGTGAATTGGGTCTAAATTGAAGATGGCCCTAGTATTTCTAAAAACCTGAAACCTTGAGTTCAATAAGAAAGGATGAGAGCAAGAAAGGATTCTCTCTCCAGAAGGGAATGCTTGTAAAATTTGAAAGGTGATTAATTGTAGGAGGCAAGGAGATACAAGTCCTCAAAAACTATTTCCATGTGGTTTCTCTAAACCGCAAGTGAATTCCTGGTTGATACGGACTGGACGTTATCCTTTTAATCCCCACCCTGCAATAGGCCGGTGTTACGATTACAGCTAACGTGGATCGTTGATTGATACTTACTGTATACCATGCCTTGTTCTAACAGCTTGGCATGGATTATTTCCCATAATATTCACAACAGCCCTAGGAGATAAGGACTGTCATTATCACTATTTCACAGATAAGGAAACTAGGTTGAGAAGGGTTAAGCAACTTGCCAAGGTTATGTGCTGGTCCGGAGTTGATCTGTGACTCAGATCCGGCCCGCCAGCCTCAATGCCTGGCCTCTGAAAGTGCTTAGCTGTGCAACCTCCATGCCAAACACCTAGTAGCTGCTCAGTGTTAGTGTCAATCGAAAGAATAAATATTTGCCGACTAAGGTTCTACGATCCCACTCTCCTCAACCACTTGTGTGGTGTTGCCTCTCACCTGCCTGATTGAGATAAACCATAAAATTCCATAGGTGCCAGATGGGGAGATTGTCTCTCTTTGCCCGGCCCCTTGCCTCGCTCTCAACACCCCTCCCAAGCTCCCGACGCG
This sequence comes from Lynx rufus, assembly GCF_022079265.1. Lineage (NCBI taxonomy): Eukaryota > Metazoa > Chordata > Mammalia > Carnivora > Felidae > Lynx > Lynx rufus. The sequence goes on along the minus strand of NW_025814823.1, from coordinate 7,859,013 downwards.
CTCTCCGGAAAGTGAGCTGTCCCTTGTTGGGCTCTCGCTGTCCTGTGCCCTTGGAAGATGGGAGGTTGTTTCTCGTCGGATTGTTTCGACTGGACATGGAAAAGTGTACTCATAAAACCTCTTCCAGCGGCTTCTCTAGCGCACACCGGCACGCTGGGATAGGGGTTTGTATTCCTTTCCAGTCTTACAGACTCACACCGTTGTCCGACAGGCTGGCCCCTACAAGACTGGCACCGATGGCAAATGTAGCTGGTGACGAATGTGCTCCACATCCTTCTCTGTTTTCCCCTCGTCGTGGAGGCCGGGCCAGTCTTTCTGCTTTGAGCGATTTGTCACACATTTTAGTGATAATTCCTGTGAGTAGGAGACCGATTGCAAGTGATGGATGAGGTGAGCTGTGACAGCCCAGGGCAGGGTGAGTTAGAGCTGAAGAATGTGGGCGAGCGTGACATGGTGTGTATGGAGAGGGTGTCTTCTCTCCTGAACTCTGGTCCTGCTGAGGGAAGGGCAACGCAGGACGGGCCCGAAACTCATTGAAACGCAGTTTATGCGACTCCTCGGCGAGGCTGATCAAAGCCCACCTTATGTGGGCAAGCATACTTCCTTTCTGTCCTGCCCACAGAAATGCCATCATCAATTCTACACCGAATGAACAGGCAATACACCCACTGCTATGACTCTAAGACACTAAATGCAAATCCACTCATCTGTGATCTGAAATAAAGGATATTTTCTGGGCTCGATGTGCCTTGCCAAGATAAAGTAAGGGCCTGAAGGGAGACACCCGCCTTGTTTGACGTCCTACAGAGCCAAACGCGATCAGGACATGGCTGTGTTTGAATCTCAGACCCAATTTACCCCTTGGCCTTTGAAATAATCAACTTCTGTTTCTTATCGGAGGTAAATCTTACTGTGTTCTCACTGACGGACCCTACAGTTTTTCCGGGCAGCTGCAGCAGCCAAGGGGCCAGGACTTCTGAGTAGATTTAAAGACTTCACAGGAAATACGCCTCTTAACTGTCCCAGGGCTCCTGGGTTCACTTCGCCATTCTTGCAAATGCTGAAAAGCCTCAATCCCACTTGTCACCTTGTGACGTATGCTCCTGCTTGTGCAGAATGGCCATGGAGAGGTGTTTTCAGTCAGTCGTTTGGAATGACGTTTATGCTTTTTTGGAGAAGGACTGTCATATGATAATTGTCTAAGAACGAGCACCCAGGTCACTGGAGAACCTGGGCGCGTGTTATCTGGGCAGTGCGGTGAAGCCAGTCTACCGAAAAGCCGCGTGAGAACCGTAAGGGCTTGTTTAGTGGGAGTTGCACGCCCAAGTGTGATGTGCATGTGCGTATGCAGAGGGGGACTTTCTGTACCCAACCACACGGTTTCAACGAGCAGCAGGTGTTGCCAGGTACTGTTTTAAATTGGGCATCCGGGTTTTTGTTTTGTAAGTTGTTTCCTTGATAGTGACGTCGCGATCTCTTTCTTTCTCAGTCTTCCTCGGAAATAAAGACTGACTACCTATCGATTATAATGGACCCAGACGAAGTCCCCCTGGACGAGCAGTGCGAGCGGCTCCCTTATGATGCCAGCAAGTGGGAGTTTGCCCGGGAGAGACTCAAACTGGGTAATGTGTTTGTTCAACAGATTCCTAAACGAGCAAAACATGTGGTTTGAGGGCTGCAAAAGTCAACGAGACTTGGGTTCTACCCTCCAGCTGCTCACAGACTAGCAAGGGAGATGGGCACTGGGGTAGATAATCCTAACAGTGCTGGGACAGCAGTACAAGGGGACAGGGCACCTGCTCCTTCTCCGAACACTTTCCCAGCACCTTCTCTGAGCTGCAGACACCCGTCTAAGCCGCGGGGGTGCAAAGGCGTCTGTCTTGCCTCAGAGGGTGAAGGAGGTAGCCACAAAAGGAGACAGGTGAAGGGCAGAGATGAGTTCCATCAGGAAGCTTACAACTACAGCCACCCTTGATGACCTTTTGGGGGGCTCAGAAGTTTGTAACCTAGAACACAATTCAAGATGGCAAGGAACAGCCCGATCAAACCTTTGGTGAACGCGTCGGTGCCCTTGAAGGCTGTGGGTCAAAAAACCCCTCTGCACAAATCCACAGATTAGATACTCTGAGTTTTCCTGGGTGTTCAGGATGTCCAGACAGAGAAGAAAGTGCTAGGGGTCATTAGCGTTTCAGGTTTGAAGAGCACGGGCTGTTGTTTCCCAGGTAACATAGATGCGGTAAACATCAGGCAACCGTGCTTTCCCTCAGCTCGCCCCCAAGTCCCCCCCACCCCTCCCAGCTCAGACATCACAATGCAAATCGATCTCCAGCCCTCAGTAGTACAACACAAAAGGGGCCGCGATTACTCTTGCCCAAAATTTTTGGATAGTGGCTTCTGAAAAATTTCCAGTCGCTCTATGTGTGCCAGAATCATTAATAATTGGAACTAGGAACCCAACTCGTGGACCCAGTGTTCCTGGATCTTGTCACCCTCGGCAAAAGAGCCTGTTGTTTTAAATTCAACTGCGTTGCCTCCCCTCCCCCCGCAGCTCGGGCCTTGAAATGATTCCACTTAGGTTTCTTCTTACATGAGAAAGAATACTTGGCCCCAAGAGTATGTTCTGTTTGGCTTGGGGAAGAACATTGGAAATCAGTAAGAAGCTGGAGAGACAGGCAAAAGCCAGCAATAGCTGCTGATGGGTGGGTGGGTGGGTGGGTGGGGGGGTGGAAATATCAACTGAATTTAGAGTCGTTAAGGGCAGGTGGTACATAGATGAGTTCCTTCTGCAAGTCTAAATTATATGGCAGCTAGCCCAGCCCCTCAGTGACCTTGGCAAGGAACTGAGATAATTTTCCCACAACCGTAAGCCATTCTCAGGCCACGTTGCTTTCCAGAGTTATTAGTCACCATCAGACATGCTTCTTCCTGTAGAGGACAGATGAGCTGTTCATCCCATCTCTTCACTCCTTCGCCTGGTATCTATCCCTGTGATCTATATCACACTGAGGGACACTGCTAATCCTTCCACCAGATTTCCCCTGGGGCTCTGTGGGTTTAGATAATCCCGTTTCGGGAGATTCTCCTTGCTGAAGACCTTTCTTATGGATCTCTTCCTTCCCGGAGATGCCAGATGTCATGATTTGGCTCATGTGGATGGGAGTGTCTTTGATGGGTGAGAGAAAGGGTGTCAAGTCAGCTCACTGTGTCTTTCAATGCAGAGTGTGGCTGCAAGGGCCAGAAGAAGGCTCCCCCTACTAGCATGGGGGCAAATGCCCAAGATTTTTTGGTTCGTAAGCCAAATACGCGACAGAAAGTAATCTGAAGTAATGTCTGGCAAGTGAAAGTAACCAAGATTCTGTCTGGATGGATGGAGAGAAAAAGCTGGTTTGATGGGCAGAGTTATAATGGGGCTACAAACACACACAGAAGAATACACTGTGCGGGGAAACACACAGACAAGTCGCATCTGATTTTTTTCAGCTGTGTGGACTCTGTCGGTAACTATTAGCAGCGCTGTTGAGAGAAGTCGGAATTTATGGTACCTGATAGATGCAGTAGGAGTTTGGGTCAAAAGTGCTGCTCTCGTTGAAATTCCTGAAATCCAGGAACAAAAGGAATCTGTTTTGTTAGTGGTTCCTCGCTAAACGTCAGGGAGAATTCAGCCCTTACCATTTTATCACAGGAGGTGGGATAATGTCGGACAATGCATCTTCTACTGCAAAATAAAGTCAGCATTGCCTAATATAGGCCACAACACAAGGAGTCTGGAATTTGCAAGTGGATGGCGCCCGGGCAGGTGTTGCCTCTTGGAAGACCAGCTCTGCGTGGCAGTGGTGCCTTGCACCCTCCCCGGAGTGTCCCCGGGGCCCTGGCCGGTCAAGGACATTCTTGGAGGAGGTTCCAATAGCCTTTCATTGTATGGCAGCCACCTAGCTCTTTCACAAGCCAGTCGGTGGCATTTGGGTAACACCGAGGAGGATTTTAAGGGAAAAGAAGGATCAGGCAAGGTCAGGCCTGGCTCCCCTGAAGCTGGAACAGTGGGTCCGCCAAAGGATTCCGAGGCATCAGATGATCAAAGAGCCCGTAATAGCTTCATGCTGTTTTATGAGGCAGCAGTCAGGCTTCCGAGAGAAAAGATGGAAAGGCCGAGGGAAGCCAAGTGAGAACGAGCTTATTCTCACTGACAGAAGCAAACTCCCCAAACACCAGTGAAAATGAAGTGTGCTGTGATGGCTAAGGAGGGAACGCGTGTGGGCTGAGGCCGTGGAAGGGAAAAGGGTTCTGCCTGCCCCCCAAGCAGCAAGGGTCTTCACGGTATGTGGAGAGGTGTCCCTAAGATAGAGATCATCTTGATATTTGTCAGGCTCGGGACACTTTTCCTATTAGAAGGTAGAAGGCACTGCAGAAGAAACACGCTCTTTTGCCCTAAAACAGCAAGGGGCAAGCCTTTAACCAAAATACACCGATCTTTACAAGTCTGGAGAAGGTAGCCGCTGGTACTCATTCTGTACGTGATTTCCACGTCCCGGTCCTGCAGGGTCCACCCGAGGCACTTTTATTTCAACCTAGAGTCCCCATCATGGACAGTTTTAGCTGAAGGAGGAAGCAGAGACTCTGTCCCTGTCCATGGTGCGCACTCTAGGAGGAATGACCTTTCCCCGTCGCTGCCAGGGGCATTTTGACCAGAGAAAAAGCAAGTCGCGTCACCAGTGTTCCCTCCTATCTGTCCCCAGGAGATAGACGCAAAGAGATAGCGACAAAGAGGCTCTTCTGACTACACTGGCGAACGAATTTTTCCTGCGTCCTGACTAGATGGCCTCGGGGGATTGGTAGTGAGCGGAAGACGCTAAGCAGAGGCAGGGGGAAGTCACCTATGTGACTGAGTCATCGTGTCCAAAAGTATAAAGTTGTAATGTGATAAGGAAGCAGGCAAACTTCACAAGAATCTTAGAAACAAACACGCAGCTGTATCTTTTGGGGGGAAGGGATTGGAGTATAAGGACGGAAGGTTGGTTCGTTAACTCAAGGTGCCTTGGCAGAACAGTCGATAAAGAGGACTAGGCTGAGGGAGGAGGGGTCGTGTTAAATTACCACTCTACCTACCGGGATTTACTTCTGACCAGAGGCATTCTGTTGGCTATTTTTTCCCTAACCAAGAACCAAACAAGAGTGACTTCTTTGGTTCACTCTTCCTTTTGCCATATCCTGCTTGAGGTGTACTTTTTCTCCAGGCTGTATTCAGCTACCTGTTTCCTGATGGTGCGAAAGAAAGTGGCCTGATATAAAAGGGGACTGAGGTATTCCGGGGCGGGGGGGGGGGAGGTATGCGCTCTTCACGGAGCATCGCCCTCACGGTCTCCGACCCACTGGGGACAGGGGGGTTCCTCTAGTTACCCGTGACTGCTTTGAGCATCTCACAAGTTCCCAAATCGCTGCTCTTCACTCTGCATTAACGCACAAGGGGCCTCCTCTGCACCGAGCGCTGAGCTAGGTCCTGGGAAGATCCCCACGTGGTAGATGCCCCTCTGAGTCAAGTGGTCTCATTTAAGGGTGAGGAAAGAAACGTGTTAAAACAGCTGCTCTGGCATAACATAACAGGTCCCACGAAAGAAACCTTACTTTCTTACTGCATTTGGCAACCATTTCTCTGCAGCTTAAGCCAATTAACTACCAGTGGTTGGTTGATAGACTCGTGTGCTGAGCCACGAAGGCCTGTACATCATGTAAGGACATGTTAGAATATCTTGGCTGGCAAGGAAGTCTGAGAAATGACTTAGTGATTTTTTTGTAGCTATGGAGCATTATGATAACCAATAGCAGTAACCCCCATTCTCTGTTTTCTTCCTTTCTGCTGAAAACAGATCAGAAGAAATGACCTTCAGAGGCAAGAAAAGGGGCTTAGGTTAAACAAAGGGAGGTCTTGGTAATAATGTCGTTAAACAATGGAAGAGACCCCCGCCCCCCCCCCCCCGGGAGGATTTTGTGAAGAGGAAATTGGTCACCCACCCACACCAAATGCATCCTAGGGGCCTGGCCTAGCTGCAAAGGATAACGGCCCCTCAGAAGCCCCGTGAGGAGGTGGAAGAAAGATACCCCAGAAGCGTGTCCCTTACTTTGACTCTTTTGGGCTCAGTTTGTTGGAGATTCCATTCAAAGCTACACGGCTCACATACACACATAGGTCAAAAGGCACCTTCTTCCCGAAAAAGACTTGTCCTCCTCCTGCTGGCTTCGCAAACAGATCAATGTCTTCTTTTCATTGCAGGCAAGTCACTCGGAAGAGGGGCTTTTGGAAAAGTGGTTCAAGCGTCCGCATTTGGCATTAAGAAATCCCCCACGTGCCGGACCGTGGCTGTAAAAATGCTGAAAGGTATGGATGCTGTAGTTTGGCTTTCGGCCGACCCACTAGATCCCCGAAACACTGGTACACGTTAGCTGTGGCCTGGGAGCAGACACAAGCTATTTCTGCTCAGGCCACACCACTATCTTTACTGCTGGGAGCCCCTTGGCTTCGGGAGTTTTCTGTTAGGCCAGCAAGAGCGCTGAACCAACCCTGTAAATGAAACCATCCAGCACTGTCCACGGGAAAATGATTTCTGTCACCTCCAAGATCTTCCTCCTCTCACATCTCAGGCTCGAAACTACCAGGGATTTAAGCTCACTGTAACCACAGGTTCAAGATTTTGGAGGGATCCACTAGGACATTCTAAGGGGAAATCAGCTGTGGGTTGTAAATCCCAACGGCTTAGCTGGGGCTTGACCTAACTGTAAAGTGAAATCGTGAAGCCGGAATAATTGAGACCGTCAGAACTCTGAACTGTGTGATAGCGTCAGGTCCCAAACACAACACATTTCCTCTTTAGAAATTTACATAGGTGGACAGATAGATAATCTTTCTGGTGTTGAAAGTCACAACCACTCAGAGAAGCCCCGGGGAAGTAGGGCCAAATCGCACGGTGATTCGTGATCACCTGCAAGACAGATGAAAATGAGAATAGGGGAAAGCTGTATAAATCAGACATCTCAGGGATGCAGATGTCTTCTGAAGTATAGAGAAGACTTCATTTCCTCACTCGTGATGGCATTTTTATGTTACTTCAACTCGTGTTGAGATTCTTTTTTTTTTTTTAATGTTTATTTTTGAGAGAGACAGAGACAGCGCATGAGCGGGGGAGGGGCAGAGAGAGAGGGAGACACAGAATGGGAAGCCGGCTCCGGGCTCCGAGCTGTCAGCACAGAGCCCGACGCGGGGCTCGAACCCACAGACTGTGAGATCGTGACCGGAGCTGAAGTCGGACGCTTAACCGACTGAGCCACCCGGGCGCCCCACTCGTGTTAAGATTCTAAAACCAAAAAGTAGGCCTCTTGCAGGAGCCCCAGGCAATGATACCTTCCACCTCAAAAGGCTGCCCTCGTCAAGCAAAGGCTCTGATAAAAACCCTCCAAGGAACCTGACCGTTCTGCTCTGAAAGCAGCCAGGGAAGGAGTCTCAAGGCCCACAGATCCGGACTTTTGTTCAAAATGGACTGCCCAGAGGATGGCAGGCCTTTCTGTGACATGCCTACATTCCAGCACGCCACCCCACACCCCGTGGCCCAGGCTCCGAAGAGAAGAGGCATCAATATGCCCTCTGTGTGAGAAGGCACCAGACTAAGTGCTTTCATGTATTAGCTTGAACCACAGGAGACTGCCAATCCTCTTCCTTTTCTCTCTGCGGCCTTGTGAGGGAGATATTATTTCCCCAGTTTGCAGATGAGGAGACATGGCCCAGGAAGGTTAAATCACCTCTGCAGGGCCCCAGAGCTCCCCAGGGCAAAAGTAGGGGTTTGAGTGCAGCGCTCTTACCCCCCCCCCCACCACGGTGCTGCAGAAGAGGGGCTGTCTAGACCCGGCCTCCGGCGGCCTGTGGCCCCCAAACCCTAAAACGGCCCTGATCCGAGTTATGGAGGCAGTCTAATATCCACCCTTGAGCTAAGTCGGGGCTCCATCTGGAAGCGTCTGCTTCCTCAGCTTGTCCCATTTCCCTGCCTACGACCACACATCATCGCCAGCAGAGATGGTCTTGTGCGTGCACTCGTCTGTTGTGAATCCAAGGTAACACCTGCCTGGGGATAGAGCAGTCTGAACAAGAGAGGTGGGTTTTCCCCTGTGCCAAGGGGGCATAAATGCCTGGAAGGATTGATGAGTCGGAGGAGGGGAATTCTGACTTGAAAAATTTGAAAGGCCGGCAGAACGTAGTGTGTGTAATACAGAAAAAGCATACGCGGTGTCTTTATAAAATGCTTATCTTTTTAAAGCCATTAGCCTGGATTTTAAAACGATCGCCAAATCACCCACTCTGTAAAATCCCCCCAAACCATTTTCATTCAGCTTTCTTGCTTGAATTGGTTGGCCATCTGTTTCTAGGAGAAATTGAAAAGACAGAATGTCAAACAAAGGCCGTGAGTCAGAAGCTCTTTCAAAGTACCCTGGAGCAGAACCTTTAACCTTTTTGGACCTTATGCCCATGTCTGAAATGAGAAGCGTATTCACGGTGTTTATTTTTCTAACAAATATTTGTTGTGCGTCTCCTGTTGAGCCAATCCCAACCCTGTTGGGAAGCTTCTAGAGTTTATCTGGTTATTAGTTAGAAAATGATCTGAAAATGATTTGTGCTTACGAAATACCGTCCACGTCCTTTGGCCATTTCCAGGGCTGTTCTACAGACTTACTTGCACATGTGTAGAAAGATTACACATCGGCCATCTACTACAGTGTTATTTGTAATGGGAAAAAAAAAAAAATAGAAACCACACACGAAAACAAAAAAAACTGGAGACCGTTCTAATGCCAGGAATGCTATTAATCAACTAACAAGAATTGGAAAAGTCTCTGACACATTAAAAAAGCAAATTAAAAAAAAAATATATATATATATATTTTTATGACTCATGTAAACAAAAAAAGACCTTTATGTGGGTATATATGTTTGTAAATACATAGAAAAAGGTCTATCTAGGGAGGTATGTGGTTGGAGTGGCTTTCACTTTTTACTCTATATACATCATATTGTTGGAATATTTTACAGCAAGATTGTAAGACTTTATTTTTTAAATTTTGTAAAGTCTTGCGGATTAACCAATAAGAAAGACCAAAAAAAGAAAAAAAAAAAAAGAAAAGAAAAAACAGAACAAACTTAATTTAGGCTTCAGACTCTGCTAATGCTTAGACTGATGTTGTTTATCTCTGAGAATGGAGTTGAAGGCAGATGCCTATGGATCCTCACAGTTTGAGATAACCCTGCAGACTCCAGGGAGGAAAAGGTTATAGGGAGAAAATAACACATTGCAAAGATGTTTACAGAAGTGGCCATTCCACTCTTGCAGACCCCTGGTGCTCCTTCTTTGTAAGTCTTCAAAGAGGGGAAAGTGAGAAAAAGAGGGGAGGTGTGGGCACATCCCCTGTCTGGAAGGTTCTTGCTGCGCCTGGTTCTGCATTCTGCAGAGCGGAAGCCTTTGGAAGGCGCTTTCACGAGGTGCCCAGCTCTGAGTCAGCGCATTGCTGAGCAGACCAGGTCCACCAAGAGGAAATGCCCAGTGACTAACCCCACCACTGCTTCTGGGGCTTACTGTAATCAAAAGGATGTTGGCTCAGGAGGGAGGGAGTAATGAAAACAGTCTGGAGACCTGGCCTTTCTGCAGAATGTGGGGAAGTTAGTGAAGCAACCGTCTGAGCATTGGCAAGCATGGGGGGCAGGAATGCCGCCTCCAGCGGAAAGAGCCCCATTGTCCTGTCGCCTTGACTCTTCCTTGTTTCTCACACAGAGGGGGCCACGGCCAGCGAGTACAAAGCTCTGATGACTGAGCTCAAGATCTTGACCCACATTGGCCACCATCTGAACGTGGTCAACCTGCTGGGAGCCTGTACCAAGCAAGGAGGTAAATGAGAAGGAGGGACCGCTCCCTCTCTCCATTCACATCCTCAGAGCAGAGTCTGACGTGTAGCTCTTTCTCCTCGTTCCTCCTCACCTCCTGAAAAATAGCCTCTCATGTCCAGAGGAGACAACTTGTCCACTTATAGAAAGGTGCTCCCATCCTAGAAATGCCTTCCCTGTACAGTCAATTGAGAGGTTCTAAAGAGAAGGATTCCCTTTTAGACCCTTCCCATGGGCTCCAGGTCAAGTGAAGGGCATTTTTTCTCTCAGGACGTGGCCAGAGCTGAGGTAATGGACAGAAGGTTGAGTATTCCTTGAAGCTTCCCATAGAGAAAGGAATCCCTCCTGGGAGGATCTCAGGAGGAGGCGATGCGGGGGACAACCAGAGGGGCCATTCCCTTCAGACAGGTTTTCTCCACTGAGGCAAGCAGCCGGGATAGGGCCGTGGGGATGACTGAGGACTCCGGCATGTTCCTGAAGACCTTTCGGTCTTCCCCTGTGCAAGGTTAGTGCTCGCGTGTAGATGTGTGATCGCTGCTTAAGCCAGAAAGAAAGATGCAAGAGACCTGTGCACATGAGTGTTATCTAAGCTCAACGAAAGGAGTAGAGGTGAAGGGCAGTTGGGTAGACGCACCTGTTCCGAGGAGCCGTGGGTACAGACAGCAGCCAAGAGCCGGGAGGCTCCAGCTAGAGACCCAGCCGTAGCCGGCCGCGCCTCCATCACCGTGGGGAACTGACAAGTGATAAGCCATCTGTTTGGACCTGCAGGGCCTCTGATGGTGATCGTTGAATATTGCAAATACGGAAATCTGTCCAACTACCTCAAGAGCAAACGAGACTTATTCTTTCTCAACAAGGTAAGGAGCTTAGGGGTCGGAGGTTTAGGCCATAGCAGCTTAAAGCATGAGAAACCTCTGTTTTTCCACGAATGACCAAGCTTAGCACCCAATCTCTGCTTTTTTCCTTTTTTTGAGTTTTCCTTGCATGCTAATATGTCACACTTTTTGTGGGGAGTACAGAGAATAGGTAATCCCAGCATGTGCAGCGATAGAGGTTAAACTTGAGCAGCCATCTACCTAAATACCTACCTAAGCATCTTGATCGGTTTTTTCCTCTCTCTCTCCACACGTACACACGCGCACGCACACATCACTTGGTGACTGGTTTCTTGAAAGGTGATGGCAAGTATAATTGTCTCCATTTTTTTAGAGAAATTAAGGCCTCAATCAACTGAGTGACTTTTTAGTGAACGAGAGGCCAGTGATGGAGCCAGAGAAATCATGTCCTTCCCTTGCTCTGCCCTGACTCTGCCTTCCCCAAACCCTCACCATGCACGTCGGCTCCGCGCACACACACGGAGCCAGCCTGACGCACTAAAATAAAGCTACGTAACAAAAGGGACGCGAGGCTTTAAGTCCTGAAGGCAAACAAAGCTTAAAAGATTATTGAATGGCGGAGAGGGTATAATAAAACTTTGCCGGGGTGACCCCTTCCCCCAGTGTCATGTCCTTCTCTGGCCTGGAGCAGCTGGGGAAGCAATAGTTCAACATTATTAACCGATGATCAGCAGCGTTGGTGATGAGTCTATGCGGGGTGGTGGTTTCGCACGCAGACTCCGGAATCATACATCCTGTCCGTCTCCACCGCTCCAAATCTGGGACCTTGGACAAGTTACGCAATCCCTCAATCTCAGTTCCCTCATTTATTCAACGGAGGTAGTAACAGAACCCAACTCATGGCACTATTGAGGGAATCACATTTTTTTTATCGAACTACGCATTGCCAAAGTATTACCTATCCCTGTCATCACTGGCCCACCGAGATAGAACGATAAGAAGAATCCCACCGAATGCCACTGACGTGTATGACGGATAAAGTGCCACACCTCCAAGAATTACACCCACCTGCCACGTGGACAGGCGGATAAGAACAACCAGACAAGTGGCCGATTCTCTCATCCCTCCAACTCTGACCCAACCGAAGACACAGGTGGTCTCCTTGGAACCATATATACAAGAACATAGTGTTCCCAGTTTTAAATCACGCGCTCTAATAACTCGAATCTTGAAACTGAAGGGGTACCTCACTGGCTCAGTAGGTAAAGCCTGTGACTTTTGACCTCAGGATCCCGAGTTCAAACCCCACGTGGGGTGTAGAGATTACCTCAAACAAAGGATCCTGAAGCTGGAAAGGGTGCGTGTGGTCAGCTAGTTCACTCGCTCCCATGAGAGATGTGCCCGGAGACGTCAGGTGATTGGCTTACGACTCGCTTGACTTCTAGTGATTTAGTGATTCACCCTCCAAGAGGTGAAGTCGGGGAGAAAAATCCCAGTTCTCTGGACTCCCCCATGCAAAGCTTTTTTTGTGCCCTACCAGCATATACGGGGGAGAGGGGGGAAGAGCAGGGGGCGAAGGGGTGCGGGGAGGCGGGGGGGGGGGGGAGACCAGAAGAAAAAGGGGAAAGTGGTGGCCTGGGCTGAGAGCAGTGCAAAGTCCCTTCAGTCCCGAAGTCCTGGACTGGCTTCAAAAGAACTAAGGCAACGGCACACCCCAGGGACCCGGGCAGGGCGGGAACGTTCGGGCCTGTGCATCCTTTGTTTGGAAAGCTTTGCTTCCTACTCTGGCTATTTTTAATGAGTCGCCTCCCTGTTGGTGGAACTTCGCGTTTTCGTGGAAAACACATGTCCGTATTTCATATTGGGAAGGTAAAGGAATATAAAGAGAGAGTGAAGGGAAAACCCGAAACGGGATGTTTCATTTTCCAAACGGATGCCCCAGGATCTTTGAATACTCTTTGTAATAAATGTCACCGTATTCTGCCAGAGTCCCGAAAGCTCGGTACCTAGACCTTTATTTATTTCACGGAGGTGGTTACCAATAAGCAAAGCTGAGTGGAGCATAGATTGGGAGTCGAGGAGGGGGTGAGGCAGCTCGAGTTTCTGGTCCCTGCAGACCCAGGTGCCCAGGCTGTGACCCCTGGGAGGATGAGGAAGAAGGCTGCCCGGAGAGTGTTGCCAGGGGCTGAGCCACGAGCAGATCCGCTGAACCCGTTCCTCCCCATACCCTTGCCAGTGCTGTTCCCCCCGCTGCCTGTGTGTCCCCAGGAGAGGCCTTGTAACCAATAAAATGCCAGTCCCCGACTGAGCAGAACCAACTCTAACTGCCTCGGGGAGACACAATAACAAGGAATTCTAGTTCACCTGTTGTCAGGCACTGGGTACCTGTGCTGAGGCCTTCCGACCCGCCCGCAGTGCTCCCTGGCCAGGGGTCAGGAGCCCCGTACCCCCCCCCCCACGGAGTCTGTCCCCCTCGTCCCCCCTGTGGCTCCTTCCTCTGGCGGCTGTTTACTCCCACTGCGCCCTCTAGTGGGAAGATCTCTCCTACTTGGTGACAGTTCTAGGAAAGGCCACGCAAGGCTGCCTGGCTAGTTGCCCCCGCACCGGCGCGCCGTGCAGGTGCGTGAAGGGACCCCACCGAGCCCAGGCCCCTCTCCGCCCCTGGGTCGGTACAGCCAGCTAGCATCACCGCGCCAAGGTACACACGACACGAGCACATGGCCACAGGGTCACAGGGAGCTGAGCCTGCAGTGTCCCGGCTATGAGATGAATTCCCAAAGACGCTAGAAGTATTTCCCGGTTCCACATGGACACCCCAACCCGGCACCTCCTTTCCGAGGAGTCCACTTACACGATAAGCTGATGGAGCTTTTCCAGTGAGGAAAATGGGACCCCCAGAACCTAGGTAATTTGCCCAATATCACATGGTTAATAGAGGAGCAAGATTACAAACCAGGGCGTGGATGTCCAGTCCAGGATGAAAGGCCTTTTCTGCCCTTATTAGGATCAAACTGTATCTTTGCTCTGAATGGAGGGGAGAAAAAGAAATGTTCACGTTCCGTCCTTCCCCAAACAAATGAGAGAAATTGAGAACCACAGCCTTCTTCCCATTACCCACAGGGATTCTGTCAAGGGAAGCCCTACGTCCGCTGGGGGTTGACTTCTGTTATTCAGATCGTCTTTCACAAGATGGCGGGCGGTATGGAAAACGTGGTCAAGGGCATGGACTGGAGTTGGCCAGACCTGGGTCTTAGCTTTGCCATTTACCACTTGCATGTGACTTGTATTCCTTGACTCCTCTGAACCCGTTTTCTTCACGTATAAGCAAGAAGTACTTCAGAAAATGGCTAGAAAGATTAAATAAGAAAACGTATGTAAGATTCTTAGTATACCGGCTCGCACAGAGTAAGCACTCAGTGAGCACCATTAATATTTCTTTATCCTACCTAAGATGCTGTCTGGAAGCCCATTGAAAAGCAGAACCAGACTCTAGAAACCCAGGAAGAACCAGGCACCTGAGTGCCACAGGGCCCTTGCTACCAATTTGCTATCTATCCGTTTTGTGCAATGACATTCTCTCAGCTCAGGCGACTGCCAGCCTAAGGGCTTAGTTTGCTCATTGCTGTTCTGGAACTCTCTTTCTCTCCGTGTCCTTCTTGGTCTGTTCAAAGGATGCAGCATTACACATGGAGCCCAAAAAAGAAAAAATGGAGCCAGACCCGGAGCAAGACAAGAAACCAAGACTAGATAGTGTCACCAGCAGTGAGAGCTTCGCAAGCTCTGGGTTTCAGGAAGATAAAAGTCTGAGTGATGTTGAGGAAGAGGAGGGTAGGTATTAATTCCTTCCTGTCCTACAGTCTGAGATATTTTTACAACATACTGTGCATCTCTGAAATTTTTTTCTTATTTATCACCCTAATAAACATCCGTGGGAGACTTGAAGGGTAATGTCCTGAGGAGATAAGATTTGAATTAAGATTATTTACAGAGTTACTAATTTTGACGGGGAACTGTACAATTGTCTCCCCTCAGGGCTTTTTGTCTTGACGGATCATCCCCCGCCCCCATCCTTGGGTAAAATGGGCTGGAGGCCTGGAAAAATCTCGGATATTCATGTTGAAACTCCAATGCTCTTGAAACTGAACTCTGATCTACTTGTTGGTTTGTTTTCTGTTTTGCTAACGTTGTTCCAATAAACAGGGATTTGGTAGGATAACAAGAGCCATTACAAACAGTTACGCTTTTAATGCTTTCCAGACTCCGATGATTTCTACAAGCAGCCCATCACTATGGAAGATCTGATTTCTTACAGTTTTCAAGTGGCCAGAGGCATGGAGTTCTTGTCTTCCAGAAAGGTCAGGCTTGCCCTTTACTGTCTCCTTCTCTGCCAGGCCCGGAAGACGTTCATATGGACACGCACTCATTTGTGCTATAAATCAATTGGCTCTTCCCAGTATTTGCTTAACTTATGGAAATTTGTTGTCATGTGTTGTCATCAACAGACGCCTCAATTTGTCCTGATAGGACTGAGGAGTCTTGGATACCAAGGCATAGAACTGAACTCTGGGGCAAAAAAACCTCACCAGGTTTCAGATTAGACGAATGTGGCAACCATTCTCCACTTTGCCCTCCGGCATCTTTTCAGAACTGGCCAGAATCTCAGAATACACAACTTCACAGGAGAGCTTCTGTTCATACATCCCAGTGGGGTCCTCCACGGAACCTGCAGCTGGGTCACGGTCCGACCTTGGCACCTCGGGATGCAAGGCTAGGCGGGGGGGGGGGGAGCGGGGGCTGGGGGCGGTTTTGCTTACTGGTAGAAATCGATGGCCAGCTTGGTTTACCAGGACGCTGGATCCAGGGCATTTTTTGACGTTGGGGCCATGGGTATAAAGAAATGCCTTCGTGTTTATGGTAACCCCTTGTGCGTTGAGAGTCGCTTCCTTCATGGAAAGGAAGGATGCGAAATGGATCCTCCAATTAAGAGGAAAGGAAATCAGCCGGTGAGGTTAAGGAAATGCATTGATTACACAACTCTTCTCTTCTAGTGCATTCATCGGGACCTGGCAGCAAGAAATATTCTTTTATCTGAGAACAACGTGGTGAAGATTTGCGATTTTGGCCTTGCCCGGGATATTTATAAGAACCCCGATTATGTGAGAAAAGGAGACGTAAGTCGGTTTGATGTGTCTTGGGCTCATTTATACCCTCTCATCTTTAAACCACAGGTTAAGATAGCCCTGGGTAGATATTTACACGCTCCCTGAAAACCATCATGTGCTTTCTGTGAAGACAAGCTGCCCGCGTGGCTGTGTCCCAGAGAGCCCTTGCGTGGGGCTCAGCAATGCCCCTTTCCCCTGGTCCTGGCCTTTCCCGGTTGGTACCTGTCCTTTGGGGCAGAACTACCAGAGACTGCAGACCCGGGGAGTGTTCCGTGGGGCCCTGGTAAGACCGTATCCTCGCCTCCCCTTGACTCTTCTGGGAGTTCCCCTGAACCACTGGAAAGAACACCCTGGACTCTTCCCTCAAATAAACCCGGGTGATTGATTCAGCAGGTGTGCATATCCCAGGAAGGGGTGGGGCAGGGTGTCGGTATTATCTTGCTGGGGAGGAAACAGTTTACCTCCCTCCCGTGTCTGCCCCCCCTGCCTCGCATCTCCCTGCACGCTCACACTGGCTTCTCTTTCCCTGCTTGTTTTTGAACATTGTGTTATTTTTCACTTTGGGCGGTGACCTCCCGTGTCCTCTCTTCTCCAGCCTGAGGGGCTTAAGCCTGTGTCTGGGCTCTGAGGATTGCTCTAGGCGTGGTTTTCCCACTTGACCAAGCACGCAGATCACCTGGAAGGGCTTATGGAAGGAGAATTTACTGAGCTCCCCACTCACCCCCCACCGGCCCCCCGGAGATTCTGATTCAAGGAGGCTTGGGTGGGGCCTGAGAATGTGCCTTTGTAACAAGTTTCTAGGTACCGCAGACACAGCTGATCCCAGGGCTATACTTTGAGAACCGCTGCTCCAACAGTCTCTTTTCCTAAAAGGAGAGCTTAGGAGCCCTGATCTGCAAAGCCTGTCGTTTTCTGTCATCTCTTTTTCAGCCCCTCTCACTTCCGTTTCACTGTCTCTGTCGTCCCTTATTTCCTGTCGAACCTCACCCGTCTCCAGTGGCGAGGCCTGAGGGGCCCGGGTGGCTCCGTCGGTTAAGCGTCTGACTTCAGCTCAGGTCACGATCTCGCAGTCCAGGAGTTCCAGCCCCGCGTCGGGCTCCGTGCCGACAGCTCGGAGCCTGGAGCCTGCTTCGGATTCTGGGTCTCCCTCTGCCCCTCCCCCACCTGTGCTCTCCGTCTCTCTCTCTCTCAAAAATAAATAAAAACATTTAAAAAAAAATGTTTTTAAGTGGCAAGGCCTAATGCAGTGGGACCCCTGCTCTCCGAAGAGCAGGAAGATTTGTCTCCCCACTTGAAAACCAGCCACATGGTCTCCAAGAGGCGGTCTGTCACCTTCCTTCCTTCCAACGCCTTTGCTCACTCCCCGGATTCAGTGACTTTTAAGATCATCTTTCTACATAGAGATGCCTTTCAAAATCCTCCTTCTTAAAAAAAAAAAAAAAAAAAAAAGCCCTGGAAATCATCAGTTTTCAGGATGTGTCCCCATTCAGGTCACTCTTTTCCAGGTCCCTGTAGAGCACGCATGCTGTTTGTGGGGAGAAGGGCTTCTTCAGAGTCATGGAGTGAGGACATGTCAGACACGTGGGAGGGGCTCACCCAACACTTACTGCCCCATTAGTGTGGCGCTGCACGTTGGAAGGGCTTCCTCCATTCTAGGAAACCATAGCTGCTCTAGGAAATGATCTGTGGGCCAAGTGTTATCTGGGAGGTGACCCCGTGGGCACTTGGGTTGAACATGCTTTGTCTTCACGTCCTTCTGCTCAAGGCCCCCCTGCCCTTTTCTAGACTCGACTTCCTCTGAAATGGATGGCTCCCGAATCTATCTTCGACAAAATCTACAGCACCAAGAGTGACGTGTGGTCTTACGGAGTGCTGCTGTGGGAAATCTTCTCCTTAGGTAAATCTGGGGGAAGGGGGGAAGGGGGAGAAAGGGACCCGCACCCTCTGCCGCGCGTCCTCCGGGTAAATGCACCCTTGAGAACAGCATCTAAGAGACGCGTGGGTCCGTGTAGGGCTTCAGACCAGCATCGCGTCTGAAGTCAGGTTTAGCCAGTCTGACTGCTGTCTCTATCCTTGGCTCCTTCTCCTAATTTCTCAAAGTCTCGGGCTCCCAACGCCCTGCCCCTCCCCTCCCCGCATCAGCCACCTCTCAGAAGTTCTTCGGAAAGGCCCCACCAAGCACAGCTCAGCCAGGGTTAGAGATGGGAGGCCTTTCTCGTGGCTCCGATTATTAGCACGGCTAGCCCTCCACGCTGATTTATGCAGGGCGAACGATAGGAGTGCCGATCGTATTGGTTCCGCTTCCAGCAACATCCGCCATGGGTGGCTGGAAACCCTGTTCACGGCCCCAGGCACACAGATGTGCACAGAGCCCACGTCTGCTTGCGGACACACACGGATGCCCTGAGGCCTCCCAAGCGTGGGGTCTAGCCAGCGGTCTGTCAGACTTTGCCAAAACTCTGCCTTTCGGAGCAGCTTAAAGTCACCCGGTAACATCCCTGGTTTCCTGTAATGTGTGAAAATCATTCCCCTGCTTTCGATGACAGACACCTGCTGCTTTCAGTCCTTGAAAGCAGCTTGGCGGCCACAGTGGCCCCGCAGTGACACAGTGCCAGAGGCGCACGCCTCCCAGCTGCTTCCTACGGCACAGAAAGTGCAGACAAGCGAATGTTGAGACAGACGAGGTTCGAGGTCTGGAGCAGAGCAGGTTGGGAGGCGTCGTTCACTCCTGGCCCCCGCCAAGCGTCCCCCTAGGAGGGAAGGTTGCGTGGGTATTCTGGACGGTAGAACGCAGAAGGCAACGTCTAGGCCCCTCTGGCAGCCCCCTGTCCGTGGGCCGTTCCCCCTCCCCCCTCCCCCCCCCATTCAGCCTCACCTTGGAGCCCGAGGCCCCCTTTCCCCCCCCCCCCATTCAGCCTCACCTTGGAGCCCGAGGCCCCCTTTCCCTCCCCCCCATTCAGCCTCACCTTGGAGCCCGAGG
The DNA here is from genome assembly GCF_022079265.1 of Lynx rufus. Classification (NCBI taxonomy): domain Eukaryota; kingdom Metazoa; phylum Chordata; class Mammalia; order Carnivora; family Felidae; genus Lynx; species Lynx rufus. The sequence goes on along the minus strand of NW_025814823.1, from coordinate 7,840,122 downwards.
CCCCCTTTCCCTCCCCCCCATTCAGCCTCACCTTGGAGCCCGAGGCCCCCTTTCCCTCCCCCCCATTCAGCCTCACCTTGGAGCCCGAGGCCCCCTTTCCCTCCCCCCCATTCAGCCTCACCCTGGAGCCCGAGGCCCCCTTTCCCTCCCCCCCATTCAGCCTCACCTTGGAGCCTGAGGCCCCCTTTCCCTCCCCCCCATTCAGCCTCACCTTGGAGCCCGAGGCCCCCTTTCCCTTCCCCCCATTCAGCCTCACCTTGGAGCCCGAGGCCCCCTTTCCCTCCCCCCCATTCAGCCTCACCTTGGAGCCCGAGGCCCCCTTTCCCTTCCCCCCATTCAGCCTCACCTTGGAGCCCGAGGCCCCCTTTCCCTCCCCCCCATTCAGCCTCACCCTGGAGCCCGAGGCCCCCTTTCCCTCCCCCCCATTCAGCCTCACCCTGGAGCCCGAGGCCCCCTTTCCCTCCCCCCCATTCAGCCTCACCCTGGAGCCCGAGGCCCCCTTTCCCTCCCCCCCATTCAGCCTCACCCTGGAGCCCGAGGCCCCCTTTCCCTCAGGTCCCACACAGCAGCTAGTGTTAGTGCTTGGGTCCTGTGAGGAGGTCAGGGAAAGTAGCGAAGGAAACCGTTCTCGCTGACGTGGGAATGATCCACGACTGGCCTATTCCGGGTCCCTTGTCTTTTTAGAAAGAATCTCATTAACCCAAGGTATGATTCTCTAATGACGGGATTTCTTTAGAGTTCCGTATGGGGCGCGGGGAGCCCCCACCCCGCAGACTGGAGTAGCCACGGGACTGGCCTGTGGGCGTCGGACCCCCAGGGCCGTGGCCTCCCAAGGGTTTGCTGGGCTTCTCTGTGGGTGGTGTGGATGTGGGCAGCCATTCCAGTCCCTGGGGATTTATGACCGAACCATCGCTTTAAGGGGAGGAAAACACCAGTTGCTCCCCTGTGGCCTTTCGTGCCCGGAAGCCACGACGAGCCCTGTGCTTTCTCACGCTGTGTCCTACAGGTGGGTCCCCGTACCCGGGCGTACAAATGGACGAGGACTTCTGCAGCCGTCTGAAGGAAGGCATAAGGATGAGGGCCCCCGAATACGCGACTCCTGAAATGTGAGCCCCCGGCCGCCTCCCTTCCCCTTCGGGCCCACACCCTTCCTGCCGGCACACCCCAGAAAGGAGATGCGGTGCTGACCTTTGGGCTCCCAGCCCCGCTCAGCCACGGGGATGAAGGCCTAAAGGTGGCTACGGTCCTCCGTTCGCTAGAGACCCATGAGGGGGGGTTTCACTTGGAATTCAGGGGAAGAGGGGTAGGAGAGGCAAAGGGGACTCTCCTGAACGAGGTAGCAATCCCCATGGACGTGAAGGCTTCTCTGGACTCGTTTTAGGAGTGGGCAGCTGTGTGGAGCTTCTCGAGGGGGCTTCCCGCTTACCATCCTAGGACTCCAGGCCCCCCGGGAAGGCTGTCTCCACTGTGCCAATGTTCGCCGGCCTCCCCGGGACGCTCTCTTTTCCTGAAGCTTTGTGGACCTTTCGCACATGAAGGCCTGAGCGGGAATGTGATGACAGTTGCAGTTTTCTTGAGCTGCTGACAAGGGCCTGGGCCTCCCCAAGGCGGCACCACCTTTCCTGAACTGGCAGGCGGCCCTCTCGGTCCCACCCACACCATGGGGTCTTGTCAGAAGCCCCGGGATGGCCTTTGGGGAGAAGTCCGAGGGAACGAAGGAAGTGTGGGCTTGGCCGAAGTGCAAGGCAGCCGTCTCTTTCCTTCAGCCTCTGGAGACAAGGCTAGGTCAGACGCAGGACGAGGACGGGGGCCTCGGGCCCATAAAGGCGGCGTCGGGGAGTAGCGTGAGTGCAGAAAGGAGCCGGGGGGACCTGTTCTGGTCAGCCCTGCACCGTGTCTGCTGGGTGACGGGCAGAGAGCTTGAGGCAGGGCTCCGTTCTGAGAGCTGGGACCGGAGCTAGGTCAGCCCCGAGGACGACATTCGGGCTGCGGGGGGGGGGGGGGGGGTTGAAGGTGTCGAAGACTTTTGAATCGCTTGCTTCCTTTTGCTTGGTGGAGAGGGGGCAACCGCCAGATCCGGTGTAAAATGAGAGGACTCTGCACTTGACGGTGTTCTAAGCGTCCCTCTCCCCACCGTCCCCCGCCCCGGCCCACAGTTTCATCTGAAATCCCCAGAAACCTTGAGGGGCAGACAGGCAGATGTTATCCTCTGAATTTGATGAGTAATGAAGCTAATCCTCTCAGAAGTGATTTGTCCTCTGTCAACCAGGTAGCAGAGGAGACGTTTAGAAGCCAGTCTTTTGAACTGATTTCCCCGGCTCACGGGACTGTTAAATTAGAAAGATACCCCACATGCCTTAGAAAAGAGGTTTCTCTAATATGTCCACTCATGCTTTGAATATTTCCACTTTTCATATGATCTCATAATCACAAGACTGGTTCTCCATTACTAACCATAATCATAATTGCAGCCAGTATTAGGTAACGTCTAATATTTATTAACTAAGTAGTTATTTAGTGCTCAAGTGCCAGGCCCTGTTTTAAGTGTCTTTTAACATATATTAACTTACCTGATGCTTGTGACAACCCTCAACGTAGGCACTATTATCTCCAATTTACAGATAAGAAAATGAAGGCACGGAACATCTAAATGGTTAGCCACACTGCCAAGGAGGCAGTCTGAGCCCAGAGCCACACACCTGCAGGGTCTAATATCTGTCCAGATTCTGGTCCAAAGTGACCCTAGAGGGACAAAGTCCTATCAGCTTTGGACTGAAAACCCCCTTGGACTTGATCAAAGCTTCAAGTCTTGACAGGAGTCCCTCCCGGGTGGCACTTATAGCCCACGCGGCCTGTAGAGAAAAGGACGGCTCTCCGATGCCGGGGCGTTTTAGAAACTCTGAAAGGCAGCAGCTTTGTGAAATGTTTGCTGGGCAGGCTAGACTTCCAGCCTCCAGCCACTCTCCAGCATTTGAGAGCTGATGTAATTTCCTTCTTGTGGGAGGCCCGGGTGGGGGACAGAGTGCAGCCCTCGGAACAGGCTTCTGTGACCTGAACTTGGCCTCAAGTGGCGTGCACTTGGGAGCTTGGGTGAGAGCTTGAGAAGGAAGCCCTTCCCCCAGCTGGTTTCAAGAAGGGCTCTTGGGTTCGGTGCAACTGGTGTCTCTTTATTAAACCTGTTTACTTAGTGATGGAAACCGTTCGACGCGGAGTGGCTGGTCCCTCGCCCAGGGCCTGTTGAATCAGATGTCTTTCAATAAGGAAATAAGCAAGGAATGTTTCCAATTTTTTTTTTTTTTTTGAATTTTCCTTTGGTGTTTGCTGAGATGATTTGCGTTGGATTTTAGGCAAGAGGAGCAGAAACAAGAAATCAGAAACCAAGAATCAGAATAAAACAGCAAGTAGTTTGTAGGTGGTCCCTTTTGCTAGTTTCGGCGGAGAGGACCCGGGGAGAGTCCTCGCGGCAGCTCGCTCAGCGGTGAAAGGATGCTTTGCGGTGGGGGTGGGGGCTGGGGGGGCCCTGCATGACTGCACGCCCTCTACTCTCAGGAACCACCCCTTCCCCCCTCCTATTGCAAAGCCTTTCTTGCTTTGCCTACCTTTTATAGACGATCTGTGTATGTATTCGACATCCTTCCAACAGCCTCCGAGATTGTGGATTGCTAGAAATTGCTTTGGATAATCAGGCTCCAGTGTGGGAAGGTGGGAGCAGGCCAGGGTTCGTCACAGCCAATGCAGGTAAACGTTTGTGCACCCGTCTCAGTAAATTAGTGGAATGTGTCGACTTAAAGGGAGATCGTACAAGACGGTGCAGGCTGTCTTAGGCTACTTCAGACCTTTGGCCACTAGCAGGCTGACCTGGGTTGCCGGAAAGGAGCAAGTGCCTTTGAGTCCTCACTCTGAGGCTGCCGGTCCGGGATAGTTAGGGACGCTGGGCACTGCGGCCCTCTCCTAGGTCTCCCAGAGAGAAGGGACAGTGGCCCAGAGTTAGAGAGCCTGTGTTCCCGTCCTCACTCCCAGTCTCTTACGTGTCTGCAAGGTGAGCCTCAGGAGGTCGACATTGGCCTTCACAGCTCTTGGGACCAGTTGACCCCCCACCGCACCCCCTAGGACTTAGGTAGAATAGATACAGTGGATGACATACATGGGTGGGAGAGAGCCAGAATCATCTTCTGAGTACAGTCTTGACCCATCAGTTTGGACAAAGGCAGGAGAATTTGCAATTCAGACAAGACATCTTTGTGAGGGTCTTTGTCCCTTAATCAAAGGGTCTTTGAGGGTCTTTGTCCCTTAATCAAAGACCTAGGAGATCTACTTGCTGGGTACGGAGAAAGTAACCTCAGCTCCACCATCCAAGTATTAGCACAGCTTGCTTTTGAAGCCCAGTATCCACAGAGGGTGTCTGATGACCACATGGGGTCACTACTCCCCTGGGCACCTAAAGAGCCACACGCACCCGGACCGCAGTGTCTCGCCTCTCAGAATTGTTTTCGCTGACGGGGATTCTTGCCGTTAAGGCTTTGGCCAACATCGAAAGACAAGGGTACAAGACGGTCCCGTGGAGTCATTATTTCCTAGATGGAAACCCTGCCATTGATTGAGAGGTGTCTGGGACGGCTTCCTTTCGGATTTCGGTTCTAGGAAGAGCCGTGCTTCTTCCAAGTAACTGGTGTGTTTTTAACTTTTGGCTTGCGTGCATCACGTCCTCGATTATTCCTTCTTTTCACCAGCTGCCTGGAAGCTTGGAGCGCTGCCTCTCTCCAGCTACTCAGAGGCAGGACATAAATTCTGTGGTATCAGCATTGCCTGTAGTTTTTTGCCTTTTGTCTGATCTTCCCGTCCTCCTGATCGCGTTCTTTTCTCTTTCCGTGACCTGCCTATACTCCTACTGTGTTGGCCACCTCACGTATACTTTGAAACCAAAGAAGGATATCCCAGCTGGGAGAGGCTGGTGCAGACTGAAAGCGCATGTCTAAGAGGCGGCAGCGTGGGGGGTTCTCAGGCTTTTCCCAGGAACCCCCAGGTCCCAGCAGTACGAGGAGTATCTGCAAGATGACTAAGAATTCGTGGAAGGAAGCCTTGCTGTCTCGGGTGACTTCCTTATCAGTACTGGAGCGCTTATATGCCAGGCTCTGAGCTAGGTGACGGGGGTTGAGATGTGGTCCCTGCCCACATAGCTCCAACAGCCGGGTTCTGGTCCAGTTCCAAATTCTGAGCACATTCAGCTTTTGATCCAACTTGGTCAGAGCCCTCTCTGGCCCAGATGATCTTTCGAGAGAAGAGATGATTGACAGCCAACTTCCCTTGAGGAGAGCAGAGCACCCAAGGAGCGTAAAGGTGTAAGCCAGTCTGTGCAGGGTGCTCTGGCGTGTGTTTTCCAGGGACGGGGGCAGGCAGGGACCTGTATCCTCTCGACGCGGCCCAGAGAAGGGCCCAGTTACTTTTACATCTCAAAGGTCAGAGGAGAAGAATCATAGAGGAACCCTGTTGACATTTAAACCCCAGGACACGATTTGGTTTCTGTAATATTAAGACAGACGTTTCCCGACCTGTACCCAGTGCCCTGAGAAGCGTGCGAGGCCAGTTTGTAATGGCTGCTTTGAAATGCTGGGGTTGGCGGGGGGGGGGGGGGGGGGGGGAGGGATCCTCCACATGGAAGCAACCTGCTTGCAGCCCAAGGGACTTCTCATACTTGACACAGACTGTCACCCTTTGGAGGTGGCATGAGTCTTGTATGCAGCGCCTTCTCAACCAGTCTCCGCTGCTGAGCTCAGTAATGGAACTGGGGGGCCCTAGACCTACTGCATCCTTATTAAGCAGCCCAAGCCAGGGGCGCCTGGGTGGCTCAGTTGGTTAGTAAGCCTCTGACTTCAGTCTAGGTCATGATCTCACCGTTCCTGAGTTCAAACCCTACATCAGGCTCTGTGCTGATGGCTCAGAGCCTGGAGCCTGCTTCCGATTCTGTCTCCCTCTCTCTCTGCTCCTCCCTTGCTCACACACACACTCTCTCTCTCTCTCTCTTTAAACATTAAAAAAAATTTTTTTTAAGAAGGTCAAGCCAATTTCTTAAGAAATATAATATATACATTTTCTTTCCAATACCTCTGCTCTATTCAAGAAGAGCTTATGTCTTCCCCTCTGCAGAGACCTCAAGCCCTCCAAAAAACTTGGGTGGTGACGGGATCTGGAGGGCGGGGTTTGTTAGTCTGCCTTTCTAGACACGTTTCCCACCACCGGTTGGACCCCGGCCCAAACAGCCTGGGCGGGGGGGGGGGGGGGGGGGGAGGGGGAGGGGTGCTGCAGGCCCAAGTCCAAGAGTGAGGGCAAGGATCATTAAGCCACAAGAAGCAGAACCGTTATCTGTAGGACGACACCCATCACGTCGCTGATGTGTGGGGCAGTCTACACCATCACCACTGCTCTCCAGCTATTTCTACCGTGCTTTCCCTCAACAGCTATCAGATCATGTTGGACTGCTGGCACAAAGACCCAAAAGAAAGGCCAAGATTCGCAGAACTTGTGGAAAAACTAGGCGATTTGCTCCAGGCAAATGTACAACAGGTAAAGCTAACCTAATCTAGAATATCAGAAGATATTCTGATACGCCTTTGAATGTAAGTCAAGGGGGGAGGTATTTTATTTGTTGTCTTAAGAGCTGTCAATAGCTGAGATCAGAAGCTAAAAAAAAATGTGTGTGCACGCAGAATTATCTTCCCCAAACGCAAGAAAGATTGTGGACATGACATAGTGGAAGCCGATAGGTTTCACAGAAATAGGCTGAAATAGAAATCTGTACAATTAAAGCTCTGTCTTTGGTATTTTAGGATGGTAAGGACTATATCCCGCTAAATGCCATACTGACAGGAAATAGCGGGTTTTCATACTCGTCTCGTGCCTTCTCTGATGACTTCTTCAAGGAAGATATTTCAGCTCCACAGTTTAATTCAGGAAGTTCTGATAATGTCAGGTAAGATTTCTTTCCTTCCTCAGCTTTACATTATAAAATTTTCAAACAGAAAAAAAAGCTCACCTCCCAAATTCAAACACAGTTAACATTTTGCCCTATTTTGTCTCTACGCATATACTCTGCATGTATGTGGTTCTTTTTGCCCAACTGTTTGAAAGAGAGCTTCGGGCGTTATAACGTTCTACCCTAAATCTCGTAAGATCTTTCTCCTGTGTTACCACATCAAAATTATCACACACAGAAAAAAATTGGTAGTTTTGTTTTTCAATGTTTATTTATTTTTGAGAGAGAGAGAGAGAGAGAGTATGAGCAGGGGAGGGGCAGAGAGAGAGGGAGACACAGAATCAGAAGCAGGCTCCAGGCTCCGAGCTGTCAGCACAGAGCCCAAAGTAGGTCTCAAACCCATGAACCATGAGATCATGACCTGAGCCGAAGTCAGACACTTAACCAATTGAGCTATCCAGGCGTCCCTTGATAGTTTCTTAATATTATTAAATATTCAGGTTTCCGTAAGTTTCCCAAATGTCTTTTATACCTTAAGAAAAAAACAAATCAGGATCCAATCAAGAAGAGCACATTGCATTTTCTTTACTCTTATTAAAAAAAATTTTTTTATGTTTATTTATTTTTGAGAGAGAGAGAGACAGAGTGTGAGCAGGCGAGGGGCAGAGAGAAAGGGAGACACCGACTCTGAAGCAGGCTCCAGGCTCTGAGCGGTCAGCACAGAGCCTGACACGGGGCTCGAACCCACGAACTGTGGGATCATGACCTGAGCTGAAGTCGGACACTTAACCGACTGAGCCACCCAGGTGCCCCTCTTGACTCTTATTTAGAATAATCTTACATCTTTTTTCCCCCCCAAAGACTTTTTTTTTTTTTTCATGAGACCTTAGATAAAATAATTTGTTTTTCTTATTGGATACACTAACATACCATTCATTACTGTAGAGGAAAATTGGAGAAGGGACAAGGGAAAATGTATGGATTCAGTGTCTCCACTGGGTGCTGGGCGGGGGTCAGCTCTTCAGTACTAACGATTATACGTGTGTCAACACGTCATTACCAGTGGCTCTGTGTGTATCCCACATCAATGCCAACAGTCATATATGAATCAAACATCGCTACTAATGGTTACGTGTGTATCATACACATTCAGCACTGATGCTGTGCGTGGTCTGGCACTGTGCTGGGCTCTTTGTACAAAGCATCAATTCCTTTAATGCTCAAAACAATACTATACGGTAGATATTATTATTGTTACACAAATGGGGCCCTTAAGGCTCCATGGAAGATAGCGTGCCAAAACTGTGTGCCTAGAAAGTGGCAGAATAGAGTCTGTGACCCAGGTATTTTAACACTGCGTCCTTGTTTCCATGCAGTTAGGACTATGTTTAGGATGTTTAAGACTATCCTATGGGCCTTCTAGTGTCTTCATCTGCAGTAGGCACAACCCCAGAGCTTTGACCTCAGTTCAGCCACACCGGGCAGGTGACCAGGGGAGGCATAGCTAAGGGTTGGGCCAGTCTGAAAAGACTGACAGCCATCTGTGACAGGCCGAGAAGTCCAGTGGCCAGCCCCGATTTGTGGTAATGGGTTACATGTCGGTGGCACTGCTCCCTCTCCGTGACCAGCCCAACAGGCTGCAACAAATGAATCACCCATTTCTTTTTAAAGACAAGAAAACTAGGTCAGACCGAACACATTCGCAGTAGCTGATTGTGTCAGAGATGAAGGAGGGAAGCTGTCAAAGTTGTTTGAGCCCTTTCAGGGGGTTGCTCAGCCTTCGACCAATGAAGCGCTCATCTAGAAATCGGGCCTTGCAGATGGTGACAGGGTTTCAGACTGAGAAACTCCGTCAGTAGGTGAACTTGCCCGAGGAAGAGCCAGATGGTGGAGATCTCTGCCAGCCTTCCTAGTGGGTCATCAACAAAAGGTCAGGAGGTAGTTATAGGGAAAACACACAGTTACAACCCATTTTTCCCAGTCTGTAATCCCAGAACAGAATATACAAGACTAGCCATTAAATCAGCTGTGTGGCCTGGAGAGGTCATTTCACTGGTCTCCTCACATCCTTGGAGAAGTAGGCAGCCACACGATATCAAGTCACCCCCCTCCGCTGGGCATCATTTCTCTCCTCTGTAAGATACGGCGTTTAGACCACGAGATGACTCGGGTTCCTTCTGGGCCTGACATTTCCCCAGTTCCACAAGGGACTACAGGCCTAACCACTACTGAGTCTCTCCAGGTCCCTATGGGATTTTGCTCAAAACTGTGCAGTGTGGATTGACAGCCGTAGGGGGGAAGTGGCCACCACTGTCAGGATTCCCAGGAGAACACAGCAGGAAAGTTCCAGTACTCTGGTTCATCTCAGCTGGGAGACAGTGCCCATAGTCCCCCGACTAATAAAAACTAGATGCATTTTCCTACGTTGATTATCCTTCTGCTTCTTCCTCAGATATGTAAATGCTTTCAATTTCTTGAGCTTGGAGAGAATCAAAACCTTTGAAGAACTTTCGCCAAATGCCACCTCGATCTTTGATGTAAGTGATGGGATTAGCCTACTTAGTGCACCATGGCAGGACCCTTTGCCAGACTCTTACCCAAACACAAGCTCCAGTAACCTGCTGGCTCCCAGTTCATAGGGGTCAGTAATGAGTGGCTCAGACAACAATTTCAGGGGACAAGACTTAGCCAAACGGAGCTGATGTGAAAACAGGTAATTCTGTAGTTTGACAGTGACCTAGAATTCACTACAGGGTCCAAGTCCTCACCTGGTCATAATTTAGTCCCTTGGGTCACAGTTCAGTCAATAACTTCATGGTGGGTTTCTAAGCTTCTTAGCTATCAATGATGGAACCCTGTTTTCAGATTAATGGAGGAATCCAAAGCTGTGAGTAGCTGGGTCTTCCTGATCTAACAGAAAGCTCTCTCATAAGAGTAGCCTACCTCGGCCTTACGTCCCTTCCCACTAGGGTTCTAGAGGCTGAATAGCCATGTTCCTCCCCAGCCACGATGGGAGAAGTGATCCAGAACAACCTGGCAAACCCAAGGCCCCACCCAGCTTGTACTTGGAAGCTCTGGGCCTTGAGGTTGAGTAAGGGGAGGTGAGGGAAAACCGGGCAAGAGTACCCTTTGCTTCAAGACCCTTACACTCAAAGTGATCTCCAGGCCAGGTAAGCACGGTTGCCACTAAACGGGCTAGGAATGCGGAGTCTCAGGACCCACCCACACTCCCGGAGTCAGACTTCGCACTGTCACAAAGTCCCCGGGGACAGATGTGAACAGTGAAGTTTGAGAAGCACGGGTGATGCCCACGTCCCATAAAGGGCCTGGGAAACCCGCCAGGGTGTGAAGGTGATGGCCACAAACCCAGTGGCCTGGAGATTAAAAAGCACCAAAAGCTTCTCAAAAGCACTAGATAAAGAGGAGAAAGTGATCAAAACATTTAAAAACATGACAAATAAGTCATACAAAAGTATTCCAGTCATACAAAAGTAGCTGGAAATGAAATTTTGTTTTTCTGCTTTGGTTTTAAGCGCTAGGAAACGACACTGAGCAAAACACGGAAGACTTCTCTCAACCTTAACCCTCCCCACCGGGATTCAGTGGGGACTGCAAGCTCCTTGGCTTGCTTAGGCTTGTCTACTGATGATCAAGGACACAAACACAACCCAAGGGAGACTCAAGGGTGGCAGGAACAAAGAGTCCACTCACTGGGAATGCTGTGTTAGCACAGTAAGGAACACCTGCCGAAAACCCGATGCTAAGGATGAACCAACGAGAAAATGGAATGTTGAAGGGTGCCTGGGGGCGCTCAGTTGGTTGAGCGCCGAACTTCGGCTCGGGTCATGATCTCACGGTTTGTGAGTTAGAGCCCCACGTCGGGCTCTCCGCTCTCAGCCTGTTTCGGATCCTCTGTCCCCTCTCTGGCTGTCCTTCCCCACCTTGTGCTCTCTCTCTCTCTCAAAAGCAAATAAAACATTAAAAAGGTCAATTAAAAAACATGGAATTGTGCTGGAAACCATGACAGCTGAGGGTCTGACAATTCCATAGGAGTCATAAGAAAAAAAACTGATTTTTAAACCATGTCTTCATAATTTCTTGGTTGTTGTTGTTTGTTTTTGTTTTGTTTTGTTTTTTTCTTGAGAGAGAGAGAGAGTGTGAGCAGGGGAGAGAGAGAAAGATCTCAAGCAGGCTCCAAGCTCAGTGCAAAGCCCAACATGGGGTGTGATCCCACAACCCTGGGATCATGACCTGAGCCCAAATCAAGAGTCAGATGCTTAACTGAGCCACCCAGACGCTCCAATTTCTCAGAATTTTTTGTGTGGTGCATCTTTTGTGTGGTCACCAGAGAACAGCATACCCATAGATGCCAGTCATCTGCCAAAATTCGTTTTAGTATATGTAGGCAATAATTTGTATAAAAGTTTACTATAAAAAATGCTCACCTGTTACTTGCAGTTTTCCCTTGTGTTTAAATGCATTTCCTTCCCCTTCGGGGAAGAAGGGCCTCCAAGTCACTGGGAATAATAGACATTGCTTGCGACAAAATGTAGATTTGCCCCCTATGGAGAAAATGCTTTGTCTTAATAGGCAGGTGAGGACAGAGCTTGGGGTGACTTTGAGTGCGCAGCCAAGTATTATCCCCCCCCCCCCCGACTCAGCGTGGCCCCCTCTGGGTGAGGCAAGAAGTGTAACCCTTTTTCCTCCCCCCTCCCCACCAGGATTACCAGATGGACAGTGGCTCTCTGCTGGCCTCCCCCTTGCTGAAGCGCTTCACCTGGGCTGAGAGCAAACCCAAGGCCTCACTGAAGATTGAGTAAGGAAATTGGGGGGGGGGGTCTTTTCTATGATCAATCGATGGAGGGGTGTGAAGGAAGATGCTGGGGAAAATGTAATGGGGACATTTGAGGGCTACTTGCCTCCCTGAACTACAGTGTCCAGGCATTGCAGAAAGGCACTATTTTCCCCCTCAGAAGGGCAAGAAGGAGGGTATAAAATCAGGGCCATGAGCACCAGAGCAGAGAAGGAAGCCTGGGATTTAAGAAGTGAAAACATGCAGAAAACTCCCAACAGAGACAGGCAGTCCAAACGCGTGAGGCACAGTGACTCAGTTGGAAGGAGCCTGACATGCCCACCTGTGAACAGTGCCCAAGTCAGGTGGAGACGTGCTCGTGGGGGCGGGGAGGGGAGCTAGCCTCCGATCACAGCCTCGGCTGGCAAAATCTGTACAGGAAGCGTCACGGCCCTGTTTTCCGGTAGTAAGACATGCCATCCCGAGACACCAACCCTTCCAAACGAAAGCTTGTTTCCTGTTGGATCCTGGCATTCCATCCCTACAGTGGCCGTCGGCAAGTACCGTCGGAATGACTTAGGCTCCGGCTTTTTATCCCACTGGCCCTGCTGTCACTTCAGCTTCTCTGTGCTCGTCTCTACCTGGGAAGAGCACCGGTCAGGCAAACTATCCATCAGGGATTCCTTCCTCCCCGCGTTCAAATGCCTGCCCTGTCTACCCCAAAGTCAAGAACCTGACCGTCTTTTCTTCAGGAGCCACACACAAAACAGCTACTCAACCCTGCCACTAGAGTATTAGAGCAGCCATCAACAACGTATAAACAAGGAGATGTGGCTGTGTTCCAATCACCTGTATTTACAAAAACAGGTAGCCGTGGCCAGTGAGCACAAGAAAAGATGCTTAAGGTCACGGGTCATCAGGAAAATGCAAATCAGCTTCACCCCCCACTAGGATGGCTAGAACCAAAAAGGTGGAGGTGATGAAAGTCTTGTGCATTGCTGGTGGGGATGTAAAACGGGCTGGCCACTTGGGGAAACGGTCTGGCCGTTCTTAATCAAAAAGGTTAATTAGAGTTACTCTGTGACTCAGCAGTTGCCCTCCTTAGGTACACACCCACCCAACAGAAGGAAAACTTAACGTTCACGCAAAAACTTGTACGCAAATGTTCGTAGCAGCATCGTTCATAATGACCCAAAGTAAAAGCAAGCCAAATGTCCTTCAGTTGCTGGATAAAATGCAGTAGACTCATACGATCGAGTATTATTTGCCAATAAAAAAGTACGAGGTACTGGTACATGCTACAACGTGGACAAACCTTGAAAACGTTGTTAAGTGAACGAAGCCAGTCACCGCCGACCACATGCGGTAGGCTTCCATTCACATGAAACGCCGGGCGCAGGCAGATCTGTGGAAAGAAAGTAGACCAGTGGTTGTCTAGGGCTGGGGGTGGGAAGTGTGGGAGAAGGGCAACTGGCTATACTAATGGGTATGGGTTTTGGAGGATGACAATGGCCTGAAATCAATTGTGTTGATGGTTGCACCATCTATGAATATACTAAAAACCATTCGGCTGGACCCTTTATTTTTTTTAATGTTTATTTTTGAGAGACAGAGACAGAGTGCAAGAGGGGAGGGGGAGAGAGAGGGAGACACAGAATCGGAAGCAGGCTCCAGGCTCTGAGCTGTCGGCACAGAGCCCGACACAGGGCTCGAACTCACGAACCATGAGATCTTGACCTGAGATGAAGTTAGACGCATAACCGACTGAGCAACCCAGGCGCCCCTCAGCTGGACACTTTAAACAGTGAACTGTATCTCAATAAAGCTGCTTAAAAACAAAACAAAGCATGCAGGTGACCAGCCCACAGGTTGTAGTTTGCTGATCTTGATCTAAGTCAAAAGATCGCTCCAAATGCCTCTCTGAGTGATAGAAATCCAAAGGGTAGGAACAGGGCCAGGCAAACATCTGCATAGTTTCCTGTTAACATAAGCACAATGATGATCCCAGAGTGGAGTCCCCTCAGAGGGTAACAGATTAGGGGACCCTCACAAAGAATAAGTATACACAGGAGGAAAGGAAGCAGGATACCACAACCTTTTGTTTCCTACTTTGGAACACTTACCTAGATCTTTGTGAAGGAAAACTATTGCACCCTCCAGAGATTAAAAATATAGATAATGCATGTTGGGGAGCCTGGGTGGCTCAGTCGCTTCAGCATCCAACTCTGGGTTTCGGCTCAGGGCATGATCTCATGGTCTGTGAGTTCAAACCCTGAATCGAACAGCATGGAGCCTGCTTGGGCTTCTGTCTCTCTTGTCTCTCTCAAAATAAAAAAAATTTTTAAAAGAAAATGCTGGACGTGTTAGTCCAGAACCAACCTAACTGTGGTGGCGCGTCAGGTTTCCTCATTCTCATCCCAGCTATTAAGAAACAAATGTGAGGGCTCCCGGGTGGCTCAGGGGGTTAAGCATCTGACTTTGGCTCAGGTCATGATCTTACGGTTCGTGAGTTTGAGTCCCGCTTCGGGTGAACTCGAGTCCTGCTTCGATGAGCCCCTGCTCCTCTCTCTGCCCCCACCCTCTCTCCCCTGCAGGCTTACTTGCATCCTCTCTCAACAAACAAACACGAATGGACAAGAGAAGCTTTTCTTTCTTATCTATCTTATGCTGGATGCAAAATACAGAACCAGAAGCAAGTTTCTCCTTTGAGCCTTGCTAGTGACATAGAGTCCCGTAACTTAAAAGCTTTCTAGAACACAAACATGATGGGGAGACAACCGCACTAACCTTTTTGTATGAAGCTCTATTCATTTCTTGATGCTGTTGTAACACTCGATCACAAACTTGGTGGCTTAAAGCGAGAGAAACGTACTCTCTTGTAGTTCTGGAGGCCAGAAGCCCCAAATCAAGGTACTGGCAGAGCCACGATCCCTCTGGAAGGCCGAGGGAGAATCCATTCCTTTTTCCAGCTCCTGGTGTCTCTGGGCATTCCGTGGCTCGTGGCCACGTGTCTCTGCTCCACCTTCAACCCCCCCCCCCCCCCCGCTGCCTTCTGCGTGTGGCTGTGCATCTCCATCATCCTCTCTTACAAGGACGCACGTGGTTGTGCTCAGGGTCCGCCTGGATAATGCAGGCTAAGTTCCTCTTCCGCAGATCCTCAGCTCCACCACCTCTCTCACCCTGGAAGAGAACATTCAGTCCTTTGCCATCTCAAGTGCCATTCACAGGTTCCAGGGATTCTGGAGGCGGGAGCATTTTTCTGCCCACGATGGTAGCTAACTGGTCTAAGGACAGGGGAGGGCCACGTGTGTCCTGGAGGGATTTTCCACCCGTGATGACGGATTTGCGGCATCTGGTCACACGGTCTGCCGCCCCCCGGCCAGTGGAAGACGTCATTCTGCCGAGTGCCACCGAGCTGGGAGTAGAGGGGCAGCGTGCAGCTTTAGGACAGAGGGCATCTGCCCGGAGGTGGGGATGGGGCTCAAGAACCGCCAGCTGTAGAACAGCCATGAGCAAATGACCCGACGGGAGAGAGCGGACAGACATCAGCGTTTGTTTCCAAGAAGTCAATTTTGTGCATTTGTTTTCTTTTCTTTCCTTTCTTTAGCTTGAGAGTGACCAGTAAAAGTAAGGAGTCGGGGCTTTCTGACCTCACGCGGCCTACTGTCTGCCATCCCAGGTGCGGGTACACCAGCAAAGGCAGGCGCAGGTTCACATACGACAACTCCGAGCTGGAGAAGAAGATTTCGTCCTGTTCTCCTCCCCCAGACTACAACTCGGTGGTCCTATATTCCACCCCGCCTGTCTAAAAGTTCGACACGTAGCCTTATTTCTAGAACCACACGAGTATTTATACCCCCTGAAAACTAGCTTTTGCCAGTAGGACACATACATACATGTACACCTTTACCTTTCCACAGGAGCAAGCTGCCTTTTGTGATTTTTCTTAATAAGTGCTTCTTTTTCTTTTTGACTAACAAGAATGTAACCCCAGATAGAGTAATAGTGATAAGTAAAGAACACCACTGGTAAAGCCTCACGTTAATTCAGTGTGTTAGAGAGACCCTTACTTCCAAGCCCAATGACTTACCTGCTCCTGCCCCCGAGACCGCAGGGCGTTCAGTGATTCAGGAGATGCACCGATCATGCGAGGCAGCATGGACTCCACGGGGCCAGCCACCAGCACCCTGGAACCGGGAGGCAAGGAGCCGTGAGCCGGCCCGCGCAGTGTCTCTGGGGTCCTCTAGCAGACGCAACTTCCGGGGAAGGAGGAGGAGAAGGGAGAAAGGAAGAAGCGAGCAAGGAGGACAAAAGCACTGGAGAGAATTGGCGCCGTCCTGTACGGGGAGGGAGTAGGTGAGGGCTGTCCCCCATGACACTGCAGTGGCTTCCGGACCCGGACCAAACCCGGTCCACGCTGAGAACCCACCTTGGGGAGCAGACAGGAGGACAGAGACACGAGGGGACACTTTCTGGATTCCAGCAGGCAAGTAAAGGACAAGCAATATTTTCTTTTTGGCAACTACAAATTTTAAAACGTTAGCTACGGGACTGGATCTATGCCCATTCCCACATATGGCACATTTTAAAATTTCTAGCACGGAGCGTGGTGCTCAGATCTGAGCCCGGACTGCAGGCCCCTCTAGGAATATACACTGAAACCTCACCCTGAGCTCGGCTGGCTCCATGGGCACCATGGCCTTGCACTTAGCAGATTGCTCAGAGTAAGCTCACTGGAACGGGTTTGGTCTGTTAGGGTTACCTGTGGGGCTTTAAGCCACATTTTAAAAAATGTTGTCAGATTCTATTTTGAGTATTAGTATATAATCAAGACACTTTTTTTTTTTTTTTTACACTAACCTGTTTTGTCCAGTTAGTTATAAACGGAAGCTGAGGAGGATGAAAACAAAGAGTCCTGCGGAGGGTTTCCTCTGTACCAAAACCAGGATAGGTGGAGCGAAAGCGGGATGAGCGCAGTGAAAACCCCATCTCTTTACCACCCAAACCAACTCACGGGAACAGTTGGGGCCCAAAGGAGAGGAAGCCAATCATGTTTCCTTTTTCATGGGGGTTCTACAATCTCATGCTGGTCTCCTGGAAAGATGTGTAAGAGTATTAACCAATGTTTATTAAGCACTTTATGCTCCTGGAGAAAAAAGGTGATATGTAGCTTATGCAAGATACTTTTAGAATTGGGACTCAGGATATTAGTTATTGAGCCATCAGTAGGAGAAAAGCCTCTCTTCATCTGCTTTGGCCCTTGCCTTGGGTCTGAGAATGATGGAACTAGGGAGACAGGGTACAAAAGGGTGCCTACTCTTCAGGGTTTAAAGACCCTGGAACTCTCAGCAGGCTCTGATGCTGTGTATTTAGGACGTATGTACCTTCTAAAGCCAGTCAAAGCTGGACAGGTTAACAGTGAATTGCTGCTTCTGGTAGAGACGAGTGTGCTTCCCTTTAGGCAAGTAACTTAACTCTAGAACCTGAAATATAATGGGAGAATCTTTACTTCCTTCCCTGTGTGTCACATTCCTGTGTCAAGGTTCTTAGTCTAAAGAGACGGGACAGTCAGCACAGCCCAAAAGGAAGGAAGCAGGTGCTCCAGTGGGGGTTCTGCTGGAGAAGCGTCTGGCCAGCAGAGAAGTGAGGCAGGCCTCTCCACCAGGACCCCAGTCCAGACAAAATCAGGCCAGGGCCAGAAGAGGGGAAAAGCTTTGTTCTTCCTCGTCTTCATGTGCACAAAAAGCACCTGTGACAGTCGGTGATGGTATCAATCAGGTAACCAGAAGGAGGTTCAACAGGGAAAAGAAAAGAAGACCTCAATCAGCTTTGCCGATTTTTCATACCCGATAAGGATCCAGCAATGAGTGAAAACAAAAACTTAACTATACGTACAATATCTTAATTTTGATAACCTAATTAATTCTTAATTGTTCAAAGACCCTAGTAATATCATCTTTCCAAAAGAAAAAAAAAAAATCTTCAGAATTTATGTTAATTCAGCTGCTTCAAAGACTCAGGTTCAGAGCCTACGTGAGTCCATTGGTCAAGATGGTTCCATCTAGAGTGTCCATCACGGAAAGGAAAATGGAAGGTTGCAGTCACGAGTCCACCCAGTTGCAGCGTGCTTGCCGCAGACTGGTTCTTTAACCAGCACTGGATGTTAAACACTAAAAACTGAAACACTCATTAACCCATGGTATTATTAGAACCATTTGGCATTTATGACAAACATAGTTGGCACAATCCTTTCAGGATTTGTGAGAGCATGTGTGTGTAACAGTGTGGGTGGAACGGGACTGAAACCATATGGAAGTCTGTATCTAGTTAAGTCTAAGAAGCGATGCTCAGACCTTGGTTTTAGCTCGTGAAACAAATTTGACCAAACCCTGAAAAAAATGTTATGTAGGTCTTCTAGCTGTGCCTGGTTTCCCAGCCCGTAAAGAATGTCAAACACGAACAGATACTTGCCAGTCCCTTTTCATTGCAAAAGGAGCGCAACTTGGACTGACAGTGGTAGTAACTGTATGTGTATATACGTGTGTGTGTGTTGTGCGTGACTATTTAAGGAAACTGGAATTTTAAAGTTACTTTTATACAAACAAGAATATATGCTGCAGATATAAGTAAGACTTAATTTGGTCCTACATCTCTAGTCACCATGAATGTATTTTGTATGCTATCTTCATATAATAAAATTAACTTCTGAAAACATCTACCTGTTTTCTCCAATTTGCTTATACGTGGGAAAAAAAAGGGGGGGTGGTCACAGGTTTTTCCTTGGGGGTGGAGGGCCGGTGTCCTGGGGGATCTCCTTAAATACCAGTAGTGAAACACAGCACAAGGAAAATCCAGCAAGCCCTCTGAAGAGAGGGGCAGAGTTTTCTCTCAGTACCACAAGATGCTGCTCTGAGGCATCAGGGTGCTGTAAACAGTAAATCAAAACCACAAACCAGGCACATCGCCCAGAAAACAAAACACTAAAATGAATACAATTAGAAGTGAGATGTACAGACTGAGTACAAGCACTGGCTGCAGATGGAGGTACCCTCAATGAAAGAAGAGGCGGGTTTTCCCCAACACTAATTTTCAGCTAAGAAACGATTACCATAATTACAGGATGTGTGTGTGCGCGCGTCTGTGTGTATATCAGAGGTCGTACACAGGAAACCATACAGAATGATTAGGCAGAAGCCTGAGACACGAGAGCTTCCCTAAGAAAAGTACACTAGCCACATGCTGTTTTCTGTGAATTACGTCGTCGACGCGATCATCACCAACAGACATGGAGTAAGTGACCAACAAATTGTCCTCATAAGTGGTCATACCGTCACCTTCCTGAAAACATCATGCAGAAACTAGATTGGAGACATGTGGGAAAACAGGTCTACTTTTTTGGAGACAAAGGCAAGAAAAAGAAAAAGAAAAAACGACTCCCCCCGGTAAGTTTGTGGTTAACCGAAGAGGGCACACGGCGTTTCATCTTCGTGAATCAGAAATCCTTTAAAAATAGTATCGGTTTTCATAACATAAGAGTAAAGTCACTCATTTAAGCACATGATTTGAAGAATGCTCGAGGAATTGGTTCAGAAATTTTCTCATGACTCTGGAAACTTACAGGACATTTGGGAATTGTTTTTTTTTCCCTTTTCTCCAGCAGAAGGATCTCCCAGTAAGGTTTATCGGACTCCTCAGTGTTAAACATACTACCAGACTTCTGGGTTTCACAGGCCAGGAAATTTTACGAAAATATCCTGGGTTCCAACGCAGGGATGACTAACCTTCTATTTTCTCAACGAAGGATATTTTAAGGGAGAAAAACACAAAACCAAAACAACCAGAGGCCACAAATACCCTGTTCCGTGAGCTGGGTGTGGTACACAGGTGTGTTCACTTTGTGATAATTCATGGAACTATGAACTTATTTGCAAGCTTGTGTGTATGTGCGTACTATTCTTCGATACAAGATTATTAAAAGGAAAAAAAACATTTAATGCCACAGTTTTCACAGATGACCGATTTAAGAGTATGGGCTTCCTCTCAGATGAAAATATATTAACTTCATGTGCCAGCAACTAGTCTAAGTGCTTTGAGGAATAAAACTCAATTTCCAAAGCAATCCAATGTGATTGGTACTATTAGTTATACCCACATCAATGGGAAGACTGAATGAAGTAACCCAAAGAGCACTTCAAAATCTCACCATCACATCTACCACCGGCCTGCACCTGTAGTCACATGCTCTGCCTTCCTTTCTGGATGGTCAATCCAAAACCTGTCCTGGCACGCCTGGATTCCTTCCTGTACTCAAGGACACAACTCCAGCAATTCACTGCTCCCTCACCCCCCATCAATGTGTCCCTCTCCCATCAGATCACACAAACATGCTATTACCCCTCCCATGTTACAAAAACAAACAAAACCTTTCATCCCTACTTGCCTCTTCAGCCACCGCCCCATTTCTTTATTCTTTACAGCAAAATTCCTTGATGTAGTTGGTCTCCATTTCCGAGTTCACCCCCTCAAGTACTCTGAAACCCACTCAAACCTGGCTTTCAGTGTTACTCACTGAAACCGCTTTTGATAAGGTTACCAGTGACGAGTGACCTGCAAATTGCTAAATGCAACAGCCAATTTTCAGTCTCAATCTTTGTTGACTCATCAATTTGACCCTTATTCTTGAAAATACCTTTTTTACTTTGATTCCAGGACATCAAACATTTTTCTTCCTATTTCACTGGTCATTTCCAACCCTCTTAACTACTCTTCTCTCTTCTCTGACCTTTGAGCACTGACTGTTCCAATTACCCCAGGGTACTGTCCTTGGACCTCTTTTCCTCTCCGGTTATACTAACTCCCTTCATGATCTCAACCAAGTTCAGGGCTTTAAATGACATCTGTATAATGACTTGCAAACTACACATACAGAGCAGATATCTCCAAACTCACTTGTATGCCAATATTAAATTGAGCATCTCTTAGGCTGCGGCAGACCGTGTTTTCCAAAAATAGTGGCGACCACAATCTCCCATCTCACATGACCTTTGGCAACATGCTCTTGCCACTTCCCCATCGAATTCTTCTCCCCTACAATCAGACAAGCCTTTGTGACTCACTTGCGATCAACAGAATGTGGCAGAAGTGACACTGCACGGCCCCGAGGCCAAGTCAGAAAAGATCATGCCCTTTCCACCCGAGGCTCCTGGGACACTCATTGTCCAAAAGCTCCCGCTAGAGACCCAGTGGCCGTGACTGGAGAAGCCTGAGCCACATGGTGGGCCCACGTGTAGGTGCTTCCACGGACAGTCGCCAGCTGAGCCCAGCCTTTAAGTCATTCAGTCTGGGTGCCAGATCGGAATGATTTCAGCCCCCAACCACTGAAATTTTCCCAGCAGAGGCCCCAAACATAATGGAATAGAGAGAGATAAGCCATCCCAGCTGTGCCCCGTCCAAATTCCTAACCCACAGAATTCCTGAGAATAACAAAACGGTTGTTGCGTTAGGCCATTAAGTCTGGAGTCACTCATTAAAAACAGCCAGTAGCCACAACAAATGCGTAGTAAACATCTTAAACTGAACAGGTCAGACCAAACTCCCAATTGTCTTTCCTCGCTCCTGTGTCCTTCTTGCCCACCCTCCAAACACACCCTTTTCTAGAACGCTCTCTTCCAATTTAATAGAATCCTCCGTCCTGCCCAGCAGAGGGTCAAAATCGGAACAGTGACTCTGACTTCTTTTTTCACTCCATATCCAATAACCGGGACATCCTTTTGGCTCAGTCTTTAAAACATATTCAGAATCAGGCACGTGGGTGGCTCAGTCGGTTAAGCGTCCCACTCTTGATTTCGGCTCAGGTGTTGATTTCAATTTGTGACATCGAGCCCCGTGTTCAGCTCGGCGCTGACAGGATGGAGCCTGCTTGGGATTCTCTGTCTCCTTCTCTCTGCTTCTCCCCTGCTGACCCTCTCTCTAAAAATAAATAAATAAATTTAAAGAATAAAAAAAGGGATGCCTGAGTGGCTCAGTCGGTTGAGCGTCCGACTGCAGCTCAGGTCATGATCTCACAGTCTGTGAGTTCGAGCCCCGTGCGGGCTCTGTGCTGACAGCTCAGAGCCTGGAGCCTGCTTTGGATTCTGCGTCGCACAGCCCCTCCCCGCCACCGTCCCTGCCCCGCTTGCACTCTTTCTCTGAAAAAATAAACATTTTAAAAAATAATAAGTTAAATATATTCAGAATCCAGTCACTTCGTGCCACCTCTAGCGCCCGAGTCCAAACCCCATCATCTTTCACTTGAAATATCACGAGAGCTCCCTAACTAGTAACCAAAGTGATCCTTTTTAATTGTACCAGGCTATTCTCCTCACAACCTTTCTTCTCTTTTCCATGTAAGCACCAACATGGTCTTACAATGCTCTACAAAGCACTACCCCCTTCCCCATTACCTGATTTCACTTCCTACTTAGTCCCATTGGCCCTTACTCTTACTCCAGTCACATTGGCCTCCTTGCCATTCCTCAGATATGCCTGGCACATTCTCTGACCTGGAATTCTTCTCCTTCCCATATCCACATGGCTGGCTCCTTGCTCAAATACCACCTTCTCCATAAGACCTACTACCCAGATCATCCGATCTGAAATTCTAGCACCACCACATTCCCCACATCGAGAGTTGCAAGATTAGACAAACACAGGATAACCAATTAAATTTGAATTTCACACAAATAACTTTTTAAGACGAACATGTCCCATGAATACTTGAGACCCACTTAACGCTAAAAAAGAAACGACCCGTGGTTTACCTGAAATTCAAATCCAGCTCCGTGTTCTGTATTTTTGTGCGCAAAATCTGGCAACCCTACCCACGTCCTTTACGCTACTCTACTCTGTTTCCATAGCCATTGTTACCTCTTAACGTTCTACACGTACTCTGTCCTCTTCCTGCTAGGATGGAAGCTCTGTAGGAACAGAAAGATTGGTCTGTCATGGTCAGAGTTGTTCTGTTGATTCCTCTAGGGCGGTGCCTGCCATAGAACAGGCATTTGGTGAATATTTCATGAATGAGCGAATCCAATTCATTCATTGCACGGAGTGGGATGTCAGCATCTTGTTCTGGCGAGCCGGTTTCTTAACCACCGTGCATACGGGTTTAACGAGTTTTAAGGACACGAGTTTTAAAGGTCTTTCTTCACTGCCCCTCTTGCCCCAAACTCGTACACAAGGACATTTTACAGACATAGCCCGACTTGTGCACCTGCGAAAGGTGGAAGGAAAGGGGAAACACCTGTTTTTGACCATTCAGAGCACAGGACGTGAAAACAACAGAGCCATTTTATCCCCATTGAACAGACGTAACACTGGCCTAGCTTATGCAACATTTTAATGTGTTTCATGTTTTCTCTCAAGAAATCTAAATCTAAAAGATCCCCCCAAAACATTCTCCATCCTGGGCAGACTGGTCTCCCTCCTTCCCCAAGAACCTACAGTGGTCATTTTGATTTGCCACCAAATCCACTGGGTTTTTTCTTCTTTTTCAAGACGCTTCTACACTTATTCTCGCTCTTCTCCGAATTTCTAAAAGCAACTCACTAGTTCCTGCAGCTAAAAATAAACCCTCCTTCCTCTTTAAGTACCCCTCAATTAGGTCTCCAGTCCCTTATCACTTTCTATTCTGTTTTTCAACTTTTCACTTCAATACAGTACAGGAAATAACCACAATAAACACTAAGTACTCAGATTCAACAAATATTAATGTTTCTGCCATTAAAAAAAATCTACCTTCGGGGTGCGTGGGTGGCTCAGTGGGTTAAGCGTCCAGCTTCGGCTCAGGTCGCGATCTCGCTATGCTATTCCTGAGTTGGAGCCCGGGGTCAGGCTCTGTGCTCAGGCCAGGCCTGGAGCCTGTTTCAGATTCTGCGTCTCCCTCCCTCTCTGCCCCTCTCCCGCTAGCACTCTTGTCTGTCTGTCTCGCTCTCAAAAATAAACAAACATTAAAAAAAATATTTAAAAAAAGAAAAAAAACAAAAACAAAAACGAACCTACCTCATGGTCTGAATAATGTTTCTGGAGGACGTGGGGGGAAGGGTACTCTTCACCTGTATGGTAAATTACCCAAGTACTGAATCAGAGGCTAGCCATATCTTCTTCTGAAACTACACTGTAAGCCATGTGTTATATAGAAATGTTTGGGTAGAACTATGTACTTTATAAATAGCAAGTTCTGGTATCTGCATTCTCAGTACCCAAAATAGATCCAAGTAGGCATTGAGCGGGTATCTGGTAAACTAATGAATAAACCTGCCACCAACAATTCCTCCAAACACACAGGAAATGTTCGGCCTTTTAAATCCTGGACATAAGACAAACTTAACCTCGTGAAATGAACTGGTACCCCCCAAAAGGACAAACTTCTCTGTAATTCTTTATTAAAAATATTGCTGTACACATAGAGACTGAAAACAGGATTAAAGATGAATAACCCATATTGGGGTCATGACATTAGAACTTAACATACTGGTGCTTTTAGGGAAGTTGTTGACATCCAAACCACAGAACCAAGGTCAAAAGCAAAATACAAAGGTACCCTCAAAAATATTTACAATGAAGTAAATACACTAACAGAATTTAAAATAGGTACAAAAAATTGAAATGACCAACGTTACATGATTTCAAGGGTTGTCCTTTCTGTGCTTTGATCTGTCATAACAGGAAGGTGTGGGAATTTTGTATCCTTAATTTGACTACTCTCAGATATTACAATCTTCCTATGAATTAAAAAGACTAACTTTTAGACAACCTCTTAAGTGGAATTACACTATGGAAAAGAGGGCTCCCCCAAAAAACACCTAAGCAGAACTAATAAGAGTTCTACTGGAAACCATTCCCAATAAAAACTAAATGAAAAATAAATATAAAACAAAGCTTAAAAAAAAGATGTATTACCTGACACCAACTGTTTTCTGGCCGACAATATTTACTCATGAAAACAGATCAGCTGTCCACCTTTATATTCAAGCCAAGTCCTGAGGTTACTAGGGGCTGAAGCAAACTAGCACTTAGGATGCAAACATTCTTGGGTTTGTGATTTGAACCTGCCTTGCAGAGGGAAGTTTGCTGGTCGATACAGGATGAGAAATTCAAGCCCTATTTTACCCCTGCCCTTCCTTATTAGCTTTCACAAAACATTGGTCCACAAATTAAATTTTCAAAAAGTTCCCAGACCCCAAAACTAAAATAGATGATCCCCTTTCATTTTCAAAGAAAACAATATTGGAAAAAATCTCCAGCCCGCTTATAAATTAAGCATTTCATATTTCTTCTAGAATACAAGTAGTTCTTTTTTGTACAAAAGAATCACAATATGATTTGTCAAAAAACATATAAAAAGACAGCTGCTCTTCCTCAAATACATGAGCTAATGATAAAAGACTTTTGCATGTTAATGTCTCCAAGTTCTGGTTCCTTTTACATAAAAAAAGAACATTATGGTGGCAAATGTTAATTATCCTTTGAACAGTGAACATTATGTTCTCGTAAAATCCATCCAGATCAAATGCAGTAATTGATTTTCTTTTGAACTCAACAACTGATGCTACCAAACGTGGACTCAGACACACTTGTTAAAATGTGGAAAGCATGTCTTTAGTCTTCAAAGCTTTCAGGTGAAGAGAGGTGTTTTTTTCTTGATGCAAATCTCAAGGCAGAGAAAATCATTTTAAAGCTTATAAAAAGTGGACAGAGAAATATTAAAAACTTCTCTGAAAACTACAAATATGAGCAATTATTAAAATTGAAGACCGTAACATCAGTTGCAAGTGCTTGGAAGTCTTTCCTGACCTTCTGAATTTCCACGTTTTCTTCATAGTTGCATGGTGAGCACCCGGTGCTAGTAAAACATTCAGTGCTGGGAAAGGAGACAGAGTCTTCATTACTGTGTTTTTGTGAAAGAAAACTCCTATGTATTTGGCAGTCTTCAGTATCAAAGAGTAGGTGTGTCATTAACTAGAAATTCCACGAATACCCAAGTTTGGCAACAACTGCACGTCCAAATATTAAGAAAGTTAAGAGGAGGAAAATTCCAAACTTTTGAGATTGACTTATTCAGGAATATCCCACATAGTGAAGTTATTATCAAAAGTACTATTACTTTGGGCTAAGCAGTGACTGCAAAGGCACAGCAGATTGTTATCCCTCCAGATTCAGGCTGTAAAACTTCAGAAAGCTCTCGATGCCAGACCACTGCTGTGTTTCGTTCACCTTCCGAACAGTGTCTCTGTGTCTGTATCCAGTGTAAAGTACCATAATAAAGCTGTGGTTCCGAGAACAGAACTTTATACAAAAAAAGCAAACTGGAAATAATCTAAAGCAATATACTCCTGAACTTCAGGCCTTGAACGCAATTTACCTTTTTTCCCATTAAAAAAAAAAAAAAAGTTGCATAAATGTTAAGTATGTCTGACGAGCAGGGAAACACCTTTTTAAGAAAAGACTCTGGATGAATCTGGAGCCCAGAGCTCTGTGTGCTCCTGTGTGTAAGTTCCTGTGTATCCAATCCTTAGTCATAAAGGATCTAAGTCTACTAATAGGGGAGTTCGTATCCAACAATCCACTGATCTCTCTTTTGTCTGGTCTTAAAAACAAAACAAAACAAAAACCCAAAAATCTCCACTTGAACTAACAGCGGTGGCATACAGAGCTTGCGTCCAATACTCTTACAAGGATTATACACCATACGGTGCTTCTGTGAAACCATTTACCTGGTCCATTACGTCCGTCAGGGCAACCCATCCCCCAAAGAGCAAATTCTGCAACCCTCAGTGACAAAAATGCTGCCCATCATTGTTTCCCAAAAATGTCCTTGCAAACAGTTTCCCTTAATACGTAAGTATACAATGTGGCAAAAGTTCCAGGATCAGAAAAAAGTCTTTAAAAAATTAAAATTAGTGCATATACAAGTGGAAAAACACGACAGCTGGAACGCCATCCACCTGGTGGCGCTCCTTGATCTAAAGTATTCTTCACAGATCCGGCCCCCATGGCAGCCACAGCTCTAGGCTAAGTGGGACATTCTTCCTTTCGAGTAGCAGTGGACCTGACCGAAGTGCAAGCAGCCTGCTCATGTCCTGTCGGGTTTCCCAAAGGTGGAAGGAGAGGATGAGACCAGTTCAGCTGGAGTGCAATTTGCTATCGGGTAAGGTCCTCAGCCGGGTCCTGCGTGCTTTTTCAGCCAATACTACAACTGCCCATTCGCAGCTGCAATCAGTTCCTGGAAGGTGTTTTCAAAGCAGCGCTTTAAGTCACTGTAAGTCACCACAAGTACGCTCTTCTCGTCTCTGGAAATGAGGCTTATTTTTTCTGGCACGCCAGCATCTAACTGAAACAGACGGAGACACAAAATACGAAGTTCATACCAGGCAGAAGACAGTCCACTTTATCTATTTTAGGACAACTTTTGCCACACTGACAAATATTTTAAAAATTCCTGTGCTGTTCCCTTCTAGATACACACGCTCGTCAGTGTGCACACTTCTCCACTAGGATGTTTTTTAAGCAGTCCTGTGTTTCCACCTAGCTTCCACACTTCATACTTGTTTGCATTATATTCCATCATTTAATTATTCCCCCAATACTTTCCGTTTTTGTCGTTCTGTTTTGTTTTGTAAAGTAAGCTCCACGCCCAATGTGGGGCTTGAACTCATGACCCAGAGATCAAGAGCCACATGCTCTACCAACCGGGCCAGCCAGGTGCCCCAATATATTCCAGCTTTTTGGCACGACGAATTCTAGTGCGACGAACACACTCGTCTACTTAATTTTTTTCTTCCGTGGGATTACTTCCTTAGGAGAAATACTTACAAATATCAACAATGAGCCAAAAAGTACAAATAATTTTATAGCTGAACACATAGGGCTACACTGCTTGCCAAAGTATCAGAAACCACTGATTTATGAGTTGTACCAATTTATAAGCAGCTCCATATCAAATGCACGCCTTGATATTTTTATTTACATTTTCAGGTATTACCAGATGTTTTCATACATTTACATATGTTACTTCCACTCGTGGGAATGCCAGTTTATGCTCTTTACCCATTTATCTGTCAAGATTTGGTAGTAATATTTTAATGAGGTCTTTATAAAGCATTTATACTAATCCTTAGTCCATCAAATAAATTATCTTGTTAGGTTTTCCCTTTTTTGGGTTAGTTTTCAATGTACAATTTCCTTCCTTTTCACTAATTCATTCATTAAAATGTTTACAAGTTACTAATTCCGAATGTTCAAACTTTCACATCACTTTACCAGCTTAATTTGTTGTAATCCCCACCAAGATACGCTATGTAAAATTTTAATTTTTAGATCACCAATATGGCCATCCATGCTTTTTAATTTGCTACACTCTTCCCAAACTTAGAAAATTACCCCATTTTCAGATTTGGGATAAATTTTATTTACTCCTAGTTATTCTATGAAGTCAAACAGAATTTTCAAGTTTTTAATTATCCTCACATTCATTAAATAATCTTCACTTCAGATACCTATCTGTCCATGGCTTGATTTCACAGGATCTAGCTGTCAGTTTAACTAGCGCTACGTATTTTTAATTACTGGTGCTCTGATACATGGATACCATTTTCTAAACTCTGGTAGAATTATTCTCCACTCATTGCTTTTAAGAAAAATGTTTTCCCCTTAAGGGAAAGGGCAAACAAATACATGTCATGCTAGATTAGTTCAATGGTACATTCAGTTTGTTCTGTCTTAATGTCGATTATTGACAACACTCTCTTTAAAGGGTTTTAAGGAAATTCAAACAAGGCAAAGGAGTGCTTAAAAATGAAAACCACATTCTCCCTGAACAGTTAGCACACTGAACACGAACAATTCTACACCACGTGCCATGAGGCACTTTCTCCTCTAGTACCTGTAATTTAGGGACAGTTTAGACCACGGATCAGCAAATAAACTGACCAGGGGTCAGTTTCCATAAAGATGGCCAGACAGTAAACGCCTTAAATTTCAGGGCCGCATACAGTCTCTGTCACATATTCTTTCTAGTTTTGCTTCTGCTATTTGTTTTCAGTCTTTTGAAAATGTAAAAAAAATTCTTAACTTGCAGGCGCTACAAAAAAACAAAAACAAAAACAAAAACAAAAAAAAAAACGCAAACAAAAACAAAAAAACAGGCTGTCTGTCTGCCCAGTTTGCAGACCCTTGAGATTTAGATATAAACCTACATACAAAGACTAATGTTTACTTCGGGAGACCCATTCTACATTCTGTAATTCCAAGTAATTCATAAGGAAAATGCATTCCTTCCTTCCTCTGTGAACCGTTTCTCTCCTAGCCCTTTCAAAAACAAAAGTTCACCTCTCCAGTGAATTTATGACGTGTCTCCATCTACTTAGTTCATGTCATCACCTAATTCTCCACTTAGAACACTGGGCCTACTGTGCTTTTATTATTGTAATATTGTATTACTATGCCCACAGTGAACAGTAAATGAACAGATACCATGTAGGGACATCCAACATGAGACTCACAAGAAAGCAATTCAACTGTTAAAAAAATACTTAAACATAAAATTTTTGTTTTTCCCACCCACTGCTTTTGTGACGTTTTATCACAATAAGATCCACAGTGAAAAAGTCTATAATTATTCATGAAGATGTCAAAAAGGCCTGCCAAGTCTAGAAACTGTTATTAAGTAGATACACCTAATAATTATTAATAAAATGTCTTTTGGCTACAGAGAATACATCTAACTTCTTAAGTCTCTTAGTATTTATAGAAAACACAACTTTGCATTGTGATCTTAAAAATCCAGATACAAATTACCTTGTTAAGACAAGAAATGATATGACTGAGGTCAATCCAAGGGGCACCCGCTTCTGTCACCTGATGGAAAAGATGATCCCTAAAGAGTTTCAACAGATAACGGTCTCCAGTCTCCGACCAGGTAGGATCCTTCTGAAACCTGGGGGAAGGTAATATTTTACCTCAGTAACTCATGCTGTATGCCACATGGCTATGTTGATTCTTCAGACTCAACACTAGTTTGATTGTTTTCTCTGATAAATAAGTTAAGTACCGTTTGTGTGTCTGTGTCCGTGTATGTAGTGTTTTACAGGTTTTTTTTTTTAATCCTCCAAAAGTTCTAGGGAGGCTAAAAAAATTGGCCTTTTTCAAATTATATGTGCCAACTGCCAAATATTAAAAAAATAACTTCACGGGGCCCCTGGGTGGCTCAGTCAGTTAAGCCTCTGACTCTTGATCTCGCCTCCGGTCTTGATCTCACAGTTCGTGAGATCGGGCTCTGGGATGACAGCAGGGAGCCTCCTTGGGATTATCGACTTCTCCCTCTGCCCCTCCCTTGCTTGGGTGCTCTAAGTAAATAAATAAACTTTAAAAAAATAATAATTTCATAGAACATGAAAGTACATGAAACCCAGTTTCTATTTCTTAAGGGTAACCGACCCTTACACACTCCTATTTTATAATCACTTCCTTAGGTAAATGGAGGGAAAAGAAAAGGTCTTTAAAAATCTTTAGAAATAAGTTCAAAGAGATTATTCTTTTCCTCTTCTCACCTTTAGGATATAGAGTAGAGAGGTAAGATCAGATCTTCTACTTTACTGGCAGCAAAAAATAGAAAAATGTTTAAGGAAACAAAAAGCGGGTAGATTTTTGTTTCCTACCATCATGAGCGGATGTGAGAATGAGCTGTGAAGAACCAGAGAACTGACCAGACGATCAGTTAGTGTCCAGTGACCTCTGGAACTTACGATCTAGTGAGGAAAACAGATGTTCAAAGAACCAAAACATGTTTTAAGTGCATTATTCTGATGATGCCGTTAAGAAAAAGGGAAACGGTACGGAACGTGAATTCACCTAGGAGGACAAAGAAGGCTCTCCAGAGGAAGCAGTGGATGTTCCTCCCAGAGGAAGGACACCCTAGTCAGAGGCATCAGTATTTGCAAGGACAGAGCATGCCGCACTTCAGAAACTTAACAAAGGTCAGTGTGGGTGGAAGGGGCTGAGGGGAGGAAAAGAGAGAGGCCAAGAGAGGGACAGAGAGTAAGAACAAGGAGGGGGGAAGAGAAAAGACCAGGGCAAAGAGGGACAGAAGGCAAGACAGGGGAGAAGAAAATTAAAAGAAAAAAAAAAGACATATCTGAAGCAAAGATAAGAAGAGAGAGATCAGGCTATGCAGTCTTGGTTAAAAAACTAGGTGTTTTCTAAGAACGAGATGGAGGGGCACCTGGGTGGCTAAGTCAGGGAAGCATCCTTGGCTTTGGCTCAGATCACGATCTCACAGTGTGCAGGGCTGCGCACTGACAATGCAGAGCCTGCTTGGGATTCTCTCTCTCTCTGTCTCTCTCTCTCTGCTCCTCCCTCCCACACACTCTTTCTCTCTAAGTTAATAAATAAACTTAAAAACAGATGGAAAGCCCACCATTTGGGTTTAAACACAATCCTAAGAGTTCTGCAAAGATCACTCCAGGGACTGTCCATTAAAACGCTAATTAAACACATCCATTTATCTCTGTTTCCTCTCAAAACCCCACCAAATTGGCAATGAATGTCTGATAAAGGATATAATAAACACACAAGGACAAAGTGATCAGAAGCAACAAAAGAAGAAAAATCCACAAAGAAAAACTGGAAAGGTGAAAAACACGCTGGTAAGTGGTATGATGGTCTGACTTGAAGAAAACTGACCGCTAATGCTACAGAAGGCACAAGAAGGGAAGCCACAGAAGGGGGCCATCGCCGTGAGGCCAGGCAGGGAAATCATTAGGTACTACTGAAAGCGCAGTATGGGCTCAAGGTGGACACAGCAGAATTGACGGAAAACTCTATAAATAACAAGTAGATAACCTCTCTCCCATCCCTGCCTCCATTTCTGCTCTGCAGACATTTTCCAGAAAAGGTACCGGAAATCTCTCTAGACAGGGTGAACAAAGACGCTCCCACCCCAGGGTGCCAAGAAGAGCAAGCGATGGCAGGTGAGACCATTCAGTCAACCCCTCGTGGCTACTTGGCCATCCAAAGCTTGACCACGAATTTATACTACAGACAGAAGGTTGGAAGGTTATTTTCCGGATGCTAACTTGCCCAAGGGAAATTCTGACACTTAAGAGTATACCAAAAACAAACAAAAATTATACATCACAGCATCACACTGCTTTACCACACATTCTACAATCTCTGACACCACCAGGAACTTATCAGTAGCTTTTTAGATGAAATTCTTTAAATTTCTTTAAAATTTTATTTACTTAGCTTTTTAGTAATTTCCACACCCAACGCAGGGCTTGAACTGACGACCCCAAGATCAAGAGTCGCATACGCTTCTCACTGAGCCAGCCAAGTACCCCCAAAAAGATTACTTTCAACATGAACACATAGCCAGGATCAGAAATCCACTGGAGAATGAAACAGAAGAAACTCATTTCCTATGAGACACTGCAGGGAACAGAACAAAACTTAGAACAACAACAACAAAAAACCTAACCAAAATCTGTAAGTGAGACTCTTGCACAAACAAGAATTAGATGCTGTAAGACAGAAACATTTAGAGAGGGGCGCCTGGGTGGCTCAGCCGGTTGAGCGTCCAACTTCAGCTCAGGTCAGGATCTCATGGCTCATAAGTTTGAGCCCCGCATCAGGCTCACAGCTGCCAACACAGAGCCGGCTTCTGATCCTTTGTACTCCACTCTCTGTCTCTGCCCCTCCCCCAATCATGCTCGTTCGCTCTCTCCCTCCCTCTCTCTCTCTCTCTCAAAAATGAGTGAACATTAAAGAAAAGCATTTAGAAAACAGAAAGTTCTTGAAAATTAAAATTATGACAGCAGAAGCTTAAAAATTCTAAGGATTGGGAAAAAACCTTTATTTTTAGACAAAGTAAGTTGAGATAATTACCTCAAAAGTAGAACAAAAAAAATACAGTACAGAAAACAGAAGAGAATATTAGAAAATTAATGATGATGGTCTAATATCTGAGTAACAGGAATCCCAAAGAGAGAAGCTATCAAAGAAACAATGAAGACAACTTCTCAGAGCTGAAGGACCTACGTTTCCAAGATTAAAAGGGCCTGCCCACCCTGATGATTCATCAGAATGAATAAAAAACCCTACAGCAAGGCATCTCACTGTGCATTTCTGAACATCAATAAAGAGAAGATCCTAAAAGCACAGAGGAAGGGGAAGGGTTTGAAAAGAAAATAGATTTGAATCCGGAAGTTAAAAGACAGTGGAGCAAAGCTTCAAATTCTGACAGAAATTATCACTACTATTACTTAACTATGTACTAGAGATACTAGCTAACACAATCACTCCAAAGCAACTGAAACTATCGAAATTAGAAAGTAGGAAATGTAACTACAATTATTTGAAGATATGACTCTGTATCGGGGAAACCCAAGAAATCTAGCGAAAAACTATCCAAACACTAAGGTATCTGGGCACAAATTTTACAGAAATTGATAAATTTCACGTGTACCAATAATAGGCAATCTAAGAAGAAAGAATGGCAGGGGTGGGGGGGAAGGGAGGGGATTCCCATTTACAACAGCAACAAGAAAAAAAATACCTAGTAAACTTAGTGTGCCACAACAACATAAGAACAACTTAAGCACTGAAGGACAGACAGTAAAGCAGGTGTGAATGAATTCAACGATATATACCATTGTCGTGGTTACGAAACTCAACACCTACAAACACATATGCTCCTTAAGTTTAATAATAAACATGTCATCTTATAAAATAAAAATACCACCAGGTTTATAGATTTTTTTTAACTAAAAAAGCTGATTCTAGAATTTATACAGAAAATTAAACAGTTTTAGGAAACAACAAAAAACAATGAAATGAAGCTGAGAAAGAATGAACACTACCAGATTTTAAAATGTCATCCAAAAAAAAAAAGTTAGTCATGAAGGGGTGCCTGGTTAGCTCAGTCAGTTAAGCAACCATGCTTGGGATTCTCTCTCTCTCCTTCCCTCCCTCCCTCTCTCTCTCTCTCTGCCCCTCCCCTGCTCACTTGCTTACTCACTCTCTCTCAATAAATAAGCAAACATTAAAAAGAAATGACAGTCATTCAAACATTAATGTGAAAGAAGTACTGTCTTAAACCAGTGGGGAAAAGCTAGACTATTCAATAAATAGCTTTTGGGCCACTGGAGAGTCTTCTGAGAGGGAAGGGTGGGGGAGCTGAATACATACCTTATATCCTATAAATATTCCAAATACATAAAAATTTAATATGGGAAGAAAATAAAACCGTAAGTACACTAGAAGAAACAATGAGAAAATTCCCGTAGAAAAGGCCTTTCTAACTATGATTCAAAACCCAAAAGGATAAAAGAAGTTTGATCAATTACACCATGTATACAAATGTCTGCATGGAAAAAAAAAAAAAAACTGAGCAGTCAAAAGAGAAATGACAAATTAAAAAGAAAATGATCAAAAAGGACAAATCTCTCCAGCTCCTATAAATCGACAGACAATTCAACTGGAAATAAAAATGAGCCAACAATACGAACAAAGGAAAAAAAGGCAACAGAAACAGATCAAAAACATAAAAATGACAAGCAACATGCTCATTAAGAGTAAATACAAAATAAAACCGCACTGAGATTCAATTTCGCATCCATCAGGTAGACAAAAATCCACAAGCTTGAAGAAGTACTGTTGGTAAAAGGCCCTCTGCAAGGGTTTACGGTCACATATCCACAGACCTAACAACCACAACTGGGTCTATCTTTATGCACACGTACAATTAAGTATGCATAAGTCAGTCCCTGCAGCACTGATTATACCAGCAAAACAGTAAAAACAACTCAAATGCCTACTGATCAGGAACTAGAGCAATAAATTACAGCATGTCCACAGAATGGACTATTACATGGCTATAAATTATGGAGGCATAGCACAGTGGTTCAGAGCATGGACTCTGGAACCATACTGTCTGGATTTGAATTCTGGCTCAGATGCTCACTTATTATGTGACCCTGGAAAAGGTATTTCACCTCTCTGTGCCCACACATCTCTGTTAATCGAGAAGACTAATAGTACCTGTATCACAAGGTAGTTACGAAGATTGAGTTGGGACATATTTGTAAACTATTGAGAATAGTGTTTGGTATACACTAAACATACCTAAACAAAAAGATTTCCAAAATATAGTTAATAAGGAAAAAGGAACATACAGAACACTGCATGGTTTACAATTTGTATATATTAAAAAGTGAGGAGGGGATGAAAGGAATTAAGAATGTATCATTGTAACTCAGGAAGAATATAAAATAAAGATCAGTGGGAGAAAAGGGAGAGACTGGGGATGTAACAGGTATGAGAGATTTTTTCCCACTGCAAACCCTTTTCTACGTTTTAAAAAACTGGTTCATATTAACCTATTCAAAATTAATAAAAAGAATTTTCCAAGGACAGTCTAGAATTTTATACCCAGTTATACTGTCAATAAGTGTAAAAATAGAATAAAGATATTTTCAGACTTACAAAGAGTCAAAAAACTCACCTTTCTCAGGAAGCTACAGGAGGATGTGCTCCAATAAATCAAAAGAATAAATCAAGGAAAAAAGCAAGAAACAGGGTATCCAACACAAAGGGAGAGACAATGAGAATTCCCAGGATAATAGTGAAGGGAAGCTCCAGTTCTAAAGTGTGAGTGTGAGCAGGCTTAGAGCTCAACCAGCCCAGATAGGAACAGAAGGACAGAGGCTCCGGGGGCAATTTCTCTAAGGGGGAGAAAAAAAAAGGAACTGATAGGTTACCTATTTTTGACCATATGGGAAGGTGTTTCGTAACTCTGGCAAAAAGTCTGGAATAAAGTGGTGGTCAATATTTTTTCATTTGCTTATTAGAGTTCTATAATAAGGCAATTATTAACCCGAGGAAAACAAAAATCAAAAAACAAAATACAAAAGAAAGGAAATATAGTCATGGTTTACTCTGTGGTGCAGCTATGAACAGTATTTACCCCGTTATACTAATGTCAACACTTTTAACTCAAAACTTACGGGTTCAATGGTAGAATGTGAGTGAGTGAGTGAGTGAGTGAGTGAGTATGTTTGGTTAAGGAAAGGGGGTATGAAAGATAAAGCCTCATCCTACACAGGACAGAGTCATTAGCTGAGTTAAATACTTAAAAAAAAAAAAAAATCAAGCAATAGTATCATAAGCATATTATTTTTAAATAAAGAGAAAAATGCCAGAAGAAACAACTTGAAGGGTTTTTTGGGGGTTGTTGTTGTTGTCATCTTCTCTTCATTTAGAAACATTATCAGGGAAAATACAAATTGAGTTTTGTAACTGTGAAGAAAGGTAAGTGAATATGAATTTTGTCATCAAAAACAAAATCCCTCAAGCGGTATTTATGTGTCACCTATCTCTATCAACAGAGGTAACATTCCTGAAACAGAACTTATACTACAGTGAAAGTAGCTATAATACTGTTCAACCTGCCTCGACAGTTACTATTTAGTACAGACGTCAACTCTCCTTCTTTCTTGAATGTACGATAAACTTTAACTTACGAACGAGGCAGAACTAAATGACAAATAATGCAGGGTGGCAAGGCCTTCCCAGTGTCACCGATATGACAGCTGTATGTATTGTTTATGTGATGTTCTTAAATAGAAGATAAGGGGCATGCAACAATTAGACATGTCTGAAATCTCTAATCTGACTAAGGTAAGCTGAACTGAGCAAGCTTCAAAAAGGAGACAGAGTAGAGGCAGTACTGACAGTCATAAAATGTTCCCTCATGCACAAACCACAATGGAGCTTTCTAACAGTCTCTTTTCTGTATGGGTATGTGTGTGTGGAATCCCTAAGAACAACCACATCTAGGCTGTAGTTAAAAAACAGCATCCTAATGGCTACCAACAGGCTTAAGGTCACTTCACATGAGAATTTTTCTCTTTCCAAATAAAACCAGTAAGAAACAGGTATACTCATTCTTGTTAGTGCATTTGATTGAAATCATATTGTAAAATACTGTAAATCCTTACTCCGGCCTCTCATTGATTGTTCCCAATTTTGCTAGAAGCCTAAACAGTCTTCCATTTTGAACCTCCTATAAGACATTTTAAAAAGAGAGAGAATGTTAATATTCCAGCAAAATTTTATGAACCTGGTATCCTACACCAACATTACCTTTAAACCGTAAATCCTAATATCCCCACCTTTTGGTAATCCTTTTGAGTGTAACATGTCCATTTCATTCAATATTAATACTCAAGATGATCACGCAGCCATTTTTAAGAATGGTTAAAGTTACATGGGGGGGAAAAGAAATCAAGATTCTGTCAATTAACTGGAGCAAAGCCACAAACAAAAAGCAGGACACAAATGCCCAGAGGACATAAGAAATTAAAAAAAAAATTTTTTTTTAAGTTAAAAAATATCTGTAAACAGTCCTAGCCAATTCGGCACAAAAATTACTGTTTCCTAACTCTCTGCACATACAGATGCCATTGTACGTATCTTTTTTTGAGTCCTTACCTTTGCAAGGTCTTCCTCTATGACATCATTTCTCATCTGAGCAGCATCCAACTGAGTATAAAACCGAGCGCCAATCATGGGCATGATGTCGTTTACACTTCGCATCCTGTTTTGGTCGGTCAACAAATACCTAGCGAAAATAAAGAATCACCTGAATGCCAAGTGTGCAATTTAATTTTTTTTTAATTTTTAAAAAATGTTTTATCTATTCTCGAGAGAGAGAGCGCGCGCGCATGAGCAGGGGAGGGGCAAAGTGAGAAAAGGACACAGAACCGGAAGCAGGCTCCAGGCTGCCAGCACAGAGCCCGACACGGGGCTTGAACTCACTCACAAGCCGCGGCGGGATCACGACCTGAGCCGGAGTCGGATACTCAACCGACTGAGCCACCCAGGCGCCCCTCAAATTGTGCAATTTATTTATTTTTTTATTTTATTTTTTTTTTAACGTTTATTTATTTTTTGGGGACACAGAGAGACAGAGCATGAACGGGGGAGGGGCAGAGAGAGAGGGAGACACAG
The DNA here is from genome assembly GCF_022079265.1 of Lynx rufus. NCBI lineage: Eukaryota > Metazoa > Chordata > Mammalia > Carnivora > Felidae > Lynx > Lynx rufus. The sequence goes on along the minus strand of NW_025814823.1, from coordinate 7,802,314 downwards.
AATCGGAAACAGGCTCCAGGCTCTGAGCCATCAGCCCAGAGCCCGACGCGGGGCTCGAACTCACGGACCGCGAGATCGTGACCTGGCTGAAGTCGGACGCTTAACCGACTGCGCCACCCAGGCGCCCCTTTTTTTTTTTTTTTTTTAATTTTTTTTTTCAACGTTTATTTATTTTTGGGACAGAGAGAGACAGAGCATGAACGGGGGAGGGGCAGAGAGAGAGGGAGACACAGAATCGGAAGCAAGCTCCAGGCTCTGAGCCATCAGCCCAGAGCCTGACGCGGGGCTCGAACTCACGGACCGCGAGATCGTGACCTGGCTGAAGTCGGACGCCCAACCGACTGCGCCACCCAGGCGCCCCGAAATTGTACAATTTAAAAAAAGACAAACACGACACACAAGCACATAGCTATCGCTGCTGCCGTCACAGAAGTGTATACAATTTGAAAAGATTTTTTTCATCAAGTCAACCTCACTTTTAAGCGTTGATGATTTCTCTGGGAAATTTTAAGAGCCAAGGGAAGAAACTGTAAACATGTCTCTTTCTCTACATCTTTGCTATTATGAAAATGAAAGGGGGAAGTTGAGTAGGGTTACACTTCACCATTTGCATTCTCAAACCCTTCCTTACAATAGTGGGACATGAAAAGACTGTTACAAGCTTTTTTGGAGGGGTGAAATAGGGGGCGGCTGTAGGTGGAGAGATTTTTCCATTTGCTCTTCAAAACAATTTGTGTCGGGGCGCCTGGGTGGCTCAGTCGGTTGAGCGTCCGACTTCGGCTGAGGTCATGATCCCACATCTTGTGGGTTTGAGCCTCACACTGGGCTCAAACAAGGTTCCAACTTTTTAGAAAGGTGCCCTCTGCTCTACAATGTCATTTACCAGTTGTCATCATCTATTTATTTCTGAAAAACTGTCACGCACTAACATATATCAGAAGAGGCCAATTTCTCCTACCATTATAACTGAGGCCAAAAAAAACCCCAAAAAACCAAAAAAATCCGTTTCAAAACGCGACCTGCTAGAATACAAAGATGATCATGACCTATTACTGCCTATTCTGACAGGTGAGCCGTTTCCTAACCATCCTTGGGACGGGAGCCTCCTGCTCTTGCACTCTCTGCTTATAATTCTATCCCATTTTCTTCAGGGACTTATCGCTACCTGCCAACATCTTACATGTTTCCATGTTTGTTACCTCCTCCCCATTAGGGTGGAAGCTCCAGAAGTTGGGGGGTTTTGTTCATCTTGTTCAAGGTATCTTCAGGGTCTGGCACAGGATAGGCATTCTTTTGTTAAATAAAATCCTCCTGTTGATAATCTATGCCTTAGCTATTTATCTGTAACTACTGACATATTTACATCTAACTACTTAAAGTTATTACAAGCTTTGTGACTTTGGCAAGTTACTTTACCTCTCTAAGCCTCAGTTCTGTCATCTCTAAAATGGAGCTAACTTATAGGGTTATTGGGAAAATTCATTTGTATCAGTTAGAAAGTGCCTGATACATGGTTTACCGCTCTATAAAGTTGTTACTTAGTATGCAAGTATGGCTTTTTAATTTGCTTTTGATTAAGGAAAATTTCAAACATTCATAAAAGTAGAGAGAACAGTATAACAAAAGTCCATGTACCCTTTGCCCAGTTTTGACAATTATTAACGTATGGCTGGCTAGTTTGTAACATTTATATCCTTTACTCTCAACTTTTTAAAAAGGAAGTTTGGAGATTACTACTTTGAGATGTTGCAAATGAAGGCTAGGAATTGCTGCTGTGAAAATACGTGAAACAAATATTTTCACTTGAAAGAGAAATCATGTGAGTATTCCCCGGAAGCAGGCAATCACTGGCTTCCGGTGGTCGGTCACAAGCACGACACTTACGCCAGCGTAACAAAGTACAAGCGGGCAGCCCCATCCTCTAGCCCTCGATTCCGTATCCGGAGCTAGTCCAAAAAGAAACTGAATCCTCCAAGACTACACAGAAAAATCAGAAGGAACAGCTGAAAACTAAGGCACTGAAAAGGACCAATATGCTCCAGCTGCTTCTAGAACATAACAGAAAAAATTTCGAGAGATACCGTAGCATCTGTTCTCTACAATCACTTCTAATGACAGTAAGAATTATGGCGGTCCACCCTCTGGAATTCCCCGATGTTAGATGCGTCTGAGACAGGGAGAAGTCCCCCTGCGGTGACAGGAGTCCACAGTGGGGCTCTCCTAAGTCGAATGCATTTCAAGGACTTCTTGGGAGTCTAGAGATCCTGGAGTAGAAGCCTGGGACCCTTACATCCATGCTTTCTGTAATCGCTGTTTTGGCCACAGAATCTGTAACTGGATTGCATCTGAGGTTTATTTATGACAGCTCGCACAAAGAGAACAACCACTCTCTAGAGCAGCACTGTCTGACAGAATTTTCTGAAATGATGGGATATATTAGCCAGAAGCCACATGAAGCTTTTGAGCTCTTGAAATGTGGCCAGTCCAAGATTGATTTCTTTAACTTTATTGTATTTTAATTAAACTAAGTCATATGTAGCTAGTGAATACCAATGCAACCTCAGTGGGTACCCTCTGACCAAACACTTAAAACATCGGTAACTAAACACATTGGTTCGTGAATTTATTCAAGGAAATATACACTTAACAATAAAAATAAAGAAATTAAAAGTTGTTTAACTGTGTTTTGCCTGGTTTTGAACACTAGGAACTAAAATAATAAATAGAAGCTCTATTAGAAGGCCTGTGTGGAAAAAAGCTGTCTTATCTCCTACGATCATCATATATGTTTAATTGTATATTACAACTTACAGAATCAGATTCTTCAGGTCAGAGGAGTAGTTGATTGTCACCAGTTCCATGGCTTTCTGTAAATTCTCTCGCTGAATTCCTGCCAAAGAGTTGCAAGCCAAAGCCAACACAACTTTTCCTAATGATATCAGATCTGCTTGCTGACATGAAAGAATAAATATAACTTTTAATTTTTATTTTATACGTACAAATTTAACACAGTGACACTACTGCCTGCATGGAAAAATCACCTTTACAAAGAAGCTGCAAAACTCAGCACAGGGCTCTCCAATATTGGTGCTCAGAGTCACCTGGGAGCTTGAAGGGGCTTCCCGAGCCTCTCTACCAGAGATTCTCGTTCGGTAAGTCTGGGGGAGCAGGCCCAACATTTTTAAAGCACCCAGGTAATTCTGATAAATGTAGTTAGGGCTATACTCTAAGCAATTCATATGCCAGCTACAGAATTGTTGCTTCAAAATTTTTAAAAAAAAATTTATTTAGATAGAGCTGACATTCTTATTATTAAGGCTGGTTACCACATATTCTCCTGACTACGATCATTACAATCTATAATATGCCCCTCTCTCGCTTTCCATCATGCCCCAAATACAGTGGGAGTTTGAAGAATTATTTGAAGAAAAGTTATTCCATTATTCAGAATGTAACATAACTATTACCTGATTTCAGGGTATGTTCTTTAGAACATCGAGAATGCTGCCAACCCCAATGACATCCCATCTGCCCTTATTTCCAAATAGCCCATTTTTACTCACATTATAACAGATCTTTGAGCTCTGTAACCACCTGGTTTCTTTTTCTTTCTTTTCTTTTCTTTCTTTCTTCCTCTCTCTCTTTCTTCTTTTTCTTTCTCTATTTACCTATCTATTTTTTTATGATTTACCACTGTGAGGCTTTTGCTCTAAAAGGATTTTCAAAGATAGCTGGCTACATTGAGGTAAGCTCTCTATTACCTGTCTAACTCCAGGAAACAGAATGGTTATCCCAAGTGGCCCTTCTTGGCAGGTAACTATTAATAATTTTATGCCTAGGAGAAGGGAATAGCTCCGAGTTAAATAAAATCATTTGAAGTAATTGTGACAGAAAACTTCTGTAAATCTTCAAAATCTGAGACCTGATTTCAAATATTGGATACATTTACTGAATACTGGTCTAGTAAAAGGAGTTTTCAAAGCTAGCCATACATTAAAATCACCTGAGGAGCTTAAAAACATCAAACAGAAGAAGTAACCCCGTAGCTATCCCTTCACTCCAATTCTGGTATTATTAGTCTGGGTTAAGATCTAGGTATTAGTGTTTTTCAAAGCTTCCACAACAGTTCTGATAATGAAGTCAGGATGGAGAACCACTGGTTTTGTGGAATGTTTATACATAGTATAGTTGCAAAACAGGCAAATATTTCAAGACAGTCACTAATGAAACTTTAGCACTCTACAGCTATCCTCAACATTTTATCCAAATAAGAAAGTATAAAGAAGCCAAACTCCATTACTAACATTAAAAAGTTCAAATTCAAAAATTCATTCAGTACTAGCATTTGTGAATTTGACGCTCTGAACAGGAGACCCTATTATAATCAGTGGAAAAACAGATTAGAAAAACTACTTTGACTCTATTGTGGTAAGAGATGCCAAGGATTCATGTCAAAGAAACTTTTTAAAACTTCACTTGTGGTACAGACTTAGGAGCCCAGAAAGGGAGGAGGTAGGGTGGCACGGGAGGGAGCACTATTACTGTTCGATCATTTCTGTTCTCGGAGGGGCACTGCCATGAATGAACTCAAGAAGGATTCCCCTCAGTCATTCTCAGGATCGAGTAAAACATTCCAAGTTATAGTAATGAAACCATAAAAATCTTGGTCAAGACAAACTGGTACATGTAAATGCGAACTGTAAATTTCTCTAAGTGTTTCAATCCAATATCCTCAGCAAAGCAAACTGAAAGTTGCTATTATTTATCAAGTGTCTGAGCAGCATGTACCAACACACAGCCTCCCAAACCCTTAAAACAACAGAATTTTCAATTTAGCTCCACCCTCAATTGATGCTGTAACTAAACCTCCCACCTAGAACATTCCGGTATTCCCTAGTACGAGCCAGGAAAACAAAAGTCCAAGACAGCCGAAGGACTGGATGGGTTTTTAAAATAAGAACATCTGATTTTTGAGTGCGTCCCACCACTTTCTAAAGCTGACTCAAGGTGGAATACGCACGTTTAGAAATAAAGTCTACAGGTCACATAATCCAGATTAAATTAGAACGGATTTGTTTTTAAGTAAGAGGTCAATGACGTCCTGCTTAAAATTAAGAGAGTTCAACATCACAAAAGCCCGATAACTCTCCTTTCCTTATTTGCCGGCTAAATAATTTTCCGTTTGTTATTTTGCTTCTTACCTCCATCTGGTTTTTCCCCCCATTTGTTGAATTCTGGAGGTTTTCCCCCCACTCATTTTCAGTTTCTTCCTGATTCTTGATTTCTTGATTTTTCTGATTCTATCTATGGCTCTACTTATGTCCACTTTACTGAAAGTCAGTCTCTATTCACGTGTCTGAAACAGACTATGAAAAATAGACTACAAGAAACAATGCACTCCTTTCTCACGTACCCTCTTCTCCGTAAAATCACAATCCCCCACTTGGGACTATCTTTAATTCTCTCCTTTACCTTACTATATAAGCTGTGTGAAAAATCTTCCACACATACATAACCCACCCCCCAAAAATTAAGGAAAAAAAAGAAAAAGAAGAAAACCTGAGATATCCTTTTAGTGCTGGAAAATAAAGGGAAGGTGACAACTGGTTGAAAGCAGCAGGCAGCTCCTAATTTACCAATCAACTGCCCCAAGTGCTTACTGAAGAGTTGTTTGTTTGGAACTCTGGGATTACTTTTCCTTCAAAAGAGTTTTTCAAGGTAGCTACCTATCACTAATGTAACTGAAACGATGTACCTCTACAAAGAAAAAATGGGAAATAATACTGCTATAGTACTCACAGAAAACCAAAATCAAACCAGCCTTATACTAGAAATTTTTTTTTAAAAAAAGGAACTCTATTCAGAAGAGACAAGAATGACATAGTGTAATGCTGAACGTGTAAAAAAACAAAACGGCAAGGTGTTTCGTCTTTTAATGTCAACATGGGGTTTCCAGATTCTTGCAACAGAGTTAGATGACTAGTTCCAAACAGTGTCTGATTTGTCCTCCAAAATTTTCCTGGATGTGTATTTTAACAGCCAATACTTAGTCTCTCTTAGAAGCACAGAGATCAAGAAGAAAATTGTTCAGAGCCATTCAGGCACTAGGTGGAAGACAGAAGAAGGAAAGTAGCTAAGAACCACCTAAAAAAGAAAGAGGAACAGAGCAAACCCCCTGAGGCAGAAGAAAGCTGCTGCTGGCAGAAAAAAGCAGTCAGATTCTTCTGTGCGCCGCCCACTAGATGGCGCTACCAACCAGGACAGCTTGGCTGCCGCCCAGTTTGGCTGGGGGGAGGGGGGAAGATGGGTCACGTCCGCTTCCAACCCACACAGCTCAACGTGATGAGTGTGGCTCTACCTCTCGGGGACTACACTGTCCCCGGGCCAGCGGCAAAAGAGGTTTACGCATGAACTGGATCACTAGGCATCACTTAGACTCTACTTCTCATTCTGTCTCTTCCTTTTTGTTCAGAAACTTTGGCTTATAATTCAGCGAACTAAAATCTCTCAAAGATTTAAACTAAAGAAGTTGCAACGAGAAGGGTAAAGAAAAGGTAAAGTGTTTTTCTCCTGGACTTTCCACATAATTAAGAGATTCTGCCTTATATCAGACCTCTAAAGGTTAGTAAATGTTGAGAAACACCAAAAATTTCTTAACACAAAAAGAATGAATAATATGGTCTTAAAGTGGCAGCTGCATATCCTCCAAAAAGATGGGAAGTATTGTAATACAGACGAAATGACCTGAAATATTTACTTTATGTACACATCACCTGCACAGAGCAATTAAGGCAAAAGCAACTACACTTAACGTTCCTTGCAGAGATAGGCTCTTATTCTCTCACACCTTGTATTTATCAAGAAGTATGAAACGAACAGCTAAGACGAAGAACATAGAGGGGCCTAAACCTATGCTAGTATTATGACTAGACTAGAACCAGATTCTGATCGTGTAAAAGAAGGGAGTACGCAAAAGAAAAATTATTTAGAACATGTCGATACAACAATATTCCTTCGAAAATATTTCTAAAATGTGTGGATTGGTGGTAGGACAGTATCTAAGAGTAAAAATAACAGCTGTGATTTTAACACATGAAACAAGTGGGAAAAAAAAAAGTAAAATGTCACTGAATATGATCTATTCGCCAATTACTCTGTTTTAATCTATGTTGAGGACTTTCCCGACCACATAAACATATTTTCCTCTGAACGCTTAGTCTCTGACACTGTCGTTAACTCTCTGCATTCCAACTGATAAGGACTGCACTACACACGGCAGTGATTAAGAAATACATGTTCAAAGCTGACCTAGAGACACCCCCAGAATAAACTGAAATCTAGACTCAAAAGCCCCACTCCCAAATAAACAAAATCTTAGAAAAAAAGCCTGAAGTTATTAAATGTCCATGTTCACTCTTACTCACCTGGTACTGCGCCATTAATGCCAATGGATTATTATTCTGACTGTTATCAAATGTTAAAACATCAAAAACTCCAACACAATTTACTCGCAACCTTTAAAGACCAGAGAATTTAAACAAAATTATTAAACTGAGACTTTAAAAAAGTTCAGCATTTCCTATATTAGGAAGGATCTCAGAATCTTATCTAGTCTAACCTCCTATCCTACCCCCATATAACCTCTTTCAACCACCATTTTAGAGATGAGGAAATTAAGGCTCACAGATACCAAGCGATAGGCCTATGGGTGTAGAAGTCAGTAACTGATAAGGCCAGGACTGGACTGTTACTCACACCTTCGACTACCAGGCGAGTGGTCTTTTCACCACACCAAGCTGCTACTTTATCAGTGATTCACGAAAGAGAACTAATCAGCTTTCTAACATTTACTGAAGATGTATTAGGCACCATTCACGTGTATTGATCATTCAGTTTTACATGTATTAGTCATTTAATCCTCTCAATAATCTTACGACACAGGTACCTTGTAAGTGTGGAAAGTAGAGATACCAATAGTCTTCTATGGTTGCTGCACACACAGAAGTTACAGAATTTGCTCAGGATCATACAGACAGCAACTAAGGAGACTCGGTATGATGAACCTGGCTAACCAGGTACCAGACCTTGAGCTCTCTGTGTTATGCTGTCCAAGAGAAGTCTCAAAATCACAGCAACTCAAATAAAACTCTGGTGAAGTCAAGGGCTGTGCTCCTTAACTTGGTATCAGTGGTCCTCAAAGCACTGGACCCAATGAGCAGCAACAGTATCACATGAGAACTTGATGGAAATATAAATTCTCAGGCCCCACTTCAGATTCACTGAAGGAGAACTCTGGGAGTGGAGCCCCATCACGTGTGCTTATTAATGAGCCCTCCAGGCAATTCTGTTTCATGCTACAATCGGAGAACCACGGTTGTACATAGAAAAGGTCTACTGATATCACTTCTACATCCAGCCCCTGACCCTAACTATGTATACGTCCCAAACTTTTACATGATTCCTGGTTGATGACCAGGCATTGTATTCTTAAGAATTCAGCATTTTTTTTTTTTTAACTTACAAATGGACTCAAAGTCACAGCAGTTCTTCTGGATGGAATATACGAAAAGGTAGAATTAAACGAATCATCATGCTTTGTTTACTAAACTGTCACAGGTTAGATGCTCAATGAAGAAGCCAAAACTCAGAATGGTGGTACCTTGTTTTGCCAGTTATCAGAATCTTTGTTGGGTCCATAACTCGACACGCCAAACCTGCTGTGTGAATGGTACGCAACGCAGAACTCAGTTGGACAATATAGGCCCAAATAAGAGATTCTGGCAATAATCCGGCATGCTGTCTGGGTAATGGTCCATCGTGTTGACCTATACAGCAAATAAATAAAAAATGACACCTTTGAAGTAACCAACTAAAAGACTAAAGAAGTCGAACCAAAATTAACAAAGAAAATCCATGCATCATGGCACAACTTTTCAATATATATATACACATAAAAAATTTAAGTTCGGTCTGTTAGTTAAGAACAGACCCCCAACTTCCTATTCGTGAGATTATACCTTTATGCTGTCAGCAGCAGCACAACTCTCACTGAAATGTTTTCTGTGAACCTTGTAATTACTGAACAATAAAGAAAATTAAAGGATTTATATTTAATGTGAACCAAATAAATGTAAATTCTGATTACAAACAGGAATGATGGGTATTATTTTACTTAAAATGTGGATAATCCCAGCCTATGTTATTGTTCAGGCAGGTGAAAACTGCTCATTCTATGCCTTGAAAGAAAAATAAAAGCCTCTACTATCATTGATGCTGAATGTTTTCTTATTCTCCTTAAACTGCTCGTCTCCTCTCTTACAGCCACGTCAGTTAGGATGACATCCGACTCATAAAAATATAAACGTAAAAACCTGAATATCACTTATGTCTAATAATGAAACACAAAAATAATCTGATCTACCATGACAGTAATCATTTGGATTCTACCAACTCTTGTTTAAGTGCTTCCTCTTCTTTTGTAATGAGAGAGAGAGAGAGAGACACAGAGAGAGAGAGACAGAGAGAATCCTAAGCAACCTCCAAGTCGGCAGAGAGCCCAATGCCACCGCGGGGCTCGATCCCACAATCCTGGGATCATGACCTGAGCCAAAATCGAGAGTCAGATGCTCAACCGACTAAGCCAGCCAGGTGGCCCTCAGTGCTTCTTGATGCTATTTTCTGGGTCACTGTTACGCCTTACACACCAGTGGAAAAGGAGCCGCATACATAAATCTAACCCAGATTTTCTAATTCTTTCAGGGAATATGACCCCTTATAAATTGAATTCAAGTGTTCTTAGGGTGGTAAGCAAGTTTTTTGTGAATCAGGCATAAAAGCAACACAGTTAAATGGTTAATTGTGGAGATAACAAATAGCAAAATTTCTGGCTTGGGATAAAGTTTCCAAGGAAAAGCAAATACAAAATTGAAAAGTTGCTCTCCCTCAATTTAGACAGATTAAAGATAGTACAATCTGGAAAACAGTGTCCGTCCGAAGTGGCGCTAGTGAGAACTGCCAAGACATTGTCAAAGAGGACTATGAAGAGTTTAAATAAAACTATTTGATAAATGTGGTAATAAGGAAAAGCAGTATTTATAGCCAACAGTGTTTTGCTTGCTCTGAGCCAGATTCTGTCTTTACCTGTATACTGTTAACAGCAGCAGAGTTACTTTACCCACGTTACCTCACTTCAAACGTTTTTTTTTTTAAGTTTATTTTTATTTATTTTGAGAGAGAGGCAGAGAGCAAGCAGGGGAGGGGCAGAGAGAGAGAGGGAGACGGAATCCCAAGGAAGCTCCGCACTGTTAGCACAGAGCCTAGTGCGGGGCTCAAACTCACAAACCATGAGGATCGTGACCCGAGCCAAAGTCAAGAGTTGGATGTTCAACCGAACGAGCCACCCAGGGTGCTCCTTCTTATCACAACCCTTATATAGTATGGTATGATTATTATTTCCATTTTCTAAATTAGTATATTTCTTACAATACAAAATTTTTTAGTTTGTGCTAAGTTAAAGAGTGTAAGAAAACATTAGACTTCCATCTATAGCTCTTCAAAATTATAATTTTTCTTTTAACAGTTATAAAGGGAAACTAGAGAATTGCCTTGGAGTAGAAGTTGCTACAAATTAAAGGACGTATGCTATGTCCAGGGAAATTACTAGCATTCAAACAATACCTTTAAATAACAGAAAAAGGAGTGATTCGTGTGAAAATGTAAACATTTCAAAATGTATCAAATAGTCGGTTAACACCAAAAATAAAGGTAAAAAAAAAAAAAACTGGAAAGGAGTGCTAATATTCATGGTTCTCAACAGGGGTCCATTTTGCCCCTCTGGAAACATTTGGCAATGTAGGGAGGAGCTATTTTTGGTGTCGCTACTGGAGAAGGGGCCTGCTACTGGCATCTAAAGGATAGAGGCCAGGGACACTGCTAAATATTGTGGAATAAACAGACAGCCCCCACAAAAATAATTATCCAGCTCTAGATGTCAACAGGGCTGAGGTTGAGAAACCCAGCTATAAATTAAAGCCAACAGTCATTTCACAGGTGCTACTACTAAAATAAACTTGAACAACTACAGCCATATCCATCTATAGGAAAAGTTATACCACATCCCCTTCAACAAAATTATGTATGTGTCTAAAGATGACACGGCAAAAGAAAAAAAAATGACCACACCATATGACCCGATTTTTAATGCCAAACAGCCATGTAACCACAGCTTTCTTCTTCCAACTGTCAGAAAGCAAAGTTACAAGTAAACAAAAGTAATATTTCGTCCATAATTCAAATCCTTAAAGGAGTCACAATCCAAAAGAGAATATACTGTGGACTCACATCTTTCTTCCTCCTTAATTTCTCTCAGTATGTGAGTCAAGAAAATCTTTAAAAGATTAAAAACTACAGTAAAAAATGCAATGCTTTGTTAACTGTACTTCAATTAGTAAAATTTTTTAAGAGACTTCAATGCTTTTTCCCTGCCCCCAAACAAGAAAATGATGCATACATTTTCCTTACCCAAATACCTAGTTAATTAACAAACATCTCAAAATGGATGACCTACCTACTTTGACTCTGAAGCAATTCACCCTCTAATAAACATTTATTAGAGCATAATTACAATATTTTGGTTCTCTTAAGTACTGGAACTATACATATTAGAAAATATCCCATTAAAGTAAATGTTACCTGAAAATTTATTTTGAAGATTAATTCCTTAAGTAACATGCAGTCCTACCTTTTAAAAAAATTTGTTTAGGGAAATCACTTCATAAATGATATATAGTCACACTGGGCTATAATAAGAGAGTCATTAAATTATATCCAGAAAATACAAAAGTTAGGGGGAAAATACTTATAACAAATGAAAGATGCAATGCTACAAAAATGATATAAAGAAAAGGAAACAATGTGACAGGAGACCAAAAAACAAGACAAAACAAAAAAACCAAGACTAGAAAGAAATATACCAAGAGAAAATGTGGTTGTACTTTGGGTGGTGAAGCTATAGGCGTTATTTTCCAAAATGCCTTTATCCAGAAAGCTTTGTAGTTTTATTTTATTTTTTTAATGTTTATTTATTTTTGAGAGAGAGAGAGCGAGTATGAGCGGGGAAGGGGCAGAGAGAGAGGGAGACACAGAATCTGAAGCGGGCTCCAGGCTCCGAGCTGCCGGCACAGAGCCCGATGTGGGGCCCGGACCCATGAACCTCAAGATCCCGACCTGAGGCCGAAGTCGGACGCTCAACCGACTGAGCCACCCTGGCGCCCCCAGAAAGCCTTGTAGTTTTAAAGGAAAAAACCAAAATGTTTAAGAGGAAAACACTTTCACCACATTCTCGGTTATTTACATTTCAGACACCTCCACGAGTCTTTCACACCCTGCCTCCATACTCAGCCTATACACACAATACTCTATTTCCCAGCCGCTTATGGACTGGCTTCGATTCTTTGAGACGTTTCTTTTTTTAATGCGCTATGATCACAGAAACAAATTCACGTGCACTTTAAAATAGAAAACCACTCTTCCACAGAGCAAAGGCATTTGTCAAAATGAATCTCGCTTGTGTGTCTTTCTTACCCCACTTTCTCTTTGTGAAATAGGCATCAGCATTAGGGTCATTGAAGTGTCTGCTCATCATAGTCTCTCCTCCCGCATGGAAATCATATGCAAACACAAGGGCTTAAAATAAAACACAAAACACTCATTATTGCAATCTGGCTTCAAGTAATGAAGCCCACAAAAGCAGAAAGACAAGTACAAATTACTCACAAGGCTCTGCAAATGCTTTAGTGGTAAATACTTCACGCAAGGTTACGATATTTGAGTGCTGAATTTTTTTCCACATATCGACCAACACCATGCACTTTGTGTTAACGAGACGAAAACCTATAAAAGGAAATTTTTTCTACTAAACTGCAAATGAAATCCCTCCTGTATTCCATCAGAATCGTGAAGAGAAGGCCATGTGATATATCATTTATGAGCTACTAATTTCCAAATGAAATAACAAATTTATTTATTGTCCCTTATACACATATTAATTAAATAAATAAATACATGCGGGAATATTTCAATAATCTTAGCCTCAACCATATGCTTCAAAGAGTGGCTAACTTATCTTCCGTACCGTGTATCCTCCGAAGGCAATACGGCAGATCGTCTTTGCTGTTTACAGCTTTGTAGCAAGATGTGATGTATCCAAAATTACTTGATTTCTGTATCCGGTTGGGCGGCGGCAGTGGTTCTAGAGGGAACAGGCTATGGTAGCTGTCAACTTCTGTAGGGACTGCTAGAGTAATTCGTAAAAGACAACTTTAACTTGCTGATATGCATAAGTCTCTCAGAGCAAAAAAGAAATCGAATTTACCATAAACCACGGGTATCAAAACATACTTTTGAATTCTGGAACAGTGTCAACACTCATAACAATTCTATAAAAGAAAATGGTTTCATTATCAATAAAAAATAAGCATTACAGAACAACCAAAGAACCAGATTTCATACACTCAGAAAATTTTTTTTAAATTTCTTACATAGGTTTCACACCCAGCCCAGGGCCCGACACGGGGCTTGAACTCATGACCCCGAGAGCAGGACTTGAGCCGAGATCGAGAGTAGGGTGCTAAACGGACTGAGCCACCCAGGCGCCCCTTGAAAATATTTATCTTTTATAGCACCACACAACTTTTTGTTTCTCAGTTATTAGAAACAAACTGTGTTATCACTTACAGGTATTAAACATTTCTGATTTTGCTTTTGCTTCTTAAAACACTCTGGTTTGCACAAAATAGATTTAGACAATGGTGTTAAGCATATGAATTCTTGTTTTTTAAAACATACAGAAATTCAAAACAAGTAACATTAAATTGGAGAGTGTGTATGTGTAACGTATCTGTGGGTATATGTATGTATAAATATGGCAATCTATCAAGACTTTCAACCATTCAGTGGAACAGCACTGTTTCACTCCCTAGTAAAACATAAAAGAAAGAAAATGAAAACAACTTTATCCTCATGATTTCCACGTTCTTCAAAGCAAGAAAAATTATGTTTAAGAATAGCTGGGATAATGCATTGTAATTGGCTCATGATACTCTAGTCAGGCATTTAGAAAACTATTTATGTTGAATCCCAATCTGTTGTTTCTTATAAGGACTAAATAGGGGCGCCTGGATGGCTCAGTCAGTTTAAGCATCCAGTTCGATTTGGGCTCAGGTCATGATCTCACGGTTCTGTAAGACCAAGCCTTGCATCGGGCTCTGTGCTGACAGCTCAAAGCCTGCTTGAGGTTCTCTCCCTCCCTCTCCCTCTCCGCCCCTCCCCTGCTCACTCGTGCTCTCTCTCTCTCAAAATAAATAAATCACCATTAAAAAAAAAAAAAGACTAACTGTATTCAGTGGTTGGTTTCTGTAAGGAGTATAGGCAATTTACTTTTCTTTTTAAAGTTTATTTATTTATTTATTTTGAGAGAGACAGAAAACCAGAGTGGGGGAGGGATAGAGAGAGATGGGTGAGAGAGAATCCCAAGCAAGCTCTGCACTCTGAGTGCAGAGCCCGGCACGGGACTAGATCCCACAAACCGTGAGATCATGACCTGAGCAGAAACCAAGAGTCCGAGGCTCAACCGACCGAGCCACCCAGGTGCCCCTATGTTTTCTTCTTTACCGCTCCCTATTTTCTGATACATACATGTATCAGTTTTGCAATTCAAAAAGAGGAGGATTTTTTTAATGCTTCAAATACAATCAAATTACATTTCCCAACGGAACAGCTTCCATTCTCCTAAATGTCTTGAATGACTTAGGAATACTCAAGAGATTTCAAATGAAAAGCAGGTAAGTGAACATGCACAGTACACACAGAAAACCTTCTAGAAAGAACACAGCAAGAACTTCAACAATGGTAACCTCTGAGTGGGAGCACTGTTATTCTCTTTACACTATGCCATACTTCCCAAACTTTTTACAATAAATATGTTTAGCACTATTTTTAAAACACGTCAATAAATCTCTTTCTAAAAAACACACGGACCAATATGACTAATAATTTTTCACTGAATGCCTGTTAAGGAATACAGGTTAAAACCCTAATCAGAAAACTGTAACTCCAGAAGACAGGCTCATAATGGCCCTTCCGCCTTTGCTAAATTGACATTCACCATCTCTTTGTTTTCGAAACAACCACAGGAGACAGAACTCTATTTCATAAAGAAAATAAGGATCACACATCTAGAAAGGGAGTTGGGATGCAAACTCAGGGCTCTGATTCCAGAGTCTCGTGCTCTTAACCCCCAGACGGCATTTTGGCCAGAGTGCAAAAAACAGACACTGATTCAAACAGACACTAACTTTCAAAACAAGGTCACATGACATATTCTACTGAAATAAAGGCAGTACAAGGGAAGTATACACACAAGGAAATGCAGCTGCAACTTTGCCCATTTATCTTTTATTTTAACAATCAGCGTAATTTCCACAAACAAATGATGAATAAATTTTGTTCCCTGGTTATTTCATGAGGAGCATCTAGTAAGAGAAATAATTAATTTCAAATTAGTGAAAAGGTAATGAGTGCCTACTCATTAATGAAATACAGGTTCTTATCAAGACAGGTTATTAATCAAAACAGGTTATTAATTTTGATTAATAAGGTCTTATTCAAGACAGGTCTTAATCAAGACAGGTTATTAACTTATTAATACAGGTATTAATGAAATACAGGTTCTTATCAAGACACTAAGAGAAAAATAAAGGACAGAGATCTATATGGAAACATAATACAGTACAAGAAAAACAGCTATTAAAAAAGTACAACTCACCATGGCACTGGTTCTTAAACTTCAACACCCTTCAGAGTCACTGACAGTGATAGCAATACACAGTTTGCTGGGCCCCATGCCCAGTGTTTACTTAGTTGGTCTACAGTAGGGCCCGAGAATTTGCAATTCCAAGAAGTTTCCAGGTAATAATGAAAAGATGCTGCTGGGGCAAGGACCACATTCTGAGAAGCACTACGCATGGAAATACCCAGAAGGAAGCCATTCTCAAGGATCCTAGAAAAGATCTTACAGAGGATTTGGTACGTGTACTACAAACTGAAGGATGAGACTGCTCACAGTGATACTCCACAACGAGCGAACGAGCGCTTTGCTTTGTGGTGAGGGAGTAAACAGAACCACCACCGCCACCCAGGCCTCAATGCATATACTGTGTTCAGGAACCGTGAAATCTCACGCGGTGGGAGAGCAGGGTGTATTACAGAAGAGGTACAACGTGGAGAAAAAGCTGAGGGGGTTCTGTTGGGACTGGATCAGAGGGGAATACAAATGCTAGACTGAGGACCTGAAATTCACTACGCCAAGCAGCGGAGTCATAGCACCAGTGTGTGACAAAGAGATTGAGGGAGGGTCACAATCAGCTAAAAATTGTACTAACTCCTTTGTCCCTGTGTGCCCTTTCAAGCAAGGCTTGTTGAATTCTCTGCGTCACGGGGTGGAAAAAATCGTGCTTCAGTGGAAGACCACGGAGTATCCAATGGATGGCTTTTCGATGTCTGATTCTGATGCCACGGAAGGTATTTTGCACCTCTGTAAACTGCACACAGGTAACTGGCAGCACTGCAGAAGAACGCCTGCCTCCTCCGTGGAAAAGCCAGTTTGCACACGCATTTCGATACCCCTGAGCTAGTAGTAACAGGTCCTACAACCGGCTCCCTCACGACTTAAATAAAATCTTCAAAACGTTCATTTTGATGTCTGTACATATGGCGTTACCTTGTTTCCGAAAGTCATCTTTGAACACTACATTTCCCAGTCTACCCTGAAATGATCGTATGCAGCCTGATATTAACCTTAAAAAACCGAATGTTTCCACTGATAGGAATACTCACTGTCGTTTTGCTCTTCGTTTCCAGCTCAACTTAACAAATACATAAAATTAAGTATGAATAAAGGGAATAGGGGGTGCCTAAATCACTGTTAGGCCATCAAAAATCAGACTAGGGATACCAACGTGTAAGATTATGGACAGAGCTGCATTCTTCACGTCAGCCCCAAGTTTTAGTCTGGGGTCCAATTCCACCAAGTAATAGTAAAAACAGTGATAAAAAATAAAATGAAATGTTAGTGTCTTTGCTCTATTCAACCCTACCTCCCCTCGAAGGACATATAAAATAATAGGTCCAATCTAAGATATCGAATGTCTGAGATTCACTACGGTTTCTCAACCTTGGCCCTACTGACATACCAGACTGGATCACTCTCTGTTGTCAGGGACTGGTCTGTGCACTGCAGGGTGTTCGGCAACCCACCGGTAGCCAGCAGCACCCCACCGCCAGCTGTGACAACCAAAACCGTTCCAGACACGACCAAATGACCCGTGATGGGGTAACCACTCCTGGTGCAGAAGCACTGATCTACAGGAAATAAATTATGACTTCAAACTTGAGAAGTACTAATCTGGTGGGAACATGAGCTATGAAATGGAAAACGGAGAGAAAAAAGACAGCAAGACCAAATATTAATGCATGGGTCAGCATGAGATGAAGATTGTAGTAAACAAAAGACATGAAAAAGATCAGTTAGAGCAGTGACCCCCCCCCCAAAAAGCATTTACTAAACCTTGTGGAACATGGGGCACAGAAGCGGATTAACCATAACCTTTAGTCTGTGACACTCAGATCACTGGCTCGTGTCTACATAAAGCCTGGTTTTATGTAGTTAATTATTCTTAATAGCAGAATAAGCATCTGCAAACTCAGTACTCATCAGACCTTTAACTTACATCTAAATTACGGTTCTCTTTACCAACCTCTGCCTTCCTTCTCTCACTTCCTTCCTTTTTTATATGGCTGCATTGCACATAATATATACATAAGCATATACACATACATTTACATAAATGTAAATATATGTATAAATTTTGGTTAACTTTGTAAAAAGGTAGTATGCTGTATATAGTCTCTTGCAACTCACTTTACTTACTAATCTTCTTCTGGGTTGTTGCAGCTCAGTGAACTTCCTTCCTCTCAGCTGCTGTACCACCTTCCATTAGCTGACAGCAGCACAGCTACTCTGGATTGATCAAAGTTTCTGCTATTTTGAGTGACAATGTTATGGATACTTCGTCATACATTTTGCGGCTGAAAACGTATAGGAGTCTACCTGTTTCCAGGAGGAGAAGTGCTGGATCACAGGTTCACCCGACTTATGCTCCCTACAGCAACGCACCAGAGAGCCTGTGGACCCATATCCTAACACTTTACACGACTGCACTTCAAGATGGCAGCTTACCTGAACTTTCCCTAATTGTCAGTGATGGTTCACATCTCGTCATACATGTACTGCTCATGTGAATTTCCTTTCTTTACGTGCCTATTCCTATCTTTTGGCCATTTTTCTGTTGAGTTTTTTATGCTCTTACTGAATTGTCTTTCTTATATTCTTTGTCAACTGTGTAAATATCTTCTTCCAGGTTTTTTCTTTACTGTGGGTATCTTTGGATTGCTTTTCAATTCTAACTTAGTAAAATTTAGCAGTATTTTCTCTAAGAGTCAGCAATCTTTGCCTCCTGTAGAAGAAATCTTTCCCTACTGATATGTTAAATCTATTCGCTAATATTTTATAGTATAAAAAGCTTTTAAAGTTTTGTACACAAGTGCCCACCCTCTCGCTTTGCCCTGGGCATTTCTTCCATTTGGCTGTCCCTGAGATGTAGCCTCTACACACTAAACCAGCAACAGGTCCTAAAGTGAATCACTCTAGCAAATTACTGAACTGGTGCGGCGGGGTGTGGGGGGAGAGTGGTGGTAGTGGTTATGGAAACCCCCAAATTGGTAGTTGGTCAGAATGTGGGTAGCCTGGGCACCCCACCTTGGCGGGCATCTGAAATGGGAGTAGTCTTGTCAGACTGTGCCCTTAATAAATAATCCGTTAGGACATGAAGTAAATGCCAGAAGTATTATGAGTAAAAACAGCTCACATGCTTTGACTGCAATTATACTGCATCTATACATCAGTTTAGGAAAACTGACATCTTACTCATTATGTCTTCCTATTTATAATATAATATTTTGGGGGCACCTGGGTGGCTCAGTCGGTTGGCTGAGTGTCTGACTTCGGCTCAGGTGATCTCACAGTCCGTGAGTTCGAGCCCCGCGTCGGGCTCTGTGCTGACGGCTCAGAGCCTGGAGCCTGCTTCAGATTCTGTGTCTCCCTCTCTCTGCCCCTCCCCCCTCATGCTCTGTCTCTCTCTCGGTCAAAAATAAACATTAAAAAAAATTTTTTTTTAATATATAATATTTTGCTCTAATTATTTATCTTACTTAATATCTCTTAGTAAGTCTCCCCCATTGAGATCGCACACATCTTTTGTTGCATGTATTCCCTAGCTACTGATAACCTGAAACCACTGTAAGTAGCATCTTTTCTTTTAATTATATTTAAGTTATTGGCTACTGGCCTACAGAAATTTAACTGACATATATTAATCTCGTATCCAGCTATTTCCTAAGCTCTATTATAATTTCAAGTTATGCCCAACCTCTGGTCATACGACTTATACATGATTGTGGTCATAAAGACTGGAAAGGCAAAAATAAACCTACTTATTTTTCTTTTCTTCTTTTATCCCAGCTAAGAACTCAAAGACAATGTTAAATAATTAAGGAAAATTCCAACCTGAATACTTTAAAGGTTATGACAAATCAGTTCCCTGTCCATCTAAACTGAAAAGATTGGTGTTAGGGCATAAGAGCTACATATTATTCCTTTTAATTCTTTAGCAATCAAGAAAATGCACAGTAGACTATGTTGAGTCCTTGATTACAACCACATGCTTTGAGATTATCTCTATGGCAAATATATTCCTACTGCATTATTTATAAAGTTTTGCTAAATTATACCATATTTAATCTTGCTATATACAGAATAAGCTAGGCAAAGAGATTTTAATGTACTCTGAGAAACACTGTGGTACAGTCAGAAAAACCTGACTTTAAGTCCTGACTGACCAGCTGATTACTAGCCATCAGTGCTAAAGGCAAATTACTTAGCCTTCCTCTCGCCCTCAGTTTTCCTCATACGTAAGAGGGAGAGGACAGTATTCGTGTCAATGTCATAGGATTTTTATGAGGAAGAAAGTAAGACATATAAAGAATTTAATCAGCACGTTATCTGGTACACCATAGTTTCAAAAGTAATAATTACCTTCCCCGTCTGTTTAAGTATCCATACTTTATCAAGTTTCAGGAAACAATATTCTAATGCACAATGAGGTAAATCACCATGAATTTTAAAACCACCAACTTTTCTGACAAACTAGAATACTGTCACATGGAGAACAGAAATGGACTAGATGGTCAGTGGCATCTTGGAACTCTTCAAAAGTAGATTTCAAATAAATACACTCATAAAATTGTAACTAGCTGCCCAAGGCATAAAAACATGTACATCGAGATCCTAATAACCTTTAAAAGGAAGGATGAACCAACTCGCATTTTACCTGGCATATCTGCTTGGTCGATTTGAGCCATTGTTATTAAATGCCTGTTAATCAGCTCCTAAGAAAAGAAAACAAGTATATTTACATATAAACAGAGCTTCTAAAATCTGATTTTCTTATTATAAGTAAATAGGTATTAATATTTTTTCATATGCACACTTTTTGATGTCGACGACATGAAATGACATTTCTAATAACGATAAAACATCTAAATTCCAGGCCTGGAGAGACCTGCCCATAATTAAGGTTGGGGTTAAGTAGCTATGCTTTGACCCAAAGCACGTAACTATACCTCTGTGGCTGAAGACAAGGCCTACCCTAAGCTCGTCAATAATTTATTCATCAACATTATACTGGTACAACTTCTGTGAAATAACATTTTTTTTCTGAGATTATAAGTATAAAATGAAATTCTACGTATCAAATAATACCCAGCTGTTTACCTAAAAAAAAAAAATTATTTTATAAAACCTACTTTATAGAAAATATTAAGCTCTATTACTTTTTAAAAAAATTTTTAAAGTTTATTTACATTTGAGAGACACAAGGGGGGGGGGGTGGCAGAGAGAGCCGAGAGAGGGCAGTGGGGGGAGGGGGAGAATCCCAAGCAGGCTCCATGCTGTCAGCACAGAGCCGGACACGGGGCTCGAACTCACAAAACTGAGATCATGACCTGAGCCAAAACCAAGAGCTGGAAGCTTAACTGACTCAGCCACCCAGGTGCCCCAATATTAAGCTATTTTAAAATGAGGTTTATTTCTAGGCCAAACTACTTATTCTCAACCTCCAGATATTAACAAAAAGTGGTCTGAAGGTTAGAGACCATTTCAATAATTTATATATTTCAGAGACCTTTCAATGCACAGGATACGAAGTGCAAAAAGGTGGCCCATTTAAGTAGCTATTTATTCTGTTTTACGTCCTAACACATACTGATCTACAAATTTTCTTGAAAAACGGGTTTCCTTAAATAAATATGCCAATTAGGACTCATACACTCTACATTCTAGCTGCTTTAGTGCATACAGCATGTTTGATCACATGATCTCATTTGAAAAGAGCTCTGTTCTTTCTCCGGCTCGTCGTTACAGCACAACAGCCATTACGGACTCCCCCCAAGAACTCTGAAAGCCTACCTGTCGGAGTTCGTCGGCCATGAAGAAGGACGGTGCATTTGCTTTTGGTTGCATGTAGGCAACATGAGGTGCAGTTGGAGGATATATGTGGTAGTTTGGAAATACCTAAAAAAGGCAGGGAGGGGGGAAATGTAATAACCAACCTTTCTCACTCGATAAGCTTTATCATTGTTTCGGTAAAGCTGTAAGCTTTAAATGACAGCGATAGATAAACGGATACGTTTTCATCTTTAAATCATAGTGAACTAATAAGCACCTTAGAGGACAGCTGTTGTCGGGACACTTTCAGAATGAACTCACTTTATACAAATAATCTTGTAGTAATCAATTTAAAAGTCTGACGAGAAAGGAAACGTTCCTTCGGACACAGTAAAACCTAACTTCCAAGGAGAGGCCAAAGCTGCACTTTGGAAGAGGTTATGTAGTCCGTCAGCATTTTTTAAAGCAGCGGGAAGAGAGAAGAAAGCCGGTGACAGAGGTGTTTGGATGCGGTCAGATAATGAGGTAACCCTGCCCTGGCTCCCCAAAGAACCACCCCCTTGCAAGGGCTTTTCGTGGCCAACCTAGACAGACTGCTGCGTCCACACTGGTAAGCACCTCACACTGCAACAGTGAGGAGGACGGACCGACGGACTGACTCTGGGTCTGGTCCGCGGCTCAGGCGAACGGAAGAGTGAACAGTCTATTTAAATGCCTTCAGGGCAAAACTATGGCAAAGTTACCGAATCTGCTTCAAGCCTCTTTGCTTTCATTTTTCCGAGTGGACTTTTCCCCACCCCCTGGCTTCTTCTCTTCTGCCTCTGCCTCTCCTTCCTCTTCACCGGCCCCTGATACAAAATAAACGTACATTCTAAACTATCTTTTCCTTTTTCCTTTTTAAAAAGCTGGAACAAACGCTTTGTTTTTCGTCTTTGTAAAATGAATTCAGCTGATTTCTGCTGCCCTCAGATAATTATTCTGCTCTGGATCTCAACCAGGAAGTGGTTTTGCAACACCTGTATGTATGGTTTCCTTTAACCTATATCCGCAGGGAGAAGATTTCCTTTCTCTTGCCTCGGTTTTCTTACACCAGAGAGCACAGTTTGGCTTAATTAGCTCAAGTTCACCATGAGCACATTTCTAACAGTGGTCTGAAGGGTAAAAACATCATAAAAATGTGCCCTATGTAATCTCTACAAAAACAGCTGAGTTTTGTGACAAAAGAACCTCTTTATAGATTAAACTAAACTTTCTACAAATATGCTATAATAAAAATGTAAATAATTATAATAAACCCCCAAAAAAGGTAACACATTGATGGAATTCTTACTTGAAAGAACCAAGGAAAGTCTCTACTCTACCTCAATTATTTGACCTTCTGTTCGGCAAGCTGTTCTGTGATAATTTTTGAAAGATCTCTGACCAAAAACAAAACAAAACAGAACAAGACTATTAGCTATTTATTAGTTTTTGAAACATTTTACATAATTTACAAGTACTTCTATAAATGTTTTCACTAAATTATTATCCCCATTTACAACTGGGGAAATGGTCTCAGAGGTACTAAGATTCAAAAGTCACAAAACAATGGCAGGACCGGGAGGGACTCTTAAAAAAACATAAAAGAACTCTGTCATCTTTCCTTTCAAATTGCCTTTTAGTAAACCATTAATCAAAATAAGCCATTAGTTTAACTTGTGAGATCAAAATCTGCTTACTAAAATCCAAGCATACTTTTCATCGAAACCTATGCTCTGTAATTATGTCAAATGTCTACCATTGAGATCAGTTCTCCCACCTTAATGGAACTTGGCTTTCGAACTCACAAGCTCTTCATCCACTACTTATTTCACCATACCAGTTAAAAAACAATTTTTTGACATAGCCAGAATGAAGCAAAGAGATACAATTTATGGAACATGACGACACTTCCCTCTTTGCCCTTTCCCCTCTCTCCCTCTGCCTTCCTTTGGTAGCTCTTTCTTCATCCACGATCAGGGTTTCCCCCGCTGGGCTTCCTCCTTCCTTACCAATAACCCACACTGGAAGCCCCTTATCATCATGTGTCCTCCACTATCCAGAGATCTAGAGATTAAATCATTGCCTCACCTGAAGCAAGAGTTTATCATCAGTTTGTTTTTAGTGACTACCGTAAGAAACCATCTACTTTCTCCAAGTTCTTACCAGAGGTAAAACTACGTACACCTACAAACAAACGCAGCAAACATCAACTCCAGCTAGCACCAGTACAAGGTAACCCCATGAGCAAACGTGCCATAAAGTACTCAACTAGAGCCAGAATATAGTCTGATTTGTGATTAAACCCGGTTCTGTCTAAACTGGAGTTATTATTAATACAGAAAGTTTACTTTGAAGAGATGAGAAGAGGTCAGGATCATCGTCTAAGTTAGAAAAGTAAATACGTTTTCACATCACAATAAAAAGATGCAAGGGGCGGGGGGGGGGGGGGGGGAACCTCCTCACTAATCTCATTATCAAGAAGGAACTGCTGTAAGACTACTCTCACTTCTCCCGTCATGTAGACATACCATTCCAGTCAAAGGTGCTGGGGTTGTGTCTGTATAGAAGTAAGTCGTCCCACCGACAGTTTCCTTTTGGATCACCTGACCAGAAGATGGAGTCTGAGAAACAGGATTATTAACAGATGTAGAGGCACTAGAAGGCACCATGTAATTTGCTGGATTTGGAGTGTGACTTCTTCTTCTGGGCG
Source organism: Lynx rufus (assembly GCF_022079265.1). Taxonomy (NCBI): domain Eukaryota; kingdom Metazoa; phylum Chordata; class Mammalia; order Carnivora; family Felidae; genus Lynx; species Lynx rufus. The sequence goes on along the minus strand of NW_025814823.1, from coordinate 7,777,964 downwards.
CAGGAGAAGTATGTGGAGTGATCTTGGGAGAATGAAGAGGAGAAGATCCGGCAGACAAGGACATTCCTGAAGAAGACGTAAAAATGTTTCTTAGGAGCAAAAACTGGTTTTAGAGAAAAAGGTCTGGAAAATAAAATGCAAACATTCATTTGGAAGAAACATCCTCTTTAGCAAATTCTTTAAGTGCAAAAATAAAAGCCATGATTTTATCTTGGTTTGTTTTAGAGAAAGCTCTGATGAAAGCAAGTGTAAAGACGTTTCTTTTTTTCAAACACAGCCATTTCCAAATAAGCTAGGAAATTTATTGCAAGAATAGTCTCCTCCATATCAAGGTTTACATGAGAAACTTCAATAGTAAGAATCATCGGTAATTTAACAAATTAATTTTATGGAAAAATGAGACATAAGCAACTGGGACTCTCAAAAAGCCTTCTTATAAGCCTTTAATAAAAGCCTTTCTTTCATCAAGGGCTCAATTCCTTTTTGGCAAAGAATCATTTAAAACTATGGCTATTAACACAAATACCACCTTATCCTCCAGTAGTATAGTTTTAAAAATCAAACTATTTAATGAGATTTACTAGATTTCTTTTGGCCAAATACAGTTAACAGAATGGTTTGAAAAAGCAAAACAATGAAGTCTAGTCTCAGCTGAAGTACATGGCAGCTTACACACTATTATTTTTGAATCAAGCAGTACACTGTTTTTATGCCTTTTGTCTTTTAACTCTAAATAGGCATACACTAAAACAAATGAAAATTTCTGCAGATGTGTACCCTGTAATATTAGGTCAAATGATGCCACTGGATTTTAGTGGAAGTTTTATGCAAACACAACTAGAAGAAATCATTGTATGTAGGGCATCCTCTATTAGGATTCTAATGTGAAGAAAGGGAAAGGACAATTGTCGTAACCCTTCAGGAGATTCCAACTAGCCGAGAAAACAAGTCCAGGTCACATGTAAAAGACATAAAATGACTTACAAAAACACTCCACTGTAAATTAACATACTGCAAACTACATGCATAAATGCAGATGGAATGCAAGTTAATTAAAACCAGGTAGAATCAATCAAAGGCTTAATGGAGGTGATCAGTTCTGAGCAGAGACTGAAAAGAATTTCTAGAGCTATAGGTACACTTTTTAAAAAACTCAGCTTACTCCCCGAACTACTTTGTGGCCATGGGGAGTTAACTAAAACACACACCTTTAAAGTAATATGCCACCTCACAATGCAAGAAAAAAGTTTACCAAAATGCCTCTTGTCAGAGAAATATGATTAACAGGGACATGAATTTCAATTTTGAGAAATTCATAAAACACCAACACTGTTTTTTGGACAGATGTAGGTGGACAAAAATAAGGTGAGAACTGAGATAACACTTATCTCTACTCGGGATAGCCCTTTCCACTTTCTAAAGAGCCTTAAGGTAATTATTCTGATTTTCTGAGCAACTAAATGAGTTAGGAAGGCGAGGCAGGTCAAGTTACAAGCACCACAGTACAGAAGTCAGACATGAAGAGGTTCTGACTTGACCAGTGTGACATTTGTGCAAAGTCAACAGCAAAGCCAAGACTCAAAGCCAGGTCTCCAAACTCCAAATGGGACAGTCGTACCGCTATAATACAATGTCTACTGCACTGACATGAAAATAGGCCGGGCATTCTCAAGCGTGTCTTAAATGTATCTAAGGGAAACGCTAAAAATCTAAACCCCCGTTTAAAAAAACCAGTATTTATAAGGAAACCAAGCTACTATATTAAGATATAAGCTTATTTTTTTAAAAAAACTGTTCCAGAGTTCTCTGTGTTTTCTTAACTCTGTATTACACATCGAATTGCAGGTTAATCCATACAGCAAAAAATTGAATTATTTAACTATCTTTGAAAGATAAATACTCCCCACTTACCTAATATGAAATGCATTTAAGAGTTTTCCTAAGCTAGTATTCCAAGTCTTTCCAAGATAAAATTGGCCAAGTCATCAAAGATAAGCGAACTGTGTTTACTACCTTTAAGTTAAATAGCAGCAAGAAATACAGCTACCATTTCTTGAGCACTTTCCACGGGGCAGGCACTAATAAACGTACTTCATATACATCAGTTTGTTCAACCCTCACAACAACCCTGTGAGGTAGGTATGTCATATTCACCTCACTGCAAAGGAAACTAACATTAAAAAAGTTTTTAAACTTATTCTAAGGACAAATACAGGTTGTTAAACAAAAGAATCAAGACTCAAACTCCAATCTATTCGATTCCAAAGCCTGCGCTCTTAGTCAATATGCTCTACGGTCGCCCGGTTCCTAAGTCCTGTACTAGAGGGTAGAAAGGGGTCCATTACTTGTAGTAGTAACATGAGCAACTACATAAGCCACATGGGGTGGCGGAGGTGCAGCACGGGGTGAAGGGAAAAATCTTGACACCAAAGTAGGTGTGTAAGTGAGACAGAAGGTACACTATCTCCTTAAGGCTCAATACATGGGGAAAGATTACCAAAAACAATCTGTGGTCAATTAAGAAGGAAATTCATGCACAGAATTTAGAAGTTATAAGTAGCCAGCTTTCCATGAAATTGTCAATGCTGTAGCTGTTCTAAAACAAAGTTACAACACTGACATTTGCCTTCACGTATCTGAGCTGAGGCAGCTAAGTTATTTGAATACATTCAAAAGAAAGCATGTACACTATGAAGTACCACCACCCATAGGGGTTAACAGGATATTTAAATGCATAGGAAGCTAGAAATGAAATGAACCCCAAATTACCGAAACATCAAACCTAGCCACATAAGGCACAGCTTTGTGCCACCAGAATATTTTACAAACATGTTAAAGAACTGAGTACAATATGCACATAGCTGCTCGAAGAGAGGTATTCTGTACTTTCCTATGAAGACAATAGCCACAACTCACTCACTACCAACTGCCCATATACAAGACTAAATTACAAACAGCACAAAGGAGTGGAACCATACTCCAGAAATGAGTAGTTAAAAGTAAAGATGAATGAAAACGAACAGGTTTGATTTCATCTCTCTCACATGTAAATACTCCTTTAGAAGTTCGCTCTTTCCATATACAGGGGGAAGGCCTACTTGTAGTAATTCCCACACCAGTGCCTTGCTGTTAACCGGTACTCGATCACCAGAACGCTTAAGCAAATATAGAAACCACTGAGGATACCATTAAGAGACAATATGGAAGAATGGAAATTTGTACTTAAAAAAAAAAGATGATTCAGAAACATTTCATTTTTGTATTTATGTTTTGTGTTACTTTTTATAATTTATTCTTAGAATGACAATTTGGTGACATCATATACAATACCTATGCACTATAATTCATTAGGTTAAATGCAAACTGTGATACTTGAGTCGGACCTGTCAAATTAATTGCTTCAGAACATTTAAAAAACATCTTTTCTTAAATGTATCCCAATTCAAATAAAAGTGAGGAAACCATACGGAAATGCTCGCTCACCAGAGGAGTTAACCAGAACAATTAACAAAATAGAAGAACTAATATAAAAAACTTCAAGGCTACTTTACGGAGTCAAACTATCAGTGTTTTTGGATGACATGATTCTATACTTGGAAAAAACACAAGAAAACCAACAAAAAGACTCTTGTAAATAATGAGAGAATTCATTACAGTAAATGTAATTACAATATTAACGTATACTAAATGAACAGCATTCCTAAATACAAACAACCAGTTAGGGCAATATCGTTTCTGGGAAATCAGATTCCACTAACATGATACCGTCCCTTTAACCCCTACCGAAACTGTGAATACACAGAACTACAAGGTAAAATACAACCCAAATTTAAAATATACCTAAGGTCAAAAGAACAACAACAAAGAACTCCAAGAACAAGAAATGAAAGAAAAATCTGGAATTAAGAGGTTATACTGCGAAAAGTCTGAGGAAAAAACCTTGGGCCAGATATAGTCTCTAACTGAGGCTTTAATGCCCACAGGAGAATATGAAATATGGCCTTCAGCCCATAAAACATGGGGGACGGAACCCAAATCCCAGTGTGAAGCCAAGGAGTCTAGAAAAGCTGCAACACCAGTGAATGTAGGAGGAGAAAACTTTCTACCTACTGGCCAACAGAAGCCAAAAAAAAAAAAAAAAAAAAAAAAAAAAAAAAAAGTAAGCTTGCTTGTGGAAGAGAGAGATGAAGGAAAGGAGCAGACCGGGGTGGTGTCCAGAGAAAAGAACCCAATGCCTGTATCATGCACAGGTGTAAGAGGGAAAATTTCCAGCAGACTTCATGTGATAGGAATCCCAGTGAGAAATTCACATGAAACTTGCACCGGCACTGGACGTCTGCATGAAGCAAACACCAACTGTTTTTGATGAGTGCTTCTACAACCAGAATACACAAGATCTGCCCCCCCAGAAAAACAATCCCACTTAGAAGAACTCTCAAAGAGCTGGAATGCACAATATACTTGAGAATTAATTCCCTGAGAAAAAGGAATCTCAGAAAACAGAACCCTGTAAAAGAAATAAAACAACTAAAATGATTAAGGACATGAAAGAAATGACAAACATGAAAAAACAGGACATTTGTTCTTAAAGAGAACTAGACTCTTGAAGAGTAAAAAATATAATCACTGAAATTGAAGGGGGGGAAAAACTCAACAAATGAGTTAAATGGCAAAGTAGACACAATCAAAGAGAGAAAAGATAAACCAGAGAAGAAACTGAGGAAATTGCCTACAAATAAAACTTGGAAAATATGAAAAAGTAGTTAGGAGACACAAAAGGTAGAATGAGAAGGCAAATTTCCTGGAGAAAAAAAAGAAAGAATATTGGGGAGACAAAGCAATATTCAAAGACAAGATTTGTGATTTTCAAGAATTCATTTACCATATAAATCCTAATTGAAGAAATCCTGAGCAAGAGATCTACACAGAGTAAGTAAAAACAAATCTGTCAGTCAACTGAAATTGTAGAGTGACAAAGATAAAGAGACAAATCTAAAAAGCTACCAGAAAAAAGACAAACTATCTAAAAACAAAATGAAAAACTCCCAAAAAACAATGACATCAGCAACATTAAACCTGCATCAGCAACAGCAACATTAAACAATGAAATAATATAATCAAAGGAAGGAAAATGAATGGTCATATATTTTATTTTATTTTTGAAAGGGGGGGGCGGGGTGAGGCAGAGAGAGAGAGAGGGAGACACAGAATCCAAAGCAGGCTCCAGGCTCCAAGCTGTCAGCACAGAGCCCGATGCAGGGCTCAAACTCACGAACGGCGAGATCATGACTTGAGCCAAAGTCAGACGCCCAACCGACTGAGCCATCCAAGCACCCCAAATGAATGGTCATATTAAAGTTTATACACAGTTTGCAAATGAGGGGGACAATGAAGACATTTTTATCTCTCACATCTCCTTGGTGAAAGAACAATAAAATGATTAACTCAGTATAGAGGTAACTCCTTCTCCCTAAAACAATAGAATATCAAATTATATGGGTAAATCTGAATAAGCACTGACAGCGAAAGAAGAACAATTAATCTGAGATAGATTAAAGTCAAAGTATAATTAAGATTCTAGGAATTATAACATTAAAAAAGGGCAGAAAGAAACAAAGTCATTAAAAATCCTCATAATAATATCTTTACCTCCTTCCTCTTCCACAATTTCATACTTAGTAAAAGCAAGCATGGTAAAATTCTAGGGGTGACAACTACACAAAACAGAAACATAATATAAAACATCCAACCTCTACCTCACACCATATATAAAAATTACCTCAAAATGGACCAATAACCTAAACACAGGAGCTAAACTATGAAACTCTAAGAAAACAAGCATAAACCTTCAGGATCTTCAGCTAAGCAATGGTTTCTTAAAATAGGACACCTAAAGCACACATAACCAAAAGAATCAAAAGTAAACTGGATTTCATCAAAATTGAAAATTTTTTGCACTCCGCAGTAAACTATCAATTAAAATATTTACAACTCATATTCAATAATGGGCTCATATGCACAATATATAAGGAACTCTCATGACTCAACAATAAAAACAAATAACTACATTTAAGAATGAGCAAAGGATCTGAATAGACATTTTTCCAAAGAAGACACACAAATGGCAGATAAGGGAGTGCCTAGACGGCTCAGTCGGTTAAATGTCCAACTCTTGATTCCAGCTCAGGTCATGATCTCACGGTGGGTGAGTCTGAACCCTGCATTGGGCTCTGCACTCAGGGTGTGGAGCCTGCTTGGGATTCTCTCTCTCGCTCTCTCTGCCCGCCTCCCCCACGCACAAGCGCTCGCACTCTCTCTTAAAATAAATGAACTTTAAAAAACGGCAAAGAAGCACATAAAAAGAAGCTCAACATCATTAGTCATTAGAGACATACAAATCACAACCACAAAACCACTCATACCACTAGGATGATTATAATAAAAACAAGACAGTAGCAAGTATTAGCAAGCAAATGGAAAAACTGAAATCCTCAAACACTGCTGGTGGGAAGGCAATGTCATGTAGTCACTTTGGGCAACAGTCTGGTAGCGCTTCAAATGGTTAAGCATAGTTATAATATGACCCAGCAACTCCACTCCTAAGTATGCTACCAAAAAGAATTTACAACATATGTTCCTGCAAACAGTGGTACATGCATGTTCGTAGCAGCATTATGCATAACAGTCAAAAAAGAGACAAAACCCAAATGTCTATCAACTGATAAATGTGTAAATAAAATCAGATCCATCCATACCATGGGATATTATTCACCCATAAAAAGGGGGAAAATCTGATACGTGCTATAACATGGATGAACCCTGAAAACATCGGTAAGTGAAAGAAGCCAGACGCAAAAGGCCACTTATTTAATGATTCTATTTCTATGAAATGCCCAGAACAGCAAATCCATAAAGACCTAAAGTAGATCAGTGCTTTCCAAGGGCTAGGGATGGGGAAAATGGGGAGTAACTACTACAGGTATGAAGTTTCCTTTGAGGTAAAGTGAGGAAATGTGGAACTAGATAGTGATAATGGCTACACGATTGTGGATACGCTAAAAACCACTGAACTGTACATCCTGAAAGGGTGAATTTCACGATACGTGGTTTATACCTCAACACGCAACAAAACATAAAAATCCAGGTCTACACGAACTAGAAATGTACAGGGCTTATATAAAGAAGAGATTAAAACTCTACTAACAGAAACAAAAGGTAAACTGAACAAAAGGAAATAAATACCTGTACCTATTTGTTATAGAGACTTCAATACTACCCTTAACTGATCTAAAAACATAATGCTAGCTCAATATAAATAATTTTTTAATTAGCCAAACCAATTATATCTATGTGGAAAAATAAACACTGAGAATAGCCAGGAAAATTATTAAAGAATATTCAGTACAGAGGAGGAATTAAGAAAAAGTAGAAAGAATAAAGTGTGATATAAGAGCAAAGATAGTAAAAGGTGATAAAAGCTACAGTAATGAAAATGTTTGCTAAAGGTTCATATCAATAGTGGGTCAATACAATAGAACAGGCACAAAACTGGACCTCAAATACATATGAAGAAGTAAGATAAAGCTGGCATTTCAAACTTGAGGGGAGGTGAGGACAGCAGTCAGATAAGACAACTTACTAGCTGTCACAAAATGACAGAATGAATCCAGATATAAGCAAAGATGGCTATTTAGATAAAATAGATAAAAGCAAGTGGTCTTTTCGTTTTTCAGGCAAATATTCTGACTGAATATTTAAAGAGTTTAAAAAGAAAAGTACCTCAAAGAATATTTTTTAAAATATTATGAAAACACAAAATGCAAAAGTCAAAAGAGAATTTTAATCAATTTGACTTCCTCAAAAATAAATTTCCTACACAACAGCAAAAAAAGATATTTCCAACATTTAAAAAAGGGCTAATTTGCTTAATATAGTCCTTAAAATTAAGAAAATAGAAAGCAACCAAAAGAAAAAAGAAAAATGACACTACTAGCCAGTTTGTAGACAAGAAACTTAATTAAATGCCTCAAATATTTAAAAAGATGCTCATATTCACTGACAATTAAAGAGAGGCAAATTAAAACCAGCCTCTTTACTGGCCTCTTCTCAGATTGGCAAAGATTAAAAAGTTTATTAAGACAATTAGTAAAAAGATGGGTGGCATATAAATACTGTTACACTTTAGTATCAGTTGTTAAAATCTCTTTTGGAAAACAATTTGGCAATATCTGTCAACTGAAACTTTTTAATTGACATGATAACGGTAAATACTTCAAACAAAGTCATAAAATGAAAAATAAAAAACTGTGAACTCCATAAAAGTGGCTATATTTGTCTTGCTCAGCTTTTTGGCCCACAGGAGTCACTGAATAAATGCCTCATGAGTAAATGTTGAGAAAGGTTACTTTTAAACCCTTTCCAGGAAAAAACAAAAGTAATTATTTTTTTCTTTCAGAGAAGTTTAAGAAGAAAAAAAAAAAAAAAAAGATGTCCTTTCAGATACAAATGCATCTGAGGTGCCAGGAATGAACTCTCCCTAAATATGAAAACATTAGAAACATTCCTTTTAAATATAGAATATGACAAAAATGTCAATTATGACAACTCCTATATAATATCATATTAAAAGCCTTAGCCAATGCAACAAAACACAAAAAAGACTGCAAAGGATGACACAAAAACAAGACACTCAGATCAACTGAACAGAACAGAGAACCCAGAAATGGACCCACAATCGTATGGCCAAGTAATCTTTGAGAAAGCAGCAAAGGATATCCAATGGAATAAAGACAGTCTCTTCAGCAAGTGGTGCTGAGGAAACTGGACAGCGACATGCAGAAGAATGAACCTGGACCACTCACTTTCTTACACCATACACAAAAATAGACTCAAAATGGATGAAAGACCTAAATGTAAGACAAGAAGCCATCAAAATCCTCAAGGAAAAAGCAGGCAAAAAACCTCTTTGATCTTGGCCGCAGCAATTTCTTACTCAACACATCTACAGAGGTAAGGGAAACAAAAGCAAAAATGAACTGCTGAGACCTCATCAGAATAAAAAGCTTCTGCACAGCGAAGGAAACACTCCACAAAACTAAAAGGCAACCGATAGAATGGGAGAAGATGTTTGCAAACGACATATCAGATAAAGGGTTAGTCTCCATAATCTATAAAGAACTTATCAAACTCAACACCCAAAAAACAAATAATCCAGTGAAGAAATGGGCAAAACACATGAATAGACACTTCTCCAAGGAAGACATCCAGATGGCCAAACAACACATGAAAAAATGCTCAACATCACTCATCATCAGGGAAATACAAATCAAAACCACAATGACACACCACCTCCCACCTGTCAGAATGGCTCACATTAACTCAGGCAACAACAGATGTTGGCGAGGATGCGGAGAAAGAGGCTCTCTCTTGCACTGCTGGTGGGAATGCAAACTGGTGCAGCCACTCTGGAAAACAGTATGGAGGCGCCTCAAAAAATTAAAAATAGAACTACCCTATGACCCAGCAATTGCACTACTAGGTATTTTTCCAAGGGATATAGGTGTGCTGTTTCCAAGGGACACATGCACCCCAATGTTTATAGCAGCACTATCAGCAATAGCCAAAGTATGGAAAGCCCAAGTGTCCACCGACGGATGAATGGATAAAGAAGATGTGGTGTGTATATATATATATATATATATATATATATATATATACACACACACAATGGAGTATTACTCAGCAATCAAAAAGAATGAAATCTTGCCATTTGCAACTATGTGGATGGAACTAGAGAGTATTATGCTAAGCGAAAGTAGTCAGTCAGAGAAAGACAAATATCATATGACTTCACTCATATGAGGACTTTAAGACACAGAACAGATGAACACAAGGGAAGGGAAGCAAAAATAATATAGAAACAGGAAGGGGAACAAAACATAAAGAGACTCTTAAATATGGAGAATTAACAGAGGTTTACTGGAGGGGTTGTGGGGTGCTAGGGGAGGCTAGGGGCATTAAGGAATCTACTCCTGAAATCATTGTTGCACTATATGCTAACTTGAATGTAAATAAAAAAATTTTTTTTTTAATTTTAAAAAAAGACTGCAAAGGAAGAGATAAAACTATCATTATTTGCAAGTAATTGTCCACATATAAGAATCTATAAAATATTAGAAATACCAAACCAACATACAAACATGCATTACCTACACACTAAAAATGATCAATTAGAAAAACTGCATTTTTTAAAGACACCAATCATAATACTACAAAGTGTCTCAGAATACCCAACAAAATATATGTTAAGACCTAAACGCAGAAAATAGTAAAACTTTGTGGAAAGATGTTAAAGGAGACCTGGAGAAAGGAAAGAAATGGAGAGATAGTCCATGTTCATAGATAGGGAGACATAATGATGATGATTCTCCTCATCTATTTTTTTTTTTTAACATTTATTTATTTTTGAGAGACAGAGACAGAGCGTGAATAAGAGAGGGGCAGAGAGAGAAGGGGACACAGAATCTTAAGCAGGCTCCAGGCTCTGAACTGTCAGCACAGAGTCCGACGCGGGGCTCAAACTCACGGAACCATGAGATCATGACCTGAGCCAAAGTCGGACCCTTAACCGACTGAGTCACCCAGGAGCCCTTCTCTTCAATTCACCTAAAGATTCAACTCCATGTTGCTTCATGTATCCCCAAGTCTCCAAAGCTGCCTCCTCCTCTGGGACATTAATCAACAATCCTCCTTGCCAACACCAAATTCTCTAACCCCCATCCTCATAGTAAATTACAATTTGGCCTTATGAAAAATCTTCTTATCCTATAAAAAAATTTTCTTGATACCCATATTTTATAATTATTCCCATCATTTTGTACTTTATATTTTGTTCCAAGTACTACACAATTTAAACTGTGTCTTTGTAGGGAAGAACTGTGCCTTAATCCTCTCTTCTCTATATTGCTAACTACACTTTGTAATGGCACCGTTCTTAGAACACAAGAAATTCGTTGAAAATAAACAGAGAGGTTAAAGTCTCCTCTTTTTGGTACCAACAACCAAGATGCTAAATAGAGCAACAGCCACAATCAGAAAACGGAGAATGCCATCACCAAAATTACCTGCATAATACAAGAAGCTGGGAGGAGAAAAATAAATGTTTATGCTATCGAGTGGCATAGATGTTGACCATCACTATTTGAAAGCAAATACAAACCAAGCCACAAACCGTTATGAAAGAAAGGAATTTGAAAGAATTTGGGGTGAAGGACACTCTTCTCACAGAACAATCTGATTATTCTAGCGTTAGTCTTTCCAGGTCAATGTAGGGAAACTAATCAGTAGAATCTACTAATTCAGTAGATTCCTACTGAATAGGGAACTGGGTAAACCTAGCTTACTAATAATTTTAACAAAGTTCCAATAACCAAACTAAATCCCCAGTAATAAATTACCCTGTATGACTACACTGTAGAAAATGGTTTAGATTAGAAATTATCAAAATATATCTCATATTGAACAGATGAACTTGAAGGCAAATAGAAGAAGCATTATCTTCTTAACAACAGACTCATTATTTGGGGCCTCATCCAAAAGAAAATCACACTAAGGAATTCATTTAATAATATCCAGTAATAGAAAATACAAAGTCACTATTAAAAATACATTCCTTAATTTATTCATTTCTTAACCAAATTCCCCAATCACACCCCCCCCCAAAATAAAATGATGCAGATATAGCCCAAAACACAGACACTAAGTTTTTACTCCTAAACTCTTAACAGAGTCTTAAACATACTAACAATACATTCTTTTTCTTTGACTTTGTTGACGATTTAAAGGATGGGTATAAAAGGTCAACTCCAAAATAAGTTCAGAACACTTCTCCCCTCTTGCTCTTCCAGTGTTTCAGACACAAACTTTATTTCTTAGTTCATTTCTATCACTAGCTGTTCTTAGCAGAAAAAGAAAGTGAGTTTAAGTATTTAATTGTAATCATTTAACAATTAAAGTTTGGAGATCATGGAGTTTTTTTTGCAATTTGATGATCTGCAATTTGCAACCTGTCAAACAAATTATTTGCAATTGCAACTTGTCAAACAAATCCCCAATATACTCTAAGTAACTATACTGTATGCAAGACAGATTCCTACTGAATAGAACTTTCTGAAATAAAATGTTAATAGTTACAGAATACCATAAGAAATGCACTCAACACTCCATAAGGGAATAATTCCTATATAAATAAAACTGCTTTAAAATAGAGTTTCTCCATAAATTTAGAAACAAAGATCCTTGACTGGGGGTCCCCAGGACCACCCCCATGTTCAGAAATTCACTGGAACTCAATCAAAAGGATTCGGCATATAGTTGCACTCAGGGAGAAGATTTATCACAGCAATGTAAGAAGCATGCACATCCAGAGCTCAAGGAGACACACAGGTGGAGTCTAGAGGAATTCATGTGTAGGTTTCCTTAGGCTCTCTTACTCTCAGGAGGGTTCACACAGCTCACTACTCCTCCAGTAACACATGTACAATCTATGTGTTCAGAGAAGTCCATCAGAGACTCCGTGCCCGTGGTTTTTATAGGGAACTGATGAGAGGCAGCCTCTGCCTAACACATACTAGAATTCCAAACTCCCAGAAGGAAAGCAAGTGTGCAGCATAAACCGAACTGTTCACACAAAGAGTCTAGGCACACTAAACCACCCCAATCAGTTGGGGAACAATGGGAACACTCCAAACCGCCAAGTTCCCAGACATCAGCCAAGTGCCAACCATGCAAGCAGACTTTTTTAAAGATAGCAGCAGTCTTTAGCCTGCTATGGTAACTCACTTCCGCACAGACACCTTGAACTGCCTCCAGCATAGTCACCACTTTTTCATAATTCTGCTCTATAGTGAAGTGGTAGTATCCACTAGTTTGTATGTACTAGTACGTACAGAAAAATACAAGGGCAAATATTTTCTTATCTAAACCTCTGCCGCAGGGAAGGAACAGGAGAAAAAAAGGTAAACCCTAGGACAAGGGCAGTGAATTTCACTACATTTTATCCATACATGTTTAGAAAAGATGACATATTAGTGGTGCACACTCCATGGCTAGGAAATGCAGCAAAAAAAAAAAAAAAAAAAAAAAAAAAATTAAATGCAGCTCAAGGGGCTAAACCTATATGCTTCCCCAGGTCCTATCTCCAAGTATTTGAACTATCTAAATATATACACTAAATGTTATGGCTTAATATAAGATTTAAGCTACTAACATTAAATAAAAAAGACTTTCGTAAGATCATTAGTTAAGCCATATTTTAGCTTCTAATACGCTAAAATTATAGAAACCATTCAAAACGTTTACTTATTTAAACATTAGAAGAATATGAAACAACACTTTATTCTTAGTAAATAACTAACAAAAAGAGTTGGACTCAGTAATCCTACAGAGGAGCATCTAGGCTATGATTTGGTGTATGCATCCTAAAAACAGCTGCTTTCAATTTCAATAGCTTAAAAACGATTCACATATCCACAGACTTTATCCTAAAAATTCTAGTTCTACAAAGTATCCTAAGAAATCATCCTAAATCCTGAAAGGTATTTATAGTTAAGATACATGTATACATATAACAGAGTGCATATATGCTGCTTTTTAAAAGATAACATTATGATTCAACTCTTTAGTAGAGGAAATAACTTTTTAAAAACTGAAAGGCAATTTTAAGACTAGAGAAAATACTATCAATCAACTGAAGTCTATTAAGGTGTTAGGAATGGTTTTAGGGGAAAACAGCTCACTGTAAGTGATGCTTTGTGATATGAACTAAAATTTTTCTCATGACATAGTTTTTGATCCAGTTAGGAAACAGAAAAGCTAACCGAATAATTAGTAACTTTACCTAAAATAAATCAATTTCTTTTAAGTTTAAACTTTGAATGACCTTGAGCCTAAGCTTGTTTGCACAAATATCAAAGTCATCATCCATCATCCATTTTGCCTTATAGTAAAAATCTATACATTTAAAAATCCTAAATTTAGAAAAATCCCTGGTCGATTTCTGCTTCGTGATAATCACCCCACTGAGTCACCCTTAAACTCATAAATATCTTTTTAAGATAATTAAGAATCTACTTAATTATCTACTTAATTTTAAAGATAAATAAGAATCTACTTCATGAACGCAGCAATAGTTTGAAGAGAATGTTTTATCACTTCCAATTTTTAAGCCAGAAGTAGACTGAGCTTTCAGCCTCTTTTTACAAATCAGAGGACTAAGGCCCAGAGTAGTCATAGAAATTCAGTATTCATAGAAATGGAACTAGAATACAGGCCCCTCACGTGCTAACAGAGCTCAGTGTAGCACTCAAGCTGTTGAATTTCACCTAAATTTAAATCCCTAATGGCTATATAAAAGTAATAAACCTAGGAGGAAAAATTATAGCATAAAAAAAAAATGTGATTAAAGGCAGAATTGTCAATTTTCCACTCTGTCAAATATAAAATCCTAAAGGATGGGATCATAGTACAACCAATTAAAAACATTTATCTGTTAAAGTTTCTGGAATTCTAGAATAGGCCTCAGTTATACCATCAGTCCTAAAGCTTTAGGCACTGTGAAAAGAAACAAGTGACCATGAAGCCATGTATAACTGCTACAGACAAGAGTGACTCAGAAGATCCCTTTTTTTTTTTTTTTTTAATTTTTTTTTTCCACGTTTATTTATTTTTGGGACAGAGAGAGACAGAGCATGAACGGGGGAGGGGCAGAGAGAGGGAGACACAGAATCGGAAACAGGCTCCAGGCTCTGAGCCATCAGCCCAGAGCCCGACGCGGGGCTCGAACTCACGGACCGTGAGATCGTGACCTGGCTGAAGTCGGACGCTTAACCGACTGCGCCACCCAGGCGCCCCTTGACTCAGAAGATCCTTGAATTTAAAGACGAAATTAGAATTCAGGGTTTCTGAAGAATCCTAGTAATGTGGATGTATGGGCTCTTTTATTCAAGATGTTTTAAAATTTATGTATCTAGTGACATTAATTTTGCTCCCCCCAAAACCTATTATTAACCTGACAGGATACATTTTATAATAGACGGCATCTTAGAATCCAGGGAAATATGGTAAATCCAGATTACAGTTTTGGTCACTTTTCTGCCAAACAAGGGGACTAACAGCAACTATACTTCAAGATCTTGCCATCAAGTAAAAAAAATAGTCAGTATTTTACCAAGTTTTAATTTGGGAACATTTTACCATCACTGTTAAGCCACAAAGGTGAGAAAACTTTCAAATCAAGATATAACTGAGACAACCATCATACAAGCATGCATATATTTAAAATGTGGATCTAATCTTCAAATAGACTGTACAAAATAAAACAAACCAGCATCCAAAAAGCAACAGGATTAAGAAGTAACAGCTAAGATAATAGACTTTACTTTTTTCCCTGGAATCATTTCATCATTCAATCAAACTACGCTTTGCGAATAGTTATCAAAACTGGCTACAAATGTTCTTAATTAAAAGTACCATGCGTTAAGGTCAAAACAATCCTGCAACTAATGAACCTGACATTGAACTGTTTAAAAGCTCACTATCAATAGCCCAATTTTCCAAACTCTGACATGATAGATGTTCAGTTGCACTTCTAGCCTAAATAATAAAAGATATTTAGTAGTCAACTTAAATACTGGCTAGTTGAAATTCCCACTCTTCTATAGATTTTAAATCACACTAACTTTCCAATGGCTAAAATAAAATGAATGTATTTGCAATCCTAAACCATAACATTGTATGTGTTACCACACAGATGTACCTTTGGCCAAAATATTCTCTATGACATGTCACATCCTGTTTTTAAAAGCCTCCAAAAAGATAATCCACAGTATTCCTGCTTAATTTATTTGCCTAGAATATCAGGATAAACAAAAATTTTCTTTCTGTAGCTTAAGTCCCTCAGTGTTTCAGACTCAAAAATCCATTTAATCAAACATCCCCATTTCCTCAGATTGATACCAAAAAACATTGTTAACTTTTTAAGGTAAAAATTGGTAATTATCAAAGCATATCACAATATTAACCATAAACCAAAATAGTAATTATTCACAGATCTAGTAAAATATACACTAATCAAATTAAGTTCAATTTAGTCCTATTAGTTTCACGCCACAAATGCAAACTACCTTTGCAAAAATGAAACAGCCCAAATGCCAAAAGGTTTACTTGAAAGAAATGTTTATAACCCCATGTGAAAAAAGGGTACTTGGATTCATACTCAGCAAAATCCTATGCTGACCTCGCAGGGTGTTCTAATTCTTGCTGGAAACAAATAGCAGTAAAATTTCTATACTTTAAAAAATTGTTCCATGAAGTGTGGTGACAAATCAAAACGGAATCAATAAGGATATTGATGTTAATTGCCAGAACTGATTCCTTCACAAACCCTGTTTTCACAACAGCAACCCCTTGTAATTAGGGGAATTAAAAGTTGCTGAACTCAACAATCCCTTCAGTTAAACCAACAGACCCCTCATAGAGCTGTCCAACGCTGCCCAAACTATCCATCCTTTAGTCGAATCAGTCAGTTTCATGAATTGTAGGATTTATCTTCAAGTCCAGTGCTGACTCAGAGGGTAGCTTGTTCCCTAGAGAAAACAACCAACAAAAATCAGAACAGCTACTGCTCATATGCTCTTTCAACACCCAAGTGGAAAGGACAACTTATTGGGTCCAAAAAATTGTTCAACTTCCTTTCAACTACAGGAGTAGCCAATAAACTGAAGGCAGCTATGTGCCATAGGCAGGTCTTAGTTAAAGCTTTCACTCAGTTACAGCAAAGGAATGTTAAATAGATTAAAAAGCTTACATTTTCTCAGCTATCACACAAACCATAGGGTTTCTCACTCAAGAAGAAATTTACAGGGTATATAAATGAAAAGTATTCCAAGGGCCAAAGCTGTTGTTTTGTTCTAGTCTTTGAAGAGCTGCTTTCCGTGCGTGTGTGTGTGTGTGTGTGTGTGTGTGTGTGAGTGTGTGTGTGAGAGAGACAGAGACAGAGACAGAGAGACAGAGAGAGACACAGAGACAGAGAGAGAGAAGTGGGGAGAAATTAAATGTCTCCACCCAGAAGTAGTCTACATGTCTTAGGGCAGCTTTGCTTAATGACATACATAAAAAACTAGTGAAGTGTTACAAAATTCCTTAAATGCAAGATCCTCAGTCACTAGTTAGAGAAAATATTCTGAATCAAAAGATAAAAAGAGTAACAGGTTCTGTCTCAAGACTTGTAATAGTGGGTTGCCCTATTATTTCTAAAACCAAAAAATCAACACGCACAGCTTTTGCGCTTCAAGATATACCACAACATACCCAGGGGGCCTTTCCACTTCAGGAGTCAGGGGTTTTGTCTACAAATAGTATGCTATTATGGAAGTGGGAGGGAAAATACTCAGTTTAGAAAGGCAGCCAGAGAGCTCAAGCTAATTTCAGAACACAGAAATGTCATTTTGTCCTTTCACATGAATTAGATTAAAAGATTCTCGTAAAACAAATGTTAGTCAAGACTGTCGCCAGAAAGAATCATGAAGGTGACAGATAAAACTTTTCATTTTTTAAAATGTATTAATTCCGTTATTTATTCAAGTATGGGGAAAAAATTCAAATAAACAAATTTCCCTGGTCATTTCCAAGTTGTAGTGTGAAAATTCTTGATTCTCAACCAAGAATCTCAGTACCTGAGAACTCAGATGTATGGAGGACAAAACTGGTAGTTAACTACACAGTGCCTCAAAATGGTGCTCATTCACATACAAGCATCTGACACTTTGGTAATTTGTGGGTTTTTTTTTTTTTTTTGCTTTGGTTTGGCATTAACGTCTTACTGATTCCTCGCTTTCCCAGCCTTTCTCAGAGAAGAGTTAAGCCCTAACGAGCTAAAACACTCATTGCACATCATGAACAGTACCTGTTGTATACTGTCCTTGGGAGAATGCACAAAACAGTCACACAAATCATTTTCTGTATTCTGTGGTTCAGATGAGGAATCTCAGCTGAGTAAAGTTCCAACCCTCCCACCTTCCTTAAGTATGTATGTGTTAAGTTTTCGCCTATCGAGAAATCAGGCCTTCTGGGCCGGTGGTTTTCAAACCACCTTCATCAAGTAAAACCCTAGGCTTCCAGAGAAGCTCCAGGGTTGTGCAAATTTTGATTTGAAATTCTTTCATCTATTTTTTTCAGTATTTATTAAATCGATAATAAAATCACAAATGCAGGTCCAAATAGTGTGCATTCATTTTTTAACATACTAGAGATTATCACCAATATACTTAATTTGTGTTGGGTTACAACGTTTTCATGGAGACTCCAGAATAAAGCCTCTCCTGTCACCTTTCTCTCTCTCCATACACATACACACACACACACACACACACACACACACACACATACACACACACACACACACACACACACACACAGAGATGGATTTTTTATTAGGAAGGTGGTGATTCTGCAGTAATCTTTATTAAAATTAAAATATAGAATAAATTAAATATAGAATAAATAAGACATATAAATATATATTAAAATATATAATAAAATATATAAAATAAATAAAATATAGAATAATAAAATATAGAATTAAAAAATATAGAAAAGGAGAGTAAGGTAAGAAGAGTAATTATTCCTTCACTCACCAATTTCAAGCTATTGTGTTCAACCAAGTACCACACAGACTTGTTATTCTCACCGAAGAACTTCAGGAATACATTTTAAAACCCAGACCCTGGAGGGGCGCCTGGGTGGCTCAGTCGGTTAAGCGTCCGATTTCGGCTCAGGTCAAGATCTCACGCTTTGTGAGATCCAGCCCCACGTGGCGCTCTGTGCTGACAGCTCAGGGCCTGGATGGAGCCTGCCTCTGATTATGTATCTCCCTCTCTCTCTGCCCTTCCCCCACTCATGGTCTGTTTCTCTCTCTCTCTCAAAAATAAATAAAACATTAAAAAAAAAAAAAACTTAAAAAACAAAAAACACCAGACTCTGGAAAGCCAGTGTTATCACTTTAATAATTTTTGGTTTGGAGATGGTATATAGACTTCCCAAGCGTTCTGCTGCTTTAAAACAAGGTTTGAAAACCACTGTTCTAAGTTCTAATTAAGGTTTGGTATTCTAGATTCACAGGCGCCCTGGGGGCAGAAATGGTAATTAAGACTTAAGTTTTTGATGCCTGCTGAGTCGCTAGTTCCTGCTGTCTGTACTCCAAACCACCTTCCCAGTCTTACCTCCTACTGGGCTCTTCTCCCCACATTCCGACAACCGTCAAAAAACAATGTGTCAAAGTTGGGAGTGCTAATGGCAAACAAAATTGGTAAAGATTTTAAGAGAGTGTTACCAGGTATTTTAAATATATGGAAAATTGATCTACCTCAGTGCCATTTTTCATTAATTTTTCTAAATTCCTGCCCAATCTGACCTTTTCCACTTGCCTAGTAATTTTATATTTTTAAAGATTTTCAGTAATCTCTACACCCAACGTGGGGCTCGAACTCATGACCTTGAAATCAAGAGCCACATGCTCAACTGAGACAGCCAGGCACCCCTTGCCTAGCAATTTTAATCTTCAAATGAAATCCTACTCTTCTGATATTTCAAGATGAAATCTCACATCACAGGCACTACACAAATGGCAGACTCCAAAGATACTTCTTTGAAAAGATAAGTGAAAGAGAAACTCTGCATAACAAAAGCAGTGACTAAGAGCCGAAGGTGGAGACCAAGAATTATCCACAACATCTAATGATAGTAGTTTAAAGGGTCCTGTGGAATCACTGCACACCAGCACCAACAGGTACCAACACACTGCTTGGACGCACAGCTTGTTTTAAGAAAACAAAACAAAGTGCCAACTATTTAAAAACAAAAACACCCTGGCCTGGAGACCCTAACTTAGCCTCTCCAAGGAAACTCCATGGACTTCCTCACAATCAGAATTTCAGGGTGATGCCTTAATGCCAACAGAAGCCTGCTCCAAGGCTATGCTTCAACATCACACCTGAGATTTTCCTCACATCTATTCAGTCTTTACCTATCAGACTGAAGTACTTTTTGCAAGTTCACTAACGTCAGAGCATTTCTAGATTATGCTACTCAACTGGTTGAAACAAGCAGGGAAAAACAAACAAACTTCACAGATTCTCAGCTGTGTTTCAAATGTTTACAGCAATCATATCCATCTTTTAAAACCCATCTCTGGGGCGCCTAGGGGGCTCAGTCGGTTGAGCGCCCGACTTCAGCTCAGGTAGTGGTGTTGCAGTTCGTGAGTTCGAGCCCCGCGTCGGGCTCTGTGCTGACGGCTCGGAGCCTGGAGCCTGCTTCAGAGCCCTCTCTCTCTGCCCCTTCCCTCCTCATGCTCCGTCTCTGTCTCAAAAATAAACAAACATTAAAAAAAAATTTCTTTAAACCCATCTCAAATATTTCCTATTCCATGAACCTTTCTTTTCTGAACACTTTCATTCAAACCAGATAGAATCTCACCTTTCTTCAAATTTCTGGCATTTTGAGCTTTTTTTTCTTTAGGAGTAAAAAGGTAGATGTCAGAATCTCCTGTGACATCTCTAAAAACTCCAGATGCGGAGTTTCTGATTCAGTAGGTCTCAGATGGGGACAGGGAAGGCTGTACTTTGAAAGCACCACAGATTCATCTGTAACTACATACGAAACACTTACTGGAAACACTGCATGAGACTGAGCAAGGAGCAAGGTTTCAGAAACTCAAGAAATAAGACCCAGTCTCGATCTCAAGAAGCTCACACACACTGTCATAAGCCCATTAACGTGCTCAAAATTTTCCAATTTTAAAATTTACTCCAGGCCTCCATGTGTGATCACAATAATGGATAAAATGTTAAAAAGGCCTCCAGAAGCATTCAACTTTAGTGGAGAAAACATATATAAAACACAGACAAAATTTTTTAAGTATATTTTTTAAGTATACTCAAGGAGCACAGGGATGGTATATTTTCGTAATGACCAGAGAAATAGAAATGGCTTTGGGGAAAAAAGAGGCATTTGACCTGATCAGTTAAAAATAGGCAAGACCTCAAGAAACTGAAAAGCATTCCCGGCAGAGTAAGGCCAACGCAAGGGCACAGAGATGGGGCAAAAAAAGCTGAACACATTCAAATACATATTCAAATACAGATTCTCAAACATATTCTCTCTTTATAACAGAGATCCTCCCTCCATGAGGTAGAGTTAAAAGGATGAGGCTTATTCAATCAGAAAAGAAAGCAGTAGTCTTTAAATAGTAATCTTCCATTGTTTTAATTTTTAAAATATTCACTTAGCATCTAAACATTGTTCCTGCCACAAGAGAGTTCATGTTCCAATGGCCATAAAAGAGGACCACTCATCCTAATTCAAACAAAAGCAAAACTTCAAATTGTAATGAGTCCTGACAAGCAAGGAAATAGGACAAGATGGAAAATAATGGTGGGAAACTTTGTTTACATTAGTCAAAGGCCTTTCTTTGTGCCATTTTAGCTGACACCTAAGAGAAGAAAAGAACCAGCCCCAGAAAAAACAGGTGGAGGAAGCAACGTATGCAAAGAGTCTGAGCCAAAAAGAGCCTGAGGTACGTGAAGACCAGCAAGGCTGGAACAGGTTACACACTGGGGAGGAGAAAGGGGGACATTTAGAGAAGAGCACAAAATGCAAATTATGTAAGCCATAGTAAGGAGCTGGGATTTTATTCTACTGACAATGAGACGTGACCTCATTTATGTTTAAGATTACTTTTACTTTTAAATGAGAAATGAACTGCAGGGACAGACCAATTAGGCTGTTTAACTCAAACACCAAAGAGGCGGTGATGGCCTGGTCCAAGGATGGAGGCAGTATATACTAGAGATGGCATATGCGAGTTGAACTGACTGGATTACTAATCAACTGGCCGTGGAGAGTGAAAGGAAGAGAGCACAGATGCATGCTAAGCTTCGTACTCAAGCATCTTTCAGAACATGATGATAGATTTCCCCAACTTCCTGTAAGCCTGAACTCCGCAAACAGAATGCAGGATAATCAGAAGAATCAATACATTCTGAAATGAACTGAAGTTCAAGAGAAGTAAGCGGGTATTCTTCTAAAGTAATTAAGAGATTCTGAAATGGCTTAGCTAGCTTAAGAGGAAAATGAAGCTGGAGAAATGAATTAAGCAGTTTAGGATCCTGGCTACCTACAACGTTTTACAACATTATAAAAAGTATAAATTCACATGCACACAGATAATACCTCCATAACAGTCACACCCAAATTCCAAAAACAGAAAATTTTAAGACAATGTCATTTTAATTATAAATGTTATGTGACTCAAAGTATCTGAAGGAGGAAAAAGTCCTCCTGCTCTACCTCCTGGTAAAAAGACTAGCATTTCTCCACTGTCCCTAACCCCCTAAAGCACTGATTCCTAACCAGGAAGAGACATGAGAATTGCCAGACAGGCTGTCTAGAAACAGACATGTGCAAAATGAGAAGGGAGAGGGAGGGAGGATCTGAGTGAGAAACCGGAATGGCAGGTTTAGGGTGAGTCTCGGTCACATATTTTTTAAAAACGCCCTGGGAAGTGTCCATACACATCCTCAGTTCATCTTTAAAAGACTAACACTGACTCAAGCTAATTTTCACACAATTTTAATTAGTAGCTTTTTTAAGTATTAATGGCTCAAGTCAAAACTCCCAAGTGTCAATTTCTCAAAACTTAAAAAACTGGTAAAATGTGTTATTTATTTTACCAAGTTTTAATGCCACAAAATTAGAAGTAAATTACTTTTCATGGGATAAAAGTTTTAAATTACAAATTTATTCTTTTTATACAAATACAGACAGAACACTTGCGAGCGCTCTCATCAGGGAGATTAGGTAGACAAAAAAAGACTATAAATCTGATTTTTGTTAGTGAAATGATAAGAACCCACTACACCTCTAACCTGATTTCACAACATCCTGAGATAGCCCTCAGTCTTCCTGCAGGAACAGATAAAATGTCCAATCCACAAATTTGCAACATACAAAATGCACACAAGCCACACAATATACCTCTCCTCCAAAAGGAGTCACAATTCCAAGAATAAGACAGTCATAATTTCCAAAAATTAGGAAAGCATGCAATTGAGCAAACCTCAAACTCCCTCCTTCTCTATAGAAGAGATTAAAATGTATAACCAATTTTTAAATAATACTATGTGAGGTAACATGAATAAAATGGAATATAAGCATTTCACACACACACACACACACACACACACACACACACACACACACACACACACACACACACAGTAGAACTATAAATCAGGCAAGGAAAGAAAACTCCACCCTGTATAGTGTCTTTTATTCAAATTGTCTACGTATGTAAGTTATTAATAGAATTTCTCCCACTGTTTTCACTTCACAATTACTAAAAGCAACCATCCGAAGTTACTATCTATGATTCTTCCAATTACACCAATATATCTGCCTTTATTTACAATTACTGGTTTTAAATTCTCATTCTCTAGTTTAACAATAAGCATTCTGAATATCTGTTAACTTACTCAAAACGGGTAAAAAAAAAAAAAAAAGAGAGAGAGAGAGAGAGAGAGAAAAAACAGTATTTTAACCTATAAATTCAGGTAGAAGTTTTGGACTGGGACTAACCTAAAAACTCATTCTATAAAAGATAGGAAATATGTACACTCACAGACCTACATATTATTACTTAATAATAGGGGCATGATTTCACCTTACATCTTACAGATATATTATTTTCCTAACAGATTACACCTTTCACCCAAGATAATAAAAGCAAGTATTTTGAACAATTTTGTGGATAAAGGTTATACGTGCCAGAACTCAAATTAATAAAAGTGAGTATCTTACCTAAAAACTTACTGATTCTTTTTTTTTTTTTTTTTTAACTTTTTAAGATTTATTTTTGAGAGAAAGAGAGAGAGTAAGTGAGCATGAGCAGGGGAGGGGCAGAGAGACAGGGAAACCCAGAATCCAAAGCAGGCTCCAGGCCCTGAGCTGTCCACACTGAACCCAACTCGGGGTTGGAACTCACAAACCATGAGGGATTGTGACTTGAGCTGAAGTCAGAAGCTTAACGAACTGAGCCACCCGGGCGCCCCTTACTCTGGTTAAGACATACAAGATCTAAATTTGTAGATATTATGTTTTTATGCCTAGGGAAATTAAATTCCCAGTGAAGTCTGTATTTCATAGATTTTTTTTTTAATGTTTACTTATTTACTTTGAGAGAGGGAGAGAGAGCAAGAGAGCACGAGCACCCGAGCAAGGCAGGGGCAAGGGCAGGGGCAGGGAGGAGAGAGAATCCCAGGCAGGCTCCACTCTGTCAGCGCACAGCCCAATTGCAGGATTTGCTCCCTGGAGTCATGAGATCATGCCCTCAGCTGAAACCAAGAGTCACAGGCTCAATGGACTGAGCCATCAGGCAGCCTCGTAGATTTCTTTTTGAATTGAAGGTAGCAGAGCTTCACATCCTACATGCAAATACATCGCACATAGAGTGGACCAGAATCAAATCATCGGCTACCAATGAAACTCTTTTTAAATTTTTTTTTTCAACGTTTTTTATTTATTTTTGGGACAGAGAGAGACAGAGCATGAACGGGGGAGGGGCAGAGAGAGAGGGAGACACAGAACCGGAAACAGGCTCCAGGCTCTGAGCCATCAGCCCAGCGGGGCTCGAACTCACCGACCGCAAGATTGTGACCTGAGCTGAAGTCGGACGCTTAACCGACTGCGCCACCCAGGCGCCCCAAAACTCTTTTTAAAAAGTATGACGAAACAATTTTCTTCTCTTTAAGTCCAAAATCTAGACTCATGGTAAACTGTACCTTGGATTCAAAGAACCTCTAGTACTTGGGGTATACCTGATTCTACTCTTATTTTGCTATCCTTCAGTACCTACCTTAAGCCTTCTAATATACTAATAGTAGAAGAAACCTGAATCTTGTTTTTAAAGACTCCATCAAAAAAAAATTTTTTTTCATTTAAAAATTATTTGAGTAAGACCATGAAGACAGCACATGTATTCTTTTTCATTCTTTTAAGAAGTATATAAAGAAACAGCAGTATTTTTACTTGTAAGAAAATATAAAGAAAAAGCACAAAATGTTTCTCTAACTACTGAATTACACTTCAGTTATAAAAATTATATTTGATTAAAAGTACAAACATTTTCTCTTCATTACATTACACAATAAAAAAAGTTTCAACACACTCCAAAAAGCTTTCCTTATTATGTTTTTTTTCTTTCTTTTTTTATAGTTTATTTATTTTTGAGAGACAGAGCATGAGCGGGGAAGGGGTAGAGAGAGACACAGAATCCGAAGCAGGCTCCAGGCTCTGAGCTGTCAGCACAGAGCCCGATGCAGGGCTCGAACTCACAAACCGTGAGATCATGACCTGAGGGGAAGTCAAAAGTTTAACTGACTGAGCCACCCAGGGGCCCCCTTTATTATTTTTTTTAATGTAAGTAACCTTTAATAGAAGCCATACGGATCAAGCCAAAATAAATATAACTCAGTTTCCATCTCTGGTTTTCTCCTAACATCTAGAAAATTTTGGCAAGTGATTTACATAATCATACTTCATTTTGACTGATTATATATATACCTGTAATAAAAAGTACCTGGACTACCTGGCTATTAGAAACACTAAAAGCAGTGAAAAATCTGTTAAGTACCCTACAGCTGCCTCACAAAATTTATTTAATCTCATTTGCCAAAGTTAGGAAAACACAGTTGAGTTCCAATGATGAATTCAACCCGAGTGCCATCAGCTACATACTCTTAACAAATTTGATGGAGACCACAGCCTGCACACCTGTTTGGTTTCCCATGTCTACAAACTGTGTTCATCCCTTTGGCCTACCTTCAGCCTTACCTCTACCAACAGCCTTATTTTTTTATGAGTTTTCATTAATTAATTTGACAAATATCATTACAATATAGACTACGTGTAAACTACAGTATCTAAACCTCTAAAAATGTGAATACCTTATCCACGTTTTCAAAAACCACTCTTAGGGTATGAATTGTAATTTTAAGAGCTATATACTATACTAGATAGCCTGTATAGTAACTCACTTTGGTATAGGTTAACTTAATTTGATCGCTATACTATTTGAAGAAACAGGACGGTGACCTGCCTGTTCCTAAACCTGGCCAAATGATCTGAAACGGTAGGACCTTCCCTAGCCTCTACAATGGTGGCAATCTTTTAAATCATAACACTTAGATTATTTAAACAAAGGGTTAAAACAATATGGGGAGAGGGCAAATATTTCATAACAAACCTAACTTTTCTGGATCAAAAGAACCATTTTTTCTTCCCAAGTGACAGCGAATGTCTTTGAATAAATGGTGTTTTTCATTCATAGTGACAAATTATGTTTGCACTGTTTACAAACAAGAATCTTACTCCAAGACAAGTGTGTCTGCTTCTAAAAAATTATAGATAGTCACAAAAATAACAAGATTAATACCAGTTACTAGAATTTTAGCTCTGGGTTTCTTTCCAATGAATAAAAACTAATGCCAAATTTAAAACAAAAATTGAAATTTGACTTCAAGAAAATGTTGTGATTGAATCAATAAACATCTCTCTTATTTCTCTAGCATAAATAACAATTTAGTTGGTCTCTACATAAAAACTTTAAAGCATACATACTAAAATGCAACGTGTAAACAAAAGATATCTGATTACTGATTCAAGATCCATGAGGTTTAAAACTTTAAAGAGCCATGGTACTTATGCTTTTCATTTTTCGGGCACTCTGAAAAATTAGATGTATTACAATAATTAACTTACAACATTTTTGCCCCATTACCAATACTAAAGTGGAAGAAATCCCCACTGCCCACTTTGTTTGTTTTTTTATTGTGTTTATGATCTTGAATGAGCTTCAGAACCCCTGTAACAATTAATTCAATGGATACTTATCACTTCAGTCATCCAGAACATAGTCGTGAGCTAGAAAAGCAAAACTAGCCTCAAAGGATAATTTAAAGCCCATATACCTTGTTCACAGGCAACAATTCAAGTCCCTAAGTCAGTGTGTTTCTTTTTAAGTTTATCTGAGAGACAGAGCGTGCACATGTACATGCATGGGAGCTGCAGACACATGAGGGGGGAGGGGCAGAGGGAGAGAGAGAATCCCAAGCAGGCTCCCCGATGACAGTGCAGAGCTCAACGCGGGGCTCGATCTCACCAACTGTGAGATCAACCTGAGCTGAAGTCAAGAGTCCTATGCTTAACCCACTGAGCCACCCAGGCACCCCTCAAAGTCTTTTTCTTTGAAAAAAAAAGTAGTAGCATCAAAAAATGTATGTGTGCTCTCAGCCTTCGGCCCTTTCCTTCCTCCTAAGGAAAACAAAGGGGTTATAAGAAAAAAAGGAGAGGGGCGCCTGGGTGGCTCAGTCAACTGAACGTCCAACTCTTGATTTTGGCTCGGGTCACGCATGATCCCAGGGTCATGGGATGGAGCGCAGGGGCTCACTGAGTATGGAGGCTGCCTGGGATCCTCTCTCTCTCTCTCTCTCTCTCTCTCTCTCTCTCTCTCCCTCTCTCTCTCCACCCCGCCCCCACCCCACCCCTCTCCCACTTGTGTGCACTAAGGGGAATGAAGACGGCATAGAGCACTAAGAGCAGTGGTTCTCAAAATGGCTTCCCAGGAAAAGCAATCTTATCAGCATCGCGTGGAAACAAATCAGAAAAGTCAGTAGTCCAGCTCCCCCAGACCTATGAAGTCAGAAACTCTGAGGATGGGACTCGGCAAAGGTAGGTTTTAACAGGCACTCCGGGGGATCGTGATGGGCTCTCAAATTTGAGAACCACTACCCTCATGGTAGAGATACTGAGAGCACCACACCATCACCAATAAAAAGCCAGTAAGAACTCACTAAGTGGTTCAAATAAACTTGCCTGAGTTGTCCATTCAGGGCACTGAACTCAGGCACTTTAACAGACTCAGCGAGCAAGAAAAAGGCCTTACCTTCAAGGAGTTATGGGGGTGAGAGGACAACGGAAAGGGCAAAGAATCTGAGTCACTGCGTAACTTGAAACAAACTGCTCACAAACTCTGATACCTGAAAGGGTATCAATTGTATTCTGGTTCAGTGCCTTCACTGAGGCACACGGAGCTGACCAAGAGTCACCAAAAAAAGGTAATGGTTGATCTGAAGCAACAAAGAACTACAAGTTTTAGAAGTCTTTCCGTGAAAAACTGCTGAAGATCTCAAGTTCTGACAATTAAAGCTTCTGATGGGAAAAAAATCAAGTATGCCAGAAAGCTTCATTCCCTGTCATGCTAGATAAATCACTTATTGTAGCTTCTTTGCCAGTTTCCTTAAAATAGATCTCAGAGATGCAAATAAGATAATGCCCCCAAATGTATACGCAGGAGACAACCAGGATCAACTGTTAAAATTTTACATCCAAAGGCTGGCGAACGTAACTGCACCGCTTAGAAACCCAGAAGCTCCTGTTTGGGTGGACAGTCATCACAGGACACGAGACAGTTTCCAGGCTTGTCCCTGCAACTTCCCACTGATGCTCCTCCTCTCCCAGCTGACTAGAGTGATGCCTAGAAATCACTTGATCTGGGTCCCTGACTGACTACGTGGAAAAGAGCATCTCGGATGACCTGAATATCTGGCCTGGACTATCACAAAAGCAAGAAATAAATATTGGTCATATAAAGCCCTTACGGTTCGGATGTTTGTTTCAGCAGTTAGCCTACCACCACCCCACAAACAGTGGGCAATAAGGTTACAATCCATAGTAACTACCGCCTAGAGGGCAGTTTGGGGGACAATGATTGTATTAGCATCCCACTCATCTGTACTGTTTTCTTTAAGGTCAAAAACCCCTCAAAGGGAGCGTTAACGACTAGTTACTACTTATAGGAATACTAATCTAAAATCTGGGAACCGCATCTAAAATACAGGAAGATATTTATGAACTCATGAGGAAGTATGTCATTTCGGACATATCAATGTGTAAGAGATTCGTGACTAAAAAAATCCGGAACTAATAAACATCATCACCATAAACATGCAGTCCACATCTGAGTGTTTGCTAGTATTTATGTTGAGGCTTTACAAGCCTATGTGCACTGGGGTTTTAAAACAGATACATCTCTTAATTCCTCTCTTTTCTAGGCCCCTTCCCACATGCTCTACTCAGACTGTACATCTGAAAGGCAGAGAAGAGTAAGAAAACAGATAGATGACTTTCATATATGAATTTGACTAGTCAAGCAGAGAAGGATCAGGGAAAATTCAAGATACAGAAGAGGCTGCGACCATTCAAGTCGTTCCTGTAGAATTAGGGGACTACTCCTAACTAGACATATAACACACGGCACGGTAATTTTATTCACACACACACACACACTCTCCCTCGCTGAGTACCTACCAGCACCACTGAACCAAAAGGTTAAAGAAGAAATGATCCTGAGCTCTCGACCTATTTGAATTAAAGGGACAAGGTTGGGAGGTGAGAGGCCGACTTGTAGCTTTCTACATTCAGCTGGGAATCAGGAGTGTTCTTGGGCATTCAACTAATCTATGTTCTCTCTGCCTCAGTTCATCCAGAACCATTACAAAACCCTGATTCACCAGATGCTAATCTTAACACTACTGAAACAAAACTCCCCTCATCTCCCCCTACGATACAAACGCAGCCTTGGTGGGATTTTCATGTACACAGACCAGGTCAAGGAAGTCCGATGCCTTTTAAAGTCCCTGTTAGGTCTAGTACAGAAATCAAACTCTTCTCTCCTTTTGCTACCTCTGCCCCATCACTGTGTTCATGTTTGACTCCTTTTAGTGTACCTATCTCCTGTAGATCCACGTGTCACAAAACAATACAATTTTCCGCTAGAAAGACGTTTAAAATCATCGAAAGTTACCTTCTCATAGAAATGAAGGTGCTAAAACACTGGGATCAAAGGGTGTGTGCCAAAAGCCACACAGCTACTTTACTGTAACTAGCGCCATGTTCTAAGGGCAATCAAGTCATGATCCAAGGAAAGCAGCCAAAGAGCAGCAGGGACATCGCTGCAGTTGTAGATTACTGAACTTACAATGGAAGGGAACCCCGGCCCACTCCCATCCAGCCCCTACCCCACAGGTAAGGGACAAGTCAGCCAATACATGAGATTTAAACAGGAAGTCCGCAACAGGAACTCTCAAACCTAACAGGAGGTATTAAGCAGGGATTCCCCAACCAGTAGAACATCTACTGGTAGCTATTAAACCTTACCTGACAGGTCTCCAAGCCAGCTGCAGCAGCCACATCCCCCTCTGCGCCATTAACGTCTCGCCTCAGTTTCCTGAAATTCCCAACTGGGAAGGGAATATAGGCCCGCAGGCACTCCCAACCCAGTTATGGCTCTACGGTTCTACTGTTAGTAATCTTCCCTGGGACATCACCATCTGTAGCATTATACATGCATACAAAGAGCAGTTTCCATCTAGGACGAGCTCAACATTACAGGCCAATGAAACGGTCCTCTTCACAAAAACCTCAGAGAGCCCTGATCTTAACTATATATTTTTATTTCATTTTTTAATATACAAAGTAATCCCAATTAGAAAACCTGGAAACCTTTGAGTGATTCTGCTGAACATACCTGAAAAACAAAGTCGTTACAAAAAAATGGAAAACATGCAATATAAAAATAATACTTATAAATATTTTCACTGGTTTTAGCACCTCAAAACACAAAGTGACTCTAGTTCTGATACAGTCAAACTGTCAACAGGCACACTGCTGTTCTCATAGGACCATTTGCATCTATATTCTCTCGAACATTTGCGGTTTTAAGAAGTTTTCAAAGACGTTTACGAAATCATTAAAATTCACTGTATTTGAGAGACACTGACCAATGAAAACATTTCTTCTCAAGACAAAAGTGAAGCTTAAATGAGTAAGCACCTCCTAGGCACTATCTATATGCCTAAATTTGTGCTAGGTAAGAAATGACATGGCCCTTCTTAAGGAATCTGTAATATGCTTAGGAAATCCAGATTGATATTTTTACAAATTAGAAGAATAGTTTCATGCCAAACTACCTCTGTTGTTATTAAGTATAAAAATAATCCAGAGAAATCAGTTCAGACTGAAATATCAAAATAAAATCATGGTAGATTACTTGACTGACCCACAGAATCCATTTAATAGTAGACTTCTGGAAAATAATTACAGGAAAACCTACTCAGAGTAACATCCTATAAAAACCATGGTGATGTTTAAGAATTACATACATATTTTTTATAATTTTATTTTCAGTAATTATACCATTGAATACAACATAAAATTGTCTAAAATGATAGAGTATGAAGTTTTTAATGCCTTCAGAGATTTCAATGTAGAGCCTAAGATACACGGCAAAATTTTAAATATGAACTTAGGTATTCACCACTGGCAAGACCAGAGTTTCAACCTATTAGCAGAGTTTCCTATTTTCCCAAAGGTACACACACTTCTTAGCTGGGTATCAGAGTAGTGATACAGCTAACTGAGCACACATATCTGTGGATTTAACTTTATCCACAGTAGTGTTCCAGCCACAAGGACTTAGAGGAGTTCGTAACTTCTGACCTATACAATTTGTTAGTTTTAATAATATACCCCAGCTTGTCCTCTCTCTTGTTTTTCAGTCATACAAACTGATCAGTTATATGGACACACACATACATACAACTCGTCCCAAAAAGAAAATACCTAAAAGGGCTATCACGTAGAAAAGATTTTGACTTACTCCATTAAACACAAAGAGAAAGAACTAGGACTAGTGGACAAAAGAGAAGACAGAGTTTAGTTCAGTGTTCAGACATCATTTTCTTTTTTATTCGAGCTTTTCAAACGTACCCTGAGCTACCTTGCTTGGCCAATGAATTCCTTTCTACTTTAAGTGACAAAGCAGAAGCTAGATGATAATCTGTCAAGAAAGTCACTTCTAAACCAGCACAAGGCTCAATTATATCAACCCCAGAAAGTTCCACCTAGATCAATGACCAGTGTCAGATTGTTCCAGAAACCAACTACTACGCAAATGAAATGAATTAAGCCTCCATTTGTTCGTGTATGGTATGAAATGCCACAGAGCTAATGAATCACAGAACTTTATCATTTTTTAGCATAGAACTTTAAGAAAAAATCTTCTTACTCAAACCTTTCGACGTTACAAAAACAACTATTCTTGCTTAAGCACCATTTGATATATTTACATAAAATTATATATATGATGTTTAGTATTTTAATAAACGATGAAAATGTGTTAATTTCCCCTTTTCCTTTCCTGTCACCTTCTTCCCCCATACACTGACCAAGCCGAAGAATAAAGAAAACTAGCTAATTTTATCCATCAATTTGGCACCCTCATTTCAAAAACCTAGATCTAAAAGCTTATTTTCTTGAGATTTTTCTATAATACTACAATATAATGTATAACAAATGCAATTACGTAAAAATGGTAAGTTTGGTATAATAATTAAATGCTTCTCCCCAATCAACCAGCTGACATTTGCCATAATAATTCACAATAAAATATATCTAATGGTCCAAAAATCTGCACCATTCTCATCTCAAAGAAATGAATTATTTGAAAATCCTGAAAGTCAGGTACGGCTCTCTTCGTCATTCATAAACTGCTGATGGCATTTCCAAATTCAAGAACTCCCTCTGTCCCTCCCAAGTGTCCACATGCAATCAAGGGGCTCAAGAGATGCTCAAATCTGGACTCCCAATTGTGCATTAAACCACCAGATACACCAGCACACTGCCCAGAAACGTATGCTCCTGTTGGTACCTGTCTTAAAATCACTTTCAAATGGACTGGAGTTAATACTGAGGCAATTAAACTTGAAGTGCAGCAAGATTTAGATTACTCAGCCTACTATCAAGTCAAGAAATATACTCTTAGGAAAAATTGATTCAAAAAGAGTCAGCAATTAGCTCTCATGACAAGATTATTTTTCATGGCACAAAAAAAAAACATAAACTATCATTTCATGCACTTAGTGCAGTCATATTTTCATTTCTAAAGATCTATTCAAAAACTGCACCTAAAGCAAGACCTACTGGGAAAAAAATAGATCTTTAACTGTCACTTTCGAAATCTTCTTACTAAAATACAGTCTGGAAATAAATTTTGCTAAGTGTGTGTTAAGCCGGCGGCTCTTAACTTTCAGAAGGTTGTGCTTCTCCCAGAAGAAAAATACATCTTGTGACCAGAGAAAAATACATGTTTCGAAATAAAAATATGCATATAACTGTAAGGGTTCTCAAAGACAATGAAGTCCAAGTGGAGCGCCCTAAACCCAAATACTCCTTTAACAACTATTCATAGAAGATACTTAGAATGTACCTAGCTACTGTTCTTAGGTTAAATGTGCATACAACAGCTAAGCCTGTAGATTCTCAATCTCTTAAAGGAGAATAAAATGGCTACGTGTACAATTCAATGGAAACCTAATGTATGCTGTACATTGTTAGCAATGTAACTACCCTTTAAACCTAATTAGTTCTGAATAAATTCAAATAACTTTTGTATAAAATTTTACTTCGTATATTAAAGCTTTTTCAAAATGCAAATCAGGTTTTAAAAGTGATGAAAACACATTTTAAAGCAAAGAAACTTTTTCACTCCAGACCTACTGTGTTTCCAGGCATGCTTTTATTCCTTCTAATTTGAAGAAATTCAAATCTAATTACCTACTTAATTTTGTTCAAACATTTTTACATCTTGGGCCAAAAGATGTATTTAAATATGTATTTTTTTTCACCTATGATGAAAATGACATTGCTATAGTTTACATTTGTGTGCCAAAAGTTTTAAGGGTTCATGTTTTTTAGGGGAAAACACAGTAACTTGACATATTTTCAAGGGCAATCATTTCTAAACTAGAAATAAAAGAGAAAATGAAACTTTATAAACTGAAAATTATTAACAGATTACATCTACAGTAGACAAGTAGCATCAGAGATAAATTAAATCCCCACTAAGGTAGATATATAAGCTCTACCACTTTTTTGGTTCTATAATTTTAAAGTGGAAATACCAAAATCCTTTCCCAGGCCTTGAAAAAAAGAACATTTGTGGGTAAGAAGTGATGGAAGACACTGGAGGGACACGTAATTTTTTTCTCTTTGTTCATCTCCAGAAAGTGTTAAGCCATTAACTAAAAGGAGAAAATATGAAGAAATAATAAATGCAAAACCACTCATCATTCCAGTATTTGTGGAAAATACTTTAGCTTATTAGTTAGTTGATTTTCATTTGAATGAAAAATAATTTTTAAATAAGAGGTATTCAGGAACACATTTAATATGATATACTGACCCATTTCCAATGGTTCCAGACAGGAATTACTTTCATTAATAGGAAGTAAAATGACCTTTTTAATGTTAGAGCTATATAGAACAGTACATAGTTTCCCAGTTAATTTAACATTTTAAATTAATTAATTTCATCTTAAATTTAGGTTGTGATACCCAATTGAGACCAATGAAACACCCACCTACACAAAAGTTAATACCTACTAAAGAGCTGGAAGAAGTACCACAGCATTAATAAAATTTTTAACTAAAAGCTTTCAAGATCTAAAATTTTCTCTGACATTTTAACTCTTTGAATATTTAAAAGGCCTATTTTTTTTTTTTTTTAATGGCAAGCTTGAACTAGTCTGATCACAGGTGTGAACAAAATATTTACTTTTGAGACAAGAGAAGATGTGTTGTTAGGCCAAAATAAATTGGCACTTCATTGAGGGAGTCGGTGTTTTCTGACTGGCATACGGACACCATTCTCGTGGGTGCTTTATGAAAACACTGCTCAGAAGTCTGGACAATCTTTAAGAAAGTTTACGTGTACAGCTGACACGTAGACTATGTTCATGTCAACAATGTGAACACACCTCAATGGGAGAAAAATCATAGCACATTACTTACAAGTAAAACTTTTAGGCTACCAGGGATGTTCAACTGTGACACTGCTCTCTACGGAAGAAGGGAAAATGTTTACAAATTCAACTGAACCTAGAAAGAG
Organism: Lynx rufus; assembly: GCF_022079265.1. Taxonomy (NCBI): domain Eukaryota; kingdom Metazoa; phylum Chordata; class Mammalia; order Carnivora; family Felidae; genus Lynx; species Lynx rufus. The sequence continues at coordinate 7,742,851 of NW_025814823.1, read as the reverse complement.
CCAAAGTAGAAGAAAAGGTAAGGGGACAGGTGAGGGGGAGGGAGTTGAAAGGGAAGGGGAGAGGAGTAGGAAGAAAGAGAGCGAGAGAGAAAAAGGTGGCAGAAGGAGGCTCTGATAAAAGCCTCGCAACACAAGGCTATTCCGCCTCTAAATGCACTCGATACTTTATACACGCTCTGTTCCATAGAATTATCAACATCTTCTCTCATTCTGCATCTCAAAAAGATCCTTGATTTCAATGGCGGTATCAAAACCAATGATCCATCTCACTAACTGGATTAAGCTCTGGAGGCAGAACTAGTTCCAGGCTGATCCAGGTGGACTTTTTGGCTTCCATTAGTATATCCGTAATTCATTTTGTTTCTGTTTTTTGAAACATTCAAGGCTAAGTGGTCATTATCCGGCATAGGTTCTAGAAACATAATCTGTGTGAGCAGTTCAAACAGTTTATCAACACAACATAACCCACTTTATCACTTAATATAAATTCAACATAATTCTCCATACCTTGGTTTCCTAATTAAGGTACAGAGTAGTAGGGAGGGATGATGTTATTTATCCAAGAAGTTTTTCATATTGTTATATTAAAGTAAATGTTAATGTGATGGAGTGCAAAAGTTGCATTAATTTTTAAAATGAAAGAGGGGACTTCAAAGAAAATGGTTCACAAAGGGTCACTGTGAACTACACCTCAGGACCCCTGGTGTACAAATGCATTTGCTCAAATTCTTCTGCCATTATGGGTAAATGTGGAAAAAAAAAAGAAAAGTACGATTTTCTCTACCTCGATGACCCCTAATGCATTTCTTTCCTACTACTGTTTATACTTCACCCAATTTAAAACTACTACAATAGATTTATAATCAAACACCGGAAAGGCAATACATCTAAACTTACATTTAGAATGATACAGAATTATTTTTTAGAAATTTCCTATAAAATTAAGACTTCGAAGCATATATACATATGAATATTCTATTTCTGATGTTTTTACAGAAGCTTTTGAATGAAACAGCATTATTACTGACTTTAAAAAATAGGGAAATACTACGGTCCAAGTAGATCTTTTTTATAAGAAACCATTTTCTCCTTTAAATTTGTGTGCTTTTACACATGCTCATATATAATTTTTGTTCATATTTAAATTTTGCTTTAAAATTTTCAACTACAAATTTGATCTATGGTACCAAAACCGACAACACAAAACCCATAATGTGTCCAAATGTGAACCATTTAAGTATACAATTTCAGTTCTGATGAACTAATAGCAAATGGTGTTTACGGATATGTTCTCTGGAACTCACTGGAAATAGTCACTCAACTTACCTGGTGCTAAGCCAGCAGCAGCAGGACTTCCCAGGGACGGGTGAGAGAAAACTTGAGAGAAGGCAGACATATTTGACTGGGACACGTTACTCAGCCTGGAGGTTGATCCTCCTTTAGGAATAAACTCGCTTGCAGTAGGATTTGGTGTCTATTTAAAAATCAAATATAGTAAGTTAACACACTTTAAGCCCAAAAAAGACAGTGAATCTACTAGGCATTATTCCACAGTGCTTTATTTACTGAGTAAAAGATTTTATTGAAAGGACTTATAGCATTTCTAAGTTCCACATTTTGGGATGGTATAATCACATTTCTTGAAGGAAACGTTTTAATCAAATTTGAGGATTTTAATCACTGCAGCTGCAGAATTTAACCCCAGAAAACGTAAAATTTGCCTTGATTGTCCAATACCCATCATACCAAACTATCCTAACACATTTTAGAGAAGTGGGAGGTTGAGACTACCTCAAAACTGAGCAACAAGTTTCAAGTTTAATGTCTTTAAACCACTTCTACCAGGATAAAGGTCACAAGTGTCTTTATTCCAGAATTAATCATTTTCTTTTTCGTAAGTACTTAAGGTATTTCCCCAATAATATAGTGCCATGTATTTAAGTGAGAGTAAAGCCAAGAAAGACATTTAAGAACAAGGAAAATATGGGAAGAATCAAGATATAATAAAAATGTACCAGAGGCTCCAATGCTTTCAATGCCTACAAGTATCACATGTAACTTCTGTTATATTTCAAATATTTTACTGTGAGATCACAGGCATATTTTACAGGGAGATCACATGGAAAAAAATTTTCTTCACAGTTGTACTATGCTGCAACAGTTTAGATATTCAATGGCATGGTACGTTTGGCTTTAACAACTACTGGAACATTATGAGACTGTACATCAAATTCACAAACGGTCTCTATCTTGTCCATGAAGAACAAATGAATATCCAAAATATTTTTCTGAAATGGTGACCATGTTAAATTCTAAATGCCTAAGCATAATAAAGACTCATTAATGATATCATTTGAATTCAGCTTTCAAAAGGGTCAGCCAAGGAGATAATTTAGCATAATTCACACTTCGGCCCACATTTTATGTGTACATACAAACTAAGTTTAAAACACACTGAATCATGAATTTAATTACTTAGAGAATTTAATTACGCAAAGCATTTAATCACTTAAAAATCTTTTAGAACTGGTCATTAGAATGTAAAAATGCATTCCCACAGAAGGCAGAAAATAAGACGACGGACTAATTCCTGTATACCCCAAGAACAACTTCCCTATTCAGCAGGAACGACACTTCAACCTGATAAATTAGAGTTCAAGTGATTAGATTTGGAAGATTACAGCCAATAGGCTGACCTAAATTTAAACTCTAAGACAAATGAGAGTTTACCAGTTATATACCAGCTAACATTAAAGTGATAAAATGTAGAGAAAATGTTAATCTGGGTTTAATTAAAACATACTAAAGAATGAACCTCTTTTACTGCCACATCTAAGACGTGAAATTCTGAAGGAAAAAAAAAAAAAAAAGGAAGAAGAAGAGGAAGAGGAAGAGGAGGAGGAGGAATCAGGCCTGATCCAAAATATATTTTCCAAAGGGAAAAAAAAAAATTCCTCTTCTATCACTTTTATATATTTATTTTTAGTTTTTAAAACTTCCAAAGTCTAAAGTTTTCGAAAATAGTGGCATGTTCTTTAAAAGTATGATCAATTCCTTAATTTCTGGGGTAGAAAAGAAGTCCATGCATTTTACTAATACACTAATCCCTAGTTACAAGGGAACACATGGCTACTAACAGGATCACTTCAGAGCTCTAACAATGTGTTTCAGTTCATCTTAAACCTATTTTAGAAGGTAAGAGTCAAAATAAAAGCAATGTGTATCTTGGTAAGAGTCCAGAGTGTCTAAAAGAGATGGAGACATCAGGACTACAAGATTACTCAGAGACAGCAAATTCCGACAAAGAAAATTTCATGTGTATACAAAAACTTTTAGCGGCATACTCCTGAGAAATAGGTATTACTCATTTTCCATGTCAGTTAGACCTTATATTTACTATGAATAACAGACTACCTGATTTCAAAGCTGAGCTTCTCTAAATTAATTTAAATTCAATTAATTATTTTAAATTAATTTTAAAGCCGACTTTGAAAGGATTTCTTACAAAGGAGAAAAGGATGGAAATAATCATTCCACCGTTCCCAAACAAGTCATATATAAAATGCCATTATAACAAATGAGAGAGTCTCCAAATCTATTATAATAGAAATTATTTAAATTAATGTTAACTATGAAAGTTTACACACTAAACTGCAACCTTCAGAGATTCAACAGTCACAGTGGCAAAAAAACATACCTCACAGTGAATTTTAATTAAGAAGTGAAGAGAAAAATCTAAGATCTTCCCTCCTTTCTCTTTCCTGATTTAAGATGGCAAGGCAATTCCCTTGAGTGGATGGGGTGAGAGTTGGTTTTATTCAACTCTGAGTATTTGAGATTAGAGAAAAAGTAAACGGATTTAAATGGCAGAAAAAACAATTACACAGGATTTAGGTGTAACACAAAAAAACCCACTAAATTTAGGAATAAGAGAATAGAGCTATTACTATTAACAGACAATGTACATTCTTATAGCCAGATCAGAGAACTATCAGAAATATTTCAAGTATTAATTAAAAATTATAATAATAATGAGAATACTTTTTATGATACAATTACTTAAAATAACTACCATTAAAAGATAGATTCTTGAAATGGCTTTAATTTGGGGGGGGTTAAGGGATAAAGATGGGTTTTATAAAGTGACAAAACAGCACAGGAACCCACTTTGAACATGTTTAAAAAAATAATTTTCTCAACAGTAAGGCAAAACTGGTTAACTAAAACCAGTATCACCTTAAAATGAAATATCTGTTCATCAGAAAATAAACAGTTTCTTTTAGCTTTAGGAGGTGAAGGTTGCATCTAGAGACTCAAGGACTTGGGTTGTAAAAATTTTCTAACTTCAACAACACTGAAGAGAATAAAAAGTTTTGTTACTCCTGCTCTAGGATTTACATAATCCTTGCGTAACTATCCAAATATGTTCCTGTAGTATCAACTTTGTTTTTTCATATACAGATAATTATATTCATAATTTTATTTCTAATTTTTATTCATATTTTTTTTAATTTTTTTTTTCAACATTTATTTATTTTTGGGACAGAGAGAGACAGAGCATGAACGGGGGAGGGGCAGAGAGAGAGGGAGACACAGAATCGGAAACAGGCTCCAGGCTCCGAGCCATCAGCCCAGAGCCTGACGCGGGGCTCGAACTCCCGGACCGCGAGATCGTGACCTGGCTGAAGTCGGACGCTCAACCGACTGCGCCACCCAGGCGCTCCTCTAATTTTTATTCATATTTTAAACCCTGATTTTCAGCAAACTTTAAACAGCTCTAAATGCACACTTGAAAAAAAAATTTTTTTTAGTCAAGTAAGACTTTGGGAGAATTTATCAAGAACAATGGAGTTTTAGGTTCTCATATACTTAAATTTATACTGCAACTTTCATGCCAAAAACAACCAAGTGCTTTTTATAAATTGACACCATCCCCCAATATTTACCTGTAATCCCTACCTGTATTCTCTAAACAAAAATAGACTAAATCGAGTCCTAACCTTTAGCTTCAAAAGCACTGTTGTAACTATTTTAAAAGATTTTTTAATTTTTTTTTTATTCGGGGGGGGGAGGGTAGAGAAAGGGAGAGAGCGAATCCCAAGCATACTCCCCACCTCTGTTAGCGCACAGCCCAACACAGGGTTCAAACTCACAAACCCTGAGATCATGACCAGAGCAGAAATCAAGAGGCGTAACTGAGCCACCCAGGCAGCCCTGTTATTATATTTTAAATAAAACAGTAATTAACATTTCAATGTAGACATCCCACCCAACCAAAATGATAGAGTATTTCCTTAACTTACAGGGTTTTTCACAAATGAAGTAATTTTCTGATGAGGTTTCTAACTCAGGTTTTTGTTTTTTGTTTTTTTAAGTTTATTTATTTTGAGAGAGAGAGCACATACAGGGGGAGGAGTAGAGAGAGAGGATACCAAGCAGGCTCCACACTGACAGCATGGAACCCGAGGCAGGGCCCAAACCCACGAACGGTGAGATCATGACCTGAAGCCAAAACCAAGAGTTGGACACTTAACCGACTGAGCCACCCAGGCGCCCCAATTGCTAATTCGTGTGCAACACAATTTTATGCTTTTCTACTATTATAGGATTGCATGGAAACTGCTACTCTTAAAGTAAAATTCAGATTTTTAAGACTCTGCTGGACTCCACTATAAACAGAACACTTACTTAAGACCACAATAAAGCAGTCCCATAAATTAAGGGACTCATTTAATAAATAGTGCAAAACAAAATGAAAAGTGCCACCATTAAAATAGGTTTTTAAAATGTGGTAGAAAAACAGGAAGATTCTATTAAATGAAAATAGAACACAAACTCTTACGTACTGTTTCATTGCAAATATGTCAAAAAGGTCTGTAAGAAAGTTACCCTAAGGTGGTATGATGTATGATAAGAAACCACTACTGTTCCTGAATATTGGTCGGATTTTTAAAAATTACATAATAAACCCATAAAAACCCATAAAATACCTTCCACGATACATTCCTTATAATGAACGCAATTTGCTTTACTTGTCTAATGGCTTAAGTTTTTATCAGTAATCTTTCTACTTTCTGAACGAAACATGACCTGCTTTTTCTTAACAGTTTTATTTAGATATAACTGACATATAAACACAGTGCACATTTTCTTAAGTTTATTTATTTTGAGAGACAAGCACGCACAAGTGGGGCAGGGCAGAGAGAGACAGAGACAGACAGAAACAGAGGAGAGAATCCCAGGCAGGCTATGCACTGTTAACAAGCGATGTGAGATCACAACCTGAGCCAAAATCAAGAGTCAGGACACTTAACCGACCGAATGAGCCACCCAGGTGCCCCTAAACTGCACATATTTAAAATATAACCTCTTTGCAACTCTGGTCATAGGCAGAAACCAGGAAACAATTACCCAAATCAAGATAATGAATATATCCATGATGCCCAAATGTTGCCACAAACTTCGTTTGAATTCCTCCCTCCCATTCCTCTCTACTCCCCTACTTTGGTCTCGAGGCAACCACAGATCAGCTTTCTGTCACTATAGATTAATCTACCTTTTCTAGAATTTAATATGAATGAATCTTACATACATATACATGCAGGTTTTTTTCCGAGCTTCTTTCACTTGGCAACATTAAGATTCATCCATGTGACTGACTCCACCAATATTTCATTCCTTTTTTACTGCTAATATTTCATAATATCCATACACCACAATTTGTTTATTCTTTCATCCAATGGACAAAGGTGGTTTCCAGTTTGGGGCTATTAAAAACAAAGCTGCAAAGAGAACGCTCAGGTACAAGTTCTTGTGTAGACCTATTTCATTACTCTTGGGAAAGTGCCCATTAGTGAATGGCTTGGACACACAGTATGTGTATATATAACCTTTTTAGAAAATTGGTATGGGGGCGCCTGGGTGGCGCAGTCGGTTAAGCGTCCGACTTCAGCCAGGTCACGATCTCGCGGTCCGTGAGTTCGAGCCCCGCGTCGGGCTCTGGGCTGATGGCTCGGAGCCTGGAGCCGGTTTCCGATTCTGTGTCTCCCTCTCTCTCTGCCCCTCGCCCGTTCATGCTCTCTCTCTGTCCCAAAAATAAATAAACGTTGAAAAAAAAAAAAAAAAGGAAAAGAAAATTGGTATGCTATTGGGCACCTGGGTGGCTCAGTTCGTTAAGCGACCGACTTCAGCTCAGGTCATGATCTTCCGGTTTGTGGGTTCGAGCCCCGCATCAGGCTCTGTGCTGACAGCACAGGGACTGGAGCCTCCTTCAGATTCTGACTCCCTCTCTTTGCCCTTCCCTTGCTCGCTCTCTGTCTCTCTCTCTCAAAAATAAACAAACATTAAAAAAAATTTTAATTGGGGCGCCTGGGTGGCGCAGTCGGTTAAACGTCCGACTTCAGCCAGGTCACGATCTCGCGGTCCGTGAGTTCGAGCCCCGCGTCGGGCTCTGGGCTGATGGCTCAGAGCCTGGAGCCTGTTTCGGATTCTGTGTCTCCCTCTCTCTCTGCCCCTCCCCCGTTCATGCTCTGTCTCTGTCCCAAAAATAAATAAACGTTGGAAAAAAAAAAAAGATTTAAAAAAAACTTTTAATTGGTAAGCTGTTTTACAAAGTAGTGCTACTATCTTAATATACCCACCAGCACTTTGTGGAAAGACCAAGTTGCTCTACATACTCGTGAACATGAGCTTTGGTCAGATTTTTATATTTTAGACATTTTAATAGGTGTATCTCATTGTGGTTTTAATTTGCATTCCCCAATGACTTACTTAATGGCCATTCTGTGTCTTCTACTGTAAAATGTCTGTTCACACTTTTTGACCATTTTTATTGATTTTTTGTTTTCTGTTGTGAAACTGGCAGTTCTGGATAGAAAGCCTTGGTCTACATGTTATACAAATATTTTCTCCAGGTCTATGATCTGTCTTTTCATTCTCTTAACAGCAGCTTTCAAAGAACTGTGGTTCTTAAATGTTGACGAAGTTGTTACACCTAAGAAATACCTGCCTAACCCACCAAAGTTACAAATATTCTGTTTTCTTCTGTTTTAGGATTTCATGTTTTACATTTAGGTCTAAGATTCACTGAGTCAATTTCTATGAAGCGTGAGGTAGGAGTCTAATATTTTTGCACACACTCAATTATTCTAGCGCTGTTTGCTAAAGAGACTCTTCTTCCTCCGCTCAATAGCCTTTGCTACTTTGTTGAAAATCAACTATTTATTAGCAAGTTAATTTCTGGACTTGATTGTGCTCCACTGATGCCCATCTATCTTCATGTCAAAAGCACATCATCTTTTTTTTTTTCCCAACGTTTATTTATTTTTAAGACAGAGAGAGACAGAGCATGAACGGGGGAGGGGCAGAGAGAGAGGGAGACACAGAATCGGAAACAGGCTCCAGGCTCTGAGCCATCAGCCCAGAGCCTGACGCAGGGCTCGAACTCATGGACCACCAGATCGTGACCTGGCTGAAGTCGGACGCTTAACCGACTGCGCCACCCAGGCGCCCCCAAAAGCACATCATCTTGATGACTACAGCTTTACAGTAATTCTTGAAGTCGGATAGTGTACATCTTGCATCTTTTTGCCTTTTTTCTTTTTTAGTTTGGATTGGTTATTTGAATGTTTACATGAGTATTAGGCTAAACTTATCAATTACTATTACATAGCCTGCCGAGGGGCGCCTGGGTGGCTCAGTCAAGCATCCGACTTAGGCTCAGGTCACAGTCTCACAGTTTATGAGTCTGAGCCCCGCATCGGGCTCTGTGCTACCAGCTTGAAACCTGGCTCTTGCTTGGGATTCTGTGTCTTCCTCTCTCTCTGCCCCTCCCCCACTCAGGCTCTGTCTCTGTCTCTCAAAAAAATGAATAAACGTTAAAAAAAAATTAAATACCCTGCTGAATTCTAATTGACAGTATACTGAATCTGTAGATCAATTTGGTAAGAATCAACATCTTGCATCTTAACAATAATGAGTCTTCAGATCCATGAACATGTTATACGTCTCCTTTTATTTAGGTCTTCTTTAATTCCTCTCAGGAAAGTTTCAAAGTTTTTAACGTACAGTTCCTCAGACTTTCTGTCAGATCAAACCACATTTTGTATTTCTGGCACTATCATAAATTACATAATTTTGAAACTTTCACTTTATATTATTTGTTGCTAGTGCATACGTACCAGTTTCCTGCGGCTACCGTAACAAATTACCACAAACTTGATGGCTTAAAACCCCAGAAATGTATTTTCTTCCACGTTTTGGAAGCCAGAAGTTTACAAGGAAGTTGCCGGTGCTCCCCTCCAGATGCACTGGAGCAGAATCCATTCCATGCTTCTCTCCTAGCTTCTGGCAACTGCCGGCACTCTTTGGCGTTCCTTGGCTTTACCACATCACCTGTTTCTGCCCCGGTCCTCACATCCCCTTCTCCTGTGTGCAATCTCCCTCTGCCTCGTCTTAACCAGGACGGACCTGCCATTGTTCAGGGGCCACTTAAATAATTCAAGATGGTATCACCAAATCCTTAACTTAATTATACCTGTAAAAGACTCTTCTTCTAAATCAAGTAGAATTCACAAGTTCCAGGCAGGGATTAGGACATGAACTTACCTTTTAGGGAGACCAATTTGGGCTGAATTTGTTCTTCTTTCTCTAGTTTCTTAGAGTAGAAGCTGAAGTCATTGACCTAGGAACATTTCTTGTCCACTCTAGGCATTTAATGCTAAAATCTACCTCATTAGTGTGTTAGCAGCATCCCACAACTTTTAACATGGCTTCATTGTCATTCACTTCAAAATGAAAGTTACAAAGCAGTTGTGCTATTACAAAGTTATACTGAACTTTCTGCTTCCCCTATTTCTTCTTTGCCCCATGAATAATTTAGAAGTGTGCTGTTCAGTGTCCAAATACTTAAAGATTCTCCACAAATCTTTGTTACTGATTCCTATTTTAATGCCACTGTGGTCAGAGAACACATTTGTATGACCTGAATCCTTTTAAACTTATTGAGACTCGTTCCGTGACCCAGAATTGGTCTTAGTCAATGTTCTACGTGCACTTAAGAAGAGTATGTATTTGGCTGTTTGTGGGCAGAGTGTTCCATAAACGTCAAACTGACAGAGCTATTGAAATCTCCCATATCCTTACTGATTTTGTCTTTCTTCTAATACTCAGAGTACTGAAATCGCTATCACTGTTTGTCTACTTCTCCTTTCAACTCTATTAGTCTTGGTCTCATATTTTAACCCTCTTTTATTAGGTACATAAACATTTAACAGTGGTACATCCATGCTCTTAATGAACTGTCCCTTTATCTAACAACTCTTTTTGTTCCTGATAATATTCTCGGCTCTGAAATCTACTTTGTCTGATAGGAGTATAGCTATCCCAGCTATATTATATGTACCCCATACATCACTATACTATATATACAGCTGACTCTTGAACAACATAGGTTTGAACTGTGCAGGTCCACTTACACATAGATTTTTTTGATACAGGACCTGTAAAATGTGTTTTCTCTTATGATTTTATTATTTTCTTTCCTCAAGCTTACTTTACTGTAAGAATATAGTATATCATACATATACCATACAAATGTTTATGTTATCGGTATGGCTTCCAGTCAACACTAAGCTACTAGTCATTACACTTTGGGGGAGTCAAAAGTTACACATGGATTTTCAAATGCATGGAGGGTTATTACCCCAACCCCCATGTAGTTCAAGGGCCAACTGTATTACTATACTCTATATAGTATGCATACACTAATGTGTAGTCGTACATTACTATTACTATAATTACTGTTGTAATTATAATTGTACTACCTGTTATAGTGTACAAGATACATGGATATAACACTAGTAATAAACACACACATTAGTCTTTTCTGACTAGTGCATGGTATAATTTTAAACATATGTTTGTCTTTAAGTCTAAAGTAGGTTTTTTGTCAGCTTCAAATAATCGGATCTTGTTTTTTTAAATCCAACCTGAAAATCTCTGCCTTCTTCTTGGGACATTTAGGCTATTTACATTTAATGTGATTATTAAACCTATCTACCATCTTGCTACCCTTTTTTTAATTTGTTCTATTTGTTCTTTGTTCCCCTTTTCTTTTTTCTGCCTTCTTTGGGGATTAACCGACTTTTGAGTTTTCATTTTATTGCTTCTCTCCACTTATTAGCTGCAACTCTCTGTAGCGGTTGCCTTAGGTTTTATAATACATGTGTTTAACTTATCACCAACTATCTTAGTCTGCTAGAGTCATAACAAAATACCATACATGAGTGGCTTAAACAACAGAAATTTAAGTTCTCACAGCTCTAGATGGTGATAGCCTAGGACCAAGATGCCCTATTAACTTGGTTTTCAAGTTTTGTTGCGCTGTCTGTATCGTTTCTTTCCCAAACAGATAAATTATGCCACACCTATCCTTTTGATACTGTAGATATTTCTGAAGCATCAAATCATGACATCTATTCTACATTCTAAATATTTCTCAAATTCAACTATTTCTACCCGTGTCACCATCAGTGCCCTCCTCTACACCACTGTCATCTCTTCTCGGGTTTACTGCAACATCATCCCTATTGACCAACTAAACTCCAGTCTTGCTCACCTCTAATCCATCTTTTACGTTTCAGCCAGGATAAAAGAGAATAAAAGAGAAAAGCAGAGAAAAAGAAAAGGAAGAAGAGGAGGAAAAAGAGGAAGGGAAAGCAGGAAGAAAGGAAGAGAAGGGAAGTTTTGCTTAATGTGTTTACTGATGAAATCCATTTAGAGTGAACAGGTCAAGTCTCCACTGTTCTTGACAGAACTAAGTCAACTTAAAAAAAAAAAACAAACAAACAGGGGATAAAAAGTTGATGTTAATCTTAGCCTTATCTACTTTTTCTAAAACCTACTCCAATCTCCCATCTTCACTATTACTGTTCCCTATTTGGACTTGACAAAAGAGCCTAGTTGGGACTAATTCCAAAGATTTATGCCCAAGGGGTGTGGTTTCCCCCGGCAAGGGGAATTACCTGGAATGGTAAAAGAAGGGACGCTGATAATGAGGGAGAAAGGCAGGAATTAGCAAGTATTTTGCCTTGATAAATTGTATGTAAAAAGGCATAAAAAGATGAGACCCACAGGCACAAAGAAAAGCCCTATTCAGAGCTATTTTTACCAGTCTTCAGTGTTCATAAGTCATACAGGATAAAGAGGAAGGGGGGGGGTGGAAAGGAGAAGTCAAATAGCTAACTAGAGCCTCCAAGTTCACATTTCTGTAAGACTTTTTTTTTAATTTAATGGGTTGTTATTTCCCCTTATTTGAAGCACATCCAAATATGGTCAATTTATATTTACATTTATATTTATTATCAAAATATACTTAATTTCAGCTGACCTGCTCAAGACCAGCAAGGTTTCATCCTATAAGTTAACAATTAACATCTAAAATATTACTACTATTGTGAAATTAGTCTAGTATCTCAATTTCAAATTTTTCTGAAGCAAACTGGTAAATAGAGGGTTAGGAAATATGATTTTCTAAATAAATCAGAATCAAATTGGTGAAAACTGTGGAAGAAAGTTGATTACTAATGCTTCCAAGAGATGTACTCCAGTGTTGTTTTAAACAGAAGTTCTCAAAAAAAAATTTTTTTAATAAATAGATAAATAAACAGAAGTTCTCCTATTTATATTTTGACTATCTTTAGAGTGAAGTAACATCAGTACATCAGAACCTACCAAATGAAAATCAATTAGTAATAAGGTTTGTACTAAGATAGAGTTTAATAAAACGTTTCAGAAGCTCAGCAAAAGTAATTATATACATCTTGAAACAATGGGAATGTAAATTTTCAAAGATACTCATTAGTTTATCCTTCACAAAGTGCATCATAAACAGATAATACCCTAAACACTATTCTTTTTTTTTTAATGTTTATTTATTTTTGAGAGAGAGACAGAGAGACAGAGAGAGCGAGCGAGCAAGCCAGTGGGGAAGGGGCAGAGAGAGAAAGAGAGGGAGACAAAGAATCTGAAGCAGGCTTCAGGCTCCGAGCTGTCAGCACAGAGCCCGACGCAGGCTCAAACTCACTACCATAAAATCATGACCAGAGCCGAAGTCGGACGCTCAACCGACTGAGCCACCCAGGTGCCCCAACCTAAACACTATCCTTGAGAATAGTTTGACAATATATCAAAATGAAAAATAAGCATGCCTTAGTACTCTGAAACCTAGGAACTAAAGCTAAGAAGAAAATCAAGTATGGGCACATAATTTTTGTACACATAAGTTTTGCATGTAATTTTTCAATTTATGATTGTTTTTAAAAAGGAAGTAACTAAAATATCTATCGGTAGGCATTCAGTTATGTGGAATTTGGTACCTACAATAGCATGTCGCCATAAAAATCATGTGAATTGATTTATTTTTATTTGCCATGGAAACAGGCCCACAGAGTAAAAATAAAATACAAATCAGGCTACAAATCAGCAATTATACTAAGTAACTATTTCTGTAAAATGGTGTGCTTCTGTCTCAGAGGAAGGGGAACGAAGGAAGACGTGTACGTGTGCATGTGCACAGGCATACAGGAAGACGTGTACATGTGCGTGTGCACAGGCATACAAAGGATGGTAAACATGTTCACTAAAATGTTAAGGGAGCTCTTATCTCCGGATGGTGAGGAAAGCGGAGACATTTTGGCTTCCTTCTTTGTACTTCTCTATGGTATCTGATTTTTTTGCCCATAAGTTTATATGTTTTACAAAAAAGTTACAGAAAAGTTTAAGATTTATTCATCATAAAGCCACTTACACAGTTCCCTTTGCTTAGAGTTATCATCGCCAGCGAACGGCATGACGATACACAAGCATTCACACGGTATGCGATATTTCAATTGATACCAACAGAATCAATGTGCACAAAAAAGCAAAATCGGTGTACGGTGGATAGAAGACATTTTCAAACAAAAACAGATGAACCGCTCCTCTTCCACTTGAAACCTATTTGTTGTATGTCAAAGTCCCCCAGTAGTAGTAATCATTAATGGTCACAGAGGCGTTATTACCTAGCTCATTCTCAGTAGTACTCTCCTTTATGTGTCAATCATCTCAAGAAAGCTTAAAAACAAAAAAAACACTCCCTAACAAGAGAAAAAGACCTATTCAGGTCAGTTAATGAGTAGTCCAGGAAAACAAGACCATCACAGCATTCCACAGAGTCAAGAATTACTATATAGCTATAACTGTTTTCTATATCTATGTACAGCTTCTATCCATACATATATAATACTAAAACTTATTTGCCACATTATATAGTAAGAGAAATTTACTTAGAGGCATTTTCTCTAATCAAGAACTCTGCCATACTCAATCACCAGATTCAACATTTATTAAGATTTTTCAAACATTTTTCTATAACGATATTTTTCGTCATGAAACCCTACCAAAAAAACTTGAGACAATGCACAAAGCATTAAATTTCAGGACTAACATCAGGCCAAATACTATGAATCACCAATCACGAATCCAGGCTCATCCATTCAATTATTTCAACAGCTAATACATGGAAGATACAGTGTTAGGCAATGTGCTAGGCACTGTGGAGAAGAAAAACATAGAAAACACAGGCACTATAGTCTAGAAGCTCACAGACTGGCATTTCACAGGTACAGAATGTACACTGAACCCAACTCCACAATCCCAGACGTTCAGAACATCCACATATCAATATTAAGTAGAAGCATCTACAGTGTGCCTTTAGGACAGGTTATACATCCCTTAATTAGAACGATGTAAGTGCTAGGGAAAAGTGAACAAATGCTTCATGCTGACTAATTAGGTCAAAAGATGATATGCTTGAAATGAATCCTAAAAGACAAGTTTGCAGAGTCAAGACAGAGAAAAAGACACAGCAATCAAAGCAATGTTCAAAGACAATGTTCTAAGGCAGAGGCAGAAAGAGCATGGTATTCAATAGTTGAGTAGGTCTACAGCAGTAATCAGGAGAGAAATCAATAGGTACAGCTTGGATACATTCCTGAAAGATCTGGATTTTATTCTAATGACAAAAAACAGATGACAAAGATAAGAAACAAGATCAAATAATAAGTTAGGCAGTGGTTTGAAAGTTAAGACCAGAAGCAGGAAAGCAGATAATGTTAATCTATAATAGTAAGTGTCCAGGTAAGAAATGAAGGTGGACCTAAATTATAACTCAGTGATGTTAAAAGTGAAGACAATTTCAGGCAATTTCCTGAATTAGTGGCAAGTCAGTTGGGCATCTGACTCCTGATTTTGGCTCAGGTCATGATCTCACGGTTCATGGGATTGAGCCCCACGTTGAGCTCCATACCAACAGCACCTGCTTGGGATTCATATTCATTCATTCATTCATTCATTCATTCTCTCTCTCTCTCTCTCAAAACAAATAAACTTAAAAAAAGTGTCTAGACAATTTCAAAGTAACCCAATCAACGAACCCTTGTTGGCCAAATGATATGACAGTTAAGGAAGATGGAAGAGGCAAGAAAACTCGTAAGTTAGACAACTGGGTGACATCAACAACCAAGACAGCACAGAGTTGTGAATGAGTGTGTCCAGATGTGTGTGAACAGGTTTAAAGGAAAAGATGTGATATTCATTTTAGACATAACGAATTTCCATAGTCTTATGCCGTATAGATGAAGATGTTCTGAAGAAGCTAGTACTTACAGTGAGTGTAGAGGACAGAGAGGATAAAAAAATATATACCTGGAAGTCAACTATGAGTAGGGAGTAGCTGAAGTCATGAAGATGTGCTGAGATCCCCAAGGGGTGCTGTGTGAGGTAAATGAGAAGAGAGTCAAGGACAAGAGCTTAGGAGAGTTCCTGAGGCCAGGACCACAGACAAGAGGTCCTCAAGAGAGACTATGAAAGAACAGTCAAAGAGCTAAGAGAACAAAAGTTTCAAAGAAAGAGGAATGGTCAACAATGTCAAATGGAGCAGAGAGAGATCAAGCAAGAACTGATACTTCTGGTAACCTTATCAAAAAGAGTTTCGGGGCGCCTGGGTGGCGCAGTTGGTTAAGCGTCCGACTTCGGCCAGGTCACGATCTCGCGGTCCGTGAGTTCGAGCCCCGCGTCGGGCTCTGGGCTGATGGCTCAGAGCCTGGAGCCTGTTTCAGATTCTGTGTCTCCCTCTCTCTCTGCCCCTCCCGCGTTCATGCTCTGTCTCTCTCTGTCCCCAAAATAAATAAAACGTTGAAAAAAAAAAAAAAATTAAAAAAAAAAAAAAAAAAAAAAAAGAGTTTCAACAGAGTCATGAAAGTGAACAGCAAAACACTGGGGATTGAGGGAGGAATTAACAGTTAAAAAAAAAAAAGTAGCAACAATAAGCAGGAAGCATTTCTCAAATTGTTTTGCAGTTTCTCAAACATGTTGACCCTAGAACATTTCCTCACGTAGCATTCCTTACCCTTGGGGTCCCAGAGCAAAAGAAACTTAAACATGGCATGTTCACAAACTATCAGGAAGAAATCACTGTCGAGGGAGAGACTGACTACAACTGAAAAGGGATAAATAATAGAATACATTGTTAGAGGGAATAAAGATAGGCTCTGAAGCATATAATAGAAGAACACCTGTTTGTCTGACACAGGAAGAAAAACAGGAAGGGTATGAATGCAAATGCCGTATACAGGTCAAAAGCTGCCACATGAGACAATTCATTCTCTCTTTTTCCCTCCTCTGAACAACACAAGTCACTTACTCAAAAGTAACAGAGAAGCGGTGAGTAGGTGTGAGCAGAGTGTTAACGGTTTGGAATAGCAGCTATAAGATAAGAGAAAAGAAGTAGATCTGAGGTCAGAAAGCAGTATGTACATACTAATGCCATTTGAGCTGCACCACAGTTCTAGAACTCTTCAAAGTACTGAGGAGCCCTGAGTAGAGACAGGATTAAGCCTCAACCTCATAAAATTCCAACCCATTCCATCTAAAGCCCAAACGATTCCATCTCCTAGGGCCTAAAGTCTGGAAATCACCTGAAATAACACTAAAACTCAGCAAGAAACTAAAGATTGAAGTATATCCAGTGAGTTTCCAAAACCTCTCTGGGATCTTAAAAGCACCAGTAACAAGCAACTAGAATTCACAGGAGGATTTGTGGGCCAAAAGATTTTAATGTGAGCATTCTTCTACTTAAATACTTCTTACAAGAAATGCCATTTAATCAGACCACAAGGGGGGCAAATGCCATCAAAAGTGATGTTGACAAGTATGAATCTCCCTAATACACCCAACAGTCCAACCGTTCTCATCCATTTATATCACTTCGGGGGTAAGCTAAAACAACAGTAACACTAATAATTTATGATCCATATTGAGACAAAATGAATATGATTTTATTTAACATGTCATTACTTTTAAGTAAATCTTAACCAGTAACACCTTGAGAAGTTTACAAAATCATGCACTTCCCCTTCTTTTATTCAAGTTGACCCCTAATTCTTTTGTTTTTAATGTTTGTTTATTTTTGAATGAGAGCGAGCACAAGCAGGAGAGGGGCAAAGAGAAAGGGGGACAGAGGATCAGAAGTGAGCTCCACGCTGACAGCAGCGAACCCGATGTGGGGTTCAAACTCACGAACCACGAGATCATGACCCAAGCAGAAGTCAGATGCTCAATGGACTGAGCCACCCAGGAGCCCTGACACCTCATTCTTATGGGAAAGATGGGAGCACACTGTTATCCCTTCCAAAAAAAAAAGCATTTTTAAACTAATTTTTAAAAATATTCAAGAGTATTAGTTAAAATGTGAGCCTCTAAAAGACAATTAATGTCACTGCCTCATTACACACACACACACACACACACACACACACACACGCACAGAGCCACACACATCTGAATATAACTGACAGCACCCTAAATAAATATAAACAAAGACAAAGTTTAGAAGTGATAAGGTGCAACTGTAGATATGGAAATTTATTTAATATCCACCATGGGCTTGGAAATTTGAATTCTCATAATTCTGTAAGGTAGGTGACAGAATATTTCAATCCTAAACAACAGTATCTGAACTAGAGAATCACTGTTCTAAGAAAAAAATTTGAAATTCACATACACCTTTTGTCAGACAGAGAAATGGGTAATCATCGCAGGCAAAGGCTAAGAAAAGATAAAAGAGAATTCACACTCAGGTAAAATAAAGTACTCCTGGTGTGGAGTCTCCAGTAACCTTCCATCCGCCATCTGCCTGGTGTCTGGGCAAAGATGGTGAGCAAAGTACAACATGGAGAAGCCCTGTAACTTCACAACAGTGTCAAGAAGTAATTAAGACTACTGCCAGGCTCAGGAGATTGAAAAGTATCAAGAATACTTGGACAATGTTAAACTTTTGCGTTTCAAAAAAATAGAAGATCCTCAGGGCGCCCGGGTGGCTCCGTCGGTTGAGCGTCCGACTTTGGCTCAGGTCATGATCTTGCGGTCCGTGAGTCTGAGCCCCGCGTCGGGCTCTGTGCGGACAGCTCAGAGCCTGGAGCCAGCTTCGGATTCTGTGCCTCCCTCTCTCTCTGCCCCAACCCACTCGTATTCTGTCTCTGTCTCTCTCAAAAATAAATAAACATTAAAAAAAAATTACAAAAATAAAATAAAATAAAAAAATAGAAGATCCTTTAACATTTCAAAAGAAATCACCATCCTCTGTTCTAAATCAGTTGTGATCATTAAAGTAAAACATGGTGGCCATATAGCCCAGAAAACCCATCATCAAATTTTTTAAAGATATAAAAGTATTAGAATACCACAAAACTGCATACATTGCCTAATAAAAGGAAATTAAACAGTAACTTTTCGAGACAAAATACATTAATGGTACAAAAATAGTAGCAAATACATGCTCAGACTCAAAATATTTACAGTCCAGTGAGAAAAGGCAAACAGATAGAGAAACTTAACATAAAACAGAATGAGGTAAGTCTTAACACCAAGTATTATAGAAACAGTAAAAAAAAAAAAAAAAAAAAAATTCTTTGAGATGTTTAAGCAAGCATTCACAGAGAAGGTAGTATTTGAGTTAACTCTTGAAGGGAAAAGGAGGAAAGATTTTTTGTTTGTTTTTCAGATTCGGTTAATAATAGCACAAAATACAAAGATACAGAGAAGTGACAACATATTTCATGTTATATGAGGTATGAAAGACTCAAAATGATTAGAATTTAGGAAGTGTGGATGGTTAAAGAGAGATAGCCCTAGATAAGTAGAACAGATCCTGAAGGGATTTGAGAAAAATTATTCAGAAGATACACTTAGGGTTTATATAAACTATGTCAGTAGTGTTAAAAAAGGAAAGAAGATACTGTAGAATTTTAAAGAATACAGACTACAGGCAGACAACATAGTAGAAAAATCTCAGATTTACAATTAAATAGACTTGAGCTAGGAATCCTAGCTCTATCACTTATTAACAACAAAATTTTCGGGGGTGCCTGGCTGGCTCAGTTGGTAGAGTGTGTGACTCTTGGTCTCTGGGTTGTGAGTTCAAGTCTCATGTTGGGTGTAGAGATTACTTAAAAAATAATAATAATAATAATAAAACCTTTAAAAAAAAGTAAGGTTTTTCTAAATTGCAACTTCCATTATTTGTCAATTGGGGATGATATGTCATTACTGTAGAACAGCCTTAATATGATGGCAAATACATTGTCCAATGTATTATCTGTCAATTAACGGATAGCCAAACTTCAGTAGTTCCCTTCTTATACCAAATGGCAGAATGTGAGAGATGACGGGGAAGAAGTCAACACATGTTGCCTCAGTGACTGGGAAGATGAGGAAGTCATTTACTAAAGAAAAACCACATATTGAGGAGGGCATCTTTTGGGATGAGCACTGGGTGTTGTATGGAAATCAATTTGACAATAAATTTCATATACTGAAACAAAATAAAAATAAAAAATAAAAAAAAGAAGAACCACAAAAGGATCTGCAGATTTGGAGAAGAGAAAAATGCACCGAGTTTTAGACATGCCAAATTTGCGGTGATAATGGGATACGTATCTACACGCAAAGATAGAAAGCACAAAAAATCTGGATCTTGAACTCAGTAGACGGTTCTAATAAAAATTGTAAGAATTTTAAGCGTACAAGGGAAAGCAAAAAACAAGCGAGCCAAGAAAAGGAGCTCACAAGGAGCCACAGGCGAAACAAGAGTCAAGACTGCAAAGAGGAAAGAGTTTCAAAAACAGAGAGGCGGCCAGCAGTTCTAAGTGCTGGATCAAATGCTGTATTTGGTAATTAAGAAGATCTCGGACAGGGGCGCCTGGGTGGCTTGGTCGGTTAAGTGTCCGACTTCAGCCAGGTCACGATCTTGCGGTCCGTGAGTTCGAGCCCCGCGTCGGGCTCTGGGCTGATGGCTCAGAGCCTGGAGCCTGTTTCCGATTCTGTGTCTCCCTCTCTCTCTGCCCCTCCCCCGTTCATGCTCTGTCTCTCTGTCCCAAAAATAAATAAACGTTGAAAAAAAAAAAAAAAAAAAGAAGATCTCGGACATTCTACGAGAGCAATTTCAGTGAAACTTGTAAAATGCCAAGTTGCAGGTACTGAAGGAATAAATGGGTGGTAAAGACATCAGAGAAAAGAACAGAAGCTATTCTAAAGGTCCTCACGTGGAAGCTCCACAAACATAGTACAGAGACCTGATGTACGTCAAAAGAGCCACATGTAAAATAAATTTAGCCTCCACCAAGCTACAAAAAAACCTAAGGAAAATAGTATCGTTGATTCTCTGACGAGCATGTTTTGTATTTATACATCTTTTTTTTTTTTGTATGAATGTATTAGAATGAAAGCATGAATCACTGTTTTACAAAAGTCGTGGGTTGGTAAACAGGCTCTCTCATATCATGAGATTCTTGGTGAAAAAGAAATAAAAAGATTGCTAAGTGCTAAAAGATGGGGGATCATAGAGCTCTTGAAAGAAATCCAACACTGAAGAGAATAAATGCAATTATGAATGATTCAGGTGGAAACCTTCAGACTTCAGAGAAAGTTTCTGTTGCTGTTTTTGATTCAAGGTTTTTGTTGGTTACCTTTTGTTTTCAGAAATTGAAAAACTTCTAGAGGTGTTAGGTTAAGACCAAGAAATCAATGTAAAGATGTTTCCAGATCCAGAAAGAAAAGTAACTAAGTGTCACTAAGAATCGGATGGAAAGGTGAGGAAAAGGACTAACTTTACAAATACTGCAGTTATGCAGAGGCTACAGTCCATGTCCAGTATGCACAGTCTATGTATGCACTCTCACCTAAAACAAAGTTCCTCCTCAGAAGTTCAGTTAACTAGCTAGGTCATTAAATCAATCACAGCTCTAATACATTAGAGGGTATACCAGAGAGAGGGAAAGAGATTTTTAAAGTCTGACAAACATGGGTGAAAATGCCCACTTCTCTACTGGCTACTATTTAACCTTAATGTTACTTAGCTTCTCTGAAGATGTTTCTTCATTTAACAATAACATTTGCGTCCTAAACTGTGAGGAACATCAAAAGGGATGATTTATGTAAAGAGCTCACCACAGTGTCTGGCACAAGGTAACCATTTAAGAAACAACAGCTATAACTACTAAAATGAAATATAAATTAATATTTCTCTGACCGTAGGATTGAGAAGACCTAAGATTTAAAGGAAAGGAAACAGGAAAGATTAACGTATCTGGCTACGCATTTTTTGAGTAAAATTTTTTATGTGAACAAATAGAAAATGTTAAAAAGCATCATATAAAACTAAAACAAAAATGGTAAAAGAATGGATTGACATGAATTAGTTTTCTTCACACAACAAAAAGATAACCCCCCCCTCCCCGCCAAAAAAAAAGAAAAGAGGCTGACATGCTCCTTGCCCTGCATAAACACCACCAGGTGCCCAATGTAGGAAACCACAGATACAGTAATGGACACTAAGTGGGTATTTTTTAGTACTTCAACGTGTCACTGATACTGGGAGGAGGTACCGTCCTTCCGATGTTAGACCAAGCTATAATAAGGCATCCTCATGTCCTTAAAGGAAAAGAACTATCTGCAGCATAAAATAACAGCAGTATTTGAAATGTGAGATTCAGAGAACACCAATCTTTCGCACATTGAAAGGTTTGTCTACTATAACCCGTTTTAACCAAACAGAAAGCATAATTCTAGCATACGCTCTTACAGCAACCTAACGGTGTTTCGAGCTGCGCTCGAAAGAGGTACCTCGAGACCGTCACTGGGATAAGACGGGCATATTGTGGAGAGGCTGAGTGGCTCTGCCCATGCATGACCAGTGTCACGCCCCACAGCCCGCACACCAACTCCACCTCCACTCATCTCTGTTCTTGTCTAGTTAGGGTGCAATTTATTTTCAGACTTTCTTTTTAAAACTGAAAAATAATTCTAACCGTCAACATCGAATCTCTCTCCTACCAATCTCAAAGATAAAAATTCAACGAACTGTACTGCTATTCATTATTGCCAGATTCAAAACTCTCCAAGGAAATTTTGAGGATATTATTCTGGGGACCCTCCCCACCCCCCAAAACTTTTCCTTACCTTTAGGAAATACTATGAAAACTTCACTTGGGGCAAATGCTATGTTTTGCAATATTTTTGTAGTAACTTGTTTATTTCTATGCCCAAGGGAATATAGATATCGCTGTGGTATTAATACCGAACAGACCAAAGTATCGTGGAACCCCTTCATAACACAAAGTGGTGACAGAAATAAAACCGAGTTGTTAACTTTGTTGTATGTTTTCTGCATGTGGTGTATGTATGTGGGCTTACAGCCTCTGCGCTAGCAACGCATTAAAAATACCCATGTAGGGGCGCCTGGGTGGCGCAGTCGGT